>NC_083231.1:27333057-27936651 GCF_032191835.1 Heteronotia binoei | reverse complement strand
TACCATTCTTCAAAACATCCTATCATTAGCAGCCATTCTCCAGTCTTGCAAACTGAGCGCTGTGGCTTATTTTATTGAGTCAATCCATCTCATGTTGGCCCTTCCTCTTTTCCTGCTGCCTTCAGCTTTTCCTAACATTATTGTCTTTTCCAGTGACTCTTGTCGTCTCAGAATGTGACCAATAGCCTCTATTTGCTCATTTTAGCTTCTAGGGAGAGTTTAGGCTTGATTTGATCTAGAACCCACTTATTTGTCTTTTTGGTGGTCCACAGTATCTGTAACCCTCACCTCCAACACCACATCTCAAATGGATCATCTTTCTTCCTGTCAGCTTCTTTCCTTGTCCAACTCTCTCACCATACGACAAGGAATTTATGGGAGAGATTTCTTCAGGTGCTTTTCTGCTAGCACCATTGATTAAATTCTTGGGCAATTCTGTAGCATTAGCAAGTTGGTGCCGCCTCCTGGGGGGCTTCTAGGAGCTGGAAAGCGTTTGAGATCGTTAAAATAAAATAGGCTTTCAGTCAGTTTTGGCCTTCTCTTTGTTCCATGTACTAGCAATGACTGGCCAGTAACCACACAATGACTGGCTGATAGCTGCTGCTTGCCCTCTTTTGACCTCTTCAGTGGAGGTCACCTCTCAAGAGGAAAGTTCATGCTGCTCTGAGCAACATTAGCTGATCTCTCTTGTTTACCTTCTTTTTTGAGATGGGTAGAAAGGAAAGCCTCATGCCGTGTGCAACACCTGATCCCTGGCCTTTCGCCCCTTGTACTCTTGGACCCAACCACTTCAACTGTGTGACAGATCTTCTGTGCTGTATAACTCTACGTTGTCTTACCCTGTGGTTTCCTTCAACCTTCTGTAGCAAGAATGGACCCAAACTCTTAAACAGCCGTTAGATTTGACTAACCAGTCTAAACTGTTTGTGTGGGTACATGGTATGGGTGTTCTGTCACTCTGACAAAAAAAAAAAATCACTATTCTCCTGCAGGTTATTTTAAAAATAAAAATAAAATCTGACTCCAGGAATTTTTGAGGGAAACTTTCTGTACCTGTGGGTCAACATCTGTTTTCCTAAAGCTGTGTCTGAAAGGTCTGGCCTGGCCTCATTCCCCAGTTAGTGGTTGCTGAGTTAAATTAAGCTGCATACTTCTCATAATGCCATTATTTCCTGCTGGTTATGGAAGCCTAAGTGTTCTAATTCGGCTCTGCTCCCATGCAGAGGAGAGGGTACCCTATTTATTTGCAGATGGAATTGCTCAAGGGAGTCACTACAAATGTGAAGAACTGGTTTCCTTCAGATAGATCCCGGTGGGCAGCTGTGTTGGTCTGAAGCAATAGAACAAACGTCGGAGTTCAGAATGTAAGCTTTCGTATGTATGCATGCTTCATCACAGTCGGACAAGGCACTTCGATGGCACACCATCTTTACAGTGTTGGACTGTCCAGTGCTGATTTCAGTCTGTAAATATAATTTCAGCCTGATTATGTTAATTTCAATTTGTATGGAGAATTGATCCTAGCAATATATAATCCTAATCTGTTCTAAATTCTTAATTTATTTTAATATATTTATTTGGAGATCAAAACCAAACATGAAGAATCGTTCTGAATCAGACCTGATAGTCTATCCATTCCAGCATCCTGGTTTGCCCAGTGGCTGACCAGATGTGCCCCAAAAGGCCCACATCAGCGGCATAAGGACAAAAGTCTCCCTCCCACCGCAACCTGCCCTTATAACTGGCATTCAGAAGTATACTTCCTCCAAATATGGAATCTCTATCCAGCCGTCAGGTGAATGGCCATTCAGATATTCTCCACAAGTAGGGTTGCCAGGCTCCAAGTGGAGATCTCCTGGTGCTGGTCTCCAGGTAAAAGAGATCAGTTCTCCTGGCTGCTTGGGAAGGTGGACTCTATGACATTTCACCTCACTGAGGTCTGTCTCATCTCCAAACCCTGTCTCTCTCCAGGTTCCACTAGGGTTGACAGGTCTTACCTGGCTGCTTGTAGGGGACTTTTCTTTGCACACGCTGTGCACAAACAGCACAATGACATCACCTGGGTGTGGTGTCAATCCACCGGGAACATCACAGAGGGGATGCTCTAGCATTTGGGTAAAAATTCTACCCAAATGCTAGAGCAGGGGTGGCCGAACTGTGGCTCGGGAGCCATATGTGGCTGTTTGACACATATTGTGTGGCTCCTGGAGGTTGAGGCTTACTCTTGATTAACTTTGTGTAGCATCAGGACCTCAGTCAGCCTCTGACTACTGACCCATAGGTAGGCAACTATTTCCATCATGTGTGAAGCAGGGAAAGAGGAGAAAATAGGCAGGCTTGCAAGCTCTTTCCTCCACCACAGAGGTTGCCCAGACACCTAGAATGGGGAAGGAGAGTGCAAGAGCCAAAGGAGAAAAATGAGCACATAAAGTATCTGTGCCACCGAGTCCAGAATTAAGAGTTTTAATAAAAATGTGTGTGTAGTATTTGTTTGTGTGTTGTGGCTCTCAAACATCTGATATTTATTCTTTGTGGCTCTTACATTAAGCAAATTTGGCCACCCCTGTGCTAGAGCATCGCTCGCACACCATGCCTGCCACAATGATGTCACTTCTGGGTGATGTCATTGCACTGGGCATGTCAGGCGATGATGCAGCTTTTCAGGAGCAGGGCTTCCCCCCACCAGCTATCTCTGTGCTGGTGGGTGGAGGCCCTGAAATAGGGGGGAAACCCACCAGGTGCAGGAGAATGGGAACCCTAGATTCCACCCCCAAAATCTTCAGGAATTTCACACTCTGGAGCTGGCAACCCTATAAATCCATCTAGACCCCATTTAAAGCCACCTAAACTAGCAGCCTTCACCAAAATCCAGAGGCTGTGAGTTCTGCAAGTTAATTATGCATTAAGAAATAAACAGGTATTTTGTTTTCAACTTAAACTGGCCTCAAAAGGCCATGCTTAATATTATTCCATTCTGATTCCTCTACAAGTTGTAATAAAAACAAAAATATTTGATTGCTTGATGAAATCCTACCAGTTCAAAATGATTGTATGTGTTCCAGTGTCATTTTTTTTAAAAAAATATGCTTTCTAAGAGGATTTGATTTAATCACTGTTCGTTTTTCTTAGAAAGCCAGTTGTCTCCTCATTCTTATTTTTTTAAGAGCCAGTTCTCTCCTTGACCTCAGCCATTTCAGATGTAAATGCTGGATCAATATTGCTTTCACATTTCTAATATCCAGCGCCAAGAATACTCTCCAGCCTTCAACCTCATTTGTTGTTATAAGAATGGTTCAGGCATCCATTTTGGCAGAGGAAAGCCCTGACATCCTGCCTCCATGTGGAAAAGAGGTTGGCTCTGAAGCCGTTGCCAATTGTAAACAATTAATTGTCCAGCATTTGAGTGCTGAGGAAGTTGTGAGGCACCCTAACAAACATAGCCACAGACTTCATTAACGGCAGTTTGAAGCATGTTTTACATACTGGGCAGCTGAGTGCGATTATACATTTGTTACACTGCTTGTGCAACAAGAGAATGTGAAATCTAACTTTCCATATCTGATTGTTCTCATGCAACAAGGAAAGGAACCTTAAGGACCTTTGAGCAGACAAGCTGTTTTTTTCTGCTTACCCCAGGACATCCAACATTAAATGGTTTCATAATGTCCACTTTCAGATTAAATCTGCACATCACTGGATATAGCAACATCGTCGCACAACAGGAGTCATTTGCAACTGGATTATCCTGTGTGGACAAGAGAAATGATTGGTACAGTGAGACTAGGGCTGCCAAATTCCTGGGCTGGGCGGGGGTTCTCCCACATTGGGCCGGCAGGGGGAATCTTCCCACGATATCACACGCCAGCTCCTCTAGGAGCATCTGGGAAAACTCTATGGTTTTCCTGGATGCTCTAGCAATTTTGGAGGAAAATTCTATGGTATCACCGCCAGAGGCCATGGGGGACTTGGCAACCCTAGGTGAGACCCCTGGAATACCTTGGTCTTCCTTCCAAATACTGACCAGGTGGTCTTCCTTCCAAATACTGACCAGGACCAACCCTGCTTAGCTTCTGAGATCTGATGATGAGACTGGGCTAGCCTGACCTATCCAGGTCAGGGCAATTTGTAATAGCACAGGTTAAAAGAAATGTAATAACAGAGGGTTTAAAAAAAAAAAAGATAGGTGCCTCTTCTGAGGAATTGCTTAGTTGAACTGAATAGGGTACATGGATACACTGAGAGAAGGTGATGAGAGTAGGTGTCCCCACTTTTCATCAAAAGGGGTGGTTTCTGCCACCCTGACTCCCCTTGCACACCATAGGGCAGGCAAGGGGGTAAATCTGTCCTGCCAGTAATAGTGGGAACTCTGAGGTTGTGAGGCCTACTCTGTTGCCTAGCAACCAAGGCCTATAAGGGCCTCTACTGTGCAAAAAGTTGGGAAATGTGTATGGTCAATGGTTGTCCTTGACTGTGGCTATTAAAAAGATAACCATAATAGTCAATCTTCTGGCCCTGGTCCAAAGAAAGTTAATAGTAATCAGTTGACATGTTGGTTTTATTGGGACTCGAAAGCAAATGTTTGGGCCTCTCAGTTTAGAGTCTAGCCAGTCTTGAGGAATTAGAATGTTTCTTGCTCTGCTTGCGAGGGAGAAGAACCAGTCTGATTACGTTGAGTGACTCTGAAGAGAGCCAGCTGTCTTCCTGCTCTCTTTGGAGTGGGAGGCAGGGCTGTCTGGATTTGGAAAGAAACTGCCTTTTCAGAAATTGGTTTAAAGAACTAGATCTGACTGAGCAGCTAGATTCTGTAGAACAGGATTTGAGTAAATAGGGGCTTCCTGCCCTTCCCACAAGACTGGATCACTGAAATCTCTGGTACACCTGTGTAGTGCTCTCCTTGCAGTCAGTAGGAGTATGTGTATAAAGTCAAATCAGGCTTTAACTAAAACAAAACAGCAGCTCTTCACTGAAATGGTCCTCCTTTGCTTTTAAGTGCATTATTATCTGATCTTCAAATATTGGGCCCAGTGAGGCACATAAAAACTCTGTTGCTGAAGAAATAGCTTCAGGTAACTAAAACTGTACACATCTCATCAGCAGTGGCCATTTCCCATGAGACATCCTCATGACACCAAGTGGAGAGAATCTGCTGTAGATACTTATCTTAACTTAAATATTAAAAGCTAGGCAAGCTGTTTCATTCTGCCTCTTCAGGGAAGCACCCAATGTAATGTCAAAAACTTGAAGGGGAAACCATTGTTTACAAGAGAACATGCTGAAATAGTGCCATAGATAAACACTGCCTTTAAGCTTGTTGACTTGGTTATCAGTAATAAGGCCAAGTAAGCACACTTGGTGTTTATTAAAAGAAAAGCTTTCATTTCCTTTTATCACCAGCATCCTCATCTTTCTCCCTTTCTTACTTGGGCTACAACTTGCCTCATATTTATAATAATGTAAATAAGCAGTAGTTCTGGGAAATCTTTGAAGAGAAATTTGTGACAGGGTTTTGGACATGACCCAGGAAGTAATCAGTTGTTTCCTTTTTCTTTTTATGAAACCTAATGTGTGACAATTAACTTCTGAGTGTCACCCTTTCAATCCTGTTCAAATTTGTACCATGCCCCTCACAAAACAGTACATGAACTACTTATGTTAACTGCAACATTATGGCTGTATGAGCAAGAGGAAATAGACAATTTTCAAACTTAGGCACAAAGTCAAATGCTGCTCTGACGTACTAAACCGGTATTTTCTCTTTTAAAATTAATTCTTGCCAATGAAAAGAATCTTTTTTGAGTTCATCTGGGTTTCTTTAATGTAGAAAATCTCTTTTTTGTCTTTAACCTATTGTGCACAGATATTCTCCTGTGCTTTCACCATACATGTCCATCGGGTTTTCTTTGTCGCTGTGCATTGATTTTCCTCCCTTCAACGTTCAGTTCACTTTCTGGTCACTGTTTCCCTGGTTTTTTGGAGAGTGCTTTTGTGCCTATTTCCCCCTTATTTTGCTTTCAAGTCAAAGGCAATTCAAAAGCATACAGATTCCCTCAGATTTCCCTGTGCCCTTTTGTTGCCCCTGCCCACATTGAGGTTGTTCTACCTATTCTTCCAGGCATGCATGAACTGGGGCTGGGCTGAGTCATTTCATTCCTTGTCGCTGTGCTGTGCCTACCAGGTCTCCTCTTCTGAGGCTCCTGGTGAAGTGAAGCTCCCCCCACTGCAGGGCAGAGCTGAGACAGCCTCCTCCTTCTTTCAGCATCTTTCTCTGTCCCTCATCTCTGCCATAGCAACTTGCTAGGAAAGCCATCAGCCCCCCACTCCAGCTGGAGAGATCCTGGAACTGTGCCCCCCCCCCCAGAAAATCTGGTCCCAAAACCTAAACTATGAGGATTAAAGTGAAAGGTGCTTGCTGGTCACTGCTAAGTAGCTGCAATAGGACATGGGAATTTATCATCTCTCCTTGGGACCTTGTCCTCCAACCCTTGGGATTGTTCTGATTTTGTTGCCTCCAGAGGAAAAGGAAACCAGACATTTGGCTGTCCACAACGAGGTGTGACATTCTGTTAAGATGTGAGATGGCAAACTCTTTGTTCTTCCTCTGGCCTTCCATTTGCATAACTAAGAGCCTGAGTGCTTTGTGTTTAGGAGATGGATACATCATTCCCGGTGGTTATTCCCTCACTATAGATTTGCAGAAGGATCCTGGATCATAGCTATTGTGTAACCCAGTGGTTGGATTAGTGGAGTGAATTTCAGAGCGGAGGGCGCTGCTGCACAAAATGGCACTAAATGCAGGCATTTCCCTTTCCTATCATATTTAAATGATTTCTATATGAAGAGTAGATCGTCACAATTGGTTTTGCATCTACACCAGTCTGATGTTTGCTTTTTGCCTCCATAGGTTGCCCTTCATGCGGTCACCTGTCATGAAAAGGTGGTGGATCTCCGAAAAGATAATGCAGAGTCCCTGGGAATGACTGTGGCAGGTGGTGCATCCTCCCACAGGGAATGGGATTTGCCTATTTATGTAATAAGTGTGGAACCGGGAGGAGTCATCAGCAGAGATGGCAGAATCAAAACAGGTAACAGTAAGGTGGTTCGGAGAGCGGGGAGAAGCAAAATTCGGAAACTGAAACAATGATCGATTCTCTGGCTGCAACCAGACCAGCACTTTAAGCCGACACAGGGATGGCTCCCAGACAGATCGAAAAATCCAGTCCAAACATGCACATCTGCTGCCTGTCCAACTCTCATACTCAACCTGTCCTTAAACATCTCTGAGACATCTCAAAAAGCTACCACTTCTGAAGTGGTAGCAAATTTTTGTGCCGCACGCCATCCACCTTTCCAGTGTCTGAACACCAGAGCATGCAAGCAAGGCGGATTGGCAGTGCAAACCTGCCAGGCTGCTCCAAGCAGCTTCCTATTTTTTTTTTTTTTTTAAATTGCTTTCAAGCACATAGATGCATAGACACATGGGTGCATATGGGCATGACCACTGGAATGAATGGAGGGAAAAGAAACCCAAACTGAGCTGCAGGGATTGGTGCACTACAGTCGTCTGACCACACCTCTTGCGCGGGGTACGGGCACTTTGCGGGGCAGCATGTAGATGGGCTTCTGCCAGTCCATTTTGAGCTGGCACAATTTGGGATGTCTCCTGGGCACCCCAAACTGCCGGTCTGGACCCAGCCTGTGTGAACTAACCAACCATTGTCCTGTTGCTCATGTATTTGTATAAGAGTTTTAAGTTATCCTGGTTGTAATAGTTGCCTTGTCCTATATCACACTGTCTAAATTAAACTTGAGGAGATTTCATGGGAGAGATCATTGCAAAGCTGGCCATCAGTTGCTCCCACTCGCCTGGCTTCCTGCAAACTATACAAGACTGAAAAGTTCAAGAGGGCTTTTATACCCAGGCAATAGGAGAGCATTGTACAAAAAGGATCACAATGTCACTGGGGATTGTGGCCTGTACCACTGTGTATAGTGTGCTGTGGGCTAGATCCTGTTGTGTAACTTTGCAACATTTATTATGTCATGTTAAAACATTATTGTTATTATTATTGTTATTATTCCCCCAGGGCAGAATACATCAATATAGATAATAAAATCACAACAAATTACAATAAAACTACAATAAAATCAATTACAATAACTAGTTAACAGTACAGCAGAATGATATAGTAGGATGGTACTGTAGTGTGGTACTACAGTGTGGTACTGCAGGGGAGGCCAACCGATCAAACAAGTAGATGCCCGCCGCCTCATCCAAAAAGCCTGGTGGAACAGCTCTGTTTTACAGGCCCTACAAAAGGTTAATAAGCCAGGTAGGGCCCGGATCTCCATAGGGAGCTGATTCCACCAGGTCGGGGCCAGCACCGAGAAAGTCCTGGCCCTGGTAGAGGCAAGACGGGAATCTCTTGGGCTGGGAATGGTCAGAAGATCTTGGGATCTTATTATGCCTTGCTTCAGTTCTGTTTTTAGACTTGGGGTTGTTTCTGCAACCCAAATCCAATTTCAGTGTTTAGTGCATCTTCTTGATTGAATTGACTCACTCTGCAGTCTGACTTGTCCAAGTGAGAAAGGTGGACTGTAAATAACATAAATAGAAACAGGAAAATATACAACCTTTCCATTCTAAGTTATTCATATACTTGAGATGATTTCAAATGAGAAGGTTGTCCACACTCCCTTCCCTTCTGCCCCAGCAGCTTGCCAATCCACCATTTTTACATCAACCATGTTTTATCAAAATTTTAAGGTGTTTTAAAGCAAAAGGAACAAATTGCTTTGGGGGAAATTATCACTGTTGGCTTACTCTGAAAGCTGTGCACCAGCTGCTTCACTCATGGAATCCTGGCACATGCAACAAGATTTGCTTGATGCAGTCAGAGCAGCCAGTGAGTTCACATCATGGATGCATACAAGAAGGATTTTCTCCCATAGCATTTTGAAACTTGTTTCCTTATACAGGCAAGAGACATAAATCACCTTTGAGCCTCTCTCTTTCTATTTGCAGTTATATCTGATCATTGTACCTGTTAAGGAAAGCAAGAGGAGATATATTTGTGATATGAATAAGCTTTCTGGCTAGCGGAGACTGCATTCACATTCAAACCCAGTTGAAGCAGGAAACACATAAGCCTTAAATGAGAAAATACCCTTAAATGAGAAAATCTAGTCGGAGAAGCCTAGAAGGACTTCTGTCCAAATGCTATAACATGTTACTGGCAGAAGAAGAAGAAGAAGAAGAAGAAGAAGAAGAAGAAGAAGAAGAAGAAGAAGAAGAAGAAGAAGAAGAAGAAGAAGAAGAAGAAGAAGAAGAAGAAGAAGAAGAAGAAGAAGAAGAAGAAGAAGAAGAAGAAGAAGAAGAAGAAGAAGAAGAAGAAGAAGAAGAAGAAGAAGACGACGACGACGACGACGACGACGACGACGATATTGGATTTATATCCCACCCTCCACTCCGAAGAGTCTCAGAGCGGCTCACAATCTCCTTTACCTTCCTCCCCCACAACAAACACCCTGTGAGGTGGGTGGGGCTGGAGAGGGCTCTCACAGCAGCTGCCCTTTCAAGGACAACTTCTGCCAGAGCTATGGCTGACCCAGGGCCATTCCAGTAGCTGCAGGTGGAGAAGTGGGGAATCAAACCCGGTTCTCCCAGATAAGAGTCCGCACACTTAACCACTACACCAAACTGGCTGATTTATATAAGCCAGATTTAAACTGATTTATATAAGGAAAGTGTGGAAGAGATTTGGCACTGACCATTTTCCCTCTAGAGATTTGGCACTGACCATTTTCAAACTGCCTTTGTATTCCATTTTAGTAACTGGTTGCTAATGGGTTTTTTCCTGTCATTTCTGACCGACCCATTTTAGTAAACATCTACTAGAGGAAGGCAATGGCAAACCACCCCGTAAAAAGTCTGCCATGGAAACATTGTGAAAGCAACGTCACCCCAGAGTCGGAAGCGACTGGTGCTTGCACAGGGGACTACTTTTACCTTTTTTACTAGTGGAATTTATTTACCTGTGCATACAAACATGCTGGTATTGGGTTGGCAAAATGTGGTTGAGCAGCTTTTGAGGGAAATGGCTTTCTTCCATTTTCTACTCTTTCGTTGTGTTTCTGAATCACTGTGGTGTACTGCTTAAAAAGTCCATAGCATTTCCTACAGTGCTTATTTCCCCACCACGCTCTTTTTTGCTATGTAATCTTCTGCAGACTTTTAAAAAACATTCTAATTTGAGCACTAATTTGAGCTAAACCATTATAGCATTTCAGTGCTAAAGTGGCGCCATTGAGTTCATTGATGCCAGGCTTCAGAGATATCTCATTAACAGAAGGAAATTCATCCCTGTATTGCTTTACTCAAAATTGGGCTGGCAACAAATACGATCCGGTTTAGAACTGTAATGTGAAAGTCTTCGTGGTCATAGCATTTTTGCTGTATTTAAACCTGAAAAATGATTTCTAAAAAAATGTATTTTAAAAAAAACAAAACAGTAATACTTAACCCTTCATCTGATGCCAAAAGGAATTGTGGTCTATAATCACTAACCAAATTGAGGAGACAACTAGTCATAAGATTCCTTTCTGGACCACGTCATTTGAAAGATACTGTAAGAATGTTCAGATAGAGACTTAATAGCAAATGGTTAATTTGGTGCACAGCCTGTACAGAAACAGGGCTGTGACTCACCTCCTGTAGTGAACTGACTTGTATGACTCAGAGAGTGAAGACAACAGTCTGATGTTTGCAGGGGAAATGGACATTTGTTCTGAATTACTAGAATGTATGACCAAAATTCTGAACTATGGCACATTTCTATACAGAATTTTTTTTTTTTTTGAGAATTCACTCAGCCCATGTACTTTCTGTCCATAAATCAGTGAGTATCTAGGGCTAAGGGTCAGTTTATGCACTGCAGAGTCCTTGTGTTTGCCACATGGCTGCCTCAAGGATTTTAGGCAGACATGTGCTGGGAATTTCCCCCTGGGAATTAAATGTCAAAACACACTCAGACCCATGACTTTCTATTGCTCCGAGGATGATACAGTGCTTTCAAATGTTTAGAGTTTACATTTTGTTGGGAGGGAGCCAGAATATTCAGCAGCTATGCTGATTATCGTCAGAGACTGGAGATCTAGGCACAGGAATTTCATGTTACTACAATTTTGACTTTCTCGGGCGAAGACATTTTGAAACCGCATACAGTTCTGGATTTCTGCCGCATGTTGTTCTCACATTCTGCAATATACACTATTCTTGCAGTGCTTTTTAAAAAAGAAAAGCCCAGCAGGAAATCATTTGCATATTAGACCACACCCCCTGACACCAAGCCAGCCAGAACTGCATTCCTGGCCGTTCCTACTCAGAAAAAAGCCCCGACTGTTATGTGCCCTTTTGTGCTATGGTTTATACTGTTTTACTACATGTATATGTTTTAATATTAAAATATATATCAGAATCTGTAACACAATACACATGGTTCCTGGCAACTTGTGTCTCTTTTATGGCCCTGTAATATTGGTAGAGAGGAGTCACACCATCCTTCATGGGAGTCACACCATCTTGCATAGCAAGCAGGGAGGCTATTTCCCTACTATTTCTGATAAGGAAATTTCTTGCCAAATCTCAGCCAGAAGAGTAACACATTTACTTTACATTTTTAGCACTGTGTGAAGATATAAGAGATATGCAGAGATCACATACAGATATTTTTTTGAAAAATTAAGTGCCATTCATTTTGTCTGTAACTTTAAGAAACAAATGCTCTTTCTGTGGCTGCCAAGTTTGGAAGTTGCTAGACAGCCACAACAATACTGATGGCGAATCGTCTAAGCTTTGACTTCTGTAAAGCAAAGCTATAGGAGGAGTACTTGGGGGTCCAAAATATCTCTGCCAAGGTCCTGTTCCCGCTCTTCCATCATGTCCTCTGATTGTTGTGGTTTGTCATACAGTTGTTCAGAACCAATAGGTTCATGGAACAGTAGTCAACACGTCAAAGTCTACTACTGTTTACATATGACTGCTCTGGAACCTGAAAACCCAGTCTCTCAGATCCAGAAGCAGCAATCTAGATTGCAAAACAGATTCCGTTTCTAGTTTCCATCATCATCCCTGAAATGGGTTTTGGGCAGAGCATTACATACAAAACCCCAAAGAAATGTCTAGCTATATAAATGTATAAGTAGGGCTTTTTTTGAGCAGGAATGCAGTTCTGGCTGACTTGGTGTCAGGGAGTGTGGCCTGATATGCAAATAAGTTCCTGCTAGGCTTTTCCTAAATTAAAAAACCCTGTGCGGCACATTGGTGATGTCAGGAGGTGTGGCCTAATATGCAAATGAGTTCCTCCTGGGCTTTTTCTACAAAAAAGAGCCCTGTGTGCAACTATAGAATTTCTCTTTCTTGCAGTCTGACATGATTTATGGTAAGGAAGGGTACAAGAGGGCAGCAACACTGCTCTGAGGGCTTCTTGACTCCCTGTGTGATGTAGTTGGCCAGGGAGAGGTCGAGGCACACAGGTCTTGAACAAAAAGTGTTCGGCTCATTGCATACTGTTTATTTCTTTTTTCATTTCCTGTCCACCAGGTGACATTCTGCTCAATGTAAACGGCATTGATCTGACAGGCGTCAGCCGTGGCGGGGCTGTAGCCCTTTTGAAGAACACCTCCTCATCTGTAATCCTCAAAGCACTAGAAATGAAAGAGTGTGAGACCCTGGTGGATGAGAATGACGAGTCTCTCCTCAGCACCCATTTGAACACCTCTGACCCCAGTGAATGGTCCCCTTCCTGGGTGATGTGGCTTGAACTGCCCCGGTAAGTCCAAGAACCCCTTCTGGGTCCTGTTCAGAAACAGGAGGAAAATTATGGTTGTTACCTGGCTCTTTCTCCAGGCTTGATTTATGGCACTGACAACTTAATTAGATCCAGACTGAGTCCAAGAACTTGATTTGAAATACCTCCTGCCTTCTCGTCACACATTCTCCATTTCGTTATTTTTTAAAATACACGTAAATATAGGGAGAAAGGGCATCTAGGTCTGCTTTTGAAGAAGGGAGGATAGATCCTGAAGAGGCCCATTTCTGAAAACATGTCCGGTCCTCAAAGAATGAAGAGCAACTCTGCACCCACGCAGAAGCCCAGAGCACAAAGAGCCGAGGCTAGAGTGTCTCCCCTTGGACCACCCTGCCTCCTCCCAAACCCCTGCTGCCAGACAGCGCTGCATTAGTTATATGCCCTTTAAAATGTTTGACTTTGCCCAGATGTTCAGAAAGGGTGTGCGTGCACAAGGGGGGGGGAGGTCTGCAAACTCCCTCCTCCTCAGCCTGCCCTGTAAAAAAGAAGGGGGGGGGGGGAAGAGAGAAAATGTAATGGCCGGAAGCAGCTGTGTTG
Source organism: Heteronotia binoei (assembly GCF_032191835.1). NCBI lineage: Eukaryota > Metazoa > Chordata > Lepidosauria > Squamata > Gekkonidae > Heteronotia > Heteronotia binoei. The sequence goes on along the minus strand of NC_083231.1, from coordinate 27,923,248 downwards.
TAATTTTAGTGAAAATAATAAAAACCACAGAGTGCGTAGTTTGTCACCCACTCACACAGGGGCACTTTAATGTTTCCATGGGACATAAATCCTGCCTCGTTGCAACGTTCCTCCAAATCTGATGAGGCCAGGTCTGGTGTATGCAGAATTAGATCCATGCTCAGCCTGAAAATCTAGAAAGCCATAAATAAGAGAAACTTGCATCCAAATAAGGGACTTCAGACTCCTCTTGAACAACTTTGCACACCCCCTCCCCCTTCTGTTTGACCTAGTTTTTGGGTAAAAATATTTTGATCATCCCCAGTTGGCTGTGTGTGTGTATGCACGCACATGCATGTTCTGCATGCATTACGTATATAATAGATCACTAAAAGTATTCAGCTTGGGGTCTTCAAACTGCATGAGTTCATCAAGGGTTTACTGGGGAGTCGTCCTCGGTAAGTAAAGAAGCAAAACTCATCCATCTTTACCAGGCATGTTCTTCAATGAGCAGAGGAGCATTGCACATATTCTCAGAGTCAAGGTTTCCAGGTCCTACCTGGCTGCCAGCAGGGGGATCCTGGAGCCACCAGCATTGTGCACGATGCTCTAGGTTTTGGGCAAAAACTCTATGGCTACCAAACCATAGAGTTTGCCCAAAAACCAGAGTGTTGTTACACGACGTCCCCAGCACAATGTCACTTCTGGGTGACATTATCATGTCAGGGGCATTGCGTGATGACGTCCCTGTTTGGGTGTAGAGTTTCCCCTGCTGGCCAGCTGGCTGGTGGGGATTAGAGTACCTCAAAGCAGTGGATTGGAGCCCACTGGGTCCTGGGGGTTGGCAACCCTAAGTCACATGCACTTCCACTCCAGGCTGGGTAGTATTGAGGCCCAACAGACATGACTGGTGTAGGGTTGCCAGTTTGGGGTTGGGAAATTCCTGGAGATTTTGGAGGAGGAGGAGGAGAAGAAGAAGAAGATTATGATATTGGATTTATATCCTGCCCTATACTCTGAATCTCAAAGCGGTTTACAATCTCCTTTACCTTCTCCCCCTTCCCCCCACAACAGACACCCAGTGAGGTAGGTGGGGCTGAGAGAGCTCTCACAGCAGCTGCCCTTTCAAGGACAACTCTGAGAGAGCTATGACTGACCCAAGGCCATTCCAGCAGCTGCAAGTGGAGGAGTGGGGAATCAAACCCAATTCTCCCAGATAAGAGTCCACACACTTAATCACTACACCAAACTGGCTCTCCCCCAAGGTTGGGGAAAGGCAGGGTTTGGGGAGGGGAGGGACCGCAGGGTTATAATGCCATGGAGCCTAACCTTCAGATAGGGTTGCCAACAACCAGGTGGGGCCTGGACATCTCCTGGAATTAGAACTCATCTCCAGGCGTAATATGAAGATTTTTATGTGAAGCAAGATTTTATGTAAAACCATCTATAGCTTTCAGTGATGACAATTCCTAAGCATACTCTAGAGCAGGGGTGGCCAAACTTGCTTAATGTAAGAGCCTCATAGAATAAATGTCAGATGTTTGAGAGCTGCAAGATATGAACATCTGATGTTGGAGAGCCACAAGACAGGAAGGAAGGAAGGCAGGCAAGCAAATAAATGGGGGGGAGAGGTGGAAAGAAAGCAACTTTAACTTTAAATGCATTCTCCAAGCCACCAACTGGTTTGGCTTGGAGAAGTTATTTAAAGAGAGAAATGCCTTCCCTATATGTGCCAGCAGGGCAGTGGGACATTCAAGAGCCACACAATATATGTCAAAGAGGCACATGTGGCTCCCGAGCCAGTTTGGCCACCCCTGCTCTAGAGATACCCTACATATTTAAAAGGATGCATTGCTAGTTCAGATCTGAGTAATTTGCCCATGTGCTAGAATGTAGATCAAGATGGGCAGCTGTGTTTGTCTGTAGCAGCAGAAAAGAGCAAGAGTCCAGTAGCACATTAAAGGCTAACAAAATATGCAGCAAGGTAAGAGCTTTTGTGAGTCACTGCCAATGTTCCCTCTAAGCTGCAGAGTCTTGTGAACAAAAATTCTACTTTGTGAGCTACTGGTATTAAAGTTATGAGCTACTGACATTAAAATTGTGAGCTACTGCATACATTATTGTGCTCTGGGATCATCCTTCTTGAGCTAAGTCAAAAATGTGTGAGCTGGAAGCTAAAAATCTGTGAGCTAGCTCACGCTAACTCAGCTTAGAGGGAACAAAGCAGTAGACAAGTGCACCTTTAAGACCAGCTAAGTTTTATTCAGAATGTAAGCTTTCGTATGCTCTTAAGCAGACTTCATCAGACAAACGCCATTTATCAGCTTAGAGGGAATACTGGTCACTGCTCACTTCTTCAGATACAGCTACTACCCTGCCACATTTTTTGTTAGTCTTTAAGATGCTACTGGTCTCTTGTGCTTTTCTACTGCTAGAATGTGTATGATGATAAGCAGGATTTTTTTTGTAGCAGGAACTCCTTTGCATATTAGACCACAGCCCCTGATGTAGCCAATCCTCCAAGAGCTTACAGGGCTCTTAGTACAGGGCCTACTATAAGCCCTTGGAGGAATGGCTGCATCAGGGGGTGTGGTCTAATATGCAAAGGAGTTCCTGCTACAAAAAAAGCCCTGATGATAATACACTATTCAAGAGTTAAGTGCTCTCATTGCTATAAAGTTTGATCTGATATCCTATATACTCGGGGGGGGGGGGGTTGTAGAGAAAACCCAGCAGGAACTCATTTGCATATTAGGCCACACCCCTTGATGCCAAACCAACTGCATTTCTGTGCGTTCCTGCTCAAAGAAAACCCCTTATATTCTATTAGTGTCACTGTGACAGTTTGAGACAGTTTCTGTCCACATGCTACACTTTATTTTGTTTACAACCCCCCCTCTCCGTTTGTAACTCCACTCTCCACCTTAAATGGCCAAAGCTAAGATTTGTGTTCTAAGGTTGCACAGGGTGGAGCAGCTTTAAGTTCTCATTCTATATGTTTGGGTATAAGCACAGTTAAACTCAAGAACGAAGGCGTCCTTCGAGATCAAAACAAAACCAATAGAACAGTTTTATATCCTCCCGTCCCAAAGTTATACATGATGTGCTGCCTCACTCCAAACTCCCCCCCCCCGCCTTCCCCTCCTGGTTTCTTTTACTTAAGGAAAATTACCCGCCATGTCAAGAGGTCTGCAAACAGGAAGTTCATTGTAATCATATCTCCAGCTGCAGCACCACTCGACAACACAGGGCCACAGTGTGTAGGGAACACTAAAGGGGATTAGTATGCTGAACTGGTGCATTGGTGTTCTTAAATTCAGATTAAAAGGGGGGTCAGTGGTAGGAGACAGTATAAAGCTGGTTATAATTGACAGGAACAGAGGTGGATTTCTTACTAGTACTTGCTTGCTCGTGCGGAATTCAGGAATCAGAATATGGGGTTTGTTGCTGAAGAGAACAAGTTACTAGATACTTTAATCTTACCTATATAGAGCCTCTTTTCTTTCTCAGTATTTGACTCTCCGATATTCACAGCCCACATCTGGAAGTTCTTTAGTGGGGTATTTTTCACCAACTGTGCATCACATTATATTGCATATGATATACTGTAATGTGCAGCCCCTTATCTGAGAATATGACTATTCTGTACCCACTTAGGATTGTCAAGGTCCACTGCCCACCCGATCAGCATCAGATAAGCATCAAGGATATTTTGTCAAAGCCTTCCTGCAGTTATCAGCCTGTCTTGCAGAAAGAACAGTCCTGAAGGCCTAGGAAGTAATTGATTCAAATATTCTGGGTAGGGCTTTTTTTTTTTTTAGCAGGAACGTATAGGAATGCAGTTGCCTTGTTCTTGCCAGTCTACAGGATCTAGTCCCTGGACTGGAGAGAGAAGGAGATGCCTGGGATGTCCCTCCCCCAGGGACCCCTTCAGAAGGCAGTCCCCTGAAGGGCCGTGGAGGAAGAGCCTGGCCACTCTCCAGGCTCCAAGGGAGATGACTGTGGCATCCCATAGAGAGGGAACAGGGGTAAGCAAACCTGCCTCCTGCTGTAGAACAGAGTTGGAGTCCAGTAGTACCTTGAAGATAGGGTTGCCAAGTCCAATTTAAGAAATATCTGGGGACTTTGGGGGTGGACCCGGAGACATTGGGGGCAGAGCCGAGAGCAAGGGTGTGACAAGCATAATTGAACTTCAAGGGAGTTCTGGCCATCACATTTAAAGGGACTGCACAAATTTTTAAATGCCTTCCTTCCATAGGAAATAATGAAGGATAGGGGCACCTTTTTGGGGGGCTCATAGAATTGGACCCCCTGGTCCTATTTTTTTGAAACTTGGGAGGTATTTTGGGGAGAGGCACTAGATGCTATACTGAAAATTTGGTGCCTCTATCTCAAAAAACAGCCCCCCCCCAGAGTCCCCGATACAGGCAACAGTCTTGGCTTGTGCCTGTCATAATATGCCACCCTGAGCCTGCTTTGGCAGGAGAGGTGGGATAGAAATACCCATAAAATAAATAAATAAATACTTCCCAGAATTGCCCAGCTACCCATTAAACCCAACTATAAACCTCATCTCCCCGCCCCCCCACCCCCCGCAAAACATATTTTGTTTGCTGACATAACAGCACCTTCTCAGGTAGATGCTGCATTGCTGCCTATCCCTGATCCGCTTTAACTCTGAACAGTTGCTGCTTTGGGGGAAGGAAGGCAGCATGCTACCGCTCCATTTTGGAAGCTAAGTAGGATTGACACTTGGAAGGTTGACCACCTAGGAAAGATGCTGCAGAAGAAGGCAATGGCAAACCACCTCTGCTTCTCACGTGCCTTGAAAACCTTTGGCAGGGTCACCATAAGCAGGAAAAGCCCAGCAGGAACTCATTTGCATATTAGGCCACACCCCCTGACATCACCCTTGTTTCACCCTTTTTTGGTAGAAAAAGCCCAGCAGTAACCCATTTGTTTATTAGACTACAATCCCTGACAACAAGCCAGCTGGAATGGCGTTCCTGCTCAAAAAAAGCCCTGGACATAAGTCAGCTGTGACTTGATAACACTTTACGCATGCATATCTACGCAAGCCATTTATACACACTTATCTCTCCTAAAAAGAGCCCCGTGGTGCAGAGTGGTAAAGCTGCAGGGCTGCAGTCCAAACTTGCTGCTCATAACCTGTGTTCGATCCCGGCAGAAGCTGGGTTCAGGTAGCTGGCTCCAGGTTGACTCAGCCTTCCATCCTTCCAAGGTCGGTCAAATGAGTACCCAGCTTGCTGGGGGGAAAGTGTAGATGACTGGGGAAGGCAGTGGCAAACCACCCCATAAAAAGTCTGCCGTGAAAACATTGTGAAAGCAACATCACCCCAAAGTCGGAAACGACTGGTGCGTGCACAGGGGACTGCCTTTTTATCTCTTCTAAAAACAGTATTTAAGTATAGGTATGTATTATCCCAGCAGTAAGTTAGCTTTGGGTTTCTCTGTAGCAAACCATGCCCTATCCTTGCCCCATCTTCTCAGTCCGTCCTTTCCTTCACCTCCTAGCTGTCAAAAAACCAAATCCTGCTGTCTGGTTGTGATAGATGAATGTTAGCATGCATGTCTGTTTCATAACCGGCATTTGTTTTACTCATACTGCAGAGAAGACAAGCAACAGTTACTCAAGCTCTACCAGAGCATCTAAGGATGACTCACCAAAGCCCAATTTAGAAAACCCACTTAAATGAAACGGCCGCACTTCCATCACAAAGCCCCGCAAGCACGCAATTGGTGCAGCAACTGCAGGTTTGGGTGGCTTTGCCTGGCTTTCTTGCCTGCCTCAGCCGGAACAGACAGTTTAGTTGCTCTGTTTGTTAGTGTTTTTCTCAGTGCTCACTTTGAGAGAGATTAGATGGTCAGGGCTGCTCAGACAGCATTTTGTACACTTTCCAGTTCAACACCAATAGCCACAATACAATGTTCAAGGTCAGTCAGATGCTTAACAAAGTGCTTCTATATCGGGCTTCTTTTTAAAATTAACTAATCCCAGCCTTTTTTGAGTGAATCCATCCCTCCTCCTCCCCCCCATGTGAACGTAACTTGTTGCTTTGTTTCACAACCAGCTACATGCATCTGATGACTTGGTCTGTGGTCCACAAAAGGTTACGGCAGAATCAAATTTAATTCATTTTTAAGATACCACGTGCAGGGGTCATTTCATAGAAAAAAGAAGTGCCAGAGCTCATTAGCACAACTCATTTGCATATGCCACACACCCCCTGACATCACCCAAAGGTGTACTAAGTTATATCAGCTCACCATCTACCTCTAAATATAGTTCTTGAATTATAATTGTCGTAATAAAACCTTACTCCCATCATACTGTTAAAACTACTTTCTCCTATGTGGCCACAGTGGCATAAGGAAGATTTCCATCTGTCTGCTTTATGTTTTGGTTATTTCCCCATTTTTTGTGGGGGGAAATATTAAAAAGTTTGTCAAATCTTAGAGTTCAGCAAAATTCTCACAGGGGGGGTTGAACAATGGAGTTCAGAAGCAATTATTTTTGGTGGGTGGGGGAGAAAGAGAGATCTCAATAAAATTAAGAGGTTCTGGAGCTCTACTCCTGTGAGCTCCTGCCCAAAATGAGGCCTGATCACATGGTTCCTGTTTCCTTTTAGGGTTGCCAAGTCCCCTGAGCGTGCGCAACGCAATGATGTCACCTGGAAATGACGTCATCACGCCAGCAACATCACATGTGGCTGTTCTTGGCATTTCTGAGAAAACTCTATGGTTTTCCTAGACACTCTAGCCATCTGGGAGGGAAAATCTCCATGGTACCTATTTTACCATATGGTACCTATTGTACCATAGAGTTTTCCCTCCCAAAGGGCTAGAGCATCAAGGAAAACCATAAAGTTTTCTCGGAAATGCCTAGAGCGACCGCACGTGATATCACCGGCACAATGACGTACTGCCAGGTGACATCATCACACCAGCAACATAGGGGGAGGTTTCCCCTGCCAGCCCAATGTGGCAAGGTTTCCCTGCCTGGACTGGGGGCTTAGCAGTCCTAGTTTCCTTTTGGTGCAACAAACTAACACAGCCGTTTTGCTGAAGTTCTTGTTAGTTCAGTTATTTATTTAAATTGCATCCTGAGAGCTACATATGCTCAAGTTCAGTCTTCCAAATTCTAACAATAAACTGTCACAGAACACTGCTATTTATGACCAGACATATAGAATGAGTTTTTAAAAACATCCCCTCCCCCCCCCAAAAAAGCAGTAATAAATTACAAATAGCAGTCTAGTAAGAACATCAATTTACAGGCAATTGAAAAATGGTTCAATGTATTTTGTGATTTTATGCTTTGAAACAAATTTTTTTGCCCCAGTTGTTATGTTCCTGTGGCACGTCTAGCATCGGCCAGTGCTGACTTATGGTAGTAACATACACAGGAATGGACTTCTGCTGTTCACCCCCCTCCCTCTGAACACCCCACATTGTTTGTTATGGCTTCTGCTTCCAGTTGGTTAACTGAGGCCAGCCTTGGGCTTTTATCAGGAACCTAAAGGAGTGCTGACTATGGAGTCCCTGCTGGCTCCCCTTGTTAATAAAGCTTTGGTCAAGCCACCCACCTGCATCAAATGGATGTTAAACTGCACACTGGCCTTCTCTTGGTAATTACTTTGACCAGAGGGAGTTGCTGTTTTTGCTTCGTTGGGCTCTTTTTTTGCAAACCCAGGCATTGTAAAACCATCACAGCTGAATCCTTGGACATCTTGTTCCAACATCCGTTAGCCCTGTCTTCTCATCCAGTGAGCAAGGCAGGATACAAGAGAATCAAGGAATAGACAAGGAGATAAAAACGCAGTAGCTAGAGCCATTATCAAATATCATTAAAAGTGCAAGCCTGTGAGCTCACCTTACGCTTTGTCTGGGTGCTCCAAGTGTCAGAGAAGCTCAAACTAATGGTATTGTTTGTGGGTCACACTGCAACAATTCAGACTAAGGTCAAAATTGAGCATAGCAAAATTGAGCAAGAAGGGTAGGCCTATCAGAGTCACCTAAACTGAGGAAGTATTCGGGGGAGGGGAGAAGAAATTGGATTTATACCCTGCCCTTCACTCTGAATCTGATTGGCTTACAATCTCTTTTACCTTCCTCCTGCACAGCAGACACCCTGCAAGGTAGCTGGGGCTGAGAGAGCTCTCCCAGAAGCTGCCCTTTCAAGGACAGCTCTGCGAGAGCTAGCCTATGACTGACCCAAGGTCATTCCAGCAGCTGCAAGCGGAGAAGTGGGGAATCAAACCCTGTTTCCCAGATAAGAGTCTGCACACTTAACCACTACACCAAACTGGCTCTGAAGAAACTGAGGTGTTCTATATCTCTAACTGCAGGGCAAAATGGTGTGGGGCTTTTTTTGACCCACATCATCCTTGAGTGGAATGGCACCTTGTCAGGTGGTTTTTGGAAAGAGAAATGTGTGCAGATTAGATGTAGGAAGACTCCCCCCCTTGTAAAGTGAAAGACAACTGCACAACTATAGGCATGCTTGGATTTACCTGTGAACTAGTTGATAGCTAATAATAATGGTTGAATCCTGGCAACATTTGTTCATGACCTTGGTAAGCACCATTAAATCCTGCAAGCTTATATCATCATGAAAAATGGAATTCATTGTGCGAAGTCCCACACAGATGGCAAAGCAATAAAACCAACCTCCTGCGGAAGGAGAACAGGGAGCCACCTGAGTTTCACATTAGCAACCAGCTAGCTGTTGTGCAAACACTGTACCCCGAATCTTGCCAGCAGGTGAATATTTGTAGATCCCAAGAGACTCATTTTGCAGGGCTATAAAAACCCTGCTGAAGAACAAAGCAAAAACCTATTCCTTTTTTAAAAATAAAAACCTATTTTTATTTTTAAAGGATTATTTAAAAACCTCTCCTTCCAACTGTGTTCCCTTTCCAGTGTGAAGCTATCACTCAGTGCTGCCTATGCTGAAGGGAGTAGAATTATTAGAAGTGCATTGGCCTCAAATGCAGATATTTTTTGCTGCATTGGCCTCAAATGCAGATATTTTTTAAAAGTTATCTTGGACCAGCTAAGTTGCAAGCATAGGGCTACCGGCTTTCAAGCTGCACCAAACCCTTCTTCAAGCAGGAATCATAATTCTGTATAACATGGATGCCACTAAGAGAGCCAGTGTCGTGCAGCTGTTAAAACTGTTGGGATTTACATATACCTTTAGCAGAGTAACGTGGAGATAACCACAAAAAGCAGCCAGGCACACGGTTTAGCTTACGAATAAAAGTACCGTAGTTTACTTTTCTAATGAGGAAAGGGTTGACTGGGATTTCTAGAAAACAAAGAAGGATTCAATATCCTTTCTAACTTCTAGACTACATCTCGACTCTCTGGAGTCCTAACTTCAACTGCATGGAGATCTAAGGGCTTAACACAAAGGGCAATAAAACTGACCAAATGGTTTCCCTCAGACCACCACCCAAATATATGGATTAGCCTATTAGGGCTCTCCCTCAATGGTCATTATGCATATTGACACCTAGCCTTAGCGGGAAGTACGTGCACACATTTTCATTGGCCCTACCTACTCACTGGCTAAACATCAGCACGCATATACAAACATTTAATTAACTCATGACAACAGGAAGTGAAATTGCATCAGAAACCCAACAAAAACTCAAATCTGGAGAACTGGGTTTGATTCCCCGTTCCCACTTGAAGCCTGCTGGGTGCCCTTGGGTCAGTCACAGTTCTCTTAGAACTCTCTCAGCCCCACTACCTCACAAGATACCTGTTGTGGGGAGAGAAAAGGAAGGAGATTGTAAGCCACTCTGAGATTCCTTAAGGTAAAGAAAAGTGAAAAAACTCTTCTTCAATGAAAACTTATTTTCCATCTGGGGCCTGAGCCCACTTGCTGGGGAGGGTGAGATATAAATCAAACAAAACTATTTTTTTAAAGCCAGTATGCAGAAAATGTAAAACAAATCACATTTCAAAATTGGAACAATGAATGAATTGGCTCTGGCATCTTTTGGAAAATCTGTGGGTGGTGGTTGACAGTATTTGGAAACATGCTTTTATTAGAGATAAAAGATACTTGGACCCTGGGACAAAATGCCCCTAGTTCTAAAAATATACCTTTCCACACAACCTCTAATTCCAGAGGATGCTCCAGTCTCACCCAATATTTAAGTGGTGGTTGGTCTGTCTAGTAGTCCCAGCCATTAAAATTCTCCCCATACCCATCCTGAGATATCCTCGTTGCACAGGTGATATTGGCGTTGTACTTCCAGATGTCCGGGGAAAAAATGGGTTGACCACATTACTCCATTGACTATTTATTTGTTGAAATTTAAAATTGTATGGTAATGTCAGACTGCCTAGTTTGGGAGTTCTGAGGGCATAAAGAATGGCTGTCTAAAAATATTCTCATCTCCTTGAGGACAGAGAATCCACCAGACTTCAAAAATGTCAGTTGGCTCAATTACTATTTTGTTAAGTGCCTGCTTGACCATAATGCAATCATTTAAAAAAAAAACCCCAGCAACAACCTCTTATGTAGATAATAAATGAATTACAGACTTGGGTGTTGAGTGCAAGCAACTAAAGGAGCCGGCACAATATGACAAAGCTGTTTCTGCTTACCTTGAGTCATGCTTGTGACCCTTCTTCCTACCGTGTGTGTCAAGAGGCCCTGGAGAAATGTCCTCCCTCCCCAACAACTGCTTTGAAAGCTTTCACCCCACCCTCCTGCTCTTTGGGACAGTTTTTCCTCACTTGGCTGAAAGGAAGCTTTCCCTTAAAGGGGAAGTGAAAGATTCTAGTACCTGAGCAGGAACTCTTGATCTCCCATGTCACACCTAGTTTGAGGGATGAGTAAATGGCAAGTTCAGGGCCTTTTTTTTAAAGCAGCAATGCACAGGAAAGCAGTTCTGGCTGGTTTGGCACCAGGGGGTGTGGCCTAATATGCAAATGAGTTCCTGCTGGGCTTTTTCTACTAAAAACCCTGTGAAACAATGGTGACATCAGGGGGTGTGGCCTAATGTAAGGTCTACCTTACATGTTCATCAACTTCTGCAAAAATGTTTAGCATTACTTTGCTGATGTGGTTAAAATCACACATGCTGGTTTTCATCCACCAAAATTAGGGTTACAGCAGTTATTAAAATGGGGAACACTTCCAGCCTACAGGACAAAAATCACCCTCACTTGTTATTACTTGGCACACTTACAAAGTGAAGTTTATGACCTAACTCAAGTGCGCCATGCAGAACGTGTATATAGATGTATACGTTGATTTTTTTTTTTTAAAGGAAGACACAACAGAGTCACCTCAACAATAGTTTTAATTGCTCATAGCACCACTGATCTGAATGACTGTTTTCCCCTTAGGTATTTATACAGCTGCAAAGAAATTATATTACGAAGAAATACAGCAGGAAGCTTAGGCTTCAGTATCGTAGGAGGTTATGAAGCAAACAGTGGAAACAAGCCATTCTTTATCAAATCCATTGTTGGAGGGACTCCAGCCTATAACGATGGAAGAATCAGGTAATGAAAATCATACTGATTACCAATTAGTCCTTTCCATCCAAGTATCTCAACAGTTCCCAATAATTAGACCATCCACACCCTAAGTTGGTACACAGTCTTCAGACGTTGCAGAATATGGAAAACCACTGCTGGACTTGTTTTTCCTTGAAGAGAACATGTCTCATAAAACACACAGATGTATGCTTTGTCCATAGGACCTACTGACTGTGTGGCAGGCAGATCCCAGAAGCACTCTATACCAACAAAAGATAATGTACACGTCCCTACCTGATGACACAGCACATTTTGGAAGGAGGATGGGAACCCAAAACCCAGGGTTGCACTCAAGTTTTATGTTCTTGACTGCCAAGCAACAGATCAAAAGAGTTACCAGAGCAAGAGAAGGTACAAGCTTGGGCACCTACACCACAATAGCCCTGCAAGCATCTAGTATCTAAAACTGCAGTTTATTGTGATCTCTAAACTGGGGCTATTTAGAAACAGTTTAGAAATCTGTTTTTAGACAAAAACAAGCTGCAATTTGTTAAAGCACTCCCATTCAAATGTCTCAATAAACTGGTTTCTTTCAAACGAGTAATATCAACTTGACATACGAATGCAGCCCTACTGAATACTGGTCATGAATGTTAATCATATTGGATTGGATCAAGCCAGTCCTGCCCCCCCCCTCAATTAATCTCACCTAATTTCCCTCCTTGATACAACCCATCCCAAACACAGGGTTTTATGGGGGGTGGGTTGCATGGTCAGAGGACCCCCCCACCCTTTTCCACCAGTGAAAAAGTTGGTTTGATCCAACCAAGTGATCTTCCCTTGTATTAAGCAGCAGAGTGCCATGTGTGACAGTTATGTCTTGCTTGCACTGAAATGATTCTGACAGAACTGGGATCAATGTGCCCATTTAACACGGCTTGCCTTCTGATAAAGTCAAAACCTGGAAGCAATCAAGCAATGATTTATACATCAAAGTAGGTTCATTTTTATCCCAGGGCAATAAAACCTATCAGAAGATAGAGCCACAGACAGACAATCCACACAGCCGTAAAACACTTTAAATTCAAAGGGAGCCCCCCCCCCCCAAGATAGTGCAGCATCAGGGAACAACTGGGCCTCCCTTCTGGGTCCAAGCAGGTAGAGACAGTTTCTAACAAAATGATTACATTCTAATGGTGAGTTTCCCAAATAAAATGTTTGATACTCTTTTGATAAGCAAGTAGTCTTGACTAGAGCAAATTTACTTTATGGCTAGTGATCTGCAAAAAAAACCTGTTAAGACCTATTTACAAAGTGATACTGGTATGACATTAGGAAAATTACATTACATGTATATTTTGTACATTACATCAGATGTCAGTCTGATGGACCTTAAAAGCCATCACAGAAAATGTTCACAAAGTTCTTTGTCTTCTCATTTTCTTCTAGAAATATCAGACTTAGAAATGAAAGGTGAAAGAAGTTCAGAAGGGTTAATTCCTGTCCATCTGGGTTTCAATGAAGCCTAGCTTATTTGCACTCCATTTGCCTCTTATTTCCACGCTGTTCACTAATAGTCCCTATAGTTTATCTAACCTGCTACCCTTTCTGACAAAACAAATGGCAAGGGATGTTCCAAAATTAAGACCAGCAAAGGGAGATTCCCTCCCATCCAGGGAAATTTCCTATCAAAAGTACCAATACTTATTATTCCCCTTCCCAATTTCAATTTTCCAGGTGTGGTGACATCCTCCTTGCAGTTAATGGCAGAAGTATTTCTGGAATGGCGCATGCGAGCTTGGCAAGGATGTTAAAGGAGCTGAAGGGGAAAATCACGCTCACCATTGTGTCCTGGCCTGGCACTTTTTTATAAGGATTCATTTCAGCTGGAGAGCAACAAATTGTTTGACACAAATGAAGCACTTGATATGGACATCTCTTTGCTCCACTATCTGGTCAACTGTATACTTGTAAAAGAAAATTGTGAAATGTAAATGTGCATTCAACGAACAGAATGATCTTAAGAAATACTTCATGATATGTGTTAGAAAAACATGCACTTTTAAAATATGGAAGTCCACTGAAATCATAAATCAGGGTACACATTCTTGCTGCTCTCTGTCTCATATGTTTGTATTTTTATATCTAATCAAAGCAGCAGTAGTAATATGTTACACTTACAGTTTTTAAAAGAAAATAAATTTGAACACTTAGTTTGCAAATGTTCTCAAGAACTCTTAAATAACTGTGAAATACTTTTCTAACAGTAAAGGTGACAGCATGTCCTCAAGACACAGATAGCACTCTGATGATTACATGAAGTCCCTTTTGGTGGTCAGTATGAAGCAGATCTTTTTTCAAAACACTTTGTTTCCTAGTGTGTAATAATTGTGAATGAAATTTTCATTTCTACTGTTAAGATAATTGTAATTGTTACTTGTAAAGCCAGGTTATTTTCATTAAAAAAAAGCACAAAATACACTTTCCTCCTCAGTGCTTCTGATTCATGGCACACAACTGTTTTACCTTCGTGTCCTGCCTGCTGTATGTCTCATTTGGGATTAACATACTAACTGCAAGAGAAGTAGTATACCAATTACTTGCCAGAGTAGTATACCAATTACTTGCCAAAGAGGAAGGAAAAAAATTCCAGGTTTATTTATGACAAATTAACTGAAATGAAGGGAGATTTCAGCAGCTGAGTATAACATCTTTCCAAGAGCATGTGAAGCATCACAAATAGATGCTACTGCTGTGCAGTAAGGATATGTGGCTTTTACATGGGTATGCATGGAAAGCGACAGGTGGTAAATGGGAGTATCTTTCTTACATAACACATCTATACAGCCAACCAGGTTTCTCAAATTAATGTTCATTTTGATTCATTCTTCCATGATGTTTGTGCTGAGACACAGAATATCTCCAGAATTAGTGGAATGAAATAACTTGCTCTTACTATTTGGAAAGACTTCATAAACTCACAAAGGAAGTGCACAAAATTCTCACCAACCAAGCACAACTCTCACTGTGTACCTTCTGTGTTCTTTCTAGTAGTGTAGGTAAGACAAAACAATGTGCTTAAACATGGAAAATTCACTCTCTTTATTTTCAAAAATTCAAATTAAACTTATGCTTTTGTACTAACAGAACAAGATTAAGAGCAATTTTTGTTAAGACCCAGAAAAATAATCAGATTTTAGAGCAATCTATTTCTGGTACTAATATAATAAGCTGGTAGGCAAAAGTCACACATGCCTATTCTGTAGCGGCAGCTTCAGTGTTTTCCTGTTCTGGGGCAGGTTCTCCACCGCTTGTTTCTTTTCCTTCTTTGCTCTTTTTGGATTTTTTGTGTTTGTGCCTCCTGTGACTGTCTCCCTCTTCACTGTCATGACGGCGTCTACTGTTACTAGGAGAAAAGCAACAGAGAAGAACACTTTCTTTAATAGGATCATGTCTGCCTGGAGGCTCTCAAAATCAGTACCACCCTGACTGGAAGCCAACTGTTGACATCCTAAAGTTAACAACTAACTGCTCACACATGCCTCTTAAGCATGTCCAAACAAAAACTAGAAAGGGACCAAAGAAAATCCCACTATCAAATCCCACTCTTATTTTGTCTTGCAACAGATATTCTAAAGTAGGCACAGACAGCTTGCTTGGCACAAAAGGACTGCAATGAACATCTTTACCATCGCATGATCAAATTTCTCTGGAATCATGAGGCCAGGCTTTATTTCAATGAACAAAAGTTGAGATTTTTAAAAGGCCTGTGTTAATCCTGTTCTGCAAGCATTATTTGACACTGTACAACAAGGTCTTTAAAAGCTGTTAAGACTTTTTTTTTTAACATGGAAAACTTTTTAAAGCAAGGAGGTCTTCCTTTTTGCTCTACAGTGATAGAGACAATATATATATACTGGTTTTGTCTCTTTCATAATGCAACACAAAATAATTTCATCATTAGTTATTCCCACCCAGTTGGCTTTGATTAGACTGAAACTGTGAAAATACAAATGCATGCCAATTTCTCCGATCTGTCAAGTCTGATGAAAACACAGTTTAAAGGTGGGGGTTTACCTTCAACTGTGCAGAAATCCAGTAGATACTACATCTCATAATAGAAATGATAATAATGAGATTTGATTGTGTTGGCCCTGTGCATCACTGCAGGAGGAAAGTCTTAAGCTTTATATGTCGAATTACTAAGCATTTGAAATACAAATTCAAGCTCATTTTCATATACTGCTCACCTGAAATAAAGGCTGTGAAGAAACATCATTTTGTATGTAGGTTTAACTGTCTGTGAGTTGGATGGGAGGAGACTATCAAACTCTAGGTAGACTTTGGCCTAGAATCCTCCTCATTCCCCCCTCCCCTCCTGTCTGTAACCAGTAAGCTGAGGGCAACTCCCTAGAGAGGACAGGAAATTCCTCAAGGTTAGAGAAGATCTGCCCCAGAATGCTGCAGGAGAGAGAGGCAGTTCCTTGGCGGGAACTGCTATTTATATTATTGAGTTCAGGGGTGGGAAGCCAGTCAGTTGTTGGTTGGAGCTTGCAACAGATAGAGGCAGAGATAGCCCTGTTCCTGGGCCAGAGTCAGTGCCATTTTGGGGCATATGTTTGACCAGCTTACCCAAGAGTAACTAAGTAAGGTGCCTGTCCTGCATACCATCTAGGTAAGGTAAGAGTTTATAGTCAGGAGAGAGATGGAGTGTTTTTGCCTATGTTATTTTACTACTTCTGTTCACCTCTGATATTCCTGTAAATAGTTGTGAGTTTTAAATAAATCTTTCAACTGTTAAAGATTGATATTCCTGTAAATAGTTGTGAGTTTTAAATAAATCTTTCAACTGTTAAAGGAGTGAAGGCTCTTTGCACCATATAGTTCCTTCAACGGCTTGGAAACACTGAGAGTGGGTCAGGGAATTCCTAGGAAGGAGAAGTGGTAAATGGCCAGCTGCCAACTCTCCAGGGGAGTCCCAAAGACTTCTGGGAAGCCCCAAGGTGGGTTCCTAGTGACACTGGAGGGAGCTTAGGCAGCTGCCCTGCCTAACCAGAGCCCAAGACAGGGAAAGTGGTGGCAGCAATACCCGGAGGCAGTGGAGTGGAACGGCCCCTTCGGGTCAGAATGCCAGGAAGGGTAGGCAGAGCCAGGGCCCACCAGCCGATACAGGTCCAGTCTGCCACAAAGGCTAACACTGAAATAGAATTACTGTTGGCTCTATTTTAACATGCCAACAACAGAAAAGCAGCAGCTAGGGTCTTTCTACCCCATAAAAGTACCGAAATAGCCAACCTTCGAGATGACTTGTGTCTTGTCTCTTCCTTTTCTCGGTGTCTCCTTTCTCGGTGTCGTTCCTCCTTCTCCCTGCTTGTTCTATGCCGCTCATAGCCTCTTTCTGCATATTCTCTGTACCTATACCGCTCTTCATCACTGCCAAAAAATGCCATGTAAGCAAGAAAATGTAAGCAAGAAAATGCTGAAATAGAGTCCACCCTGGATACCTCCCAGATGCAAATTAAAATACAGAGCTGAATGCACTGTGAGATCTTCAGGTGGTCTCTACATACAACACAGTCTGATTTCTCAAAGTACTGGGAATCTTTAACATTAAGAATACTGTATAAAAAGACTGGCAAAGTCCTAACAATGGGTAACATCTTAAGATGGAAGGCATAAATCAAGTACAAAATTAGTAAAACATGGTTATACAACCAGTGATTAAGCAGTACTGCTTTGAAGGATTACTGTGACAGTAACATGGGAGTTTGAGCAAACAGAAAGTTTCCACTAACAGCAGAGCTTTTCTCTAGCTCAAGGAGCCATGTACCAGAGGAAGGCTCCTGGTAATGAAGGAGAGTGTCATCATTAACAGAAAAAGTTCCATACAATCTACCCATGGCTGTGTGGCTGTTTTGTATTCCGCCCCCCGCCTTGTTGTATCAGTTTCTGATCATGGGCCAGCAAGTAAAGAGCCACAGGCTCTTGCACTAGCCCAGTTTCATATTAAAAGCCATTCTTCAGAAGCTGACTCTTACGTCACACTGCAAATGGCCTTTGAAACTTTTCTCAGTTCCAAAAACTGGTTGCCGTGTGGCATGAACAGCTGTTCAAGGGGGAAAACCCCCAAACTAACTAAAAGCAAGGGTTAAGCTTCCTTGGGGGCTCAAAGAACTGACTTCATAATACTTTGGTATGGCCATTCCAGTCCATAATCTGTGATCTGGGCACAGACTGTAAAGAACTGGACATAGATCTGAAAGGTTCTTATGAAAACTGAAACTGCGTAAAAGAAAGTACTACAATGTACCTCCTGAATATTTTCCATGGACAAAATTACTACAGATGGATGCTGTTATGGGCTTTTTTTGTGTTTGTGCTCATTGGTTTCTCAACATAAATTAAAATAGTATGAGTCCAATACTCAGTTTTTCTGAAGGAAAAGTATATCAGAGTACTGATCTAGCAGAAAACTGCCTAAATGTTTTAAGCATTTTCTTTTATTTAGGACTTGACAGACTGAGCCTGGGTAGGACAAACATCAAAACAGTTAATCTGGAAGAAACCACTCAAGAAGGGAAAGATCCAGTTATGGATCACCTGTGCATCGCCTGGGAGCTATTTAGCATCCGCTCTAGTTAGAATCAACAACCTTCTTGGGATTAACTGGGCAGAAATACAGCAGCCTGATTGACAAGTTGAATCAGTTCAGTGCATCTGGCTGGAAATCTATATAGAGTCTTCAGGGTGTTACAGATCTCAGAAAGCTCCAGTGAAAGAAAACAAAAAAGGATCCCAGGCCCGTTAAGGCATGAAAACTAACATTAAGTTAACCACCTGGAGAAGAGATGCTGCACTTCATGACCTAAGCCTTTTAGTGTGAATTTTAAACTTCTCTACAAGGTGGCAGAGGGGGAGGAGGAGGAACAGTCTCTTTGTATACTAGTATCCACATTCATGTCTAAGAGAGCTCTCCTGCAGCCTAATTTTTTTGTATTCCATTTGTCACAAACAATGTCCTCCACTGCTGGAAAACGGTTAAAAATAATTAATTTTTAAAGCCGTATGTGTTCAACAGCGTGGTATCTGAATGATCCACAGCTTTGGAGCCTCCCACTTTTTCTGTTACTTTCCTAATCAAACTTGTGCTAGGCGAAGGGCCTCCTAGTTTCTTACACAGCCATGTGGCAGCAGCTTTACTGCAGATGTTGGATAATTTAGTCACAATACACACACACACACACACACCTCCTTTCCCCCTCCGTTACTGATAAGTTTGGCAGCACCACAGAGACTTCTCGAGGCCTGGAAAACATTAAGGTTCATTTCAAGCACCCTTGAATGACCAGACTTTTTCGGGCCTTCAATCAAGCTGCCTAAGAAACAGATGTTAAATGGATCTAACATATAATACACTGACCCTGTAATTTG
Source organism: Heteronotia binoei (assembly GCF_032191835.1). Classification (NCBI taxonomy): domain Eukaryota; kingdom Metazoa; phylum Chordata; class Lepidosauria; order Squamata; family Gekkonidae; genus Heteronotia; species Heteronotia binoei. The sequence goes on along the minus strand of NC_083231.1, from coordinate 27,904,312 downwards.
CAACACAAAACACATACAAAGTCTGCAACCCTACAAAACAAACCCTATGAACAAAAGGAACTACATCTTTACCCTTAAATTCAAATGTTGGGTTGGTTGCAGGAATAACAAAAAAAAAATTCACCCCTGGAATTGTGTTTACCATGGTAATACTACTTTTGTGTTGCTCTTGTTGAAGTACATGAAAAAATTAAAGCAACGTACTAAAAATTTAATTTAATGTATGTTAGGTACACAGCATTCTGAAACACCAGGGACATTTGAATAACTAAAAAGCAGCATCAAATGATGTATAAGTTAGAATGTTATTCAATGATATCAGAACAAAGTAAGGTTGGGGCTTATTATGCAAGATTTGTGCACTGTGTCCCTGCATCTTAAGGACTGGAGAATGGAACTCTTAGCATACACTCCACTTGCAGAAATCATATCCTGATGTTTTAAAAAAACAAACAAAACCAAAATGTGATTACAAGGAACCAATAATAATTCTTCAAGCAACTGTACATGCCCCCAGCAGGAAATTATATTACTGCTGGCCAGGGGTTGCTTTGTAGAAAAATAGGTGGTGGAGCTCATCCAGGGATTGTTATGCAGCTGCACCTACTATTCAATGGACAAGGTGGGGAGGAGGAGGGGGAACCCTCAGAAAGGTTCGGGAGCTGTGCTCCTGTGAGCTCCTGCTGAATCTGAGGCCTGCTGCTGGCCATGCACAGATGCTTCCTGCTCTTCACTCTGCTTTTGAAACCATTAAGTTTCAAAAGCAGTTTTCACAAGCAGTGCAGATGCATCCCCACAATGGCTGCTGTTCCAGGAATGAGTCAAAAGTCTCTGTTCACAACTCCAGCAACCCCTATCTAGGTCGTGCTTAGTAAGCAGCCAAGCATCATACACTCAACAAGACGCGATGTACAGTGGCTTCCTTATTAAGGAGCAATACACCGACAACAAAGACTAAACTCTATTAGGAACTGTAGCATGTTTATACCGTTTATGGGGTCCAGTTCAACAGTAAATCATGATAATGACTTGGCCGAAAGCATAGAGCGCAGAACTCCATTCCTCCTTAGAAACCCATTCTTCCCCAAATAAACCCACTAAGCAGCTGAACTGCAACAGCTTCACACTGGAGTCCTTGAACCCATCAAGCACTTTTATGAATAGCAATGTGCTCTGAAAACAAACTTTCCCCCTTCTATTAACAATGGAAAACCATCATCTTCATACCAATTGCCTGGTGAGCATTTTGTACATACTATTTGTTTTGCTACTTCTGGTTTGCATTTGGTAATGGAGAGCACCACCCTTTCATCCTTAAGAATATACAGCTACCTAAAAACTTACATGGGTCTCCAGGACTGGCACGGGACTTGGAAAGTTCAGCATTAGATTTAACCCACCTGTTGAACACACTAGGAGTGGGGCTGTGTTCACGCTCTCTCTCCCTGTCCCTGGTACGCTCTCGCTCCCTGTCACGGTCACGATCCCTTTCTCTATCGCGATCTCTCTCTCGTTCTCTCTCTTTTTCTCTTCTGGGATAATAATCCCACTGTTTGCTTGTGTCCATTAGACTAGTCCACGATGGAGCAGAACCTGCAAGGTGCGGAAAGGTGACTAAAGAGAAAAACGCCAGTATTAGAAAGCAAAAAAAAAAAAAAAAGCTGGAATATACTTGAAAAGTGTATCACAGATCACTCTTGAAATGAATGAAACCCCATTTGCGTAGGCTGCTTTAGCTGAAGTCTAGATTGAAAGTTCAAGGACTGTTCAGCCACATCATTTGAATGCTACTTTGTCAAGTGGATAATGAAGTTTCATAGCTCAAATATTTGTTATTTTTCAGCACTAGGAAAACATATAAATAATTACCAAGTTGGGCCCTTTCTGTTTTTTTATTTAAAGATTCACAGTACCATCCGGTGGTTTAAATTACTGTGATTCTGAAACTGAAATTCAAATTGATACACACCTCAAATTTTCATAGGTATTATGCATTTTAAACCAAAGTAACATGCAAGAAGAAGACTGCAGATTTATACCCCGCCCTTCTCTCTGAATCAGAGACTCAGAGCAGCTTACAGCATCTCCTGTAAACTGGCAGGCACCAGCGTCAGAATATTATTATGCTGCCAGATTAATTTAATGCAAACAGTGAATTTTAAATTTTTTTAAATTATTAACGGGTTTTTATAACGTTTAGATGTTTTTATTGTTAACTAAGTTTTATCTATTACCATTGTTGTACATGTATAGATGTTGTTAGCCGCCCTGAGCCGCCTTGGCGGGGAGGGCGGGATACAAATAAAATTTATTATTATTATCTTCTTCCCCCACAACAGACACCCTGTGAGGTGGGTGGGGCTGAGAGGGCTCACAGAAGCTGCCCTTTCAAGGACAACCTCTGCCAGAGCTATAGCTGACCCAAGGCCACTCCAGCAGGTGCAAGTGGAGGAGTGGGGAATCAAACCCGGTCCTCCCAGATAAGAGTCCACATACTTAACCACTACATCAAACTGGAACTCCTACCAAGTGTGTTTTTAGATACAGAGCAATAATTACAAAGAAGCAAAAATCCATCAAGGTATATATGTGTGGGGGGGGGGGGGGGGAAAGCAATCTCTGGTACATAAGAATTTGACATTATCATCAAGATAAAAGGGCTCCTGTTTTCAAAAGCAGCCAACAATTCCTTGTCACCTTAAGGCCCTGGTTTAAAAGCATATTGTGAGAGAGTTCTATTTAAGAAGAGTCATCCTCCAGCATTCCAGTGTATCATTTGTTAGTCATGGCCAGGATCCAAAGCATCATATACACAGCAAAGCTTTTCAGCTCCTGGGTAGCAGAATATGTGCACAGAGACATGAGGGACTGAACGGAAGGGAAAACTTCCACACATACACTATGTACAATGGAACTCTTGGCACATGTCATGCTGGGCTTTCTGGCTTGAATCCACCTAAAATTTCCATGGAGGGAAAGATTTCTTATCATGGAAGCACTATTTCCCTTTTGTCACTGCAACCCAAAATGATCCAGAAACACTGGTCGTTAGGGATATAGATGCCCCCCTATGAAAAGCCTGGGGGGCGGGGAGGTCAAGGGTCTGCAGTGGGAGGTGGCAACTGACAAAAAAAATCACCCCCTTGAGTATTTTAGGACTTCCAACATCCTTACATGGTTCGCAAAGCTAATATTGAGCAGAAACAAAAAAACAGAGGAAAAGTCAAGCTTGTTTTTCCACTGGCAGCAAAGAAGAATACAGTAAACCATTTAGGGAGTTAAAAAAACTAAAGGTTGGTGAGGAAGAGAGAAAATCACTGAAACACTACTTCTAGCAACTATATGTTATAATACGTAGCAGCAGCATTTTAACAGCACCAGACACAATACTGTTTTTTACTACAGAGGCTTGGGAAAAAAAACACCAAAGGAAGTATTAAAAAAATGAAAACTGGGATCTTTTTCAAATCCGTCCAAGCCCAATTTTTTTTTTTTATTCCAAAGGGATACAGACAGAGGAGCACAAAGCAGCTGGATTTTAGTTCTCTGATCCATTCATAAGAAACTCACTATAAACCTCAGGTCTAAATCACATAAAACCCAACTCTTCTTCATCTACATGCACAGAAGTTGCATTATAATGAGTTTGGTCATACATGGAAAAACACAGAGGTGGGATGGATGGTAGGAAGTAGAGCAGCTTTCAGCACCCTTTCAGTATACAAAAAACATCTCTTACTAAGCTTTTCTCTTAAGAGACTGGTGTGAGTAAGTAAGCTTCATTTTGAAGAAATCCCATGAAGTCATGCTGTACAGCTATTTAACCTCAAAGGCACTTTCCCTCCTTTGAGGGAGGGAGTATATGCCCCCACGAGAAGGCAATAGAAACCAAGCTTAAATCAAAGTCCAACATGCATATTTTCTGAAGAATCTGGGCCAGTTTCAAGTGTTTTATTACAGCCTGAGGTTTAGATAAACTAGATCAGCAAATTCAGGGAGCATACAACTAACTGCCCAAGGAAACAGAAGGCACATTTATCAGTCACATCCACACTGAACTTAAATTGTAGCATCTTAAAAATGCGCATATTTCATTACCTAAGTTTGTTCATGGTTAAGATAAGCTAGAAAGTGAATCCCCAGAGCACCTACAAATAAGCATGTGTAAGTGACTATCACAAAGCTTTCTCTGACCGATCATTAACAATGACAGAAAGGTGTTCCAGACTAACAATGCTGAGATGTCAGAAATTCACTAATCCTTGACGTCTTGTCCTGCGTTATTTGTCTGTGTTTTGCATTCAAGGTAAGAATAAAGTCACAACAGCCACGAAAGCTGATGGGATGAATCTTAAACACTGCTTTGGGAAACTTGACAAATTTTCATTGAATGAACTGTCAAAATGACAGAGTTGGATCCAACGAACCAGTAAGCAGGGCTCCTCTCATAGGAATCGACCTTTCCCTCCTCCCTCCTCTTGTTGAAGCCCACAGCACTCCCCCAAATGTTGTTCCTGGGAGTTGGGACACCTCTTGAAACACCATGGACTGTGTATGTGTGGGGGTGGGGAGATGACCAAAAACCGCTGATGTGGAAGCCTTTCTAAAAGCATGCTATACTTGACACAACGGGATGCATGTTTTGAATCAATTCTGGAGAAGTACTGAAATTGCTGCTGTAAGCCGCCCTGGGCCCACTTGCGGGAAAGGGCGGGATATAAACCCAGACATTAAATTAAAATTGAACATATGAAGCTGCCTTACACTGAATCAGACCCTGGGTCCATCAAAGTCAGTATTGTCTACTCAGACTGGCAGCGGCTCTCCAGGGTTTCAAGGTGAGATTTTTCACACCTACTTGCCTGGACCCTTTTTTAGTTGGAGAGGCCGGGGATTGAACCTGGGACCTTCTGCTTACCAAGCAGATGCTCTACCACTGAGCCACCATCCCTCTCCTCAGTTAAATTAAGTGATAACTAAAATGCAGGTTTTAAATGCATGTAGATTTTGATATAATTTTTTTCTTTAGGAGGCTGCGTTTGGAACATCCTGTGGAGTCAAGTCATATGCTTATTTGTGCGGATTCCTTGAGAAAGTATTTGGAGCAAGAGCCACCTGTTCAGTCGGTTCTCCATGCATAAACCTTCACTGAGAAATTCATGTGGGAGGACCTGTTCAGGTATGCTTCCTTCGACATTATCCCAGAAGCATGTGCTCAAAAGAGATACTAGCATAGGCCTATCCTTCCTTATACTGCACATTGCACTAAGAAGACAAAGTAAAACATGTAACTCTCCAGCAGACTCACTGAACAACGCTCACAGGTTTCAGAGGCAGCCATTCCAGCCCTCTTTTTAATGAAAGGGAGGCTGGCCATAATACATGTGGTCTGAGAACAAATGTGAGACCCCCCTGAAATATGCAAGACTGGGAGGACAGTTAAAATGCCTGCACACATGCATTAATCAAGACATCTGTTTCCTATTAATAGAGTCATTTTGAGCCACATCTGCTTTTTGTTACCTGAAGCAAATTTTGGGTTTGCTCATTCACAGCCACACACTCCTCTTCAATGTATTGTTTTCAGCCTTGCTCCTGGGTCCCCATAATCACACACTCAGTGTACTTTTATTCTTCTCTCAAGGGGGAGGGGGACTCAGCTGTGCATCAGTCCAAAGCGACCTATCATTAAAGCCTCAGCTCAAGGCAAAAAGGCCTTCAGTTTTGAAAATAGTTCAAACTCAGAGGGATGAGCAAACGGCAGGCTGAGAATAGTTTGTCTGTCATAAGGTTTTTTTTTTTTCCTTTGCAGTAGCTAAAAGTCTGGAGTACCCAACTAGTAGAGAACGGAAATGTGCAAATCTCGCCTCCTTCTCTGTTGTGTTGCTTTCTTGTCCAGAGTCAAACAATGCCAGGACCACGGAGGTTAACAATCAGGAAATGACAGAAAAGATACTATCCGTGTTACAAAACAATATCAAAATATAATTACAATGCTTTCCATTCACAACATAGTATTACAATGTAAATTTCAGTAACAAATTTAGTGACAAATACCATCCAAAACCCACAACAGGAACACAATGAAATGCTGAAAGATGGAGAAAGAACAGTAGCATTCTAGTAATGAAATTTACATTGTGATACTATGTTGTGAATGGAAAGTGTTGTAATTATATTTTGATATTGTTTTGTAACACCGAGAGTATCTTTTCTGTCATTTCTTGTCTGGAGTCTGTATAGGATCTCCACAGTTCTTGGGCTAAAGTGTTTTTGTATGAGATACATGCATGAAGGAGTTGAAGCCCCAATGAGCAGATTGCTAGTTAGGTTGAATGTTAAACAAAGAAGTGGAAACACTTTACAAAGTCACTTCCTGCTTGAGCAAACAGAAAAGAGAAAAGAAAGCACTGAGCTTTCTTGCCCTGAGAACACTGCATAGCCTGCTCTGCTACTATAAGGTGCCTGGGTATAGTCCACAGGCTTCCTTCTCCCTTTGAACTGGGGGGATTTGCTCAAAGTTCCTGCATTCTTCTCAGTCCTTGAGAATAAATCGCAGCTACTTAAGCAGAATGGCAGACAGCACAAAAAACTTTGCACAGTAACAGAGGCAGGGAATTGTTCAGACTCTGAAGTCTCTGAGCAATAATTCATAAATTAAATATTTGGCAACACAGACAGTGAATATTGAAATAAATGTCAGTGGCCAAGGCAAAGACAGAGTTTGCAGACTTTCCTCTGTGGATGCTTTCGTTATGCACACAACCAATTATAACTTCAGCTGTTACAAGAAAAGCTAATGTAAGCCATTAAGCTTTCATTATTTCCTCCCTAGAAGAATAGACTGTGTACATAGCAGTTAGTCTACCCATAAGAGCAAAACAGAGGTTTAGCTGAAAAGTACTGTTATCTGATCACCACAGCCCATAGAAAAAAATGTTTTAACATACTTACCACCACCATATGGAAATGCACGAGTTGAGCGGCTGTCGTAGCCAGAGGAATGTCCACTGTTGGAAGAGAAACTAAGTCAGGTCCCCATCTTGGTCAATTTCTTTGTTTAGAATACCCAACTTTTATAAGTCTGAATGCCAAAATATGTAAGAGATCTGAGTTTGTACTTATGCTTACACTGAAGGCTCATGGCTTCAGTAATCTTAAAACTCTTGTAGTGCAGATGTTACTTTCACCACTGTTGCAATGAAGAGCAATTCCTTCCTTGCATGAGTGAACTGCAGAGTTTCTCTTAAGAGTAGGAGTTACTTGTGCATGCAGAACTGCACAGACTGATTATAGCTATTGAACTATCTTTCTTCCCAATGCCTATTAAACAATCCATTACTGGTCGAATATAAATTCCATCCTCCACCCACCCACTCCTCAAAATTTTATTTACTACAAAAAGAAGACAAAGTGATTTTCTTCAGTGGGTTCTAGTTGCTAGTGACCTTCTTTACATTTTTATGTGCCCCGTTATTGGACTGTTTATCCCTGTTTTATTGCATTATTATGCCATTAAAGGTTTGTTTGATTGATAGATTGACAAAGTGATTCAAAGTCTCATCTAGGCATCTTGACATAAATGATTTGCCCCAATGAAAGCCTTTGTGGAATCTCTCTTTCGCTACGTTGTATTGGCTTAGAGGTGGCAAATACTGGTGGAGAAATCAGATTCCAATTTATAGAGCAATTCTCTGGGGAATTACTCCAGTCTAAGTTCACTGATTTCAGGAAGCTAAAACTGGATAAACTCTGCACAGGATGGCACTGTTAAACACCTGGCAACAAGGAAAAGCATGAGTGCTGGTTTAGTACCTTCCCAAAAGGAGACTACATTCATAGGAAGTGGTCAAGTCCCAGGGCGCACATTATTGGAAAACAGTATAAAAGACAATTTCTAAGATATGGAGATTTGTCCTTAATTTGAAATGTATCTCTTAAATTATGTCATGTCATATAACTACTGATCCCAGAGAGGTGCAACTCTATGCTCTGAGCTCTGTGTGGATGGCATTAACACGGTACTGGAAGCAACCAATGTTGCCTGGCGAATCAGAGTTATTCTAAAAGATGCTGGGAATTCTCATCAGTAGCCAAACCAACAGCAATTCAAAATCCTAAGAATATTTTAGATGGCAAAAATTGGCAATGACTGGCTGCATTACAAAATCCATACACTGTTAGAAATAAATAAATATATGTAGAAATAAATAAATAAATCTCCCTTCATATGTTTTTAATTTGTGGATGTATTTTGCTCTGTAAAAACTGTTTCTGATTACATACCATGACGTTTCAATAAAAACTGGGGTGAAATACATGAGTGAAAGCTTTCTTAGATCATTTAGATTTATCTAATCAATCCCCCCCAAATCTGTCTACATACAAAAGATAGGTGGACCTCAAATGCAACTGTCATCTCCATCTGTATCCTACTAAAATCAATTTTAAACATTTTAAAGTCTCATTAGTCGAGCTTAAAGGATAAAATGACTGCTGAAATAGTTAAATACTGAAATAGGTTAAATTCTGAGGCTGAAAAGTGTGTTATATGCACACAGTTTGATTTAATTTCTACAACTTTTGATAAGTTTTATTACTTCCCACTTGACTTGAATTAATTATCTTTATCTCATTTGCCATATTTATTCAAGCGCCACTTTTCTTTTTGTAGAGAAGCCAACTAACATTTTAGTACCAGATTAACTTTAGAAACAACATGTGGATTGAGGTTAGCAGCAGAATTCCATTCAACAAGATGGGTCAGTGGTCGAGAAGAGTGTCTTGGAAGCCAAAAGGTGCAGGAGAACTGCTCTCATGGAGCTATACTACATATGAGTACAGCTGCGGCAGTGAGAACCCAGTCTATCAGCAGAAACACCAAAAGCAGAAGGGGGAAAGGTGGTGGTGAGAGGATAGCGAGGAAATTGTGTTGAGAGCTAGGTTCAAAATCCAACACACTGGAATTGATCCAACACTATCAGAGAGGGGAAGGTGCTGATTGTTGTAGGGCTCACTGTGCTTTATTTATTATTTAGCTCTGTATATCACCCTTTTCTGAATTCAAAGAGCTCAGGGCAGTTAATAACAAACTGAATTCACAGAGAAGGCAGTTAACATTAACGGCACAATTTAAAATCTAATTAAAGTAGCTACAAAACGTCAGAATGAGGTCAGAGCAGTCATACAATATATACTACTGTCTCAGAATAAGCGTAAAAAGCAGATTGGGAGAGCGGAAAGGACTACTAAGTAAAATGGTACCCACTGCAGTCCTCAACAAAAAGCCTGGCGGAACATCTCTGCCTTGCACACCCCGTGGAACTGCATAAAGTCCCACAGGGCATGGATGGTGTTTGGCAGAGAGTTCCACCATGTAGGACGGATGGACGTCTTTAGGGCTAATGATCACCAGTAGGTTGTTCTCAGCAGAGTGTAAAGGTCTTCAGGGGATATACCAGAGGAGGTGGCCCCGCAGATACCTGGGTCCCAGACTGACCCTGGCCTTAAAGGTCAGTACCAAAACCTTGAACTTGACCCGGTACTCCACTGGGAGCCAGTGCAACTGGCGTAGCACAGGTTGAATATGTGTGGTTCATGGTGTTCCCGTCAGAATCTGCACCTCCACATTCTAGACTTTCCAGATCAGTCTCGAGGGCAGGCCAAAGTAAATCAAGTTACAGTAACCCAGTCTGGAGGTGACCATTGTGTGGATTATGGTGGTTAGGTCAGGGTGAGACAGGAAAGGGGCCAGCTGCCTTTTCTATTGTAGTTGCTAAAATGTTAGAATGGCAATATTCATGATCTGGGCCTCCATAGATAAGGAGGTATCCAGGATCACTCTCAAACTCTTGACAGCTTGCACCATCAAGACTGGGAATGTTGGGATCCCAATCCTGACTGCAATGGAGAGGGAGAGGAAGGTGAAATCATTCCTATTGCCTCCTCCAATTATGCCACTGCCTCTTCTGCCTGCTGAGAGAAGAGGTGGGTGGTGGCCATTTTGTACCCTTCTGCTTCCTCACTGCAGCCCACTGATCCATATGGGCCCCGCAGAAGTTCATAGTAACTAGTCTGCCATAATATCCAAGGAGCAAATTGCGGCTACAAAATTACAGTTTCCTTCCAAGCCAGAACTGGAAGCAACCACATATATGTCTGTACAATTGAAATTTATATTGTAAGCTGCTTCGGGCATACTTCCTGGAAATGTAGCATAGAAATTTCACAAATAAATGAACAATTTGAAATGGACGTTTTGTTTGAGGCAACTATAGTTTGCAGTAATCATGGTCTGCCAAATATGGAAAGTACTGCAAATGAGTGACCCTGGATCAGAAAAGAAACGGAATCAGAAAATGTGAGGAGGAGGAGGAGAACATACACAAGTCTAAAGCTGAAAATGGGGATGCAGAAATTTCAATTAAGTCCCAGTCATTAGATGGAATTATGTTTCAATGCAGTAAGCATATACAAGAAGTGCAATAATTGTGACATTAGAATATTTTAAAAATTAAAATGTACCTTTCTATCGTTGGTATAAGGGAAGGTGGCGGTCCTCCAGGTGGGGGAGGAAAGCCTGAAAGATTTAATTGAAAAAGAAGTTAATTCCAGAAAAAAAGTGCAGCATGTTCTATCTAGAGTATTTAAAAGTAAATCTATACAGGAATGGATGACAGGAACAACACCACAAAATGAGACAATTCTTATTGTACACCCCAGCAACTTCACACTTAATATACTTATTCTATGGCATTCTTAAATTATTTCTAATATTGACAGTTAAAACGATACGTTTCACAAGGACAATTGTGTGCATTTTTAAAAATGAAAGATGCAGAAACACCCCATGTACTAAAATGGAAACCATACTATGTTTCATGCTACTTTGACACACTTTTAGAACAAACAAATGTACCTGGAGGTGGCACAGTTATTGGTATACCTAAAAACAAAGAAGATTAACCCAGTCATTTCAGCAATGTATTTATATTAATTGACTAGTATTCAGAACCGGCATTATGGCACTCAGGCCATTAGCGCATTAACAAGAAGAGTTGGTGGTAAACTAATTCCGCCAGTCCAGAGCAGCTTTGGACTAGAGATGTGAGCAGAGAGAACTGGACAACTAGCAGGATTTCAGCTAAATGTAATGCAGTGTTTAGACAACTGAGGCCTATAAAACAGAAAAACAATGCTGCACTCAGGTAAATCAACGGGTGGGCTCAACAGGGTTCGCTCGAGTACAGGCACCATTTTAAAAACTAGCAATTTCCACATTGGCGAGTCTGTTTGCTCCTTCCTTTGATTGCTCCTTTTAAATGAAGAATCCATTTTGATATGGAATATGTAGAACCAATTTCCAGTTTGATATGGAATATGTAGAACCAATTTCCAGTTTGATATGGAATATGTAGAACCAATTTCCAATCACATAAAAGTGTTGTATAAGGACTTTTATTGTATTCCAGATGTGTATCAGCCGAGTGTAAGACTAATAATAAATTACAAGTTACAAATCATGAGCAGAAGCTGCTCACAGCAACTGATCTTTCCAACGTTCCTCTTCCAAGATCTCCCAAAACTTGGTGCTTGAAGTTATGGGAGCCATACGGATAATATGCCACAGCATATGGCAGTGGAGAGGGGGGAAAGCAAGCAACTTTGCCCCAAAGCCCCTCTTATGCCAATGGAAACTTTTGAATCTGCAGCAACTCTGCCGGCAGAAGAATGGGGATGAGGTTGCCTGATTTCCTGCTCTTCAAAGCACTCTTCTTGTCCAGTTGTACATTGTTCACCAGGCTCCCCTAACTCCATCAGCTTTTGGGAGTTATCAGGGGAGGAGGGGGAAGATCAGCATCTGTGAGAATCCAGAAGGAGTTGGAGGAAAAAAATATTTGCCTGCCTTCCCCTAATAAACAGCTGTTTGTTTGGAAACTCTTCTCTGAGGATCTAGAAAGTAGAGTACAGAATGTGTTTGGGATGCTGCAGTGAAGAATCAGATAAAGTCACTTCTCCCTCCTTCCACTTTTGGCTTCCATCAATGGAGGAGGGAGAGTGAGGGAATTGTCACTGCCCACTGTTGCTACAAGCTGGCTCTTCCAATTCTCTGAGTGTAGTTTTGGGACAAACGGTACGGTACTTAAGAGAAGGGGAAGACAGGAAAAGATCCACTCTGTCAACTCCTCCTGGGAAGTCTGTTGCTGGATCCAGACCAATGCCATTACAAAAAAAAGTAACCTTATATTAAGTCACATATGAAACCGTTTTGTTTTTTTTAAACTTTATCTGAAACATGTAAATCAATATTCATGCACAATCCAATGTTTCAACCCACCTGTGCCTTTATATCCTCAACGTTAACAGAAAAAGACAGCCATTTCAAAAGGTAAAATTACAAGTTAATGTTAACTGGGCCATATTGTGCATGTTAACAGTAACAGAACAGAAATACAGCTATATGAAGTGGCATCAGAATTAACCTGAGCTACAATGAGTACCCTGATCCTCCAACCACTTCATCGCCTAGGATCCTAGTTATGGCAATGGAGACAGTGTCATGAGGCTATATTCACCATCACAGCCCAAAGACTTTTTGTAAGCAGGCATATGTATCAGAACACATGCATTTTGTAACCTGGGAATGGCCATACCAATGTCTTTAGCTGGCTTCCTGTGACAACACAGTAAAGCAAACGCAGCCAGAAAAAGGTTTTAATTAATAATTCCTGGAAAGGTTAGTTCAGCATCTTTTAAAAAAAAAGTCTTCTGTAGCATTTATGCAGCTTTCCAGGACTGTATTTTTAAACAATAATGCTTCTTTTTGTCTCAAAAGGCATTTGTATCACAAGTGCCTAAGTGAATGCAGTACAAGAGGCTAGAACTTCAAAGCAAGATCCTTTTTCAAAGGATCTTCTGCAGGATGTTTTATATTTGAATACGTTAAAAACTTTCTGGCCAGTAGTCCCAAGTTAGCATTAGGTAACAAGAAACCTTCTCTTCTTTAAACCGAGGAGGAATGGGCAGATTCTATTTTGGTCAGAGAACTTTGAAGATAAAAAGCTGGCAGTAGCACAATTAAAACAAGCCTGAAGGAGCCAAACCCACTGCTCTTAATTATTATTTTCAAATGTACTGAAAAGAGATAGCAATGGTAACCTTCTGAACAAGCACATGAAATAAATCTTTGCAAATGTTACCAATCCTCTCCTGCAGTCAAGCACATCAGTGAAAGCATGACAAACATATGCAGATATTTAAATGAGGACGTCAACAGATGAATGCTTCTATGAAACATTTACTTTATGCCTTTGAGGAGCTGATGGTCCAGAACTGGATTTTCTGTCTCTTCAAAGGGAAGGGGGGAGGGCTTCAGATTGAGACCTGCAGTGTTTAATGGGGAGTGGCTACCCAATCCTCCCACCGCCACTTAGCCAATGTACATTGTTTCCCTGTGGTACTACTTCCCAAATAAGGAAAAAAAATACAATGTCAAATGGTTCTATACAGTCAAAAACCTCTAACACTCAATAAAATCTAGCTTTTTTGACATATTTACTAGACTGAGTCTGTCTTGTTTCTCTTTTATCAGTCAATTTAGTTGATACAGCCACCATCCATATTTGTTTGCAGCAATCCATTATTAAAGTCAATTTATGCATGCCTTTGCCATACAACCCCTCGCAGCAGTTATTAAAGCAGGAACTAACTTTATACCATCAGCTCACATTTAATATTAGAATCCTGGGGTCCATAGGCAAATAGTATCCTGTGATAACTTTTTGATCTTTATTACTCATGCTTGTTATCAAAAAGGAATAATTACAGGACCACTGGAAAACGTATGACTAGTATCTATATTCCAAAACATTTCATGCTGATACTCCCATTTTCGAACTAATAAAAAGTTACAATTCAGTACCTTAAACTATACTATATTCATAACTGTGACCTTCTGGTTACTATGATAAAAATAATGTATACTAGGCAACTAAACTTGTTAAAAGTAAATATGTGATTTTGTCAGCTAAATTATACATACTGCATTTCAAGCTTATAGGCAATCAGTATATATTGCATATATTCCAATTTTCAAACTTTTCATTTTGCTAAAGAAAATGTTGAGGGGGGAAATGAATGGATTCTACCCTCCCCCTGTGGCTTCAAATTCTGTGGAATTTCACCTCTTTACAATTGTGCCTTAGCTTAAAAACAGTGACAGCAGCAAAAGCAGTATCTTCATTTTTCTCCCCCTTCTACCCCAGCTAGCAGCCTTCTCTTGCTTGATTCTGCCTGCAAGCAATGAATAGCCAGTTCCTTCGTACACGGATGCAACAGCCAAATGCAATCTCAGCAAAGCATGGGACCATGCAAATCAATGAAGGACACTGACAAGAAAAGATGTAAAATAAAGGCACCTAAAAGGGCTTTGCCAAAACAGGATTCCCTTTTTTTATGAGCAGCAGACATAATAAGATAAGACTATTCTAAGGCAAATGGGAAAATCTGTGCCAACTAAGCAACAAACCCTGGTAATTGTTATTAATAACAAATTAAAATGTAACCGTCACACCAGAACTTCAATCTCAAGCAAAGAAAAAAATACTGAAATATGAACACTGCAAGTTTTCATCCTTTTTTACCTGGTGGGGGAATCAAAGGGGGAGCAGTACTGACAGATGGAGGTGGTGGAAGGAAAGGAGGTGGTGGAAGATGGGTGGGAGGAGCTCCTGGAGGAAAAAATGGAGGGGGCTTGGAAAAATTGTTATCCACATCAGCACTGGAGCGGTCAGAAAGAACCTACAAAATAAAAACCAAATGTTATAGGTGCCCTTTAAAGAAGAAAATACACATACTATTGCTTATTCTTGAAGAGGCTTTTTGAAATCCAGAAACGTGCACACTTCTTTCTTACAGAAATAGGAGAACAACCTTCTCCAATAAAAATACAAACAATAAATAGATATGTACGCAAGATTCTCAGAATAATTCAAGCAAAGAATACATGAATAAGAATTAAATTAGCATCAGTAACAAATATTTCTAGAATTTCTCACCTGAAATCAGAACAGATGACAATGCCTACAGGCAATGCATGCATATTAGCACATGAAAGTTATCACAAATTACCTCTTTTTCATTCAAGAACATGGTGTACAAGTGAATCCACAATACTGCGATGGCAGTAATAGATTAGGCTGGAAAACTAACACACAAGCTGCAACCTTTCCTGGAGAAAGCTGAACTGGGCACAATTCCATATGTGTTGGTGACTTCCAGAACGTAGCATGGCAAGTTTTATTTGGGAGCTGCCTTTCAAAATTGATCATATTACACCTGTTGGCTTCTTGCTAATTTCCAGACTAATCTAATGTGCGGCATTTGAACTTTAATGCCTTTGAACTGTTTGGGAGCAGTTTACCTTATGGGCCATCTCCTCTCACTTGAAGATATGTACACAGTATGATAACCTGGAAAGGCTCTATGCTCTCTCACCTTCAAAAATCTGGTAGATGGCTGTATGGGACACAGGCCTGCTTGGCACCAAGGCTTTTGAATACCTTTGCCTGCAAAGGTTATTTGGTTCCATCCCCTTTGAGAGATGAGCTCAAACCAAACCACGAAGCAAAATTTGTCACAAATTTTGTCGTTTGTGAACTGAACTTTTAAATCAGTTCATGGTGGTTTGTGGGTAGAGAAGCAAGCAGGGATTTAAAGGGACTCCAATTCCCTTTAAACACTCCAAGTCCCTTTAAACCTCTGCTTTCTGTTCTCAGAAAAAGCTGCAGAAGCAGCAGGGAGCACCTCCCTGCCACTTAGCTATTCTCTGGGCTTTCTTGTGAAGTCAGAGCACCTCCCACCACTCAGCTGCTTTTCAGGCTTCCTGCAAACCCCGTTCAAAGGGACTGTGGGGTTCCTTTAAAAGCGGCTTGCGTGGCCATTTTTCTAGTTTGTGCCTATTCCAACCTTTGACTTTCTGTAAACTGATAAAGAATGCCTTTGCTGAAGCAAGGTTATGGTTTATCTTAAGGTAAAAAGGAAGTGGTCAGAAGAGTTATTCAGCTATTAATTTGCCTTTTATATTTTTCTGAGTCTTTTTTTTAGTTGGCAGAGTTGCAGGCAGCTTTTGTGTTTGTATGTTAACAGATGATGTTTTTATTGGTCTTACTGTGGAAACTTGGAGCAAAAAGAAACATCCTTTGTGTCTTATTCTCCAAGGTCCCCTTCACTGGCCAGGTAAGGCTGGAAGAGCTCGCAACCCTGAGGACTGTAGTCAAGGGGAGACCGTTCTATCCCTTGTCACCTATTCTTGGGGCTCTTGATGCCAGTCTACCTGGGGACTACCTAACAGGCATTCTGTCAGAGCCTCAAGGATGCCTAGAAAAGGATGGGACCCCTCCTCCTTTCTTTATTGCAAGAGTGCACCTACTAAAACTGTTTCAGCAGCCCTGCTCTCAGAGCCCTAAAGAAGTCTGGAAAAGTGTGTGTGGGGGGGAAGGGGGGGATCATATTGTTTTTAGCTTGCCTGAGGACTGCTGCAAAACTAGGATGGTTCTCACCTTTTTCAGCCAATGTCGGGTAACCTAAAAACCAGCCCACAAAATTTTGTTACAGGTAATGAGGTACTACCAATGTTGGATTCTAGCTGTTTTTCTTTTACAACACATTAAGTATATTGTGCAGATATTATCATTCTTTAAGCTGAAGCTAAGCCCCCCTGTAGTGCGAACATATCAGTCTAAATTGGAAATGTGAAACCTGTATGTTGCTGTTTTCGTTGGCACGCCTCCTTCCTTCTACTCGGCTGATAGTGATAGTCTGTCCAATCACATCTATTGTACCAGACAGCCTTCTGAAAAAGGAAAGATGGAAACAACCAACTGTTACGCTGGCATTTTTTCATACAAAACAACAAAGCCCATTAAAAGAAAAAGTTAGGTAAAAGTATCCCAAGCAATGTATGTGCAACAAATACCTGTTTCTAAAAGATATTATTCAGTGTGGATAGAATGGGCAAACATAGGGTTTTCTTGCGTCTCTATTTATAGGAATATATATCCATCATTATGTAATGGATAATCCAAGAATAAAAAACTCTACACTTCTGCTGTAGGCATAAAACAAAAGTGTCCCAAGATGTTAGCAATACATATATGAACACATGAAGCTGCCTTATACTGAATCAGACCTTTGGTCCATCAAAGTCAGTATTGTCTTCTCAGACTGGCAGCAGCTCTCCAGGGTCTCAAGCTGAGGTTTTTCACACCTATCTGCCTGGACCCTTTTTTGGAGATGCCAGGGATTGAACCTGGGACCTTCTGCTTCCCAAGCAGATGCTCTACCACTGAGCCACCATCCCTCTCCAAAATACATTTAAAAAGCATTTTAAACTATCTATTCAACACTGGTATATCCCTTTTCACTGAAAAGAAACACACTGGCATTCTAAATGGAGGTCGTAGCTGAAATTACAAGTTTAAATAACCCAAAGTTAATAAATTATTAAGTATTGATTCAAGTCTACAATGTGTAGCGTTCATATTGCAAGCATACCAGCCCTTCAACAACAATAAGCAACTTGGAAGAAGAGATGTAAGCGTGTGAAAGAAGGCCCATCCCCATCCTCACAAAGAGGGTTGCCAAAAAGTCCAATCCCACTAATCGTAATGCCTCTATTGCTTCAGCAAACCATATTCAGGCTTGGAGCCACCAGTTGCTGATTCCTATTCTTACATCTAGCTGCAGCAAAGAACTATATTTCTAGCAGACAGCATTTCATAAGAGTTGGCAACACCAGTTCTTGAGCTGGGAGCTCTGCCTCAACAATAAATCTTTTGGCTACATCAACAGGAAGCTTTCCAAATCTGTTCTAACATACCCCCTGGGGAGAAGTACATAAGGGAAGCAAAACCCTAACCTTCTTCACTGGGTGATTTCTATACAAAAGGTTACAGTTCACATCCCACTTAAGTAAATGGCAGAACTCCTATGGATTTAAATAGGATTGGATAGCACCCAAAAGAAGATAAGTCAAATGAAACCAAAGTATTTTTTCCAAATCTGACAAAGCCAAAATATTAGAGCTCTCTCACAAAACTTATCCTTACCTCCCAAAACTTAGATCGTCAGGGAAGTGGCCAGTGGGAAGAATGAGATAATACAATACATTTATTATGATCAAGTATGTAGTAAATGGTCTCACATATGAACAGCTGACACGAGATAAATGACAAATCACTTGTAGCCCCTCCCCCAAGGAAATATTTTGGCAACAATGGCATATGATTTTAACATTACTAAACAAAACAAGTCATAACATGAACTACCATATGAGTGGAACACAAATAAACAAATGCCATGCTTGCTACAATGGAGCCAAAATTCATAAACAGCTGACTGAAATAAAGAACAACTTCTAGTTTTTAAAGAATATTTTAAAATGAAAATGTGACAAGCAAGCTAAACACATCAGACAAATCACAATCTCCAACAAATGACAAATTGCAGATACTTTGAAAAACTAAAGGTTTTCACTAATGGCAAGGCTACTCTGTAGAATAGTAAAAAAAATTACACTGCAATAAATTTATAGAAACAAGAAATATTTAGAAGGTAAACTAGAAATCAGGAGGTTCATAAGCCTCTATTTAGAGATGAAGTACAGCTAATTTTGTACAGATTTATGGAAAAATGGATCAACAGTTAACAAAGAGCAAAAACTGCAAAGTTAATCTGAGAATTATCAAAATACTAAATAATTAGCTAAATAAAATGCTGGATGTGATACAAGTTTAAAATATGTAGTTTTAAGAAGAAAATGTCTAAATCAGGGGTGGCCAATCTGTGACTTGGGAGCCACGTGGGGCTCTTTCACACATATTTTGTGGTTGCTGGATGTCAAGGAGGAACTTAATGCAGGCTTACTCTCAAGTAAACATGCACTAACCCATAGATAGGCATCTATTTCTGCTGTGTGTGAAGCGGGGAAGGAGGGGGGAATAGGTAAGCTTGCAAGAGCTTCTCTTCCACCACAGAGGTTGCCCAGAAACCCAGAGCAGAGAAAACAAGCATAAAAGCCGAGGGAGCCACTGGAAGGAGGGACAGAATTAAGGAAGGTGGTGCAGAGTTCCCTCCCTTAGTTTCATAGCTCTTGTAAGAGCTAGACCCTCACCAGTCCGGCTTCCATCCAGGTCACGGGACAGTGCTGGTCACCCTGGTGGATGACCTCCAGCGGCATCTGGATCAAGCCGGCTCGGCGGTACTGATGTTGTTGGATCTATTGGCAGCGTTCGATATGGTCGACCATCAGTTGCTGACCCGCCGTCTCGCCAACGCAAGGATTCAGGGGTTGGCCTTGCAATGGCTTTCCTCCTTCCTTGATGGCCGGGGACAAAGGGTGGCGATTGGGGGTGAACTGTCCCAAAGGCATGCACTTGACTGCAGAGTGCCTCAGGGGGCGGTGCTCTCCCCGATGTTGTTCAACATCAACACGCGCCCCCTTGCCCAGATTGCCCGGAGGCATTGGTTGGGTTGTCACCAGTATTCTGATGACACCCAGCTCTATCTACTGATGGACGGCCAGCCTGTTTCCCAGAAAATTTGGACTTGGCACTACAATCTGTAGCTGGATGGCTTAGACTGAGTAGACTGAGTAGATTGAAGCTCAATCCAGCAGACAGAGGTCCTTGGCTTGAGTCATGGCAGTCTGGGAAATTCCCCTACCGGCATTTGACGGTGCGCCGCTGGCAATGGCGCACAAGGTCAAGAGCTTGGAGGTGCTACTAAAGCCTGCATTGACAATGGAGGCCCAGATAGCAGCCACTGCTAAATCCACGTTTTTCCATCTTAGGCGGGCAAGGCAGCTGGTCCCCTTCCTGAAGCGCGGCGACCTGGCAACAGTGATCCATGCAACGGTCACCTCGAGGCTGGACTACTGTAATGCCTTCTACATGGGGCTGCCCTTGTGCCGAACCTGGAAGCTGCAGCTAGTGCAGAACGCGGCCGCCCGGCTGCTATTGAGGCTCCCCAGGTGGGAGCACATTCAGCTGGGATTGTGGGAACTGCACTGGTTGCCAATAGTATACCAGATTCATTACAAGGTGCTGGTTATTACGTTTAAAGCCCTATATGGCCTAGGACTTGCCTACCTTAGGGACTGTCTCTCCCCACATGTTCCCCAGAGAGTACTCAGATCGGGACCACAAAATCTATTAGTAATCCCCGGGCTGAAGGAGGCCCGATTGAAATCAACCAGAGACAGGGCCTTCTCAATTGTAACCCCCCGCTAGTGGAACCAACTGCCAGATGAAGTGAGGGCCTTGCAGAACCTTGTGAAATTCCGCAGGGCCTGCAAGACTGTCCTCTTCCGGCTGGCATTTAATTGACTCGGCACCGGTATTTAAGAGAAGTGGAAGAAGGCCATCGCCACCGGAATAGCACCAACTCAATATTCTGTTTTAATAGTTGAATATCTGTTTTATTACTGAATGTGTAATTTTAATACTTATTCATTCAATTGTTTGTGAGATTTTATGCTGCTAGTCGCCCTGAGCCTGCTTCGGCAGGGAGGGCAGGATATAAATAAAATAAATAAATATTTACTAACCTTGGTGTCAAGGCAAAGAGAGATGCATTATAATGCAAATGGTGATAAGATTTATATGGTACCTGAGTGTTTCCTTCTCCCGCTGGTGCAAAAAAATCATTCCCTAACCTTTCCCCATGCTGCTCTTATGGGGACTGTTATTCCCAGCTTCTGGTCTGTTTGTTTTAAATCTCCTTCTAGCATGGTCTTGTTGTAAAGTGCATATGTATTTTATGTTTTTTGTACAAAGAAAGTATCGAGTGTTAATAAAGACATGTTTGTAATATTTGTTCATGTCTTGTGGCTCTCAAACATCTGGCATTTATTCTGTGTGGCTCTTATGTTATGTTTGGTCACCCCTGGTCTAAAGATAAGAAACTAATACCATGGCCTACAACACACAGGGATAAATGGGCCAAACAATCCCAAAGAACCAGCACAAGCTGTCAAAACTTAAGAGAATGACAAATAATGCTCTAAACACAATGAATAACAAAATTCCTATCTGGAAATAAGCCCCATTTTAAATAATCAGAGTAGGAACTGCAACCTAAACTCCAAACCAACATATATTACTTGGACTTAAAGAAAGAGAAAAAATGGAGACCAGCATCATCATTACTACACAAACAAAAGCAACTGTAAGAATGACAGAAATATTGTATCTCATGAAGTGAGCTTTGACTCATGAAAGTTTATACACTGGAAAATTCTTAGTCTTTAAGGTGCTACTGGACTCAATTTTTGTTACAAAAATACCCCAGCTACTGAAGACTTAAAGATTAAAAGTATCCTAATAGATGAAATTTATATACTTGTATCACTTTAGATTTACATAAGTCTGCAGACGAATAAAATCCATATTTACATAGAAAAATAGAACTGGAAGAGACATCAAAGGTCATGGAGTCCAACCCCCTGCACAACTCAGAAAATGTACTACTACCCTCCACTCCCGCAGTGACCTCTGCTCTCTGCCCAAAGGAAAGCAAAACACCTGGGCCTCACAACAGCTTTGATACCATGGACTGCAATGTCCTTCTTAGGCAGCTTAGGCAGTGATACTATATTTTGGTGCTCTGTTCTTTGAGTCTGCTCCAGGGCTTTTCTAGGAGATTGGTGATGCAACCCATGGCTTGTGGAACGTGGGGAGCCTTGAGGATCTCTTGTCTCCTATCTTAATATCTGAATGCAACTTCTGGAGAAGGGCATCTCAAGATTGCAGCACATGTATCATCCTTATACAGATGACACCTTTCTTCTCCCACCAAATTCTTTGACGGCTGTAGAAGTTATGAACCAGTGCTTTAGAGTAGTGATGGACTGGTCTGGGGCGAACTAACTCAAACTTAATTGAGTCATTATAGACCTTTTGTCAGCTGGTGCTTCACCTGAACTGTAAGATCACAATCTGTTCTTAAGAACTGGGTACGCAGCTTTTGAAGCCTTTACTGCGTTTAGATATCCAGACCAGATGGGATTACCATAATGTGCTGCTCCTTTGAAGAGCTCTTGGGAACACCAAATGGCTCAGAATGTGGCAGCTATGTTAGTCACTGAAGCTCAATGAATCAAGCCTGTGACAAGCTGGCAATATCTTTGTTTCTATGCCAGATTCAATGTACTGGTTTTGATCATCAAAGCCTTCAACAATTTGTGACCAGTCATCATGAAAGAATGCCTCCTGCCATACATCCCCCAATATCCAAAGCCCGTTATGGGGCCCTTCACTATTCAAGATGCAAAAAAATTGGAATTTGGGGTAATGGCATGATGATGATATTCTCTCCCAGGAGAAATCTGCCTATTTTCTTCATTGTTCACTGTTTGCTGGGCAGTAACTGCTTCCTCTCGGAACTGATCTAGTTTTTAGTTCTCCACTGGCTATTTGGTGAGTGGATGACAACTTTGCCACTGCAGCTGTCTCTTAAATAGTATTTTATGTATGTTTAAATTTATTAGTTGTTTTGAAAACTTGTTGAAAAATAGTACACAAATAATTTAGTAAATAACAATGCATTTCTTCTACTGCTTAAAATTTGTCTGAAAGCAAAAGCAATATTTTCTTCCGGAAAATCCAGCTCTTCCATAAGTGTGATGCTTGTTTATAATCTCCAACCATTATCTACTGTGAATAGATGTGAACTATTCCGGAAAAATGGGGTGTTAGGTACAAGTCAGCGGCAAAGTTTGTGGCAGGATTTTTTTTTGACAGTTTTTATTAAATTTCAAAAGGTACAAGTAAAATTACCCAGTTTCTTTACCACTTGTCATTCTTAATCTGTATGTGCACTGTTATTTATATATTCATTTATACTCTACCTTTCTCTTCCCGGGGGGACCCAAAGCAGCTCACATTGTTCTCCTCTCCTCCATTTTGTTACAACAGTCCTGTGAGGTAGGTAAGGCTGAGAGTGTGTGACTAGCCCAAGGTCACCAGCAAGCTTCTAGGATGGAGGGGCGGATTTGATCCTGAATTCTCCCAGAATGACATTCTAACCACTATTCCACACTGGCTGTCTTTGCAAAATGCATTGTTATGTATTTCCATGATTTCAAAACTACAGGGTAGCTTGGGCTACAAATCCAGAAAATAGGCATGTCTAATTTCTTTTCTCAGGTTCATTTGATTCTATTTTAAAATCACCTGAGAATCCGTACTTAAGTATACCACATATGTATGTATACCATACACATACTTAAGGCTAAGACTATATTACAATATAAAACTTTATTTCAAAAAGCGGCCAAGTAACTGTCATTTCCATTGGCAGGACAGTCTGAAAGCAGAGACATGGACTCTTGAAATGCACTTCTAACCCCACAAGATGCCGCCAAGCAGGCCTACCTAGTCAACAATGAGCTTAGGAGGCAGAGGGGCTGCACACCTAACAGAGTTAATAAGGCTAGAAGAAGGCTGAGAGGAAGGTTCTGCCTGGAATCTATGCTTTGGATTTTTGGAGTTAATTTTACAAACCACTTTATAGGTAGTGAAGTCTGTTATTAAATGCAAAACCCTGTTGTGCTTTGAATGCCTCTGTTCAAAGATGATTTCATCATAGGAGAAAGATGGATGAAGAATTAAGCAGATAATTAAGAACTGTGAATGAGGGTGAGAAACCCACCACACCACCTTTACCAAGCCAGTTACTGCACTCTAAATCCCAACAATGTACATATAGTTATGCACCCTCTTGCAATGGGCCTATTTTAATGTGACAGCTACAAAGCCAGTATTTGAGAGGTGGGGGTGGAGGGACGCACTGCATTTTGAGGCCATGTACTGACGTTAAGAATGCCGTACAGCAGACTTGCCCAGGTAACATTTTCAAAAATATCTGTGGGGATATTATCTCACTGATGATAAAACTGGCATCACAATAAGAAAAGGATCACATCCTTTAAAATATTTCTTACCTTGCAAGTTCAGGCGATTCAGCCCGCCCATATCGTTCCTGCCACTTCCCGATGCCTGAACTGACTTTTCTGGTAGCAGTGCTTGTCTGCGACTGAGACGAGGCGCTGTTTCTGGCAAGATAAATTTTCCAGGTCTCTCTTTTCTTATGTTTCTACCTTTTCTTGTTTTCAGAGATTTTTTTCTTTTTGCACCTTTATCACCTTAGTCTTCCCCCCACCCTCTATTCACTTCCCAGCACCAACTGGCAGCAGGAGTACAACAAATGAGATACTATAGCTATTAATGTATAATGTTAGCATATACAGTCTGCTTTACTGATCAAATTTAAAATCATTTTATATTTACAGTCCTGCTGTATTAAATTTTCTTGATTATATGGATGAAGAACAAGGAGCAAGTCTAAAGCTCTACCAAAAAACCATGGTATCATGCATAACAAACACTATACTGAAAAAGTTGTCCCCATATTCCATAAAAGTAACCACAACTTTTGAATAGATCATATACAAGGAAGGAAGCAACACGAATGCTATAAAACCCACACTACTAACTGTATCTCTAAGTACATTAAACAAATACACATTGCTAATGCTCCAAAGCTAATAATTTCACAGTCCTCAGCTTTACTAATGTGCCCTTTGTTTTCAGAACCTTATTGAAAATTGTCATCCTCTAGAAACACAAGATTTTCCAGCCTACACAAAACAGTGTATTTCAAATTATTCATCTAGTATAAATGCAGAAAACATAAACCAAAAGTTTAGCGCTTTCACCTCTAAAGTCTCTCCTGTGGCACTTCAGCTCTGCCTCTATCCAAAACTAACCTTTTTAAAAAAAAATCACACAATGATGCTCTCTCAACTAAATGACTCTCTTCTTTTGCTCTATTTTTCCCAGTGTTGCCAACTGTAAAGAAGCTGATCACACGTGCAGAATAGTGGCCAATAATTTCTATGACAACAGCAAAACATATAGAAAGCAGCCTCTCATTCAAGATTAGTGAAATCTGGGCTGCAATTCTGTGCACACTTGGGTGGGAGAAAATTCCACTGAACTCAACGGAGCTAATACCTGACTAAACATGCAAAGGACTGGGCTGTGCGCTACTTGACAGAACACCTCATCAGTAATCAAATTACTCTCCCACATGAACAGCTGACTTATTTGAATGCCAGCAAAATCAAAAATCCCAAAACAAATGAAACAAGCTATGGAAATAGGGGAGGACGACACAGGCCTCAAAATATCTATTCCACATAAGCTAGTAATAAAAAAAATTTCCTTTACCAAAGATCAAATCCAGCTGGCTGCAGACACATATTTGTGAAAGAGCACATGCAACAAGTAGCATGCAACATAGCAGTATTTTCATCACTGAAATTTGGTTTATGTTGTGAGAAACTGATTGGCATGAGAGCTGATAGGATCTTTTAAAATCTTAGTTTTCTTTTCTTTCTTTTTCACAAGTAGTTCTAACCTATGTTTTTATATTTTATGAATGAAAGATGAGTGAGTTCTAGCATTTTAAATAAACAACCATTTTTATTTTTATATATAATTAATATATAAATTTAATCTATATAAATTTAAAACAGAACTTATTTTAAAGAGTTAATCTACGGCAAATCAAGTATCACTGGTATGTCCTCCTTTTAAAATTCCTGCATAAAATTTGCAAATGGCTAACAGAAAAGGAAAAGCATCAAAAAGTTACAACTAAAGGGAATTCTTCAAACATTCAGGATTGTGCTCATCTCATTGGATCATATTTTTTACAGCCTTGTGGAGTATCACACAATGCAAAAGTAAGGGCACATTGGCATCTGAAATTAAAAATGAAGTAATTTTGAGTGCAAGGCAGGCTTTAGATACAAGCTTAACCTGAACAAATTATTCCAATTCAGGCAAAAACCTTGTTAAATGCAAAGGGACAAATAGGATGAAGCAAAAAACACAACATATCTGTTCTGCTAATCAGTCCTCAGATATGAAGTTACAAAAATTTATTCACATATTTACAAGTCAGTATACAAAACACTAGAAGATGAATTAAGGATCAGAAGACTCTAAATGGCTGCCAACCTTTACTAACACACAAAAGTGCAACAATCCTCAGAGTTCTGCATCTACTTCCATCTTATCAAGCACAGACACATAAAACAAAGAACTAAAGTTTTCATTTTCCTACCACTGTTCATGCCAAAAAACTCCCAGTATTGGATTTTATTACTTTATACTAACTTTGACTGTTAAATTTTACATATCTATATAAATATGCCTTTAGAAGAAGATGACAAACATTACTTCTCTCCAACTTAACAAAACAGCTTGAAAATAAGACTGCCCAACTGACCTGTTTGATGGGATTCCTGTTTTGAATAATGGTGGAGGAGACGTAAATTCAGCTTTGGTTGGTGGCAGGGATATTTCTTTCTCCACATTCCCAGTTCTGCCCTGCTGTACCTTCAGAATAAAAGTTTCTGCGTTAGAACAGTCTAGATCTATTTACTTCATTTACCCTCCACCTTTCTCCCCAATGTGGACCCAAAGCAGCTTACATCACTTTCCTCGCCTCCATTTTGTCCCCATGACAATCCAATGAGATAAGCTGGGCTGAGTGTATGTGACTGACCTGAAATCACTACCAAGCTTCCAGTGGGATTCAAACGTGAGCCTCCCAGCTCCTAGTATGACACTCAATTGCTATACCAAACTAGTTGGAACAAAATTTAAATTTTATATAAAATTAAAAGAAATAATAATCCACAATTTCTAAAACATTTTTGGTTGCTTATTCCATCAAATGTCATATTATGACCTGGAGCCAAAGTTGCCTTCTGAAAGTGGGAACTTCTGTCTCTGAACAGGACTTAGCAATGCTATTGTTGTTGTCTGCAATGCCATTTAAGATCACGACAAGCAGAACACTTGCCCTAATTCAAGGGTACATGGTCACAGCTCACTTCCCATGAGCCAGAAAAGGGGGAGGGGGGAGAGAAGACCTGATAGTACTGTAATGATGTCATCCAGCACATTTAAGATCAGGATTGATAACCTCACCACTACACATGCTACCACAATGGCATACTGGTGCTCTTCCAGGAATCCTCCACTGCAAAGATAACACATTGCACTCTAACCCTCATTGTTATAAAAGCATGAAGAGCATATATCAGAACAGAATCATGGAAAAAGCTGCAGCCTTATCACCAGATAAAGTTGATGCAAAACTCCACAATCCGCGGACAGGTCATGGCTCAGTAGCAGAACATCTGCTTTGCATGTAGATGGTTTCAAGTTCAATGCTTAGCATCTCAGCTTCAATGCTCGACATCTCCAGTTAAAATGACTAGGCAGTAGGGTGATGTGAAAGACCTCTACCCTGGAGAGCCACTCTCAATACTGACCTTGATGGACCTATCGCCTGATTCAGTACAATGCAACTTTATGTGTATGATGTCAACATGGAATTCTAAGAAGTTATGTATCCAGAACACACTAGGGTCTACTAATGTGCACAGACAGCCATGACAGTGTACAGTGTTTGACCTGAACATAGGGAACCCAAATTAAAACTCCAGTTCTTATGAAAATCATGGAGTGGCTTAGGGCAAATCAGTACCATTCAAGATTATTTTGATATGGAAATGCTTATGTGAGTTTCTTGGAGGAAAGTTGCGATAAAAAAGCAGTATCAAATCAGTTTACAATTTTCAATTTTATATTTTGGAATACAAATACAAACTTCTAAATAATTCACCTACTGCCCTCTTGTAATGAGTCACTGAACAGGAACACCACTCAGTCCCATGGAGCTTTAGCTTATATTGCTCTTTAGTTCTGAACTGTACAGGTATGAAATAGTTCCAACTTACTACATATGGGGGAAAACCCATCCACAGTGGGGAGAGGACAGAAACAGATTTGAGAACAAAACAGAATATCAAACAGCTGTACAAAATATGGATTGACAACTAGAGGTCCATAGGCCAACTTCATCTTACGGCTCAGTACTACTCCTTGTGGCCCTATGAGATCAAATTAAGGTATATTTACAGAAAAAAGTTGTTCCAAGAGTCACTACATAAGAAAGCAGCAACTATCTTCTATGGGCATCTTACGTATTTTAGATAGTGCCATATCATGCAAGGCAAAGCACTACTGTCATCCCAGCTCTTGAGCTTTTCACAAAACATACCTCAGTTATCACATATTTTTAGACCACTCAATATATATAACCATAGCGGCCACCTATACTTAACCCAGCATGAAGTAAAAAAGTAAAAAAAACTCCTTCCACAAGTTTTTCACCCAAGGCACAGAATTCAGGAATAGTGTCTTCTCACTTGGTGCTGGCTTGAAGGGACAAACTTCCTTTCCCTGAACCTTCCAGCACGCACAGAGAAGAGTCAGGATCTTGTTTCTGACTTTGACATGGGCTATGAAAGCACTTGGAAGCAGAGAAATGTCTTGCTGATTCCCAGTGCCTCCAAATTTCAGTGTAAACTTAGTACTGAGACTCCAACACTTCTCAAGTTCTCCATGAATTCCTGAAAGGGTGAGATGTCAATGGAAACCACAGATATTGACTTCAGACTCCTGCCTTTACGACTAGGTGATGCCAAACTTATTTTTCTGACCCCTGAAACAGTGTCTGAAGAAAATAATGCCCTCACCCCGCCCCCCAACACAGATTCTTGAATAGAGAAACAGGTCATTCCTGATTTAGACGAAAACAGATGTTAATCCGACTGCTTGACCAATCAGACCATGCTCAGAACAATTACTGGACAGAACAAAGATAGATCTAAACTCACATTAAACAACACTCCCTTCAAATAACAGTTTATCTTACTAAAAGAATGGAGCATTTGAAGATTACATAGCCGCAACAGCAATAATTAGTAAATTAGGGTGTAGAAACACAGGCTTGCAACAGCAGATAAATTACAGAATTTTACATGCAACAAATCGAGACGATATATCAAAACACTTGTAAAAAAAAAGCAATGTCCACTTCTGCTTGGACTCAGCTCTTGGAAGTGAAATGGCAAACAGGAATTAGAGTGACTA
This sequence comes from Heteronotia binoei, assembly GCF_032191835.1. NCBI lineage: Eukaryota > Metazoa > Chordata > Lepidosauria > Squamata > Gekkonidae > Heteronotia > Heteronotia binoei. Next base: position 27,875,237 of record NC_083231.1, on the reverse strand, counting down.
AGGAAAGTTTACCAACATTCACCTTCAAAAGATTGTATCTGCCATCTGGAATCTCTGCCCCTGGTGTTACTTCCATAGCAATGTCTTCGGCCTAAGTTAAATAACACATTGCCCATTAAAATACCACATTATGGACTGATGGGCTACATTACAACTAACAACAGGTTACAAGCTAGTTGTAGCTTGGTGGTTCCACACTATAAACACAAAGTCAACAAAGAAATGGAGCAAAGGTTCTGAATGATGAGGACAGGAAAAAAAGGTACGAGCTTTGAACCACACAAGGACTTCTAACACTCACTGTGGACATGGTACTATGCCAGCTTCAGGAGGGAAAGGTATTTCCATATTATGGTACACCACAGATTCTATTTATTACCGTAATTTTATTTGTAGTTGAGGTAACAGGTAAAATTTCAAGTCCCATGCGTATCCTCTTTTGTTTCTCACAGTATGCTTTCCAGGTGTCTTCATTAAACCCATAATTGAAGTAATCTGAAAGGTCGGCACCTTAAAGGAGAGAGGGAGATAAACAATCTAGGAATTCAATACCACCGGCACAGGAAAAGGGAAAGAACCCAGCCCTCCTGCTTCCATGATCTCTAGATACTGATCTTAAGTGAAACATAGCTGAAGAACCATTCTAAAAAGTCACTTGTCCAGACCATGACAAGTCCCAGCGAATCTGTCCACATTTCAAGGATTTGCTTCGAGTTTTGCTGGTAGCTGTACAAGTCCTGGGAGGCAATGATTTTAAGTGAAACATAACTGAAGATCCATTCTGAAAAGTCATCTGTCCAGACTGCACATACTTGCAGCTTCCAATAGTAAGTGCCTATATTTCAGAATTTCAAAATTCACAATTTGACTAATTTTAGCGTGCTCCCTTGCCTCAAAAACAAAACAAACAAACAAACAAAACCCCCTTGATCATGTCCTAGCTATGCTGGAACTGCAAACCACAATTCACTACCATAGAATTGCAGGTGGCCACCCATATGGTAGTTAGGCTTGCTATCGAATGTTTGTTCTCAGATCAAAATTCAACTGTTTACAAGAATTAACAATTCACAGCTTATCCTAAGCAAAGTTATGCCCCCTCCAACCCAATCAAAACCAATGAGCTTAGATGGATGTAACTCTGCTTAAGGCAGCACTCTTAGCTTCTTAATCATATGGTTAAGTATTTCCATTGCTCCCTGTGTTTGTGATAACTTTATTTTAATTCACCAATATAATTTCACTAGCAAGATTATTAGCAGGCAACCCCTTCTGGTTCAAATACAGAGGAAAAAAATCCAACATCTATCTGTGAAGATGCTGGCAAGCTAAACGGGGATGGGGGGGTGTTGTTGTCTAGCCATGCTTGGACCATAACAAGCCCCACTGAAGATGCCAGAATTTCAAGGATTCACTTCAAGCTTTGCTGGTAACTGTACAGGTCTTAGGGGTAATGATGGGCACAAGTCACGCCTGTTGCATCCTCTGCTGCTGATCTCAGCAAAGGTGCCAATTCCTCGACTGCTTGTACAGATCTGGCTGCAGGTCCCAATCAACATGCCCTGGTACGCCACTACTGGCACACATGCCAGGGGTTGCCTACTTCTATTCTAGAGTAATCAAAGTTTCAGTCCAAGGATTTCTTACCTGGTTTTCTCCAAGGTTTATCTTCAAAGGAATCTAAGTCAACTTCTAGTAGTGGGACACCATTAATGCTTCCTGGTGCATCAAGGTCAACCCCTTTCACTTTTGCACCTATCAAGAAACATTAAACATTAATTTTACTTAATATAAAGAAGAAGAAAAACACTTCTAACATCAGAATTTAAAACTATTTACTACTACAGTGCTAGGACATTTACAACACTTGCCATATCAACGGATACAATCAATTAATTACAGAGAAATCAGGGCAGATGAATAAAATTGATGGTTTAATGTTCAAGCCTTAAGGCCAATACAGAGTTTCAACGGGGAAGACCTCAGACATAACTTTCACTGGGTCTCCTGGCAAAACAATCTTAGCATAAACTACTTCACATGACACATGAGAGTCTAAAAGGAGTGGAACTACAACCTGCCATACCTTCTTGTGAAAAGACTAAAATGAAGGTATTCCTATTTCTGTATACATGCTTCCCCTATTTAGTATTCACACAAAAATCATACCACTGGTCTACCAGGGTCAGTAGTACCTACTCTGACTGCCTGTGGTTCTTTATGGTCTCAAGCAGAAGTTTTTCATATCACTTATTATCGAAGTCATTCAACTGGAAGCACAGGGGCCACCTGAAAAGCAGGTGCTTGATTACTGAGCCACAGGGCTTCACCAAACTAGTTTCACTCCAATGAACAGAAAGTGTATCTTTTGCCCCATTTCTATAATAGGAATAGAAGTTGCTTACCGGAGGATCCATATGAACGTCCTCCAGTTTTGATGTTGAGATTCACAGGTGCTGCACCATACCTAAAACAGAGATATAGCAAACGGAGATCAGAGCAAGGTTTACAGTAGTCAACCCTGGCTCCATTATTTACCTCGGAAACCAAATCTAATATTTGTAGGTAATTACTCACTTGCATTTCCAGCACAAACACTGATTACCAAAATTAAAACATGACAGAAAATTAAAATTTTATTTTAAAGCTCTCTAAAGACAACTCAGTCATATGAATTGTTTAAAAATGTGTTGTACGAGTGCTAAATAATTTCCTCTTGGGACATTCTTTCTTTCTCTCTTTCACTCCTTCACACTCACTCAAAAACACATGAATTCTAGTCATCCATCCCATACTGTTGTCTGATGACGCGTGCTTTTAGCATACAAAAGCTTACATTGTGAATAAAATTGTGTTGGTCTTAAAGGTGCTAGTGGACTCCAACTTTGTTCTGAAATATTTAAATCGACCTGACTCTCTTCCGGTTTACACATTTTCTGACTAGAGGCAACTGTTACCTATCATGGATAACCAGAAAATGGCTATTAACTTGTGTGACTTAGTGGTGATCCATGAAACCCAGGTTCTTTAATGCCATCCAGAAACTTACCCATACTGGGGGGCTCCTGTTTTAATATCTCCTATTGTGACCTGAACGTCATCTTCATCATCATCACTGTCGCTGTCGCTATCATCCTCAGCCTCTGTCACTTTCTACAAGAAAATAATGTTATTAGACATTACCTGTAATTCGGTCACTAGAAAAATTAACTTTAGTGCTTCCCATACTGAGAAGAAACGGAGGCAACAAACCAAAAGCAGCTGCAAGGAGGGAGCAGCAGAGTAAGGGGAGAAATGCATGGACGAGGTGGAGGCAGCGGCAAAGTGAAGGGATAAAGGTGACAAGGCACAGGAGGAGGTGAGAGAATGGCAGCAAAACAAAAAGCAGCTGCAAGGAGGTAGCAGCAGGGTAAGGGGAGAAATGCATGGAAGAGACGGAGGCAGCAAGGTGGAGGAAGAAGCAAAGCGGAAGGATAAAGGTGACAAGGCAGAGGAGGAGGTGGGAGAATGGCAGCAAATCAAAAAGCAGCTGCAAGGAGGTAGCAGCAGGGTAAGGGGAGAAATGCATGGAAGAGGTGGAGGCAGCAAGGTGGAGGAAGAAGCAAAGCAGAAGGATAAAAGTGACAAGGCAGAGGAGGAGGTGGGAGAATGGCAGCAAAACAAAAGGCAGCTGCAAGGAGGTAGCAGCAGGGTAAGGGGAGAAATGCATGGAAGAGGTGGAGGCAGCAAGGTGGAGGAAGAAGCAAAGCGGAAGGATAAAGGTGACAAGGCAGAGGAGGTGGGAGAATGGCAGCAAGGAGCAGCAAGCAGGGATAAGATATCCCCTCCCTTCACGAATCTCTGCTTGTGATCTAACAACATAAATTCATTACCAGAGTTAAGAACTGAAAACTAGCAGGAGTACAGTGAAAAAGGGTAAGATTACAGGCCCTCTAGGTTGAGGACAATGTCAGAAATCACACCATCAAATTCTGTTATATTTGATCTGGCTTAATTATTTTGTATGGACAATCAAACATCAAACACACTTTACAGTCCAGTAGCTATGAGTAGTTTGTCCAGATTCCCACTATGTGAAACAATATTTCCTATTACCACTACCGTTTTCACGACACCATTTTCAGCAGCCTCTTCTTCATTTCCAGTTGGCGGTGGCACACTTGAAACATAAGAAAGCGTAAACTAGTTATTAGGCATTATGGTGGATAAAGCACAAGGAAAATCATTTACATTTAAACAGGATTACATTAAGAACTATTCCTCCTCTACATCAATCAAAACAGTCTTTCAGAAGAAATATTTTTTTCTTCCAGCAAAACCTCCGTTAACAGAAAGTAAGAAGACGACTGCAGATTTATACCCTGCCCTTCTCTCTGAGAGACTCAGAGCGGCTTACAATCTCCTATATCTTCTCCCCGCACAACAGACACCCTGTGAGGCGAGTGGGGCTGAGAGGGCTCCCACAGCAGCTGCCCTTTCAAGGACAACTCCTTTGATAGCTATGGCTGATCCAAGGCCATTCCAGCAGCTGTAAGTGGAGGAGTGGGAAATCAAACCCCGTTCTCCCAGATAAGAGCCCGCACACTTAACCACCACACCAAACTGGCTCTCAAGCTGATCATTCCATGTGCCCAGCTCAAAGCTCCTTTCCCCCCAGTTACCAAATGCCATCAGTGAGCCCAAAATGAGAAGAAGATGGCACCAGGGAACTATGTCTGAGGTCCATTACTTCCTAAGAACCCCATGCCACTGTACCTATTTTTAATTAATGTCTTTTTTGGATTGGGGAGATCTACATTCAAATTTCCACCAGATTTACGAAGTTCACTGGGTGACCTTGGGCCTGCGACATTTTCTCTACACCTCACAGGAGGAGATAATTATGCATACTACCCTGATCACCTTGAAGCAAGGGCAGGGTAAAACTGTGAGTTACTGACATAAGCCATGTGAGGCAGATGTGCAATAATGACATAACACATTCAGTTTATTTTAAGGGAGTTGAGAAGAGGCGCTGCGAATTTCTGCTTACCAGTGGGCAAGACCAGGTGGTGATGTGAGCTGCCAGAGCCACAGATGCAGCACCAGGCAGGCTGGTGAAACCTGAATCGAGTGCAGGATGATGTCACTAGCTAGTCCTGGATTCCACTTGCCAGTCTGCAGCTACGCACCTACGTGGTGCTGCAGTATAGCTCTAGCACTGCTTTCCATCATCTGCCATATGCACAGTGGTGGAAGCTGGGATATTCCCCAGTGCCCAACCCAGTGAGCTATCACTGCTCAATAAAGCAGAGTGCATGTTATAGTTGCTAATATTTACGGTGAAATGTTGATATAGCACTTTGAAATGCAGCGTCAGATAGCTCCAGAAACAAGTAAAAAATTCCAAAGATCACTGCCTCAAATTTATCAGTGGTAATTTGTGGCTCTGTTGTAAGTAAGTGTGCAACAGCCCACTACAGTGGCATAGAATGAGGAAAACACACAATACTGCATGTATTACTCATGCAAATATCTGAAGTATCTATACTGGAGCTAAAGTAACAAATGCCTGCTACACAACCCCAACCCAATAAATGACAAAAACAACATATAAATCCACCTTTAACTTTTAGTGCAACACAAGCCAGCAAGAAATAATTAATCCAGCCAATATTTCTTAACACGTTTCAGAGCCAATACTACAAAGATTACAAAAGTGACAGGACACTTACCTGGCAGGTGTTTCCTCTGGTCTCTCCTCTTCATTTTCATCTATATAAAACAAACAAGTAATAAACAAACTATAGTTTCTCAGTACAATGACACAAACTGGAATCAAAACTTGATGCTTGTGTGGTTTAGTAGACTGTCAGATTAGAATTTGAATTCCCATTCTACCATTGAAGCTTGCTGGAAGACCACAGGCCAGTCACATTCTCTCAGCCTAAAACTGCTTACAGGATTGTTGGAAGATGACCGAAGATGGAAGAACAATGTTCTAAGCTGCTTTGCTTCCCCATCAGGGGAAAAAAATGGGATATAAATAAATGTAAACAAATGCATTTGTGAACTTTTTTAAAAAAATGCATGAACCCATTTTTTCCTGAGGTCTCTGTTGCATTTCTCAACCCACTATTCCACTTGCCCTGCTCCAATACGAACACACAACTTAAATGTGAAATTTTCCCCTAGATTTTTCTTAGCAGCAGGAAACAGTATGTTGAGTTGTTTCCCATGTTGCAGGCTTAGGAGCACAACCAGAAAAACATAACAATAAACTGCATGTTGCTTACTAGGAAATTTTGTCCCAAAATGGCCTTTTATTAATAAATTAAACTCTAATGCAAACTTATATTGATTCCTGACTCAAAGCCATCGTAGTGTCTGTATAAGTTAAAAGGTAGTGACTAAATATTCTCATTGCCACTAGATTTGAGTTCCACTGCACCTTAGATATCAACAAGATTTCTGGGTTATATTTTTTGAGAGTCAAATCTCCCTTTGTCAGATATTCAGTGCCTACAGTGTTTACTTTGTTAAATATGGCTGCAATTCTATCTATACAAACTTAAGAGTATGCCGCTTTGTGAATACAGAATCTACTTCCAAGTATATGTATACTAGACCAGGCAAGAAGACATTTTACCACAGGAAAAAAAGCAAACCTGAATACAAACAGATCTATTTTATCTACTGGTCGACATGGTCATATTGGTGTATCACATTCTCTTTCCTCACAGATGCCTGACTTGATAGTGATTCAAGAGATAAAGCTTTTCTCCATTCTGGGCACACATTTGATCTGTATGTCATATAGCTTTGAAAGGTTACAGGAGATGTACAACAAGTACAGCAGTGCTAATCTGAATCATATATTCAGGTAGGACAAATACTGTAGATCATTGGATTACTTAGACGTTTCACTAACGGGTACTTTTTCCATGGGATGGTTACTGGTTTTTCAGCAGATAATTCACGAAGCACACCAACTTAAAACTTACTTGTGGAGGAACACTGAAGCTAAATTTTAAAGCATTTTCCACACAGGGACAGGTTCGTGTAGTTTCCCCATGGCTGCTAGGGCTGTGAATAAAGTGCAGCAGCAATGAGGGTGTCTCAGTTTCCCTGACTCGGTCCCCCAGCAGCAACCATCCACCACCACCCCCTCAGGTCAACCAGGGCTTTTCCAAGTGGTTTTTCTACAGCAGCAATTGAACATCGCTATATCAGCCCATGTATTTGTTATATCAGTTGTCAGAATAAGAACTGATACCAATAGCCCACCTACCCTGGCATGCTCTCTCTCACAGTGGTCAACCAGTTCCTTTGGACAGCCAATAACAGGGCACAGAGGCTGAGGCCTGATGCTGCCTCCTGGCTCTGGGATTCAAGGGTTTAGTGCCTCTGAATGTGGAGGCTCCCCTCAGCTACCATTGCTAGTAGCTACTGACTTATCCTCCATGAATCGATCTAATCCCCTTTTAAAGTTAATTCCTGTGGTCATCGCTACATCTTCTGGCAGTGAATTCCACATTTTAATCACTCACTGAGTAAAACAGTATTTCCTTTTGTATGTCCTAAACCTATTGCCCATAAGTTTTACTGGCTGCTCTCAAGGTCCAACACTTTGGGAGAGGGAGAAAAAAATTCTCTACCCCATGCATAATTTTAGAAACCTTTACCATATTCCTCCTTAGTCATCTCTTTCCTAAACTGAAAAGTCCCAGACTCTTCAGCCTTTCCTCATAGTGAAGGTGCTCCAACCTCCTAATCATCTTGGTTGCCCTCCTCCGTACCTTTTCCAGCTCAGCAATATGCTTTGTGAGATACAGTGACCAGAACTGTACACAGTATTCCAAATGAGATTGAACCATAGATCTATCAGGGCACATTGCGATATTAGCCTTTCTATTCTCAATCCCTTTTCTAAGAATTCCTAACATAGAGTTTGGCTTTTTCAAGGCTGCTGCACACTGGGTTGACACATTCATTGAGCTACTCACTATGACCCCAAGATCATTTCCTCTCTCAGTCTCAACAACTTCAGACCTCATTTGCCTATCCTTGAAGTTGCAGTTCTTTTTGTCCCAATGTGCATCATCTTACAATTACTGAACTTCATTTGCCACATTGTCACCCACTCACCCAGTCTGTGGAAGTTCTCTTTCATTTTAAAGTCTCTAACTTCTTAATCATAAAGCAACACCTTGCCCCTTATATCTTCGCAACAAAAGGAGCCACAGACTTTTTTCTTTAAATGAAATCTAGGAATTCTGAGAACTTGCTATGAGAACTGTTACAATGTTACAAAAAGCAACCACCATGCTTTATTAAAGATAGCCTGTGGTTCTGGGGGCAGGAATGACTGCTTCAGGAACAGGGAAAATGGCTGCTGTGGGATGGGAAAATTTGAACATTTTCACCCACATAGCAACCATCCAGGCTTTACTTCAATCTTTCCAAAAACCTCACCACAAATGGGTTTTGAGATAGATTGGAGAAACCCTTGGAGGTGCATGAATGGGGGGAGCTCACTTCCCTACAGTACCAAACCTGGGCCAAATAACCAATCTTGAAACAGCCTATAAGTTAAGGATAGTATATCTGGGCCCCAGACTGCTCATGCCAAACTGAATCATGCTCTGAACAGCACTGTTGCAAGAAACCCAACATAACCTCTCTTGAGGTGTTCACTGCTGTGCTTGCGCACAATCTGGGATTTGTGTGTACAGCATAAGCCATGTAATGGTATTATGACACCTATAAATACTCTCCCCTTATCTTAACAAGCGAAATCACATGCCCTGCAATTACAATGCAAAATATTTTAAACTTTTACCGGCTCTGCATCAACTGGGCATAAGGAAGTGCATCAATATGATGATGGTGGAGTTTTGAGAGCCTTAATGGGGAGGGGTCAAACATGGGCCTAAGGCATAAATTTCTTCTGTTTCCTCAAAGACAAAGCCTCAGCATTGGCCATAACAGATGCCCCTTCTCTTCTACAACAGCTCAGGCCTAATGCAAACTAGTCTACAAAACAAAAGCCAGTTCCCCACTAGACCTTTAATCCTGGTTCAGGCCCTGTCCCCAAACCGATTTTCTATACTATGATCACAGAATCATAGCCTCATATAATTGGTTTCTATGATTCTGGTGTAGAATGTCTGTTTGCGGAGGGACAGGAATGAACCAAGATTAAAGGTCTAGTGTGGAATTGGTCATAATTAGCACAATATTCCCACAATTATGCGGCATGGCCCTTCACAATGCCACCCTGGGCATGTGTGCTCCCTGCCTGAAGCCCTTTGAGAGAAAAGCCGACTACAAACGAAAATAACAATCTGTGGCACCAAATCTCAATTAGGCTTAAGTGTCGAGCCAAAGTGCACAGGTGTTGCCTCGTTCAGGTACACGCCTTCTGGGTAGGAATCAAGTCCCCCGAAAGTGCAATGCTTCTTATTCCCACGGACGTATTCATTTAGTATTAATAATAGTATTCATTTAGTATTAATAATAGTATTACGATAATGATAATTAGTATGATTCAGCCTTCCATCCTTCCGAGGTCGGTAAAATAAGATCCCGGCTTGCTGGGGGGGGGGGGAAGTGTAGAGGACTGGGGAAGGCAATGGCAAACCCCCCCGTAAAAAGTCTGCCATGAAAACGTGAAAGCAACGTCACCCCAGAGTCGGAAACGACTGCTGCTTACACAGGGGACTTCCATTTACTTTTTTTAAAATTACTATAATATAATACCTAGTATAATATAATACTTAGTATCAGTGTGTCAATTAAGACTCGAAAACCCCAACCGCGAAGAAACAACCCTAAGCCCAAGGGGGGGGGGGAGAGAAAGGGGCTGCCGAGTTCCCTAAAGAGGGGGGGAAAGGCTGAAGGGCCGCGGGGGAGAGGGGGGCGAGTACCGTCAGCCACAGGACTAGGCCAGGCCATGCCTAGGGCTAGAGAAGCCGGGCCTGGCGAGAGTAGGCCCCATGCGCGGCCTGCGACGGAGTGCCTTGAACCCGGGGCCTAGGCGCTTCCCGCCGCGCGCAAGCCCGAGGAGGCGGCCTGGCCCACCGCAGGGGGCGGGAGAACGAGGAAGGGGGGCGGGAAGGCACACGGGGCCTATGGGGGGGGGGGGCAGAGAAGAGATCCGTACCGCCGTAGAGCCACTCCTCCTCCTCATCCCCGGCGCCGGCCCCGCTCAGATCCGCCGCCAGTCGCTCCACCTCGCCGCCAGCCGACATGGCTGTTCCCACCCACTGCCCTTTCCCCCCCCCCCCCCTTAGACAAACAAGGCCCGGCGACGCTACGCCGGAGCGCGTTCCGCAGTGACTCCCCCCCCTCTCAGTCTCGTCCACGGGCCGGCGGCGGTAGTGATGCCTCTCCCCGCCTCCTCCCGCACTCGGAGAGCATGCCGCAAGGAGCCGCTTCCCCTCCCCCGTCGCCCGTGTGACTGACTGACACACGCAGGAAGGGGCAGACTTCCGAGGCTCCCCCTCAGGGATGAGGCGGCGGCCCAAACAGACAACAAGCCTTTTGCTTTCAGTCTGAGAGGATACCCTTGAGAGCCGGTCCCATGATTCCCGGGGTGGGCTTACTTTCGAGGAAACACAGGCCGCACCTCAGTGCGTTTCCCTGCATTTAAGCCATGCACAAAAAATATCACCCTGCCAAAGTTATCAAAGACCGTACAAGTCAGGATCAGTGTTCCCTCTAAGCTGAGTGAGTGTGAGCTAGCTCACAGATTCTTAGCCTCCAGCTCACACACTTTTTGTCTTAGCTCAGGAAGGATGACCCCAGAGCACTATACTTTATGCAGTAGCTCACAACTTTAATGCCAATAGCTCACAAAGAATTTTTGCACACAAGACTCTGCAGCTTAAAGGGAACATTGGTCAGGGTGCATTTCCCCGCCCCCCTTCCACTCAAGTCCAAAGCTGCTTTCTTGCTGATATTTTATAGGCTTGGACTGCACCCACGGAAGAACAGGGCTGGGGGTTTCAAGTCAGATTTGTAAGTGGCCAGCTGATATTACTCACTCATGTGGCTAGCGTAGTGCAGGGGGTTACAGTGCTAGGCTAGGATCTTGGGTCACGCAGGATTCAAATCTCTGTTGTAGTATGAAAGCTGGCTGGATGACCTTAGGCCATTCACTCTCAGACAAACTATCACACAGGGTTGTGAAGATAGAACGTAGAGGGGACCTTGTAAACTGCTTTGGGTCCCCATTAAGGAGAAAAGCAGGGTATAAACCATTAGTCTATTAAGGATAGTGTTGTCTGCTCAGACTGGCAAGAGGTTAGAGGTGGAAGTTGTTCACATTGCCTACGACTTGATCCTTTTTAAAATCAGAGGTGCCAAGGATTGAATCTGAGACCTTCTGCATAGTCATTCAAGTCTCAAAATACTATTTAAATACTAAAGACTCTTGCTTTTCATATTTATTGTGGCCATCTTTATTAATAATTACTATTTCTGTATACTAAAATAGTCTGACTGCAACCTTTCTAACATTTTGGACAATTAAGGTTGTAACACACAAAGCTACCCATTGATTATTCTTATTTCCTAGGATCACACAGCAAAAGCTTTAAGGAAATAAAAGTTGCCAGATTTGATTAGATCTGCAATTTGATTCTTTATTATGTAACTATGCACTGTTGTGATGAATCTGCACAGAATTTCAAGCAAATATCCATGTTGCAGTAATCTACCACAAACATTGTCAGCTTTTATTTATGTGGGTATATTTTCATCATACTTGCTTTTGCTTTTCAAGGAGGTCAAAGCATAGATCTTCCTCCTCCATTGTATCCTCACAACAAATCTGTGAAGGTTAGGCTGAGAGGAAGTGACTGGTCACCCAGTGAGCTTCCATGGCACAATGGCAATTCAAACCTGGGACTCCCAAATCCTAGCATAATAATCCTGTAAGAACTGCACCACTTTGACACATTATGGAGAATGTAAACAGGGAGAACAGGAGTATCTGGGCGAAGAGTAGAGATGCCAGGAGTATAACACAGCTCTAAATATAGAAAATGATCAGTTTTGGCCATCCCTGTCCAGAAAAGAGCAATAATTGAACAATTGCAAAAAAGATCAACCGGAACTTCCCAGGCTAAGTGAAGCTCCCATCAGGTTGGGGACAAATTGTTCCGAATATGCCTGGATTCCTTGTTTCCTGCTTAATGGCCATTGCTAATTGTCTCTCGATTGCCGGTTATAAGGGGAGGGGGGGGACGGGGTAAGGCTACAACGCATTGTCCTGAGCGATCACAGACATTCTTTCTTGCTGTTTTGTCTTCCTCCCACCTCTGACTCTTCCCTTTCTTCATAAGGGCAGGGCACACACATCGTACATGACTTTGGCTTCAGGTGTACTTGACATATTTATTTCACTTGATATTTCCATGGGCTAGCATTCAAATGAGTGGAACATCACATATGGCGATTATGCACCCCGGATTGAGGTATTTTAACAAGGAATTTATTGAGGAATATTAAATACTTAAAGCGCACACACAGAGACATAAAGTCTACTTTTACTTTTGGGGAGGGGGATGAAGGGAGTCACCCTGTAACCAGGAAGTCTCCTCTTCAAATGTTGCGCTTGAAACTCTGCTCCCTTCCTACGCACCTTGGAAAAGTAGAGAGAGACACTGTTATCAACATCCGGCGCTTAGGGTTGCCTCTATAAAGCCAATCAGCGTTCGCGTCTGGAAATAACGTCATAAGCATGCGACAGCTATAGAATAGGCATGTGTGTCTAGCTGTCAACGTATTCTCTACTACCTGGTTTTGTATGCCGGTGACGGACTCAGTGTGACATTTTCTTGGCGCCGTATTATGAGGGACTGTTTTCTCCCGGGAAATTGAGATTTGTGGGTCCTAAAATAGACTACTTTTGGCTCTCCGCCGTTTAAGGTCCTGGTTTTTACTTCCTGCAGAGAATCTTCTCTTCCCTCGTTATGTCAGCCCTCTCCTCCTTTCCCTCAGCCTCAGCCGGGGTGTCATCCTTTTGCCAGCAAGCTTGGGAGCAGGTGTTTTCCAAGGTGAAGCGGGCTGTCGTTTTCATGGACTCTGCTTGCGCAGAGAGCCTTCACTGGACGTGGGGAGGAGCAGGGAGGCTGCTGCAAGCGGGGGCTCTCAACGTGAAAGAGTTTTCTAGCTTCGAATCTGTCGGTGCAGAGCAGCCCAAGGCAGTATTTGTGGTCAGCACCTTGCTGAAAGGGAGAACTGTGGACATCATTCGTGACATTGTGAGTCTCAGCAACTTCCAGTACAGTGTGGTTTTCACAGCTGTCAACCATGCAGTGCACCTGCAGGCTCACAATGCCTCTGGCGGTGCTGAGGCGGAAGGTGGTAGCCAAGTGGTTTTTGAGCAATTTGAAGAAAAGCTTTGTCAATGGATGGGTAACATGAACTACACTGCAGAGGTGCAGTGTGCTGCTTTGTTTCTGGCACCTATCTCACCACACCTCTTTGTGCTACCTGCTTTTTCTTTTCTTTTTCCCTTGATGGCTCAGGATTTGGCTCAGATTAATAATGGCAGACCAGAGAAGAAAAAATTTGCTAACTTGGGTGATGTTGACTATTCCTCTCTGCCCTCAGAGCTGCAACTTGAAATCAGGACACTGGCTTCTGGCTTGAACGCCTTATTTGAGTATCTAGGTGTGCGAGAGGAATGTTTTGCTGTTGGGCCACTGAGCAGAATCATTGCGGGGGATCTAGCAAATTACTCCCAAGCCAAGACCAGAAGGAAAACTGCCCAGAGTAAAGCCTCTGTTATTTTTGTGGATAGGACATTAGACTTGACAGGTAAGGATCTTGAGACTGGGTGTGTTACAGTGTTTTTAAAAACTCTCCAGCTATTCAGTGGATGCAAGATCACTTGCTTGTATATGTGACAATGACAGAAAGGTTTCCAGGGCCCACACACACACACAGAATCATCTCAATGATGCTGATAGGAAGTATGTTTGTGTGGGGGAGGGGAGTAAAATTGGCACAGCACCAGCTGGCAAACAATACTATCTATAAGGCGTGGCGAAACCCAATACAGTAAAGAAGTAGATCAGCAGCAAAAGCTTAATACAGAAATGATCTAATTGCATCCAAAACCTGGGTTAAATACTGAAAGAAAAAGCCACATACTCACTAAAATGGAAGTTCATTTATTCTAGAGTTCCTGTGTGCAGATCAGCCACAGGTTAGTGACAGATGTTTAGGTACCAATTGGGTGTCTGTCTGTGTTGTATGGAACCCTAAACCCTTAAAAATGATTCAGGATCGAGGATACTTTCTGTGCTGTGCCATTTCTCCCCCAGACTGTGAGCTACAATTGCTTATAAGGGGCCCCCATTCCCTGAATTAGAGTTGTCAAGGTTCCTTCTGTTGGCATATTAATCCCTGTAACTCTGTCAAATCTAGAAGTATCTCCAATTCTTCCACATTTTTCTCCTCAGTTAAAATTAAGATTGATGTTCCCTCGAAAGAAATACCTTACTGGGCTACAGAAGGCAAGGTTTCCCTTCATGGGAGTTTGTATGCAAAGAGACCAATAAACCTGAATGCTGGGGTGCTGAGGGGAGTGTACTACCAGTGATGGCTGCACGCAGCCAAATAGGGAAGTGTTTTGTCATCTCTGTTAAGAACTCTAGCAAGTCTGTAGTTCTGTGCAGGTTTACTTGGGAGGAAATAGCACTGAATTCATAGAGATTGCTTCTGAATTATTTATTTAGATGTACCCCACTCCCTTCTGCCATCAGAACCCAAAGTTATAATGTCATTTTCCCTTCCTCTTTTTATCCTCACAACAACCTTGTGTGGTAGGTTAGACTAAGAGACTGTGATATGCATATGCTCATGGCCAGATCATCTTCAGAATCACAACTCTGATAATATTACTGTGCATTAAGTGGTATTATAATTCACCTGATTTGCTCCTTTGTCAGAGCAGATGGCAGACAGCTGAATAAAAATCTTCACTTGCCATTGGTATAAGTGCCAGATTTTAGATCTACAGAAAGTTCTTGTTATAATGTTGTTCCATATCTTGAACTAGTAGGATGAGACAGCCGTTCATTGCTCCAGGACAAGGAGTTTGTGACTTTTTCATGGATCACAAATTGGGGGAGAATGTACACTGCATGAATTATTAAGTATGCTGATCTTGGTCTGTAATCCTGGTCCAGCTTTACAGCCACAGAGTGCCGCTATGGAAGCTTGTTGGCTAAATTTTGACCAATCTCATTCTCTCTCTCTAATCTCCTACTTGATAGGATTGTAGTGGGAGTAAAATGGAAGAGAGAAGTATGATGTAAGCAATTTTTTGGTCCCCATTGGGGAGAAAGGTGAGATATAAATGAAGTAAGAAAATAACTAAATGAGTGTTCTTTGGTAATATAGCTTACAACAAAATATTAATGTAAATATACAGTTCCAAGGGGCAATACAAAAAACATTGGATAGCTAACGAAAGTATGCGAGTGAGAGAATGTGTTATGATATGTGTATAACGGATTCTGTTTCTGATGTTATTCTGGAGCTAGCTCTTGCTAGACTACATAACCATTTTTGCCTGCTGTTTGAAAAAGGAACCCATACAGTGTGAAGGGATTGTAACTAGGCATATTAGGAGAAAGATGTTAACCAATATGAGTGGAACTACGGCTCAGTGCTAGAGCATCTTTTTTGCATGCAAAAGGTCCCAGGTTCAATCTCTGACATCTCTAACAAAATGATCAGGTGTTGTGAAAGATCTTGGCCTGAGACTCTGCAGAACTGCTGCCAGTCAGAGTAGAAAATACTGACTTTGGTAGACCAGTGGCCTGGCTCCATTGAAGGCAACTTCCTGTGTTCAATTTAAATAGAAGCTAGATGGATTGTAAATACCGTCATATAGCTGAAATCTAGGACTGGATTGGCTGACAGTAGCTTCGTGAATTGTAGTACAGTGATGGTATTACCATTGTGATTTGGGCGTTCATTATTTGGTGCTGACTTAAGACTAAACACCTGCTCATAATTCTAGAATTCACCTTTGTGTATGCAGTATCGTAATTTCCTTAATTCTCTTTCCTTTAAAGAGGTATGCCTTTGTGATATCCATTCCTTCGTAAATAAAGTGCTACAGTTCATGCACTACTACCACGATTTAGCCACTTTCCTCATTGCAGTCAAATATCATTGTGTATAACAAATGGAAGAGCATTATCTAATTTAGTACATTAAAATGATGTATAGTAATTGGATTATATAAAATAAAAGTTAATTCTTTTTTATACTGTATTGCAAGCTTTCCATTTTTGTGTAGGTAAGGACTGAAGTTCTTGGTTTTGATATATTTACTATGAGGCAGGGTTTTTTAAAAACTAATTTTTGAAATGTTGTAATTTAACATTGAGATTATTCAGATATTCTTTTCCATCTATTGTGATCTGATGGCTTCTGAATGCTTATTCCTTTTCATACCATTTACTTCATTCATGTATTTCCCTTTTGGACCATTTTCCAGGAGCAGTTGGTCATCATGGTGACAACTTAGCAGAGAAGATTCTCTCAGTGCTTCCCAAACTTCCAGGTCATGTGAATGACGTAATGGTCAGCATGGTGGAACTCACAGCCTTGCAGACTGACGATGCAGATTGCAACATCATAGCACCAGGCTGCTTGGCACAACCAGCGTAAGACTATTTTCTTGGCTTTTCTTTTTTAAAATGTATTGTTCTCTTAATGCCATGTTAAATCTGAGTTCTGCATTGTTGCTTCAGTCCACCATGTTAGGTATGTGCTTGAAACCAGATTCTGCATACAAAGCATTGGAGCAAGATCTAGGAGATGCAAGTCCGAATCTCTGCTCTTCCATTGAAGCTTGTTGGGTGACCTGTGGCCAGTTTTCCTTTCAGCCTAACCTACTTCAGAGGATAGTTGTGCAGATAAAATGGAGAAGAAGAGAGAACCATAAGCCAGTTTGGGTCTCCATTGGAAAGAAAAGTGGGGTGTCAATATAGTTCTTAATGTGGCCAAATCTGTAGACACTTAAATCCAGAGCCACGGAAGGCAAGATAGATCTTTCTACAAACCTGAAAAATAGCCTTAGGTTGAGGAAAAATCTGAGACCTTAAAAAAATAAAATAATGGGAGGGGATAACTCCCCCCCCCCAATAATAGAGGCAGTGCATGTAGCTTTAAGAAACAGATGCCATCTCTGTGACAATTGTGGGGGTTGCTAAGCAATCACAATAGTTTTGCTATCCTTCAAGCCTTGATTGCTGTCAATACGGGGGGTGGGGCAGAGCATCCTTTCTGAGAAACCCAGAATTCCATTCTCCTGTGGGGTGTTAGCCTACATATTTTTATTTATTTTATTTATTTTATTTTATTTTATTCGATTTATATCCCGCCCTACCCCACCGAGGCGGGCTCAGGGCGGCTTACAACAGTAAAAGCTAACAGAGATCGGTTTAAATATGATTAAAATTATACAATAAAATACATAAAAACCTAAAAATACATAAAACTCACATCGATATACACTATGCTACATTTTCCTTAAATCAGTCCTTCAATTTCCAATATTCAGTAATCTGATGTTTGAAATTTAATATTCGGCATTCTGATCACAATTAATTATATGCCAACCGGAAGAGGGTTGTTTTACAGGCCCTGCGGAACTGTTCCAGGTTCCGCAGGGCCCTCAC
The DNA here is from genome assembly GCF_032191835.1 of Heteronotia binoei. Lineage (NCBI taxonomy): Eukaryota > Metazoa > Chordata > Lepidosauria > Squamata > Gekkonidae > Heteronotia > Heteronotia binoei. The sequence goes on along the minus strand of NC_083231.1, from coordinate 27,857,544 downwards.
CTCCTCCGGGAGCTGATTCCACCAACAGGGAGCTGCAATCGAGAAGGCCCTGTCCCTGGTCGCTTTCAGACGGGCCTCCTTTGGCCCAGGGATTACAAGGAGGTTCTGAGTGGATTGTACACTTTTGTTAGCTATACCTTCTGTGGGCCTCTGATGACTGCGGAGGTCCTTTTCGGAATATAGAAGTGCAGAAGGGTTGGCAGTAAACCAAGGCGAATATAAGGAGATTGTGTTTTCTAAATCTACTCACCAAAGCAGTGTATTTGACAAACAAATGGAAAACTTGAAGAGCAAGTTCCCCAGTTTCGTTATGTAGGAGTTCATTTCTGAGCTAATTTGACCTGGAGTGGCCATCTTAAGAATGCTTATAACAGTTTCTTCGTAGCAACAAAGGCCATAATGCCTTTTTTTTTTACAGCGAAGTTGGACAGTTTGTTCCTGCTGCTATTTCAGTTTTTCATGCAAAAGTAGGCAGTCAGCTTCTCTAGAGTCAGATCCTCGATTGTCATTGTTTTTGTGGCGGATCACAGAAATGCCAAGCTGCATGGCTAATGCCTCTTTAAGAGCAGAAAGAGGCTTACAGTCTCTGGAAGCCTGTCTTCGGTTGAAAATTTTATTTGCCACAAAAACTAATGGGTTTCTGTTTTCATTTGTTTAATCTAATTTTTATTTTTCCCTGTGGAAATATATAGAAATTCCTTGTGTTTATTTTAATGGAATTCTTGTTCCTATAGCATATTTGCTGATGCAGTAAAGACGTTTGGATCTGGCTTTTGTTGATAACCAGAGCATGTAGTACATACCACTGACTGAATACATGATATTCTTTGAAAATCTCCTTTGCACTCCTGTAGGCTTTAGTAATTTTACCAGGGTTGTTTCCTTGATGCATAATGGGATAGTTTCAAATTAATGCCTCATGCCAGCAAAATCTTGAGGATGCATGTCTGTCTGAGTTTCTTTGAAGTTGTTGGTTGCAACCTCTTTTGGCAATTTTCAGGCAAGTGTGTGGTTTAGGATTGTCCAGTCCCTCCCATAGGGGCTATTTCAAAGTGGGAACAAACAACAAAAGGGGAGGGGGAGAAAAATTTCAGATTAGGTAACCAAAAAACCTGCGACTGCGTGGATTGAAAATCTAGATATTAGTGCCCACTCAATCTACATATCAGTTGTATCTACTTGCAGGGCTTGTTCTGTAGAAAAAGCACAGCAGGAACTCATTTGCATATTAGGCCACACCCCTGACATCACCATTGTTTCACACAGGGTGTTTTTTTTAGAAAAAACACAGCAGGAACTCGTTTGCATATTAGCCCACACCCTTACACCAAGCCGGCCGGAACCGCATTCCTGTGTATTCCTGCTCAAAAAAAAAAAAAAAAGCCCTGTCTACTTGGTTACCTACATACTTCTTGTTTGTGACTCTGCTATTTGATAAATAAATAAATGGGGAAAGCCCCTTATGTATGGGAATATAAATGTCAATTACAAAAAAGCTAAAATTATATTTTAAAAATTTTAAATCAAATTATAAGTGTTACATTTCAGCTGCGAGGCCTTCACTTTCAAAGTTTATACAATACACCCAAATGTTTTTGTTAAAATTATAGCATGCCTTACCAAAGCACTGAACCTCCACATGTAACAATTGGTACATAGACTATGTAACTATTTGTTCTTAATTAGACCTGTCAGAGATAGCTTCCCAGATGGTTAGTGTTAGTGGTTCAAATTGCTCTATAAACCAGGTCAGAATACAAGCCAGTGGATATGCCTTCAATTGCTTTTCTGTATGTGGCAACACACATTATTGGGCAATGATTTATCCTGACCTGCAAGTTAATGCAGCTGCAAAAACACTTCACACTAACTGAATTTGGCCTGGAAGATGGCCCCCTACATTGACTCAGCCAGTCTGGCCTCACAGATCCATCCCACAGTAGCATCAAGATTAGGCTACTGTAATGCACTCTACATTGGTCTCCCATCAAAGACCATTTGGAGATGCCAGTTGGTACAGCTTGGTTATTATTAGGAAATAAGTGAAACGTGCATGTTTGCTGTGTTCTGCAGATACTCCATTCTGCAGTCACTCCATTTGGAGATGCCAGTTGGTACAGCTTGGTTATTATTAGGAAATAGGTGAAACGTGCATGTTGGCTGCATTCTGCAGTCACTCCATTGACTGCCTGTCAGTTACCAGGTTCGGTTCAAGGTATTTGCTATCATATACAAAGCCCTTTGTGGCTGTGAATCTTACTGCTTGCATGACTGTCCACCTATGCTCTACCAGGACAGCTTCACTCATCTGAACGTGGCCACCCTGCAAAAGGGCAAGATCAATAACTGCCCATACACTGCATTTCTGGTGTGGCCCTTGCCTCAAGGAATGGCTTGCCAGGTCCTTACCTCTCTCTGGCAGAAGACTTCCAAAAGGGAGGTGAGGCCCCCAACAGCAACATCCATGGCATGATGATGTCACATGGAAGGGCAAAAGTCTATGGTGAAATTGCCCTCAAACTATAGCATTTTCCCCTCAAGCCAGAGTGTCTCCGCACGATGTCCCCAGTGTGATGACACCACTTCGGCATGATGTCATCATGTTGGGAACGTCACTGTTTGGGGACGGAGTTTCCTCTGCCAGCCAGCGGGCCAGTAGTGGGAGGAAAGAAAAGGTCCCCTGTGCAAGCACCAGTCATTTCCGACTCTGGGGTGACGTTGCTTTCCTAACGTTTTCACGGCAGACTTTTTACGGGGTGGCCATTGCCTTCCCCAGTAATCTACGCTTTCCCCCCAGCGAGCTGGGTACTCATTTTACTGACCTCTGAAGGATCGAAGACTGAGTCAACCTCGAGCCGGCTATCTTAAAACCCAGCTTCCACCAGGGATCAAACTGGGGATCCCCTGCTCAGACCTGGGGTCTTTTAACCCTACTTGCCTGATGAGGTCAGGAAAGCTCCCACTCTCCTGGCATTTCACAAAATGCACAAAACTGAATTGCTCAGGAGGATGTTTTTTACAAAGGAGATAGGGCTGAACTGACTAAAGTATGCTTTAATAAAAAAGCTGTGGACTATATTGCTGTGTATAGCCCATGATATCTGTGGTTGTGTATATTATCCTATTATGTAATGTCTGCATTGTTTAGTATGCCATATTTAATGGTTAAGCTTTGTTCCAGATTTTTACTTCGTTTCAATTTCCACATCTTAATCCTATTATATTGCTTCCTAGATGTCCCATCCTGTTCAGTGTATTGATTTACACTCTGCGATCTGCCTTGAGTCCCAGTGAGAACGGTGGACTATAAATAACAGAAATAAATGGCAAATAGCCACTTGTTGCTCCTGAGCCTCCTGGTACTGAGTTGAGTATCACTGCTCTAGCAATAGTCAACCTGGCCATATCTGAGAATACTTAAATCCAGAGATTGGAGCTATGAATGGACAAGATGGGTCTTTGGGCAAACCTGAAAAAATGCCTCATTTTTGCAATTGAATATGCAATATATATTTTAAAACGTTGTTTTAGAAAACAATAAAAGAAGTTTGTGTAGCGACCACAGCACTTTGGCGAGCATCCCAGGCTTGGCTTCTGCTTGGTTTCTGTCAGCAAAAGGCAAAGGGAGCAGCAGGAAAGTGATGCAAATTTGATAGTGAGGTGAGGTGTACCCCACAAGTCCTTGCTGGTCTGTCTCGCCCCCCCCCCCCCCATGCAAATTGCCCAGCTCAGCTGACAATGTGCAACCGAGCCATAGTTTTCCTAGGGAAAGACTCCCAGGTGGAGAGAAGGAAGAAAAGCTGAAAGGAGCAGATGAAAGTAAGCTAGCTGGTGGGCGGAAAGGAGAGAAGGAACCAGGAGAAGGGGAGAGGCTATGGGGGCTTTCAGGAAAAGGAAAGAGTATCTAGTGAGGGTGGGGGAAATGAGATTCCCCTCTGCAAGTTCTTGTGGATCCTCCTCTTTTCATTGTTTTAACCCCTTTAACAAACCGAGGGAGGATACACATTCCTGCTGTCATTCTTTCCATGTGTGTAATGCTAGGGACGAATTAGTCTTTCTTCAATAGCTAACCTTGTATTTGTTTTGCATTGAAGATTTGAGTGTTTTATTTAGTCACGTGCAATGGTTTGATATCAACATAAAACCTGAAGGCATGTTTTGTATACTGTCATGAAATTATAGCTTTGGTGGATGTGAAGGTGAGATTTCCTTCTGTTGTGTGGGTAAAAGGAATATCCTCTGGCATTAAAATATTGCAAGTAGCATATGTGTAGGAATGATTTCTGGGATGTGCAGACAGATCAGATGTTTTGTTTCAGACCAGAATGCAGGAAAGGTCAGAAGGCAGTACCAAAGGCAGCTTGAAATCGAAAGTATTTCTACTTTTGAGGAAAGGGAATTCCTGGCATTCCATAGTATCAGAATTTCCGTTTTGTGTGTTTGTATAAAATGAAAGGGAACTTTTCTAAGTGTCCAGGAGGTATTTTCATTCCTGTTATTTAATTCCATTTCCATTGGCATGCATAAGCGTTTTGCATGTATCAGGGGCATCACTTGGATAACTAGCTAGCACATCTGCAAAAATGAACTTGGCGCTGTTTATAGTCCCTGAATGGAGATTCAGCTGTCAACGCCTTGTTAAATGACTGCTCATTTATTGATGCTTGTTTTTTATTATTATTATTAAAAATAACCACATCTTTAAAATGAAAAACTGGAAAAATTGAAAACTGTATTATACTGCGTAATGAATTCCCAAGCAATAAACATATACGTATGAGAGCCAGTGTGGTATAGTGGTTAAGGCAGGGCTTTTTTGTAGGAGGAACTCCTTTGCATATTAGGGTACACCCCTCTTATGTAGTCAGTCCTCCAAGAAGTTACTGTAAGCTCCTGGAGGATTGGCTACATCAGGGATGTGTGTGGCCTAATATGCAAAGGAGTTCCTGCTACAAAAAAAGCCCTGGTTAAGAGTGGTGGACCAGATTTGATTCCCCACTCCTCCACATGAAGCCTGCTGGGTGACCCTGAGCCAATCACAGTTCTCTCAGAACTCTCTTAGCCCCGCCTACCTCACAGGGTGTCTGTCAGTTTTCAATTGAAAGCTGCTTTCAGAAGTCTAAAGGTAAAGAAAAATTTCTCAAACTCTTTGTTTTTTCCTGTCTTTAAAGAAACCCTGTATTTGTTTAAACAGCAGTTTGGGGTTTGAATGGGGCTTCCACACAATCTTGTGACTACTTGTGTGGCTCTTTTAAAATTAAAAAAGGGTTATATAAGAAAGGAAATAGATTCTGAGGATGAAGATTGTCACTACATGAAGTGCTTCTGTCTCTGGGGCTGATGAGGATTTTGGACCACCCTAGAAAATAGCTTCCTTAAGTATGCTATAATCACAAGGCTGGGAAGGATCCACTATTCAGACTCTGCTATATGTGTTTACACCCCCTTCACTCCTACCAATTAAGCCACATTATCTGGATTACATTGCAGGATAATCAAACTGAACAAGGCCTTTTCCTAATATGGGTAAAGACTGCCTTTGCTTAGATTGCTCTGATGTTCAGTTGCAACCTCCAGTTCCTTTTTGTGCAAACGGGACAGATACTCAGATCTATTTTGATACATTTGGATGTCTGATGTAAAACACTAAGATGGAATCTCTTTGTTGTTAACTGTTGGGTCAATGTGATGTAGTGGTTAGTTCTAGGTCAGGACTTAGGAGATCTAAGTTTAGATCCCCATTCAACCATGAGGCTTGTGGGTAATGTTACAGAAGTTATTATGAGGATAAAAAGGAGCAGGGGAGAACTGTGTATGTCACCATGAAGTCTTTGTAGGATAAAAATGTAACAGATGGATAGCCTTCCCACAGGTGTGCTGTCCTTTTCCACATAACTGAAACCTACACCCATGCCACTTGTGCCGTAGGACTTCAGCTAACTGACTTCCTTTGTTTAAGAAAAGCTTGCCCTCTGGTCCCTAAAAGATGATGTGCACTTATCCAAGTGTCCTACCTGTTTTTAGATCCACTAGTTCCCTTGCTTTCCTCTTACCTCCTGTGCCTCTTACCTTTGTACCCCACCAACCCCTGTTGGGATGTCTGTTGGTAAAATGAGCCCTATGATGCTATTAAGCCAAGGATGAAAATCTAGAAAAGTTCATTAAATCTCATGTCATGTCTTTCTATTATAAAAAGAACCCCATGGGACAGAGTGGTAAGCTGCAGTACTGCAGTCCAGACTCTGGCAAGAGCTGGTTTGGTGTAGTGGTTAAGTGTGCAAACTTTTTTCTGGGAGAACTGGGTTTGATTCCCCACTCCTCCACTTGCACCTGCTGGAATGGCCTTGAGTTAGCCATAGCTCTCACAGAGCTGTCCTTGAAAGGGCAGCTTCTGGGAGAGCTCTCTCAGCCCCACCTACCTCCAGGGTGTCTGTTGTGGGGGGAGAAGATAAAGGAGATTGTAAGCCGCTCTGTGATTCAGAGAGTAGGGTGGGGTATAAATCTACAGTCGTCTCCTTCTTCTGTTCATGACCTGAATTCAATCCCAGTGGAAGCTGGATTCAGGTAGCCAGGTCAAGGTTGACTCAGCCTTCCATCCTTCCAAGGTTGGTAAAATGAGTACCCAGCTTGCTGGGGGGTAAAGTGTAGATGACTCGGGAAGGCAATGGCAAGCCACCCTGTAAAAAGTCTGCCAAGAAAATGTCATGATGTGATGTCACACCATGGGTTGGTAATGACTTAGTGCTTGCACAGGGGACTTTAGTTCATTGACTTACTTTGGATAGACCCTAAAAGTAAGCTACTGAAACTGCATTAAACAACCTAAAATGAAACCCATAAAAGGGTCCTCAGACTACGTCGACTGTAAAACAGGTAAAAAGATGGGACATTGCAATTAAAAGCTGGGCTAAAGACAAATGTTTTGGCCTGGTTCTAAAGGATAGTAAAGTTAACACCAGGCATGTCTCAATGGGAGGGCATTCCATAGACAAGTGTCACCAGGAAAAAGTCTTGCCTCTGGTTGCCATCCAGATCAACCCTGCAAGTGGGCTCACTGAGAACAAGGGGTCTGGAAGAGGATTTCAACTGATAGGCTGGGCAGTGGGGAAGAGGCAGTTCTTCAGGAACCCCCCAGTCCCAAGTTGTTTAGGGCCTTTAGGATAAGAACCAGCCATTTAAATTGTGCCCAGAAACAAATGGACAGCCAGTGCAGATCTTCCAGCAATATAATTGCTGCATTTTATATCAATTAAAGCTTCTAAATGGAAGAGGAAGAAGAGGAGATGGCTGGATTTATACCCTGCCCTGATCTTGGAGTCTGAGTGGCTTACAGAGCTCCTTCCCTTTCCCTCCCCACAGCAGACACCCTGTGAGGCAAGTGGGGCTCAGAGAGCTCTTTCAAGGACTGCTATTGAGAGAGCAGCTCTGAGAGAGCTTGTGACTGACCCAAGGTCACCCAGTAGCTGCATGTGGAGGAGTGGAAAATCAAATCCAGTTCTCCTAACATTAGAGACTGTGCTCTTAACCACTACACCGAACTGACTCTCTAGACAGTCCTGCATAAAAGTGCACTACAATATTCTGACCTGGATAGGATCAAAACATGGATCACCATGGCCAGATCATGTTTTTTCAAGGAGTGGCAACAGCTGATCAAAGATGCTGTGTTTCATGGAGAAGATCTGAGACTCCAACTATGGCCCAGTGTCCAAGTTACAACACCCCTCCAGGACAGGCTGGCTTCACAACCCTTGAACCTCTTTGCCGTTGACTAACAGCAATGACAAAGGCTGAGCTTGGGTTTAATAGCTCTCATTTATTTATTTCCCTTTATTAAAAGCAAAAGTACTGGTCAGCATCAACATAACTAAAATAAAATGTGCTTGCATGTACATTTTGTAATTTTATTTTTAGCGTTAATAGTGTTTCATTAAATATGCTTCATCTGAAGGGGGTACCCATTTGTAGTTTGATGATGTAATAGAAAATTTATGTCCCCATATGTCATATGGTTTTCTTATGTTTTACCTTCTGCTGACCTTAACATTAAAGAGTTGGAACACTTTCCCTATGAAGAAAGGTTAAAACGCTTGGGGTTCTTTAGCTTGGAGAAACGTCGACTGCGGAGTGACATGATAGAGGTTTACAAGATTATGCATGGGATGGAGAAAGTAGAGAAAGAAGTACTTTTCTCCCTTTCTCACAATACAAGAACTCGTGGACATTTAATGAAATTGCTGAGCAGTAGGGTTAGAACGGATAAAAGGAAGTACTTCTTCACCCAAAGGGTGATGAACACATGGAATTCACTGCCACAGGACGTGGTGGCAGCTACAAGCATAGCTAGCTTCAAGAGGAGTTTGGATAAAAATATGGAGCAGAGGTCCATCAGTGGCTATTAGCCACAGCATATTATTGGAACTGTCTGGGGCAGTGATGCTCTGTATTCTTGGTGCTTGGGGGGGGGGCAAAGTGGAAGGGCTTCTAACCCCACTTGTGAACCTCCTTTTTTTTTGGCCACTGTGCGACACAGAGTGTTGGGCCATTGGCCTTATCCAACATGGGCCATTGGCCTTATCCAACATGGCTTCTCTTATGTTCTTATTTACAGGTTCAAGCTAATGTTAATGGGCATAAGAATAGCTAAATCAAACAATGTTTAACATGGGGGAGAGAGAGGTGGTGAGAATCCATGCTTTGATTATAATTACTGAGGCAGTTGAACTGTGCACCTTCACCAAAGTAAATTGCAGTGTTTAGTGTTACTGTGTTTTAAATGTACTTGACCCAATGGAAACTTTACTCAGTACTTTAATACTGAAACATTGTACAGATCGAAAGTTTTGCCTTTCGATCTGTACAATGCACACTCTTTTTGATAAGTGTTTTGTGCACACTGTAATCCATTTTGCGTCTCAACTAGAAAGCCTACCTATAAATTGTGTTTAGTGTATATTGTTGAAGGCTTTCACGGCCGGAGTCCGTTGGTTGTAGATTTTCCGGGCTGACGTCAGGTCTCACAATGCCAAGACCACAGCCATACAGCCCGGAAAATCTACAACAACCAATGTGTTCACTGTGTCTGTCTCTTTTTTAATTATGTCATTGCTGGTTCTTCAAGGAGCTCAAGGTGATATATAGATTCATTATTCAGCAGGCTGCCTTCGTTACTGACACTAAATTTTTGAAACTGAAACTATTCCATGAAATGTTCTACAGGCTTCTTTATTTGTTATTAGTTATATTCAGGGCTTTTTTTGAGCAGGGAAGCAAAGGAGCACCGTTCTGGCTGGTTTGGTATCAGGGTGTGTGGCCTAATATGCAAATGAGTTCCTGCTGGGCTTTTTCTACAAAAAAAGCCCTGGTTATATTGATATCAAGATTCGTAATAAAATTTTGATTGACAAAATGTTTACATAATGTCTGGAACTGGCCAGTCTTAAAACATTAAATTACAGCCTTTCAGTTAAATTGTTGTCCTTCAGTTGGGGATTATAACCCACAACTTGACCCTCAATGCTACCATTTTAATAGGTTAGCATTGTCAGTTACCTTTCATGGATTAGCTAAAAAGAGCCTGTTTTGAACTGTACTGGCTACTGATGTTGGTGTATATGCTAAACATTGATTTTTCCCTTGGTAAAATCTCATTTTCTAGGCAGCTGGATTATCACCAATGTTCCCTCTAAGATGCAGAGTCTTGTGAGCAAAAATTCTACTTTGTGAGCTCCTGGCATTGTTGTGAGCTACTGCATAAATTATTGTGCTCTGGGGCCATTTTTCCTGAGCGGAGATAAAAATGTGTGAGCTGGAGGCTTAGAAACTGTGAGCTAGCTCACACTAACTCAGCTTAAAGGGAACACTGATTATCACATACACATAATGTGACTAAATATATCACATTATCCCTTCTCTCAGACTCTGAAGTGTTAAGAACCTGATCTGCTATTCTAAAACCAAGGAAGATTTTATGATTGTGAGGCTGAACTTTTTTTGTTGTTCTCTTTTGGTCAGTGTTAAATAAATAATCTTGTGTTTAAAGATGCTTATCCTCTGCTGCAGGTTTACAAGATGTTGAGTTGCAGGATATACGGTATTTGATACAAGCTTCAGATAATGGTTTGCTTTTGTGGGTTTGGCATGCTGAAAACCTTCTCTGAAAGTTGATTGACCACAGCAAACAGATTCATGCAGACTTTATCCAGTTAAGCATATCCATCTGTAATGTGTATTCACAAGGATGCTGCATTCAGTCACACAAAGGTACTTAGAAGTGTAATACTGGGCATATTTTCTTATTTGCTGTGTGTATGTGTGTATCCATCTATATATATCTGTAGTTCATGTTCACATAGCCCAGTTGAGTTATATTCCTCTTCTGGTCCTTGCTGCATGACTTCTCCAACTAGCAGCTAATTGTTTAAACAGAAAAACACTGTGCCTTAATAAAATCCTACCTATATAAGTTTATTGTAGTGATGGGGTGGCTGCTGGTTGTTTTGACTCAACAGCATCTGTGCAGATGTGCAGTGTTTCAAAAAGTGAGTTTGGAAGGCCTTTGCAGTTGTTCTGCATGAACCAAACCGATTGAATGATAGATTGGCCTTTGGTGTTGCAATTCTTTTTCTTGCCTCATGTGGAAGATACAGAAAGGGCTGGGGACAGGACTGGAGAGGAACAGTCCTGATAGTGCTGTTTTAGGGGGTTTGGTTCCTACTTATAAGGCAGACATCAGCTCAACTTTGTGTGTGTGTTTGTGTGTGTGTGAGAGAGAGCAGAGAGAGCAGATACTCAGTGGCTTTGCTTAGATAGCTGGAGCTGTCTCACTATTGCAACTTTTGCAGCTGTTATCAATCAGGCCTGTCGAATGCGTCTTTTCAGCATATTTCCTGAGGAGAGGAGTTGTTGTTCTTTAGCTGGCTTTGCTTAGTTTGCAAGAACACAACAGCTCAAAAGGTGAAACCCTAGTCTAAACCATGCTGTCCATAGGCGCTCAACTGCTCAGATATTAGGCGGCCTCTCATCAGAGGCAGAAGATTATTCTAAAACTGTTACAGAATTTTCCCAGATGGAGTTAGTTCAGGCCACTGCTGTTGGCTGCCGTCCAGCTGTTAAGTCCGAGAGAGGTTGGACTTGGGCGTCTTGGAAAGACATGCCTTCTAGAACAGGGATCCCCAACCCCCTGTCTGTGAACCAGTACCGGTCCATGGCCTGTTAGCAACTGGGCCGTGAGTTGTATAATTATTTAATTATATATCACAATGTAGTAATAATAATAATTAGACATTGGATTTATATCCTTGCCCTCCACTCTGAATCTCAGAATGGTTCACAATCTCCTTTACCTTCCTCCCCCACAACAGTCACCCTGTGAGGTGGGTGGGACTGAGAGAGCTCTCCCAGAAGCTGCCCTTTCAAGGACAACTCCTACAAGAGCTATGGCTGACCCAAGGCCATTCCAGCAGGTGCAGGTGGAGGAGTCGGGAATCATACCCGGTTCTCCCAGATAAGAGTTCTCACACTTAACCACCACAACAAACACTCTAGAAATAAAGTGCACAATTGTATTATCCCGAAACCATGCTCCCCTCCCCGTGAAAAAATTGTCTTCCACAAATAGGGTTGCCAATCCCCAGGTGGAGGAAGGGGATCCCCCGGTTTAGAGGCCCTCCCCCCGCTTCAGGATCGTCAGAAAGCGTGGGGAGGGGAGAGAAATGTCTGCTGGGAACTCTATTATTCCCTATGGAGATTTATTCCCATAGAAAATCATGGAGAATTGATCTGCGGGTAGCTGGAGCTCTGGAGGGGCTGTTTTTTGAAGTAGAGGCACCAAATTTTCAGTATAGCATCTAGCGCCTCTCCCCAAAATAACCCCCAAGTTTCAAAAAGTTTGGACCAGGGGGTCCAATTCTATGAGCCCCAAAAGAAGGTGTCCCTATCCTTCATTATTTCCTATGGAAGGAAGGCATTGAAAAGATGTGCCGTCCCTTTAAATGTGATGGCCGGAACTCCCTTTGGAGTTCAATTATGCTTGTCACAGCCTTGATCTTGGCTCCACCCCTAATTTCTCCTGGCTCCACCCCCAAAGTCCCCAGATATTTCTTGAATTGGCAACTCTATCCACAAAAGCGGTCCCTGGTGCCAAAAAGGTTGGGGACCACTGTTCTAGAAGATGTGGTATGTCTGCTAGCTGCTCCAGTGTCCCTACCTCAGTTTGCTTCCAGGCAAAACAAGTTTACTTCAGGTTTGGCTGATACTACTATCGAGAAACCACTTCGCTCTGATTTGCGCAGTTAGGTACTGTGTGTGTGTATGCGTGTGTTTTTAAAAATATGTCTTCATACGCAGGTGAGTCAAATTCTGCTACAGGGGAAGATCTGTGTACTTTATATATGGTCAACAGCATGAATGTGGCATTGTTTAGAACAGGCTCTGTGGGGGGAAATAAATTGTAGTGAATAGTAATTTAAGGTTTTCTCCCCTTTCTTTTTAAATCAGTTTTTGCTCTAGGGATTGACTACAGCTTACAACTGAATTAAACAATAGTTTTGGAAGGAATGGCTCTTCAAATTTCAAACCATTGTTGCCACTAGGATTTGGAACAACCCCAGGAATGTTATAGCCTTGGGATATTCCCAGATGTTTTCAATTGAAAAGCCACTGTCTCTATACACCGTGCCCCTGAAGACATCTGTCTAAACCACTATATCCATTTGCACCAAAGAAACGTATTCTCCTGAAGGGAAAATTGAGGCCACTGGGTTTCTTAAAATCACACTGACGTATCCTGTTTCTGCTTTCCAAACATGCAGTAACTGTTGAAGTTTCTATTTTAAAACTTTCTTAGTCCAATGCTGGGGGGGTGGGATTTCTTGGTTTAACATTGATCGCTATCACTAAGTACAGTTATGAGTAGCAAACAGTGAGAATTTTTAAAATAAAATACATGGTCTTTTTAGCTATGGAGGAAAATATATTATGCCTGATTATTGATATCTGTTGGGGGTAAGGAGATTGTAACTGATTTTTAATATGTCTAAGCCCTTCTGAACCTACTTGTAATCAAGCTAAGATCAGCCTTACCTGTCAGGAAAAGCATCAGAAAACAATTTCCAACATTACTATGAATTCAAAGTCAATTGGCCTTTGGTTTCTTTTGAGCAATATAATTTAACATTTGTTATGAGCAACAGGACTGTGTGACTTGTTATGTCAATCACTGTTAGATAATATACCAGAAACTGAAACATACAGTCACAAATAGGGTTGCCACCAGGCCCCCTGGTTGAGGTGGGGGTCCCCTGTCCCCAGGAGCTGCCTCCCAGCAGCAGATCAGCTGCTCAGTGAGGGACTTATCAGAAAAAAGAGGGAGGCCCAAAACACACTGCACAGGAAGTAGTGTCATTGCACCAGCAACTTCTGGACAATACTCTGGTATTTGGGCAAAAACTCTATGGGTGTTTTCGCACTCACCTTCAGCCGGCGCCGCGACCCTCTTGACGACGGAGGATCTGTGCTGATTTCCCACACGAAGCGCTGGAGCAACCAGAAGAGCCGCCAATTTCCGGCGCGAAGCCCGCTCAAGCGTTTTCCTGCTTCCTGGCGATTTACGTTTGAGCGGGCTTCGCGCCGGAAATTGGCGGCTCTTCTGGTTGCTCCAGCGCTTCGTGTGGGAAATCAGCACAGATCCTCCGTCGTCAAGAGGGTCGCGGCGCCGGCTGAAGGTGAGTGCGAAAACACCCTATGGTAGAAGCCAGTTTTACCATAGAGCTTTTGCCCAAGTACCAGAGCATTGCTTGGAAATAACTGTCATGATGACTTCACTTCCTGTGTGATGCCAGCAACATAGCCTTTCTCTTTCTCCTGGTAAGTCTCCCATCCCTCCCAGTGACAAAGCATTCTTAAATATCTGGTCTTTGAAGCAGAAGGGTGGTATTCCAAATTAATTATTTGATGGTGGTGGCAGGTATCTTTGTTTTAAAATTTCTTATTTTGGAAAAAAATGACTTTACATCAGGGCTTTTTTTTTAAAAAAAAGCAGGAACTCTTTTGCATATTAGGCCTCACACCCCTGATGTAGCCAATCATCCAAGAGCTTACTGTAGGTCCTGTAATAAGAGCCCTGTAAGCTCTTGGAGGATTGGCTATATAACAGGGGTGTGGCCTAATATGCAAAGGAGTTTCTGCTACCAAAAAAGCTCTGCTTTGCATTAGTTAATATGAAGGACTTGCTAAATGAGAAAAGTTCCAGATAAGAGCTTCTTTGTCTTCACTGTGTTTATGGCAAGATGAATGTAGACCCTCAGTCAGCTCCCATTATATCTTCTCTAGATGTCAAAGAAATATTTCAAATTGCTAGGAGCCAGCTTAAATTGTCACCGTTAGTCTTGCACAGAATTCAGTAAATCTTTCAGTATCAGTGCCAGCATTAGATATATAGGCTAGGCAGCAACATGCCTGGGATTTTTCCAAGTCTGAATATATCTGTGAAAATGCTGCATGTCCTTTTCTCCTTAAATTGTGTACAATGGGTTGAATCTCATGGCACAAGGAATTCTTTTACCTGCATCTTGGGAAACCCTTCACACCAGAGGAAGATGCCACCAATATTGAAACAGATCTGGATTTATGATGGGTAAGGTGATGATGGCACAGGCGAGCCAGATGTCAGATCTCAGCAGCTAAACAGGGTCAGAACCAACATGTTGAAATTAAATCAAAAGAGTTTCCGGCTAAACATTAGGAAGAACGTCCTGACGGTTAGAGCGGTTCCTTAGTAGAACAAACTTCCTCAGGAGGTGCTGGGTTCTCCTTTGGAGGTTTTTGAACAGAGGCTAGAAGGCCACCTGACAGCAATGCTGTTTCTGTGAACATAGGCAGATCATGGGAAGGAGGACAGGAAGGGTTGCACCAGTGCTTAGTTCTCATGGCCCTTTCTTACACACTCATGGAAATGCTGATCTCCACTTTGGGGTCAGGCAATGATTTTTCTCCAGGCCAGTTTGACCCAGGAGTCCTGGTTTTGGAATTTTTTTGCCATCCTCTGGGCTTGGAGCAGGGGTCACTGGGGATTTGAGGGAGGAAGATTTGTGGATGTCCAGCATCCTGCAGGGGGTTGGACTAGATGACCCTGGAGGTCCCTTCCAACTCTATGATTCTAGGGTCAGTCCTGGTTAGTACTTGCATGGGAAACTGCAAGAGAGCTGCCAGTCCTCAGGTGGGGGCAGGGGATCCCCTGGTTTGGAAGCCCTCCCCCCACTTCAGGGTCATCAGAAAGCAGGGGGGGGAGAGAAATGTCTGCTGGGCATTCCGTTATTCCCTATGGAGACCAATTTCCATAGGGCATAATGAAAATTTATCCGTGAGTATCTGGGGCACTGGGGCCCCCTGTTTTTTGAGGCAGAGGCACCAAATTTTCAGCATAGCATCTGATGCCTCTCCTCAAAATAGCCCCCAAGTTTTAAAACGATTGGACTTAGGGGGCTCCAAATTCTATGAGCTCCAAAAGGAGGTACCTCTATCGTTCATTATTCCAAATGGAGGGAAGGCATTTCAAAGGAGTTTGGTTCCTTTAAATGTTATGGCCAGAACTCCCTTCGGAGTTCAATTGTGCTTATCACACCCTTGCTCCTGGCTCCACCCCCAAAGTCCCCAGATATTTCTTGAGTCAGACTTGGTAACCCTAAACTGCAAAGGAAGTCCAGGGCTGCTGTGCAGAGGCAAGCAACAGCAAATCATTTCTGTTTCTCTCTTGCCATGAGAACCCTACAGGGTCGCCATAAGTACTTTCCACCATCAAAGTGAGGTGAACAGTTTAGTGGCGGGAATCTTGTTTCTAACATTATGCAGTTGGGCTTGGAAATAACCACTCTTCTTGTCAAGTGCAGCAAACAAGAACTGCCTCCAAATGACCCTGCAAACGAACATGACCAAGCTTGGGAGGTTTTTGTCCATGGATTTAGTAAAACGTTGCTGCCTTGGACTTCCATGCTACAGGATCCCCACAACAGCTTTCAACAAAAATATTCAAAGCAATAAAAGTAGCACCACCAAGACTAGCTGACACAACATGCACAGTGACGCTAACACTATACAAATGAGGCTCAACCAAACACAATGTCAAGTCCACAAATAACTCTTGGAGCTCTGTATAAGCTAGAAAACGTGCTCTGAGCTAGTAACTTCAGTGAACTTACTTGCAAAGCTGAGGTCAGTGTCTGCTTTGGAACACATAGTTGCTTGTTTGTTAATGTTGGACTCACCCAGGGCTTTTTTTTTTTTAGCAGGAATTTACCATAAGGAGGTGTGGCCTAATATGCATATGAGTTCCTGCTGGGCTTTTTCTACAAAAAAAAAAGCCCTGTGTGAAACAATGGTGATGTCAGGGGATGTGGCCTGATATGCAAATAAGATCCCGACATGGATGTGGCCTAATATGCAAATGAGTTCCTGTAAATGAGTTCCTGGAATCGCCCAGAGTCAGGCACTAATGAATGGTTAACAACAACAGTGTTAGAAGCACAGGTTAAATGGGAGAGGTCCTTCACACACACTCTTTATAAATGGAGGGTATTTAATACTCAGTAGCAGTTCTTGCCTGATAACCTCATCAGTCAAGTTATGCCAACAACAAGCTAATTGCAGCTCCTGATCTTGATGTGAGATAGTTTCCTTTGTTAAAGGCAGAGAGTGGGTGAGGGGAGAGGTGGTGTGTCCAGACTGCCCAGGGAGAGGACTGAAATGATCCTTCTGCTCCTAGTGTGTTATCAGTGAGTATTTTGGCATTTAAATCAAACAATAACCTCTAGCTTTTGAGTGTGTGCCAAGATACACAGCCAAAGTTGAGTCTAGAGCAGATTACACCATCAAAGTGGTCTGAGGGGTTGGAGTGAAACTGGGAAACAAGCTTGGATTGCTCAAGAAAAATACTTAAGTTCTTTAATGTTGGCTGTGTGGCTTTTAAAATATGCAGTTGCATGTTTTACTTTGAAAAATTATGGGAATTTAAATACCATTAATTCATATAGCATAAAGCGTTGAGACTGAGAGGTAGGGAGCTGTTAGCTGCATCAGGTTTCAGTTATTAACCTAAGTGAGACCAGTAACATTAGATATTTCCAGTCTGCTTATCTTTGTGTAAAAGTTTCTTTATAACTAACATTTTTCTGCAACAAATCAGATTCCTGATTGCCAGTCTCTAAGGAGTAGCTGGAGAGCTCCTTGGGAATACAACTAATCTCCAGGCAATATAAATCAGTTCACTTGAAGAAAATGGCCACCTTGGAAGGTGGACTTTATGGCATTACACCCATTGAAGTCCCTTCCCTCTCCAAACTCTGCCTCCTCAGGTTCCGCTCCCCAAATTTCCAGGTATTTCCCAACCCAAAGCTGGCAATCCAACAGATAACCCCTTCGCTCTAAAACTGGCATGTATAAATCCTTGAAAAAATCTTTGGAAGCAACATGTCGTCAGAACATTTTTCTAGTCTGCCTTCCCATAAATAAGCATTGTCAGATGTCTAAAATCTAGAAGAGGGAACCCTCTTTGTTCTAGGTTCCCTGGAAAGTTGTCTGCAGTGATCGTTCTTGTATACATGAGACCAGGCAAATGACCGTTTAGAAGCTGTCCTCATTTAGAAGCCACCTTTCTGCATGCAGTGTTCAACACATAACACTAAATTGTTGCCATGGTTCAGTATTCAGCCTTTTTCTTCATCAAAACAGAGTGTAGCATTTCCTGTTAGCTTCCAGAAAATTCAAGTAAATATTTCTTGTACACCAGCATGCTGCTTCTTTATCTTTAGAATCTTGACGAACGCTTACAGATGGTTTGCTACTTTTTAAGCAGAGTTCTTTTTCCAAAAGAAGTCTGCCTAGGAAATGCACAGCTTGAAGAACCCTCTGAAACATGATCTTTCAGGGCTTTCAGACTTATCCTATCTGGGGGGATTTGAGGGGGTTGCAGCCAAAGAAGCTACAGGAGACTTGTTAAGAAACCACCAGACTTTGGATATCAGTCACCTTGATCCAAGAAGGGCGATTGCGGTGCATTACTGAATAATATGGATGTAGTAATGAGTCTGTACACTTACCTGCTGAACAGATTAGCTCAATCATTTATGATATGGCCAGTTATCATTATCTATGTATTGAATACACATGCAGCCAAATGAAGATGACAGCTTTCACAGACCTCAGCTGTGCTGACTGTCTGTTCTAGCAATCATGCACACAAATATCTTAGTATGCAGCTTTAATACTGTGCATTGCTATCTCTGGACTGGGCAATATGTCTTGGTGGGTGCATGATGCCTCTCTCTGCTAGCTTTTTAGACCTTTGTGGTAGCTAGTCTGTCACAGTTTTCAAAAATCATCAGTCATATATCTTTAACCCTGATAAATATACTTAGAAAGTTAAAATCCTTCATTTATTTTTGTCATATTTCGATCCTGCTTTCTTACTTTAGGGCAATGAATATGGGGGTTTAATCTCTTTAAATCCACACAACGACCTTGTGAGGTAGATTTCATTGAGGGCTGCTAGCTATCAGGTGGAGTGTGGAGATCTCTCAGAATTACAACTACTCTCCAGAAGACAGAGATCAGTTTCCTTGGGGAAAATGGCTGCATTGATGGGTTAGGGTGCATTGATGGGCGGATATTACGGCATTATACCTCACTGAGGTATTTCACTTCCCCAAACCCTGTCCTCTTCAGGTTCCCCCCTGAACCTCCTGGAATTTCCCAACCCAGAGTTGGCAACCATAGTTACATCTGAGAGCTGGCAACTGGGCCCAAGGTCACAGAGGCCATGGTCACACTGACCATTAAATCCATCCCTAACCCGTCGCTATTATACCCCACAGCTTTTTTCCAACTAATTTCCTGATTGGACATCCCTCCATCCTTCAGTTCTAAGCAGCGTTGGTCCCATCGCTGGTTGATCAGAGGTCTCAACCAGACCTCATTTTTTGAGATGGCATTCCACACTCGTGCAAGCACAGTACGTGGGATATTGTGCTTGGCTTTTTTTTTTTTTAAAGGTGCCAGAAAAGGTGGGCGATCTGCCCCCTCCCCCATTTAAGCATCCAGAAAGGAAGGGGAAGCCCAGGAGCTCTCTTTGCTGTCTCTCTGCCTGGCGGGGAGACAGCAAAGGTGGGTGATCTTCCTCCCCCCCATTTAAACACACCGCCGTGGTGTTTAAATGGGGGGGGGGAGAACGGCAACTCTCTTTGCTGTCTCTCCGCCTGGCAGGGAGACAGCAAAGGTGGGCGATCTGCCTCTCCCCCCACCCCCCATTTAGGAAAGGTCCCCTGTGCAAGCACCAGTCGTTTTCGACTCTGGGGTGATGCTGCTTTCACAAAGTTTTTATGGCAGACCTTTTACGGGGTGGTTTGCCATTGCCTTCCCCAGTCATCTATACTCCCCCCCCCCCCCAGCAAGCTGGGTACATATTTTACCGGCCTCGGAAGGTTGGAAGGCTGAGTCAACAATTGCTGGCGCAATGATATCATTTGGAGTGGGCTCTCGCAGGGAAGCGGATGTGCGCTTGCAAGGAGTCGGCTACAATGGAGCGTTCAAACATAGAAAGTATGCGCGAGAGTCGTCGAAAGCATTCTTATTCCGGATTTAATGTACTATCAAAAAAGTCCGCGTCTCAGTCATGGCAGTTCGGGACACAAACGAGCCAACGACCATTGCCAGATGCTGATGTTTGGACAACCGCATAAAATCCGACATGCATCTGGCTTTCATCCATGCCCATCTCGTCAGTTTTTGTGCGTCTGACCTCAGCCTAAGTGAGTTTCATAGCAGTGTGGGAATCTGAACCAGGTTTCCCCAGGTCGGTCCTTCCTTCCTTCCTTCCTTCCTTCCTTCCTTCCTTCCTTCCTTCCTTCCTTCCTTCCTTCCTTCCTTCCTTCCTGCCATCTTGCTCTCATAGCATTTTTTCCTACCATTGTAGTCCACTTTTTAAATGGTTTATGATATAGTTTACCTTGGACATTTTGTTGTTTGCATTGTTTTCTAATTACGCAGTCCTATTGCACTGTTCAATGAATGTCTTAAGATATCTGATTGCAATGCTTTTATATTCTGTAATCTGCCTTGGTGAGAAAGATGGCTGGGCTATAAAGTAAATAAATCTAACTCTTGTGTACACACCGGCTCCTATACTGTAATGTTATTAGTGCGTTTTGCTTTAGAAAGGGCAAATATGTGAAGAGAAAATATATTGGGGAACAAAAGCAAAGCTAACAACACCCATCCCCCACTAGTTCAGTGTTCCAGAAAACAAAGAAAAAGCCTGCAGTTATGATCCTCATTGATGCTTTATAGTGTTCTTGTGGTTCTGACTGTATACTTTAGCAATTACTTGACAATTGTGGAAGTAACTTTTTCGTTAGCAATGGATAGGGTTGCCAAGTCCAATTCAAGAAATATCTGGGGACTTTGGGGGTGGAGCCAGGAGACATTGGGGTGGAGCCAGGAGCAAGGGTGTGACAACCATAATTGAACTTCAAGGGAGTTCTGGCCATCACATTTAAAGGGACCACACATCTTTTAAATCCCTTCCCTCCATAGGAAATAAGGATAGGGGCACCTTCTTTTGGGGCTCATAGAATTGGACCGCCTGGTCCAATCTTTTTGAAACTTGGGGGGTATTTTGGGGAGAGATATTGGATGCTATGCTGCAAATCTGGTGCCTCAATCTCAAACAACAGCCCCCCCCCTAGAGCCCCAGATACCCACGGATCAATTTTCCATTATTTCCTATGAGAATAAGTCTCCATAGGGAATAATAGAGTTCCCTCCCCTCCCCCCGTTTTCTCTCTCTCTCTCACTCACACACACACTTAACTGTCTCTGGTGCAAGTGGGCAGCCATGTTGGTCTGAAGCAGTAGAACAAAGCAGGAGTCTCTGTGTGGGGAGAAGCTACTGCGATGGTGCTGGGTAAGGGGCGAGGAGAAGCTGCTGCTATCGGGGCTGGGTGGGAAGGGGCGAGGAGATGCTGCTGTGATGGGGCTGGGTGGGAAGGGAAGGGCAAGGAGAAGCTGCTGCGATTGGGGCTAGGTGAGAGGGGAAGGGAAGGGGCGAGGAGAAGCTGCTGCGATCGAGGCTGGGTGGGAGGGGAAGGGAAGGGGCGAGGAGACGCTGCTGCGATGGGACTGGGTGGGAAGGGAAGGGCAAGGAGAAGCTGCTGTGATTGGGGCTGGGTGGGAGGGGAAGGGAAGGGGCGAGGAGAAGCTGCTGCAATTGGTGCTGGGTGGGAAGGGAAGGGGCGAGGAGAAGCTGCTGCCATCGGGGCTGGGTGGGAAGGGAAGGGGCGAGGAGACGCTGCTGCGATGGGGCTGGGTGGGAAGGGAAGGGCAAGGAGAAGCTGCTGCGATTGGGGCTAGGTGGGAGGGGAAGGGAAGGGGCGAGGAGAAGCTGCTGCGATCGGGGCTAGGTGGGAGGGGAAGGGAAGGGGCGAGGAGAAGCTGCTGCGATCGGGGCTGGGTGGGAGGGGAAGGGAAGGGGCGAGGAGCAGCTGCTGCAATGGGGCTGAGTGGGAAGGGAAGGGGCGAGAAGAAGCTGCTGCGATTGGGGCTTGGTGGGAAGGGAAGGGGTGAGGAGATGCTGCTGTGATGGGGCTGGGTGGGAAGGGAAGGGGCAAGGAGAAGCTGCTGTGATGGGGCTGGGTGGGATGGGAAGGGAAGGGGCAAGGAGAAGCTGCTGCGATCAGGGCTGGGTGGGAAGGGAAGGGCCGCCATTTTTCCCCCGCTTCCGGATTTTTGGCAAGCAGGGGAGGAGGCTCCAAATCAGGGGGTCCCCCGCCTAGGTCGGGGGATTGGGAAGCCTAGCAATGGATTGAATCTAATGCGGAGTGGGACTTCAGTGGATCCTCAGGAATAGGATTAGGGCAAAGTGGGGGGGGGGGGCGCTCAGCTGAAATTGCCACACCTTCTTCTAAAGATGGAATTGGAGTTTTATGGCTAGATACAAGCCAATGTCAGCTATATCCAAATATCTAGTTATTGGACAAAGTCAAGTAACAAGCTCCTAGATCAGGAGTGTTGAACTCATTTGTTTTGAGGGCCAGAGCTAATGTAAATGAGACCTTGTTGGATGAGGCCTTGTGTGACACAAAATGTAATGCTAGATAGCAGAGATATAAACTTTATAAAGGACACAGACAAACACAATTTTTTTAAAAAAAAAAATTAAAACATGCTTAAAAATTTGCACTTGGTCTTAATGGTGCTTTCTTTGTATTTCTCCTGTTCAATCCAGGGAACTGGGCAAAAGAAGCTCTGGCTCTTTCCTTCCTTCCCCAGGGGACCAGGAGGGGGAGGATCCTCAGCCAATAAAAGGAAGAGAGGTTTGGCTCAGTAACTCTGCTGTGCAATTGAGAGAGCCTCACAAAGCAAGCTGCGAGGCAGAAGGCATCAAGAGAGGGAGAAGGAAGCAGATGACAGCCAGTTGCTTGGGGGCCTGATAGGAGCCCTCCCTATGCCACATATTTGACACCCCTGCCCTAGATATAACAAAGATCTATATAGAACAAAGTTAGAACATTTATTGCTTCAACACGGCTGCCTGCCTAAAGCTATTATATACAGTTTAAAGACACAACAGCAGTATTTAAGAAACTGATCTTTTATTTCTGAGCTTGAGAGTAAGTAGACTATTTACAGCACAGAAGTTACTAAAGAAGGTTGGCCAGTTTTGTGTAGTGGTTGAGTGTGCGGACTCTTATCTGGAAGAACTGGGTTTGATTCCCTATTCCTCCACTTGTAGCTGCTGGAATGAATGGCCTTGGGTCAGCCATAGCTCTCATAGGAGTTGTCCTTGAAAGGGCAGCTGTTGCAAGAGCTTTCTCAGCCCCACCTACCTCACAGGGTGTCTGTTGTGGTTTGGTGGGGGGGGGGAAGGTAAAGGAGATTGTGACCACTCTGAGATTCAGATTGGGATATAAATCCAATGTCATCTTCTTCTTTTAGCAGTTGTTCAGTGTAAAACTTGAGTGCCTTTTCCCTTTCTTTTCCTCACAGCGATCCGGCTGCTAAAGCTCTGTGGGAATCCTTACTGAATCTCAAGCAGAAAGAAGCGGTGATGGAAGTCAGGAGACACCTAGTGGAAGCCGCAAGCAGAGAAAATTTGCCGATCAAGATGAGCATGGGTAAGCTTTCAAGGGTGCGTGCCTGCGTGACGCAGCTAGCCAGTTCACCAAGCGTCACGCAGTTCATGCAGCTTCTCTTCATCTGTCTCCAAGCTTTTAATAAATTCAGATTATTCTCAAGAAGGTCAAGCACTAATCTCTCTGAAGGCATTTAGCTTTTAATGACTCTGGGGTTGTTAACATCTGAGGATCAGCCATGTGTGATGTGCTGTACAACTTGGTGATTTTAGAATCTTTTTTTTTTTTAATCAAAAATTGGACAGCTGTACTCTGGCCTACAGGCTGATAATATCCATACAAATCTATAATGTCATCTCTTATCTTCAGTGCTTTGAAGCATGTATGACGTGTATGTTTGTGTTGTTTGGCGTTCAAGGAGTCCTCTGCCCAAACATAGACATTCTAGAAATCCACTCAGGACTTCTTGCTCAATTCTCAACTCATGCCATGTTGCTTTCTTTGCTTCTAGTCTCCCATACCACAGTTGTTTGCATAAAATAGCTCATTTGTGTGAGACCACTTCAGACATCACCCAGCTGTACCAGAACAGGGTGGACAAGTGACTCATGCTTCCTGTTCCTCCATGTAATGTTGTGCCCCAACTTGCAGCCTCTCCCTTTCCTGAGAAATTCAGAAACTCAGTACCTACAAAGGCTTGCAAGATACAGAGGCTATGTTTGGGGTGTGGCACTGTTACTGAAGAACTATAACAATAGGGAGGGACAATGAAGAGGGTCAGTGATTGAATATCTGCTTTGCATGTAGAGTGGGGTGGCCAAACTGTGGTTCACACATGTTGTGTGCAATGCTCCCTCTAAGCCATGGAGTCTTTTGAGCAAAAATTTCACTTTGTGAACTACTAGCGTTAAAGTTGTGAGCTATTCCATAAATTAATTTGCTCTGGGCCATTTTTCTTGAGTTAAGACAAAAATGTGTGAGCTGGAGACCAAAAATCTGTGAGCTAGCTCACACTAACTTATCTTAGAGGGAACACTGGTTGTGTGGCTCTCAAAGCCCCCACCACCACGTCAGCCACCTTGGAGAAGGCATGTTTCTTTAAATCACTTCTCCAAGTCAAGCCAGCCAGCAGCTTGGAGAATGCATTTAAAGTTGCTTTCTTTCCACGTCCCCAGAGCCAGCGCGTGGAAGTAGGCAAACTTGGCAAATGTCTAGGGTACCAGCTCCCAGCAGGGGCAGGGGACAGGCACCCCCTCCCCACTCGTGCCATCCCTGAGCCTCGTCACTTCCGTCTGCAGCACCCGCCAAACTCAGCAAGCGCTGTGGAGGGAAACTGACCAGCATTTTTTCTTGGCTTTAAGGGGTCGGCTCCCCCAACCCCTTAAAGCCAAGAAAAAATGGGGCTTTCTCTCTGGAGCACCCACCAAACTTGGCGAGCACTCCAGAGGGAAATTGACCAGTGCTTTTTCTTGGCTTTAAGGGGTCGGGGGAACTCCCACAACCCCTTAAAGCCCCCCCCCCAAATGGGGCTTTCCCTCTCCAGCGCCTGCTGAGTGCTGCAGAGGGGATGTGCTGAGCGCCCGGTGTGATGGCATCACCTCTTGATGATGTCATCATGCCGTGCATGCCTTGTGCGCACTTGAAAATCTACTGGGGAGGGCACACGTTGGGGTTCTGCCTCGGGTGACAGAACCCCATGCGCCGGGCCTGCATGTCTCTCACACATCTTTTTCCTTCCTTCCTTCCTTCCTTCCTTCCTTCCTTCCTTCCTTCCTTCCTTCCTTCCTTCCTTCCTTCCTTCCTTCCTTCCTTCCTTCCTTCCTTCCTTCCTTCCTTCCTTCCTTCCTTCCTTCCTTCCTTCCTTCCTCCTCTCAAACATATGATGTTTGTGTCTTGTGGCTCTCAAACATCTGACATTTATTCTGTGTGGCTCTTACATTAAGCACATTAGGCAGAGTAGATGATACTGACCTTGCCTGACCAGTGGCCTGATGTAGCATAAGGTATTTCATGTGTTCAGCCCAGAAATGCATGGTAATGGCACCTCTGAAGTCCCTCAGAGAACCCCATGTTCTTCCCTTTCATGGTACCTTTTTAGTAACAAAACAAACCCAAATAGCTAAATGTGATCAGCAGCCATCTTATGATCGTGATCAGTTGTTTAGAACTGAACTTATTATATGTGTTTAAGAGTAGGGGGCGTGGTGAGGATGAATTATTGCAACCCTGACGAAAACTAATTTTCCATTGTGCTTACTACTGACTTCCAAATCATCCACTCATGAACCATTAAAACTTCCGTAACTGCAAAGGTCATATAAAATCAAGCCTTTTAAAAAGTGTTCAAAGAGAAAATATGAAGCGGTAAAGCCAGCAATGATGTATGGGGTTACTTCAGCCATTATTTCCAGTATCCTGCAGAATCAGAGCCCCGGTAGATAAAGGCCCTGGTGGGGGCATAAATATTTAAGAATGTCTGTCTCATTCCCAACCGGCACCCAGAATGGAGAGTGATGGTGATTCCCCTGACGAAGAAGCAACGACCACATTTCAGGTTCTACGATATGCTTGCGTTAGTGGTATATTTCTGGAACTGGGCTAATGATAGGGTTGCCGGTGTCCAGGTGGCAACTGGAGATCTCTCACTATTACAATTGATCTCCAGATGACCAAGATTAATTCCCTTGAATTAAATGGTTGCTTTGCAGGGTAGATGATATCGTATCGTATACCTACTGAGCTCTCTCTCCTCCCCAAACCCCACCTTCCCCAGTTTCCCCCAAGCCGCCCCCCCCCCAGGTATTTTCCAACCCAGAGCTGAAAATCCTACAAATGGAGCAGGATTTTGAGGAATTTGTGGCTTGGGTCAAGAATCTCCTGGCCTGAGTTTGGGACAGTAGTCTTGTGAATGAATTTAGTCCAGGAACACTAAGCATCGGGAGCAAGCATGAAACCTCTGGGTGTGGCCAGGGCTAGAATAAATACTAGGAGGAGGGACGGTGCATTCTACCTCTTGCATATCTGGCTTGAGCCCTTGTTCTCTCTCTCTCTAGGTCTTCCAACTAATCTTAGATTTGTATTAATGTGTAGCTGCCTGGCTCTGACATAGGATAAAGGCCTTGCCTCTGCATGTATGACTACATGCCTTGAATTCAGCAGGAGCTCACAGGAGCACAGCTCCTGAACCTTTCTGAGGGTTCCCCCTCCTCCTCCCCACCTACATACCCTGTCCATTGAATAGTAGGTGGAGCTGCATAACAATCCCTGGATGAGCTCCATCACTTATTTTTCTACAAAATGACCCCTGCAGAAGATGAAATGTGGATTAGAGCCACAGTGGGGCATCTTGTGGCCATACCCCTGACTTTCCAGCCATGTCCCACAAGTCCTACTGAACCCATGCCTCTTCAACGGTTGGAAAGGTGAGGTCTTCTAGAAGCAGGTAGAATTAAAACACAGCAAACCCCTGCCTCTCTGGCAGCTGGAGAGGCAGGGGAGCCAGGAAGTCTTCTCTCTCCTCCATCCCCCCCTCTTGCTCCCTGTCTCCCCAGATTTCCCAGTGCCCCACCACCCCAAAATTTCTGGCTGTGCTTTTGGTCATGGCTGTGAGATATGGACCATAAGGAAGGCCGAGCGCAGAAAAATAGCCGCTTTCAAGCTGTGGTACTGGAGAAGACTCATGAGAGTCCCTTGGACTGCAAGAAGATCAAATCAGTCAGTCCTAAGGGAAGTCAACCCTGACTGTTCCCTGGAAGGTCAGATGCTGAAGCTCAAATACTTTGGCCACCAAATGAGAAGGGAACACTCACTGGAGAAGAGCCTGATGCTGGGAAAGACAGAAGGCAAAAGAAGAAGGGGACGGCAAAAGATGAGATGGCTGGACAGTGTTACTCGAGGCTTTTTCTGAGCAGGCATGCAGTTCCGGCTGGTTCGGCATCAGGGGATGTGGCCTAGTATGCAAATGTGTTCCTGCTGGGCTTTTTCTACAAAAAAAGCCCTGGTATTACTGATGTAACTAGCATGAATTTGAGCAGACTTCAGAGGATGGTGGAAGACAGGAGGGCCTGGCATGACTTGGTTCATGGGGCCGCAAAAAGTCGGATTCAACTGTGTGACTGAACAACAAAAAAACAAAGCCTGGATCTTTGTTGCAGATAACCTCTTTTTTTTTTAACCTGTTGTACTACCGTTGTTGACTTCTTGACCCAGCAAAACATCAGAGCACTGCTTCTAATCACTTAAGGCAGCTGGAAATGAAGTAGAAAACGTTGCCTATCGGCTGCTTCCTCTACTTGGAATAAAAATATGCAAGTAGCTTCCTCTGATCCAGATGCCTTTACTTATGTTATAGGACACCTGCTCTCAATATGATTGTGATAACGGAACGCATTCTCTGGGTATCTTACTTTCATGTGTGTAGGGCTTTGAGTGGGCTGGAATACAACAGATGGGCTGTTAACCAAGATGGGCAAAAATCAACATATTACATCAGTGATTAGAGAATGTCACTGGATGTCAATTTGTTTCTGGGCAAAACTCATATTGTTGGTTTTGACCTGTAAAATCCTATATCAGTGGTCTTCAATCTGTGGGTCAGGATTCTCACGTGATTATCAGAGCTTCCCCACACCCCCTCTCCCCAGTTTGGTCATCAGCCTCTATAAAGCTGCCATTTTTTGCACAACTTTAGGAAGGACCTGCTGCTAATGAGCATGTGTTGAGATCAAGGGTGCCATGCTTCCTTGCACATCCACTCAGATGGGTTGGGGGTTTTTTGGCAGAAAAAGCCTAGCAGGAACTAATTTGCATATTAAGCCATACCCCCTGATACCAAGCCAACAGGAACTGTGTTCCTGTGCATTGCTGCTCAAAAAAAGCCCTGCGCTCAGAAATGCAGTAGCTTGGCATGGAAAGTCAGCAATGAGGGGATTCCTGGATGACTCTGACCTTCGCTTTTCCCTCACTGTGGTATTTATTTAAAATATTTACATCCCGTCTTATCTCTTTATACCAAGGTGGCCAACCAAGCAACACATTACAACAAAAACATAATAGTCCATTGACAAGGTAGAAACACTATGTGGGTTTAAAAATGCTGATATTTTCTGCCCCAGCTTTCTTGATCTGAGCCCATAGGCCTAGCCTTGACACTGGTAAAGCCAGAACCACTTTACTTTTGGTTTGTTTTCATTTTCATAGTAAGTCACCCGTCATGACTCTAATGCAGGGGTGTCAAACTCATCTGTTATGAGGGCTGGACCTGACATCAATGAGACCTTGTCGGGCCGGGCCATGTATGTCATAAAATGCAATGTCAGGTAGCAGAGATACAAACTTTATAAAGGACACAGACAAACACAAAGATTTTTTTTAAAAAAAACTTAAACATGCTTAAAACATTAGCAGTCATTGGTCTTAAAGGTGCTTGCTTTGTGTTTCTCCCATAGGATCCAGGGATCTGCGTAAAGGAAGCTCTGGCTCTTTCCTTCCTTGTCCAGGGGACCAGGAGGGAGAGAAGCCTCAGCCAATAGAAGGAAGAGAGGCTTGGCTCAGTAGTTTTGCTCTGCTACTGAGAGAGCCTGGCAAAGCAAACTATCCCTCCCCGCCCTCTAAGGGAGGAGCCTCAGCCAATGGAGAAAATAGAGGTTTTGCTCTGTAGTTTTTGTACAATTGAGCAAGCCTCGCAGAGCAAGCTGTGATGCAGAAGGAAGCAAGAGAGAAGGCAGTAGATGACAGCCTGTTGCTTGGGGACCTGATAGGAGCCCTCCAGGGACTGGATTCGGCCGCTTGGCTGCATATTTGACACCTCTGCTCTAATACTTGCAACTCATTTGGTCCTGGCCCTGCAAAAAATGAAGTCCATTATCCTAAATTACCTAGTACTGGGAAATTGAAAGGACTTCCTATTTCCATACGACTTTAAACTCTTCAGTGGAAGTTGTTCTGTGCATGCACCTCTTTTAGAAGCAAGGTGGTGAATATCAGACAGAAGGCCTCCTCTGTGGTGGAATTGACATCCTTCATCAATTTGCCAGACATCTATACTGTTAGCATTGGCACATTGGCAGTTTCTTTTCCTTTTCTCCAAGGATTTAGTGGGATTTGATTCTGTTTTCTGTATTATGCTGATCTCTAGTTTAGTGTTTTACTTTTGAGATTTATATATTTCTTTTTGTTAGTTCACTTGTGAGCCCTCTTGAAGATTATTGTCAAAAGATGAGGTAAAATATTTTAAATATGTAAGTAAAATGTTGTCATGGTTTGCAAACTCTGCTGGGCCATTCATATAACTGGCATATGAAATAGTTATCGAGGTTGTTCTGAAGCACTGTGTTGTTGATTTCCAGCAACTTAAAAATATGTCATATTTTTGGGGAGGAAAATAATATTTTTCCATGGGGAAAACAATGTGAATTCACTATAACATCTAAACTTCATTTAACATCAAATCTGAATTCTTTCTTAGAACCCAAGTAGTTGGGAAATTGCTGTAGTATTCTTGATGCAGAATTCTGTTGAATGTTATTGGTCAGCATAATAGATGCAAAAATTATTAATGTTCTTTCTCTACTAATAATAAAGCAAAAAAAAAGTGGATCTCTTTGGTGTGCAAACCTCTGCATGCCAGGAGTTTCTTTCAGGCCAATTGCAGCTATAG
Organism: Heteronotia binoei; assembly: GCF_032191835.1. Classification (NCBI taxonomy): domain Eukaryota; kingdom Metazoa; phylum Chordata; class Lepidosauria; order Squamata; family Gekkonidae; genus Heteronotia; species Heteronotia binoei. Next base: position 27,827,766 of record NC_083231.1, on the reverse strand, counting down.
AAAAAGGAGAGATATATAGCAATGTAGTCTCTTCTCAAAATTCATGAACCACTGGATTCAGGGACAGGTAGCAATGAGCAGTTTCTGATCGCTTCTCAAAATACTATGCACTAATAGTGTTTTTCACATGGATTTTGAATGCCTAGGCTACAGTCCTATGGGATTATCATTGAGTAATGCATATGTGGGTGTTCTGGCAGAGAGTTTTATTTTATTGCATTTATATCCCGCCCTCCCTTAATGGGCTCAGTTTACAGCTTGAGTAATGTTAATTATTGAATTAACATGTTGAGTGAAAATTCCACATGTCACTGTGTTGGCCACCATGCCATGCCACTCTCTTCATACTGAGTGCTCTAGTCTAAACCACTGGTTTGAAGAAGAAAAGGGACTGAAATGGAGGGTTTTAAATATATATATATTATTGTGTTAGCCTGCTTTCAAGCTCAAACAGCCTACAGGATATTGTCACGGCATGCCATAAAGGTAGTGATGTGCTTCCTGCTGCTGTTCTTCCGTTGTGTGCACCTGTGCACATCCAGTGGCAACTCCTGGTAGGAATGATACATTATGGGATATATATGCAAGGGTAGGGTTTCTTGGTAACAGAAGGCATGCCCATATTGGTTCAATGTAATCTTGCCTGTGTCCCTCAGCAAGTTCTTTCAGTTCTGATCAGTGGTTTTGTTGCCTTCCCCCTGCCAATTGGACAGGGATACAGCTGCCAAAAAAGGAAACCCTCTTCCTTCTTTATACCTACCATAATAAACTACTTCACTATCTTCAAGCAGCCATATATATTTAAAAAAAAATCAGCAGTGTTTCAGGTTTTAGAGCAGCTGTCCAAACTGGGCAGACCAAAGGTGAATGGAGAGCAGAAGTGGGTGATTGACTCTGCCATCTGAAATCATTGCCTTTCAGTCATTCCTCAGCTGATGCTATAAAAATGTGGAGCAACTAAACAGCTGAGTGGGTAAGGGGAAGGGCAGGGTGGTGACCCATATCAGCTCATTGTTCTGCATGGAGGTGGCTACTGCTGACTTGTTACCATCTGAAAATACCCTTTAACTTTCCCCCCTTTGACAATTGGTCGCTGAGAGCCAGCATGGTGTAGTGCAGACTCTAATCCATGGAACCGGGTTCAGTTCTACACTTCTCTACATGGAGCCTGTTGGGTGACTTTGGGTCAGTCACAGTTCTCTCAGAGCTCTCTCAGCCAGAAAAAAAATGTCTAGCTCACCACCTAGTGTTGCTAGTACTTCAAGCAGCCAAACAGTCTTCAGATCTCTTGGTTATATCACACACAACGTCATATTTATTAATTTGTTGCTGGAAACTGTTTCCCTCTTATCAGGGATTTTGGAATGGAAAGAAGAGATCCAAATGTGGTTTCAAAATTCTTTTTTGTACGCAGATTTTGTATGTATCTTAGATTTGCTTCAGTTTTCAAATTCAAATAGTGAACATTACCATGAAAGTTAAACATATGTAGTTTTAGTCCATTGACTGCCGGGCATTCTGTCCCCCGAGTTATATCATTTTCTAGCAACAATCACACACAATGGATTTAGTTAATACTCTCATTCAGAATTCAGATTTGAAAAGATTTTTCTACCTTTTGAACTCTTTGGTGCCTTTGCTTAGTAGAAGGATTGGTCTTTTCTCTTTAGAAGTGTAACTATGTTACTAGTTTTAGGAAATTGTAACTCCCTTGTAACTACTACCCCCAGGCCAAATCTGAACAAAACCAGTGTTTGTTAGCTATAGAAAGTGGTAAAGGGTTGGGGTGGTGTAATGTTGCGCCACTCCTTCAGCGCCTGCATTCTTAGAGGACATTAGATTACATGGAATAACATTTTGAAGACAAATTCTGCTGAACTGATTAAATAGGATCCAGCATCTGACATTGTATTCAAAGGGGGAAAATGAAATTCCTAATAGTAAAACTCTTTTCTAAAGAATTAGTCTTCAGGTTTTTAGGCCCAGGTTCTTTCCATCTTTCAGCTGAATATGCATAAGACAATCTTTTAAACTTTTTACCACGTTTCTCAGCTGTTTTTCTTTGTGTCTTTCCTGCTTTTGTTTGTTCATCTTTATCCTTCTTTATCTTTGTCCTCAACTTTTATTCAATTATTTAAGTATGTTAAACCTGTTTTTCTTGTCTGAGTGCTCCGAAGTGGCTCACAAAAAGAGGAGGGGGAGTAGAAAAGGGCACAGAAACAAAATCAGGGCAGGGCTGGATCTGCCAGACTGAGGTCGTTTTCGCACTCACCTTAATCAGCAGTGACGACCCTCTTCACCGCGCAGGATCTGCGCGGATTTCGCACTAATTTCCACGGAGCACCCAGAAGAGCCGGAAAGTCCCGGCGCTTTTGCGGCGCAAACGGAAACCGCCAAAAACCAGTTTCCGTTTGCGCCGCAAAAGCGCTGGGACTTTCCGGCTCTTCTGGGTGCTCCGCGGCAATTAGTGCGAAATCCGTGCAGATCCTGCGCGGTGAAGAGGGTCGTCGATGCTGATTAAGGTGAGTGCGAAAACGACCTGAGTCTTTCAAGTGGCTCCACTAGGCTTGCTAGCCCCAGGTCCCAGCAGGGGATCCCCTCATTTTGCAGGCTTCTCCCCACCACCAGCTAGCTGGCCAGCAGGGAGAAACCCTGCCCCTTCACCCACCATCCGCCTTTACATCTTGGCAGACTAGGAAAAAAAGATCAATCACTTCTCTCCCAAATTAACTGTCCATTCCTTCTTCATGAGTATACATAATGAAATCTCCGTGTCAGGGATCTTTCTGACAAGGCTTCCACTACTGGATACACAATGTGAGACAAAAAGGGACAGAACCCACAATCTTCCCTGTCAATTATTAAATTAAAGCAAGAAAAAATTTAAAATACCCTGTCAGTTTCTAGATATCCTATGGAAGTCCTATGTAAAATAGCACCTTTCTGTTGCATTTTGGTATGACCAATAGTAAAATCTGTGGTAGGGCCGTGTATATTGAAGCAGGCTCCCATGAGACTTCATGGGCAGTGTAAACCTTCTACCAGGGAGAGCACAAAAATTGCTTTTCTGAGAATCTTAAGATGTCCACTCCATCAATTTCTTTTGCTATGGATCTTTACTTTTCCCCATCATGTGAATATCTAACACTTTGTCCTGTGAGGAAAAACAAAGTCAGAATTTGACACAATATGGCCTGGCTCTCACTGAGAGGGGCTCCATACAGAGAACCAGCATTGTACCCCTCCCTCTGGTGTTTCCTGCCCAATGCAGGTCCTCCCCCAATCTCCTGCCTATCATAATGAATGACAGTTTGCTGATTATTTAATATATTCGACCCCCTTCAGATTTCAAGATTGTTGTACTGAAAGGTCACTCAAATTACAAGCTTGCTGGAATAAGAGATAAATGGAGTTTCATGTAGTATTTCCGATGTATCAGTCTTGTAACTGCAAATTCAAAGTATGCTCTGGGATTTCCCCCCATTTAGTGAAACACTGGTTCAAGACCTTTTGTTTAAAATTAGTAGCAAAAAAAGTAGCTCTTTTATTCCACTTCCCTCCAGACTTTCTTTTTAAAATGGCCTATAACTGAAAAAAAGTTGTTATTGCAGCTATCCAAAGGGGAAATCAGATTTTCTGAAACTGAAGTCCTCTTATTTTTCTCACCGGGCTTCACCAGTTTAAAGTATTTTAACACACTTGAGGATATTAGGTTCAGAAAGGTAAGTCTGAGAGCTATTCAGGGTACAGCTTCCCAAACAAAGAAGGGTTGTTCCCGCTGCAGAAGCGTGGCTGCTTCTTTCCCAATCCTCACTTCCTTTGCAGCCCCCTGATGCATATCTTAGTGGATCTTCTGAAAGTGACGGTCCGTGATGCTTTTGTTCAAAGCTTTGCTATTAGCATATTATTTGGCAGCAAAACACACTTCGCTACAAACCTCCTTCTGTGGTTTCAGAAATGGGCTGCCTTCCCTGGCAGTTTTAACAGAGGGACAGTAAACCTAGACTGAGCCTGAATCCCCTTTATTATGTCCCTTTATTGGCATGTTGAATGATGGAAGCTGAAACACCAGAAGGATAACAGTAACAAAGTGCTCTCTTCTGTTACTCTAACCCTCAGTTAATGGAAGAAAGCCTTCTCAGTTCTGTCCTAGTAAAGGATGCAGAATGCGACCTGCAAAACCGAAGCATCTGCTCGTTTAAAGAGGATAAGGCAGACCTAGCCCATAGTAATGATCTACCGAATAACAGCAGGCTTTGTGATAGATACTGGATAATGCTACTGTAAGGCCCTTGAGTGATTCATAACTGTGAGTGAAAAAATCATCAAGGGAAATGGCAGGCTTGTTGGGCTGAAGGTATGTCCAGACTCTGGGGGCATGGAGGCAGATGCATGGAAGTGTGGGAGAAGAAAGGAACATGGCTGACTTTGGACACTACACAGTGAGGGGGGTTGGAGGGCCATCTATTTGGGAAATCCATCTATTGGCATGCTTGGTGGAGGTACCCCTCCTCCTAGCACTGAAGAAATGGCATCATGTGATGGATGGGACCAACCATGATTGTGGTGCCTACTTTAAATTTAGTAGCTCAAGGGCCCAGCCATGCACTATCCATGCTAGATCTGTGCACAGAGCCCAATGATGTACCGTCATGTATTTTTACTTTACTCATTAGCTATTACAAGGTTACAGGGTAGCTGGGGTTTTTTGGCATCAGCCACTTGTTTTGTGTACATGTGTCTGTGTTAAGATCTATACAGGGGCATTACAGTACTGACCATTTTATTCTCAATCACATTCCTAAGAACCTCTAACATAAGAGTTTGCCTTTTCCACCACTACAGCACACTGGGTTAACGGTTTCAACAAGCCATTCACTATGACCCCAAGATCTTTCCCCCTCTCAGCATCAGCAAGTTCAGACCTCACCTGAAGATGGTTTTCCCCCCTCCCAATATGCATCACCGTATCCTTACAAAGACTGAACTTCATTTGCTACATTGTCACCCACTCACCCAGTTTGTGAAGGTCCTCTTGGAGTTCTTCACAGTCAAGTTTGTTTTTCACCATCCTGAATTATTTTGTGTCATCTGCAAACTTGGCCATTACAGTACTCACCCTTAGTTCCAGATCATTTATGAATACATTAAATTGCACTGGCCCCAATACCAATCTTTGTGGGTCCTCATTGCTTACTTCCCTCCAATGTGAGAACTGTCCATTGATTCTTACTCTTTACTTCCTGCCGTTTAGCCAGTTTTTAATCCATAAGAGAAGCTGTCCTCTTATCCTATGATTGCTAAGTTTACTCAGGAGTCTTTGGTGAGGTAACTTGTCAAAATTCTTTTGAAATTCCAGGTATATATCTACTGCCTGGGTCACCATTATCTACATACTTGTTCACATTTTCAAAGAACTCCAAAAGGTGAGTCTCTTTGCCTGGTGAGGAAGAGTGGATTCTGTGGTCTGTGGCACCAAGTACACATCTGCACATGGATATCGACAAGTTCCAGTTGCAAAAGTGCCAGGTGACACAGAACCTGTTGAAAGCAAGAGAGATGTTTCAACAGGATTTGTATTTACAACCTTGCACAAGTGAAGGGGGTAGCAATTCTAATAACAACAACAAAAGGAAATTACTGTCTTTATTGGCTTGCTCTCAGAATGATTCTCTGGATGTGAATAATGGGCCTTCCCTCAGCTCCCCCTGATATTGCTTCCAGCTACACCACGACTTCAGCTACAACAGAGCATTGCATGCCTAGGTTTTTAAATCTTAATACTCTGTTGCAGAGGTAAAACTGAAAGAGACACATGAATTGGATTGCAAATGTGTACTGACAAATCTCTTATGCATATCAGGTTTGAGTCCCTAGCTAGGTCACATTTCACTTACTCTAAAAAACCATTACAAAATTTGGAAACAAAATACTGTTCCAGGTCCCATGCAGAGACATTTACAAGCCTAATCTGCTGGTAGTGTGTTATCTTTGCATATTAAATTATGGTTGGCATATGGACACAGTACTATTTGGCTGACCTCACCCATTCTTGTAGCTAGGGAGTTTGCTGACAATGGACTTTCTGTGTGTGTATGGGGGCTTCTAGGAAGATGCCATATTGCTAATCCCAACCTTTTGTTGGATAGGAAAATGAAACACTTAAACTTAAATTCATGGCTAAACATCTTTTTGACCTGTGGGGATTTTATTGTCTATGTATAAAATAAATCCAAAAATAATTAAACCAAAACAAGTATGTGGCTTGGCGCAATATTGAATATGAATTCTGTGTTTCTTATGTGACCTTGCTTTTTAATTTGTAGCCCATATTTGCAATTCACTGATTTTTTTTTAGTAATGTTTATTTTATTAGCACTTTCTTCATTTGTTGATGTTGCTTTTGGCCCATGTGTCAAAGTACAAAGATTATTAATATTTCAGTTATGGTGCCGCTGGGTGCTGTTTTCTTTAGACATATTACTTTGCTGCTGTAGAAACATGCAGGATGGGGGGGTCACTGTCTTTACAGACCAGTGAGGAAAGGTCCTGCCAGTGGACAGAGTTGGAAACCAAATATTTCATCATGTCAGCAACTAAAATATATATAATAAATTTACTGAAATTCTTGTATTTAAACTCTTACAATATTACACTTAAATACAAATACAAAATATCACCATTCGCCAAGGTTCTTCTTTTCTTTCTGTTTCTGAAAAGAGATTTAAACCCAGGTTTCCAAACTCATTTGCATATTAGGCCACACACCCCTGATGTCACCATTGTTTCACCACAGGGCTTTTTTGTAGAAAAAGGCCAGCAGGAACTTATTTGCATATTAGGCCACACCCTCTGACACCAAGTCAGATGGAACCACGTTTCTGCTCAAAAAAAGCCCCGCTGATTTGAAATCAATAGCCATTTAATTTCTCAGGTGTTTCATTTTTAAAAAGAGATTTAAATGGTTCCTGTGCTAGTTGCTTGGTCTCCTGTCCTTATTGAGCAAAACAGACAATAAAACATTAGCTCTTCTGCCCAAAATACGTGAGAAAGTGAATAGCTGTTGCTGTACGTAAATGTTTCTAATGCAGTGTCTAGACTGATGTTGTTGATCTTTTGACTATTATATTATGATTACTTTTTTTATCTTTAAAAAAAAATGTTAGCTGCCTCAGAACTAGCTTAATTGGGGGGAGGTGGTGGAATAGAAATATATAGCGTAGATAAGTTTGTGTTAGTCTAGAATTGATACGAAAGAAAGTGTTTGAGGAATGTATTTGATTACAAAGAAAGCATTTAAGTATTAAAATTATAAGAGCTCAACAGTGAATGACAGGTTTAGGAAAATAGGGTCAGTTGGTTCCTGTGGACTATTCTGCAGGAAGGTAGTAAATAATGAGGTGACAGAATTGTCCATGACAACTCAAGTAAATAATGACAAAGAAGTGAGTCTGAGAAACTCCAGATAGAGTAACTAACTAGCCAGTCCTGTGGTGGATAAAGTTGAGCTACGATTGATGATGTGATATGCCATCTGGGGTGAAATGCATTGCCATTGCTTGTATGCTAAATTAGTAACCGCTTAAGCAAAAAAAAAAGGCTATCCATTGTGCTTAGTTGATGAACTTAAATATTACTTTATTATTATTCATAAAACTTTATCCAGAAGAAAATACATTCCATAGGTGTACCCCTGGACAACCTCTGTATGCTAAGTGAAACGCAGGCATTCAGAATCTTGAAACAGAGGATCTTAGATATTGAGAAACAGTCATTTTGTTCTTCTTGACATAAAACCTGTTCCCCTTTAGCATTTGGTATCTTCCCAGATCATGGGCTGCCTGCTTGCCTACCTTTCCCAGATTACTTTACCCCAGTTACGTCGCTCCCTTATGTTAGCAAGACTCAATGTTCTACCCTCAGCAGTACTGTTTGGGAGGTTTGTCAACATCCCTTATCAGGATAGAGTCTGCCCATGTAATGGAAGGCACCTTGAAACAGTCGCCCATGTCTTAATTCACTGTGATTTTTATGGGGAAGTGCTGGACTGTATAAACAATCCTATTCTGTCTAATTTTTATGGATTACTTGAAGGGAAGTTAGTTTTTTTTCTACTATCTGACCAATGTTCCCATATCACAAGCCTAGTTTTGGCAGCCAAAGTACCTTTTGGCTGTCATAACAATCAGGGAGCAAAAGACTAGCTCCCCTTCTTGATGTTTGACTGGCTTTTATAGCTGAAACTCTATGTAAATTTGCTATACTGTACTTTTTATTTCTATGCCAATAAAGGTATTTGGAAAAGTCTTAGAAAAGTGGCCATTCTTTCATGGCTGTTTCTTATGGGCTAGTTGTGAAAACGTGTAGAGCTCTGCTCTAAACATGAAGCATTCTTCATTCTTCCCCATCCCCAGCAAACAATTTTATCCACATTTATTTGCACTACTGAAGAGCCTGAATCATCCATTTTGGCCTATGCTCTTCAAGACTTGGGAGCTAAATTGTTTAATTGGTTTTATATAATAGTTTTATTGATATATAACAGGGGTGGCCAAACTGCAGCTCTGGAGCCATATGTGGCTCTTTTGCACATATTGTGTGGCTCTTGAAGCCCCTACCACCCTATCAGCTGGCTTGGAGAAGGCATTTGTCTCTTTAAACTGCTTCGCCAAGGCAAGCTGGCTGGCAGGTTGGAGAATGCATTTAAAGTTAAAGTTGCTTTCTTTCTACCTCTCACTCTCCCCTCCCCATCTATTTCCTTCCTCCCTCCCTCCCTCGTCTTGCGGCTCTCAAACATCTGATGTTCATGTCTTGTGGCTCTCAAATATCTGACGTTTATTCTTTGTGGCTCTTCTGTTAAGCAAGTTTGGCCACCCCTGATTGATTGATTGATTGATTGATTGATTGATTGATTGATTTCTCATATTTATATCCTGCCCTTCCCACTGAAGCAGGCTCAGGGCGGCTAACAACAGTCATACCCAGACAATAAAACAATAGTAAACAATTAAAATTAACAATAATCATTGCTGATCAAACAATTTAAAACAAGTTAAAACAATTTAAAATGATCTAAAACAATTTTGGTGCTAGTGTTGATACTATTAAATTCAGGGATTTTGGGCATCTACTTATATTGTAATTTAACTCAAGGCAAGTCGAAATAGAGCTGTTTTTTTTACAGGCCTTGCAGAACTGGGCAAGGTTCTGCAAGGCCATTACATCTTCTGGGAGTTGGTTCCACCAGGCGGGGGGGGGGGGGGGCGCAATTGAGAAGGCTCTTTCTCTGGTAGCCTTCAGTCTCGCCTCTCTCGGCCCAGATATTGACAGTAAATTCTGCAATCCAGATCTGAGTACCCTCTGGAACATGTGGGGAGAGACGGTCCCTAAGGTAGACAGGTCCTCGGCCATATAGGGCTTTAAAGGTAATAACCAGCATTTTGTAGCAAATCCGGAATACTATTGGCAGCCAGTGCAGTTCCCGCAGCCTTGGTTGTATGTGCTCCCGTACAGAGAGATCCAATAACAGCCTGGCTGCTGCGTTCTGCACCAACTGCAGTTTCCCAATCCGAGACAGGGCAGCCCCATGTAGAGGGCATTACAGTCGTCTAGTCTCGAGGTGACCGTTGCACAGATCACAGTTGCTAGGTCACTGCGCTCCAGGAAGGGGACCAACTGTCATACCCGCCTAAGGTGAAAAAGAGGCGGATTTCGCAGTGGCTGCTATCTGAGCCTCCATTGTCAATGTGGGCTCCAGTAGCACACCCAAGCTTTTGACTTTGGGCGCCGATATCAGTGGTGCCCCATCAAAAACTGGTAGAGGGATTTCCCTTCCCAGACCACCGCGACTCAGCCAAAGGACCTCTGTCTTCATCGGATTCAGCTTCAGATGACTCAGCCTGAGCCACCCTGACATGGCTTGCAGCGTCAGGACTAAATTTTCTGGGGCAGAGGCCGGCTGGTGATCCATCAGCAGATAGAGCTGGGTGTCATCAGCGTACTGATGGCAACCCAGCCCAAATCTCCGGACAATCTGCACAAGGGCACATATAGATATTGAACAACATCAGGGAGAGCACCCCCCCCGAGGCACCCCACAATTAAGCAGATGTCTTTGGGACAATTGTCCCCTGATTGCCACCCTTTGTCCTCGACCGAGGAGAAAAGAGGAGAGCCATTGCAGGGCCAACCCCTGAATCCCTGCGTTGGCAAGGCAGTGGACCAGCAACTGATGGTCGACCGTGTCGAATGCCGCCGACAGGTCCAACAATATCAGCACTACCAACCCGCTGAAGATTGTCTACCAGGGTGACCAGCACTGTCTCCGTCCCATGACCTGGGCGAAAGCTGGACTGGTGTGGATCTAGGATGGAAGCGTCCTCCAGAAAGCTCTGTAACTGCAGCGCTACTGCCCTCTCAATTATTTTACCCAGAAAGGATAAATTCGAGACCGGCCGATAGTGTGCCAGTTTGGCCGGGTCTAATGTTAGTTTTTTCAAGAGGGGGTGGACTACTGCCTCTTTGAGGGGCCTTGGAAAAAGCCCCTCAGAGAGGGATCTATTTATAATATCCCTTATAGGATATCGAAGCTCCATCCGGCACACTTTAATCAGCCAGAATGGGCAAGGGTCCAAATCACACGTTGTTGGGCGCGCAGTAGAGAGGATTCTGTAAACTTCCTCCAGGCTAGGTGTTATAAAACTGTCTAAAGCTGATCCAGAAAACAGGCACAGGGCCTTACTGTTTCAACTGTGACAGGGAGGTCGTGGCGGAGCGATGAGACCTTATCTGCGAAGAAGATTGCAAAAAGCCTCACAGCCAATGTCCAATTCCCTACAATTTGGTCTGCCTTGTGGCAGAGTTGGTTTCATTGGTTCAAAATACTGGAAAACTTCACAAGAAACAGCAAGGAGACTGTTTTTTCCTGATAATTCATGTGACTGATGCTCTGCGAGGCAAACAAAGGAATATACCATGTTACAGGAAAAAGGGGAGGAAACACAGACCTGGCAACCCTAAGTTTCCTCCCCTCAACCTTGATGGCCCAGGCTATACCCAATCACGTTAGATATTGGAAGCTAAGCAGAGTTACCCTGTTTAGTATTTGGATGGGAGACAGACCACCAAGGAATTCTAGGATTGCTGCACAGAGGCAGACAATGGCAAACCACCTTTGTTTACCTCTTTCCTTCAAAACCTTATGGTGTGGCTATTAGTCAGCTGTGACTTGATGGCACTTTCCACCACGAGAGCTTGTTTTTAAAATATATGCAGCTTATTGACAAATAGTGGAGCAATTTTATCTTCAAAACAGATAGAAAACAATGGATTCATTTGATAAAAGAACGGGGGGGGGGGGGAATCCCAAAGGATATATGCCCAGACATTGTTTGATTCTTCATGTAACAGAACAGTCCTTCCTCTGCATGATTATGCATCAGATACATGAATTGTCCTTAAAACACACATAATTGGTTACGGCCAGTGATAAGCTATTGGACCAGGAGTGGGCAAAAGAAACATTTGCTGTGGTATTTCACACTCCTATTCTTGCTTCCATACACCTCTACCTGAGGCTTCTAATAAGACCATAAGGAACCACTTACTGTTAATTCTGACAGCTGAAACTTGGGAAGCTTGTTTTTTGGGCACCAGTGAAGGCTGAATGAAGTTTAATACTGTAAATACTTGACAGGACTTGTATTCTCAGGAAAGAGGTCACAGCCAGTTCCTCATAGTTGACTCCCTTATTAATTGGTCTTTGAGGAGAAAATTAGCTAGGTATCAAATTTAAAGACTGCACAAATTCTACTACTTCAATGTTGCTGACCTTTCCCTTCCGCCAACTCATTAATACATGAAATCCGAAGTAAAGGACTGCATTGTCCTTTGGGATACAGAATTTTAAGAATACAATACTTTTAACATCAATCCATCCATCTTGGAACATATTACTTGTAATTATGCTCTTTCTGGAGGAAAGTGAAGGTATCACGGAGCCTTTAGTCAAGGGCTGCTTCTCGTTAGATGTTTTGTGCTCTGTTACAGCTACCCAAGTGCAAAATGCTTGTATATTGTGTCTGCAGTGAAAGGTTTTGAATTCCCTACTTTAACCTGTTGCACACTTCTTTCTGGCTGCTGTGGAGGCACCTCCAATGTTGAGTTTGCTTTCTCTTGCACTTGGCACTCTAATTTGCACAATTCCAATGCCGTTTCAGTGAGCCCCCAAGTGCTTAATGCCAGGTGAAGCAAAGTCTGCAGCAGAGGACTGCCTGGTGAGAAGCTAGTGTGGAGGAAACATATAAGTCCCAAGCTGAAGAATGCAAGTATGTTTCCAACACAACCTTCAGAAGTTCTGAATCAGAACACAGTTCAAATATACAGTTCTTTGAAAGTTCTTTGCACCCAAATAATTTTAAAGTGGCAAAGCATTCAGCATTGCCTTTCCTTCTAAAGAAGAATGGTGTTGGTGATTGTTTCATGAGGCTGCAAGTTATTGTCCTCCTTTCTTTGGGGTCCTGAAAAAGATTGCTTTTATTTTTGGCAGTATGAAAAAGCACACCAGTGCATTAGTCAGTTCAGGTTTCAGATCCATTGCTCCATTCTGTGCATCTATAAATCATATCCTCTGTGGCCCAGTTTGGGATTAGAAATCTCAATGTTCATTTGAGTACACAGGATGCCTTCTTGTCCGAATGGGACGTCTTGCATTAGTTTTGTTGACTTTTATTTAAATTCTTGTTTTGCCTGCTATTGAGAAATATCTCTGATGTATAATTTCCTTTCTTCCTCAGGAAGAGTCACCCCTGAACAGCTCACCTCATTCACCCAGCTCTTCAAAAAGAAACCTGAAGCTCTGGAGAACCACTGTGGGCTTTTGCCGATTGCACTAGCCACCGTGCAGACACTAAAGCACCCTCAAAATGCCAAATGGGACAACTTCTTAGCCTTTGAAAGGCTACTTATGCAGGTATCTTGAGATGTGAGCATTATTACTTTTTATGGAGGGGCAGGGCTTTTTTTGAGCAGGAACGCACAGGAATGCAGTTCTAGCTGGCTTGGTGTCAAGGGGTGTGGCTTAATATGCAAATGAGTCCCTGCTGGGCTTAAAAAAAAAAAAAGCCCTACGGGGGATAGCAAATATTTGAGGATATCTGTTTTGTCCCTGTCCAAGAAACTCAGAATGAAATACATGGGGTCAGATCCTGTAGCAAGTCTCCACTGTTGGATTTTTGTCAGCAAAGTGGGACTTTCATGCCTTTCCCCTCCTGCTGCAGCCCCAAATGCTGCCTCTGGGGAAATGGGGGGGAACTGGAGGTCTACAGCAGGAATGGGGAATCAGCAAAATCACCCCTTCCCTCCTGTTATCCAAAAGCTTCCACTGCATCCAACTCACAATGGTAGTTTACAGTCCAAGTAGTCATCTGATCCCAAACCTCCAGGGCTTTATTTGAGCAGAAATGCACAGGAACACAGCTCCACCTGGCTGTCATCAGGGGGCATGGCCTAACATGCAAATGAGTTCTTGCTAGGCTTATTCTACAAAAAAGCCCTGCAAACTTTTATTTATTAATTTTATTTCTAGCCCATCCTTCCAACAAGCGGGCTCAGGGCGAGTTACAACATAATCGTAAACAAAATATACATTTAAATTACTCAAAACTACCCCATTTAAAACTACTAATCTACAATAAAATGATGGCGTCCAGACTAATTCAATTATATTTCAGGTGATCCAGTAAATTATAAGGGGAGGGATGGTGGCTCAGTAGTAGAGCACCTGCGTGGTAAGCAGAAGGTCCCAGGTTCAATCCCCGACATCTCCATCTAAAAAGGGTCCGGGCAAATAGGCATGAAAAACCTCAGCTTGAGACCCTGGAGAGCCGCTGCCAGTCTGAGTAGACAATACTGAGTTTGATGGACCGAGGGTCTGATTCAGTATAAGGCACCTTCATATGTTCATAAGCTTTCTCAGCAGTTTGTCTCCAGCTCTTGAGGGACCAGGTTTTCATGAGTAATCCACATTCTATATAATCTTTACTACCATGAAAACCATAAAAAGAATCTAGCCAAAGTTAGGTTTTTAAAAATTACAATTTTTGAAAAATGGGTTATTTCCTACCTTTGAATATATCATTCCGGTATATAATATATGGTGTCCATTTCTAAAATAAGCTACATTACAAACTCTAAGAAACCAGTCTACATTTCTAAGAGGATTTTTTTTTCATTCCATTTAGCTGAAATAGACATTCTTGCTGCAGTTGAAAGACTATCCACGTGATTCACTATATTTTTGTTAAAAAGCAAGCAAGTTAAAATTGTTGGCTCTAATGATAACTGACATGACCAAATGTCCTAAACATATGCAGTAAATTAGTCTGGGAATCATTCACCACATCTTTGTCACTCATCATACTGTTGACCATTGATCTTTTGTTTTGTTATAAAGATCTTAAAAGAGTCTATAAGGAGTAATGCTGCTGACATAATATTTGATGGAGTGTTCTCTCAAATCAATTACTAATTTTCTCTAGGGACTACCCTACCCAGGAATGTATTTCAGTTATTCAAGATATATGAAATCAATTCATTCTTGATTTAACAAAAATGAATATATTTTGGTTGCAGTGTCTTTATTTTGAACCAAGAACAAGAATTCTTCCTGCTTTGTAAAATCTTCCTTTGGGTTTGGTAAATATGATGCAATGGTATCTGCATAAGATTTTAAGCTGTCAGTTACAATTTGAATATTCTCATACAGTCTTGGTAGAATTTTTATCCCTGATCTTACCTTCTTACCTGGTAGATTCCCTTCATAGTGCTTTGGTGATCTGTTAGGTCCTTGCATCTTCATCCTTTGGTAACAGACTGTCTGTGATACTAAATGGCCTGGTTCTTCTACAATATAGATTGCTACATCCTGGGCTTTTTTTTTTTGGTACAAAAAGCCCAGCTGGAATCATTTGCATATTAGGCCATACCCCCTGATGTCATCATTATTTCACACAGGGCTTTTTTTGCAGAAAAAGACCAGCAGAACTCATTTGCATATTAGGCCACACACCCTGACATCAAGTCAGCTGGAACTGTGTTCCTGCTAAAAAAAAAGGGAGGGAGGCCCTGTCTACATAATTATCAGTAGAACAAGCTTGCCCATTGTGCTCTTAGCTGAGCAGAGGGAGCTACAGTGCTGGTTTGGCCTGGCAGGAAAGCCAATGCAGCTTTCACTTACTGCCAGGATAGAAGACAGGAGTGAATGAATGCTTATTTTAAAAGAACTTCAGGCTTTTTGACATTTCAATCCATAATATACTGTGAGTGATTTCTAGAAGGAAAAAAAAAAGGGGGAGGGTAAGCAGGAAATATTTGGGGAAATACTATGTGATGTCTTAGATTAATTTTCACATTGAGTTTAGTGGAAGAGTTAAGACTGTTCTTGACTCTCTCCCATTGAAATCAGTGAGACCAGGTCCTCAGTCTAAGTACATTTTCTTGAGAATGAATTAGAGAGGCCAGCCTCTGGATCCCCTGGAATTATAGCTCATCTCCAGACTACAGGCATCAGTTCCATTGGAGGAAACGGATGCTTTGAAGGTGGACTGCACAGCACTGTACCCAGGGAGGACTCCACCCTATTCCGGGCTCCATCCACAAATCTCCAGGAGTTTCCTGGCCTGGATCTGCCAATGCTACCCACCCCATCCCCCTGAGGAGGTTTGGGGGGGACTGAGCAACCCTAGAATAAATCTATTTGAACGCAACGTGGCTCACATCTGAGTAAGTGGCAGAGATTTTCCAGAAGGACGGCCATGTAGTGGGTTGTAGTAAAACTAAATGGAAGTCTTGTGGTATCTTTAACAAAAAAAATTGTTCCATCAGAAGCATTTGTGGGCAATAGGTCCATTTCTTCAGATGCAGTGTTCAAGGACCCACTCTTTGTATCTGAAGAACTGGACTGTCATCCATGAAAGGTGATGCTGGAACGTGTAAAGCCCATGCTGTTATAAGTACTTGGCTTTGGCTAGGTTGTACGCATAGTATGTGTGTGTGTAATGTGGTAGGACTGGTGTATTTTGAACTAAAATGAAATACCGCTTTGCCACTGGGTCAAAGGTTTGTTGACAACAGTCTGTTGTAGGTTCCAAATGCAGAAAAACACAGAAGTTTGGAAAAGGCAGGAGACAAGCAAAGATGTTTTAAATATGCATTTTGATGGTTAGTTGTTACCGAGTGCACTCCTAATCATAGCCCTCTATGGATTTATACCCATTGCTTTTTCAACCATGATAATAGGTTGAGAAATGGAACCAAAGCAACCCTTCCCCCCCACCACTGCCAGCATTATACTTACTTCCTAAGTACACACTCATTTTCTGAACTCCAATGGCAGTTACTCTGGATTACGTGATTATTTGGGATTACATGCTTGCAATTCTTGAGTAGGACACACAGCACTATTTTGAGCATACAGTTTTGAACAAAATCTTGACAGCAGACTGCAAACAAATAAAATCTCATCGTTGCTATTCAACATTACAGAAGTACGGCTGTGATCAGTGGTTCTGTTACAGTTCAATAAGCCTTTGTTTGTGAAATGAACACGGACTAGCATCATTTTGGTATATGCAAAAACCACATCTGTGTTTGAAGAGCTCGCCATGATCATGGCTAGCTAGCTCTACTCTTCCTTCGTTTCTCCTTCCCCATATTGCTTTTGTTATTGTTGCTGTAGAAGAATATCAGTGATTAGCAGTAGAGGGAGGGACCAAACCAATCATCTTCCTCCCCAGTCAGATGTTGACATCACAATATGATGTGCAGGGCCGGCCCTGCCACTGGGCAAACTAGGCGATTGCCTAGGGTGCTGGCCTGTGGGGGCACCAAAGTGGGTGCCCCTCATGTGACTCAGTGACATTATCAGTGCAGGGGGAGGGCGCCAGAGATTAACCTTGACTAAGGTGTCAGACAGTCTAGGGCTGGCCTGTTGATGCGCTCGCAATGATAACGAAAATAACAGTATACTTATGTTATCTTCTAATAGCTGTGTATTTGACATAATGACCATAAAATTGTTTACATGAGTACTTACGATGATACAAAAGAAGCTCAAAAGCCTTTAATTAACCAAGGGTCTTTTTCCTTATGTATGCTTTCACTGTATCTGTTTAACCCCTTTAGTGGAGACTGAAGCATATTAAGAGGTCATTGTTCTGGAACAGCACAACTAGGTCTATCCACTTAGAGAGAGGTTTATGTAAACATATTTACATTTTTGTAGTCTCCCTGAAAATTGCTATGGAGATCCAATAACTATTGTGCTTCTAAACCATATCTCAGGCTCATAGATTTAAAAAGATGGAAGTTTCCCACACTGTGCATTTTGTTTATCAAGCAACTTTAATTTTTTTGATGACTTTTCAGTTTCCTTTTCTAAGCAGTAAAACTATTATTTATTCTATTTTTCTAGGAATGATTGGATGGGATGTTCTCCATCCTTACAATATGAATAATGAATGCCAGATTTCTATACAAATTAAATGTCCTGAATAGCATATATAATAGGTACCTACTGTTGTCTGTAGAGGGAGGGAATTGTATAGATAAGGTAGGTACAGCCAGTTTGTGGGGGAATTGTATAGATAAGGTAGGTACAGCCAGTTTGGTGTAGTGCTTAAGTGTGCAGACTTTTATCTGGGAGAACCGGGTTTGATTCCCCATATCTCCACTTGCATCTGCTGGAATGACCTTGGGTCAGCCATAGCTCTGGCAGAGGTTGTCCTTGAAAGGCCCCACCCACCTCACAGGGTGTCTGTTGTTGGGGAGGAAGATAAAGGAGATTGTGAGCCGCTCTGAGACTCTGAGATTCAGGATGGAGGGCAAAATATAAATCCATTGTCTTCTACTACTACTACTTTTAGCATGGCCTGAAGAGAGAGAAACTAATTTACATAACTGGTTTTATTGGAAGCATTTTTTAACTATTGGCACCACACTAATTTTATTACAGTCAGCTATAGTCATATCTTCCTCCTATGAGCAAGAGATGCAAATGTCACATCTGGTGAACATCTAGAGACTTGGTGAAAAGAATATTACATTTTGTATACTTGGAAGTATGTATGTAGCCATGCTCTTGAATAAGTTCATATTGCAGAGAACATTCTGAAATTTTGAATCTGCAGCATGTATTAGGACATGTTTTACATAATTGGGAATGATGGCTTTGCAATGGGTTTCCTCATGTCGTTTCCCCCTGCAATGTTTGTTGACTTGGTTGCTGTGGAAAATGGATTTTGAGTTGGTTTCTTGTGTTTGCAGAGCACTTTCAGATGTTCTCCCTTTTGACTTGGATAAGAATCAGTTAAATTAATACTCCGGTCCAAAGTGTGTTGTCTTTCATCTGATGCGCTGCCACAGGTTCGCCCAAGGGTTTGGGATTATCCGGTTGAATTTTAGTCTCTCTTCTTTCAACAGCTGATCCTTTTGTTTTGTTGCAAACTGTTTTCTTCAAGTCCCAATTGCAGAATTAGTTTTATCATGTGGCATACAGAAGTCAGGGGGCCTCTGTGGGAGAACAGCAGCCTTGGAAGCTCCCAGGTGTACAGGGAACTTTTGCTATGGTTCTTTGAATAGCAGCAATGGAGCGGGGGGTGTCCTAAAGAAGCATATGAAATGCCAATATTTAGATACTAGGTCTTCTTTTTACCTGTGAGCAGGCCTCATTTTGTGCAGGAATTCACAGAAGCGGAGCTCTGGAACCTCGAAATTTTTTGTGCTTTCTTACCCCCTCAAAACCAAAAATACTTGCTTCTGGGCTCCATTGTTCAACCCTCCCTTTGAGAATTTTGCTGTACTCTAAGATTTGATAAACTTTTAAATATTTTTCTCCACAGAAAATGGGAAAATAACCAAAACATATAAAGCAGACTGATGGAAATCTTCATCAGGCCACACAGGCGAAAGTAATTTTAAAAAGTATGATGGGAGTAAGGTTTTATTATGACAATTACAATTCCAGAAGCATTTTAAGATAGATGCTGAGCTGATATAACTTAGTACACCTTCCAGTGATGTCAGGAGTTTGTGGCATATGCAAATGAGTTGTGCTAGTGATCTCCGGCACCTTTTCCCCCCTATAAAATGACCCCTGCCTGTGAATATAATTAAAAATTCCGAAGAAAAACAGAGAAATTTTTGTAACTTACTGGGGTTTGTTTCAAAACTCTTTTGTTGGTTTGTTGGTTTGCACAAAATGAGAAACTGTAGTTACTGGTCTAGGGATGCACATAAGTTCAGTCTGCAAAAAAAGGGGATTTTTAGCAGCTGCCTACATGCTTACAAGCTATGCTGAAAATGCAGAATTGGCCTCCTTTCCCTCTTTAGGCCAGAATGATGTATTACTTCAGAAACTGCTATCTAAAGCCATGTTTTCTGGGTAATGTGAACATGGGAGGGGGGTGTGGATTTGTAGGGGACAGCTACAGGTGAAAGGAAAAGGGCTGAGTCCTTCTCGCTGTTGCTGATTGCCACTTGCAAATGCCCCCCAGGGACATTTTTCTTCCAAAGTAAAATCTGAAAACCAGAAACGCAATCTCCATAATTCCTTTTGTTAGAACCAGCCAAATAACAACAGGCAAGCTTTGAAGTTCACTAAAACCCTTCATTGGGCTGGATATGATAAAAAGAAATTATTTAAAACCTCAACTTTACATTCAGTTTTGGACTTCAAAACAACTGGGAAATAATGGGATCCACATCCCTTCTGCAGTTCCAGAGGGGATGTAAGGCTGCACTTTTCAGAAGGGCTATTGGCTGGTCTGAATGAGTGCTTTTAAAACATTGGCTTTGAAGGTCAACTGCTAGTTAAATAAGTTATTGCTGGTGTGATGTAGTGGTCTAGAGCAGTGGGCTCAAATGTGGAGAACCGGGTGTGATTCCCCAGCCCTCCACATGAAGGTAGCTGGGTGAACTTGAGCTCTCTCAGCCCCATCTACCTCACAGGGTGTCTGTTGTAGGATGAGGAAGGGAAGGCAATGGTAAGCCGCTTTGGGACTTGAGAAAAGTGGGGTATAAAAAAATCCATCTCTTCTTCTAGTGGTTGATATTTTAAACATTATTGTTACCCACCTTTGTTCCCAGTTTTGTGAGAGAACGGTGAGTGTATAAACATTTTAAATAGATAGATAAATTGTGTTTGGGGGAAATGGTTAAGCAGCTTCCTTCTGGTCACTGATTCTCTCTTGTGAATGGTCTTTACTTTAAGAACATACTGTGTTGGGTTCTCTGTATTTTTCTCCTAAACTAAGTCTTGCTTCATTCCTAGACTGAAGTCTTTCTATTCTGACTAAACGTTGGACAGCTGTACAGTACATCTCATGAGAATGTCATCTGTTTTGAATAGGACTGAACACAAGGGGAAAGGGTGGTTTTCCTAAAAATCGTTTACCATTGTCAGATGGAGACCCCTTTGGGTGATGACTGCAAAGGAGCTTGGGAGGTGGTTGATAGAACGATTCCTGATTGGCTACACTCAACCCATGTGACCACAGTAGGAATGACAGGAAAATTAAGTACACTGTACTTTTCCCCTCGTTCATTTATTTTACAGTGCTAAGTGAAAGCCTGTTGTTGGTATATGTTTACATTTTATTGTCAGGTGCTGGTAATACAGTCTCAGTTGGACATGCAGAATGCTAAGCCAAATTTAAAGCATGTTAGGTTGGAGCTGGACTAAAGAAGTATGGGGAAAATGCTTTTTGACTGAATAATAAACTTCAGTCGTCTTTTGCGGTATGACTTTGACACAGCAAGAAGTCTGAAATGAAAACCAGAGTGGAGTGAAGGTCTTGACAGAAATGTGCCTTTCATTAGTTCTCGCAAAAGTGTTTTTTCTGGTAAAACTTTCAGGTTGGAAGGGTCATGGACAGAACTTTATCCTGGTTCTTGTAACTCATGTTCGAGATTTTGATGTGTTCTAGCGTACACGTTCGGAGCACAGATTCAAACAATTCCACTTAACCGCACATTCTTCCAGCTGTCATTTTATCCAGTTGTGTGTGTCTGTGGGTGCATTCACACTACACTAACTAATATGTTTTACATCCAGATTTTCGCTATACTTACACAGTAAAAATCTGGATGTAAAATGCATTAGTTGGTGTAGTGTGAATGCACTCTTATAGACCAAGCAAAATCAAGTAAGTTTGAAATTGTTAACAAACAGTGGGAAACTGTGTGGCACAATAATAATATATCAGTAAAGAACAATTACGACAACAATTTCTGTGTCCAACTTCTGGTATATTATAATAAGGAAATAAATGTGACTGACTGTTTGTATATTCATAAACTAAGCACTGTCCATGTAATTAAACAACTAATGTCCGTAAACAATATCAATGCAGAGTCCAAGTCTTATTCCAAAATTGTCCTGAAGTGGATCATAAACTTGAAGAAATCACAAAGGAAAGGAAGCTGCAGCCAAATCCCTTTCTCACAATATAAGAACTCGTGGGCATTCGATGAAATTGCTGAGCAGACAGGTTAAAATGGATTAAAGGAAGTACTTCTTCACCCAAAGGGTGATTAACATGTGGAATTCACTGCCACAGGAGGTGGTGGTGGCCACAAGTATAGCCACCTTCAAGAGGGGTTTAGATAAAAATATGGAGCACAGGTCCATCAGTGGCTATTAGCCACAGTGTGTGTGTATATATAAATTTTTTGCCACTGTGTGACACAGAGTGTTGGACTGGATGGGCCGTTGGCCTGATCCAACATGGCTTCTCTTATGTTCTTAAATCAAGAGGCTCAGGACCAGTTTTGATGAAGTCACCTTCTTCAACTTTTTGACTACCTGTAGCCATTACAGTCATGAATATGTGTTGGCTATGGAGGCTCCAGTCTATATTCATTCAGTAGACAGTGTAAACACTGTGTAGCTGAAATTGCTTCTCTGTATAGACTATCAAGGCATTGCAAGATGAGAACCAATAAGGGGGAAGGATGTCTTTCTTTTCTTTGCATCTTTTAAAAAATATATCTCATGTCAGCCTGACATCCATTTGCCATAATTGCCAAGCAGAAGCTAGATCCCCTATTTTAATTGTTGGCAATTTCACTGCAAGAACCAATTAATGGTTTCCCCTCACCTAACTCTGATGCATATATATTGCAAAATGGCTTTAACTGAGAGTACAGAATATTTGTGGAGACACCTGTTGACCCGCTCTCTTGCTGCGAACAAACTTTGAGCCCGTTGTTAACACCTGATGACTTGTGCACTGGCATTCTCATCTCTGACTTTTATGTGCTGTTGCCAGGATGTGAAGAACCACATGCCTAGTTGTATGCTTTGCACATCAGGGGAAACCCAGCCCATACATGCAGGAGCTTCCCAGAGGGAGCAAACCTGAAAGACATTATCAGTATAGAGGTGAAAAATGTCCCCTCCCCGCATTATGTTCTATCACTGTCACTTGTATTTCCTCTACTGTTAATGAGCTGGCCTCTGGGCATCGTAGTTCAGCTTTCAGGAAATGAAGCAGGGTGGTAATAGAACCCTGTGTGAATATGGAACAAATCCAGTCACCAAAGCTTTGTTGAAAGTCTCAAGATATAGGAAATGCTTTTGAGAAATTCTTTCTCGTTCCTTAGCATAAGATCACCACCAGTTGTTTGTACAATAAATAAGTTTTCCTTATGTTGCTTTTGTTCTTCTAAAGTTGACGATATCAGAACTGAACTTACTAGACCTGAGGCAAGAAACCCCTGGCATTTGTATCAAAACAGTGGTACCCCAATTTATTTTGCCTGGCATGCAGGGCTAGTTTATACCCTGAGGGACCAAGGCGGTTCCTCTTCTGGTCAAGTACCACCCTCTTTTTAGATACTGGTGCCCCAGTCCAATAAGGGAGATCTTAATTTGTAATGCGCCTCTCATTTAAAGCAATGAGTTGCCAGTGAATGACATCCACATTTGAATGCGTAGTTTGCATGTCCATCTTCTGCCCCGACTAGTCAGCTAAGTGCAACGGGGTAGGGACAAGAGAAGGTTGATCTGGTCTTTGTAATTGGAAAACATTTCCTGTTCTTATTGGCTTAATAATAACATTTTAAAGTTAACAGCCTGCATGTGTTGCTGATGCAGATGAGAGTAAGAACATAAGAGAAGCCATGTTGGATCAGGCCAATGGCCCATCCAATCCAACGCTCTTTGTCACACAGTGGCCAAAACCCAGGGGCCATCAGGAGGTCTACCAGCAGGGCCAGAACTCCAGAAGCCCTCCAACTGTTGCCCCCCCTCCCAAGCCCCAAGAATACAGAGCAGCACTGCCCTAGACATAGCGTTCCATCTAGTGGCTAATAGCCACTGAGGGCAACTTTGATCTGTATGTTTATCCAGTCCCCTCTTGAAGCTGTCTAGATTTGGACTCCCATCTGCATTGTAATGCTCATCTGATCCCAATGGAATTGGCTGGCTCCACCATCTCATGCCAAGCAGGTATGGCCATTTGTCTCTGGAGCCACCAGTTGCATCACGTAACGGATCCATCACAACAACCTTAATTTTCACTGTGAGCATAACTCTTCCTGCTCTTCCTTCTGTTTGGTAACAATTGTGTTGAATGCTGCTTATGTTAATCTTATGATATAATTGAAGAAGTACTTCTTCCTCTTATTTTATTCCTTCTATGTCCTTTTTGCTTCACGCCCCCTTTTTTTGTTTATAGTCACTAAGTATTAATGGGGTTAAAGCTTGTGGCTTTATGAGTCTCATTATTATTCATTCTGCTTCCTCATCTGTGATCTTCCAGAGAACTGGAGAGTGAGAAAGAGATCCCATCATCCAATTAGCCCAACAGAAATTAAGAAGACTAAGTAATTACTGTTTGTGCTAAAGCATATGCCCTTTGTCCGTTACAGAGACTCCTCGGTATACTGATTCTAGCAACGAGAGTTTTTCCCCCATCTTTGAAACGTTGCTTCCCTAAAGCGAATGAAAAAGCATTTTGAGATGGTGCTTCTTAGTAAATGCCAGTTTGTTTCCTTGTTAGGCACTTCTGCCAACAGTTATCAACATAAAGCAGCTCCGTTATAGAGAAGGAAATTTCATGCGCTCAGTGCAACCAACTGTCTGTGCTAAACCTTTGAAAACATTTCTTCATGTTTTCTCAAAAGGATATCTTTTTATGTCAAAGATGAAGTATTCATTATGTTTTGGGTTGTTTTTAAGAGCCAGAAACGAATCATTCCAGGTTTTGTCACTGAACTGCATTTCTGTTAGGGGGGAGATGGCAGAAATAAAATAAAACTTGTCACTAATCTCTGACTGTTTAGCATTTTTTCTCCTGCAAATGAAGCTGAGCAAATAAAAGTAAAAATGTCTGCATTAGTTCAGCAGTAGCTTTATTGCATTTGGAAAATTATTATGACAAGAATGGAAATTTAATAGAGAAATTGTCTTTCCATCCTAGAGCTGAAAAGTCTAGTGAAGGGAATATTTTAGTACAATACTGCCATCTACTGGTTTTGGGGATTTTGGAAGGTGGAACTCTTTGAGCATTCTTTGACCATTTTACTATTGATGACTCTTGTAGTAAAATACAAATTCCATATACTGGGAGGTAAACAGAGAAAGCAGTATTGTAAAAGGTTAAGAATTGCTACCATTGATTACAACTGCACCGTGTCTGACTATATTATTCACTTCCTTTAATGTACATATCTGCTCACAGCTTTTTGTTCTGGTGCTCTCTGAGTAATCATGGGTGAAACAATAAAGAGCAGGAAGAGCTGTTTGGGCCGTTACCCTCCCGTGGTGATGCTGTGTTTTGAACAGTTAAGCACAAACCCTTTTGCACAGAGCTCATTCATCAGGATGCTTGTTTGGCTTGCTTCCAATTCAAACCTAGCAGTCTGCAAAAATCTTCTCTCATTTGTTCTACAACAATAGGGTTTAGCTCTGTTTCAGGGCTTTGGAGTGACTTTTCATGTGTGAGCTGAGTTTCTTGGGTGTGCATGCCTTTATTTGCGGCCAGGGTTGCCTCCTTTTGAGCAGCTGCTGGTGGCGATTTTTGTTGTTGTTGATGTCAGAGCACAATTTCTGCAGTGGCCCCAAACAAATCAAGCCCCACTTATCACATGAATCATTGTTAAAGTCGGCAGTAATCCACTGTGTAAAATCTACCCATAAAAGTGGGGAAGACAGAGTAGGGATCAAACCTGGAACGCATTAAATTAGTTCCAGTATGTCCAGGGCAAGACGCTGCAGTTGCTTGCTGGAGCAGGCAAAACGGAAACAGGCAGTTTATAACAAGCAGTCTGGTTGGAGAACAGTGGGGTTCATTTGAAAAAGATTTATATCCCCCCACTTACATAAACATTACAAATGTGGACTTACAAGCAGGGAGGCCAATCTTGATCGAAATCTGTCTTAAGAACTTTTTTCCCCTATTGTGAATAAAACGGACAGCGTGTGCTCTTGTTTGAAGATTCGGCCAGTATTTGTGGAATAATCTTTGTCAACGTTCTCGGCTAATTAAAACACTCCCCCCCCCTTTTTTTTTCTTTTGCTCAGTGAAAGTGGACCACCTACCAATCATTGAATGTCGTTGCTAAGAATAGACCTTGAGAGAAGCAGGAAGGATCAGAGCCGATAGGATCTTTTCTCTGATGCCATTAATTTTGCAGAAATTTTATTTAGCGTTTAACAAGGCAACAGTCATGCTGAAATGTGAATAGTAACATTTTCAGCTGTGAAGTAAAATGTGGTGTGAGAAGGGGGTAGGCATTGTCCATAATAAGGCATGGAATAAAACCTCAGCAGTTTGGTGTTAAAATGAGCATTTTTATCATTTGAGAGTAGGAACAGAGTCCAGAAGGTTTTGATCAAATGATTCAAAAGTTTTGGACTCAGATACAGTGGATGTAGCCAAATCTCTGTGTTTCACATCTGTAAAATACAGGTAGCATTACTTTATAAGGCTGTTGTAGGTATTATTGAAAGAGGAAACACTCCGAATATCCAATAAACGACTACTTGCTTTTATTCTTCTATGAAGAGCGTACTACACAAGAGAGTTTGTATGAGATATTTTGATGAGCAAACCCCTCCCCCCACCCCAAGCATTCCTCACACCTTCTTAAACTGTGAGACAGCTGTAGGAGGTCAGTTCTGGCACAGATGGATATCTGTCCCTTAAACAGAACATCACAACCAATGCCTGTATGGGTAAAGTTGTTTATTTGCTTGCCTCTCTCACTTTCACTTCTAGTGCCTTTCATTTACAGGAGGTGTTATCTATTACATTTTTATTTCCCACTTCCTCCAAGGAGTTCACACACACTGCCCCCCCCCAACATTCCTGTGATACAGGCTGAACTGGGATAGAGTGATTGGCCTAGTGAGCTTCATGGCTTCGAGCAGGGGTGGCCAAACTGTGAATTGGGAGCCACATGTGGCTCTTTCACACATATTGTGTGACTCTCAAAGTCCCCACCATCTCAATGGCCAGATTGAAGAAGGCGTTTGTCTCTTTAAATCACTTCTTTAAGCCAAGCCAGCCAGCGGCTTAGAGAATGCATTTAAAGTTAAAGTTGCTTTCTTTCCATCTCTCCTCCCTCTCCATCTATTTTCCTTCCTTCCTCTACCTACGTACCAACCTACATATGACATTCGTGTCTTGCAGCTCTTAAACATCTGATGTTTATTCTATGTGGCTCTTATGTTAAGCAATTTTGGCTACTCCTGGTTTAGAGGCTTCAATCTGGGTTTCCCAGGTCCCAGTTCAGAACTCTAAACCCCAGTTGGGGGTAGGGAATCCCCCAGTTTGGAGGCCCTCCCCCCACTTCAGGGTTATCAGAAAGCAGGCAGTGGAGAAGGAAATGTCCACTGGGCACTCCATTATTCCCTATGGAGACTGGTTTTGATCCATGGGCATCTGTGGCTGGGGGGGGGCTATTTTTTGAGGCAGAGGCACTAAATTTTCAGCATAGCATCTGGTGCCTCTCTTCAAAAAAACCTTCAGGTTTCAAAAAGATTGGACCAGGGGGTCCAATTTTATGAGTCCCAAAAGGTGTCCATATCCTCCATTATTTCCAATGGAAGGAAGGCATTTAAAAGGAATGTGGTCCCTTTCAATGTGATGGCCAGAACTCCCTTTGGAGTTCAATCATGCTTGTCACAACCTTGATCCTGGCTCCACCCCCAAAGTCCCCAGATATTTCCTGAGTTATACCTGACAACCCTCTCCAATGCATCTCTATAAAGTGTTTTTACTGTACCTCACATAAAAGAGCCCCGTGGCACAGAGTGGTAAAGCAGCAGTACTGTGATCTGAACTCTCTGCTCACAACCTGATTCCGGTGGAAGCTGGATTCAGGTAGCCGGCCCAAGGTTGACTCAGCCTTCCATCCTTCCGAGGTCAGTCAAATCAGTACCCAGCTTGCTGGGGGGAAAGTGTAAAAGACTGGGGAAGGCAATGGCAAACCACTCCGTAAAAAGTCTGCCTTGAAAACATTGTGAAAGTAACGTCACCCCAGAGTCGGAAACGACTGGTGCTTGCACAGGGGACCTTTCCTATAAAGCCCTCTTGTGTGTATCCCCCATCTAGTGTATGTATTTGGGCATCAATATTGTTAAAGTGTTGCTCCTTGAAGTAACAGATCCGAGGGTTGGTGATGTACCAGTATAATGACAATGCACAGCTAAACCATGGGAGCATTGGAGTCAGTGTGGCATAGTTGTAAGAGTATCATTTTAGAAGCAAGAAGTCCCAGGTTTTTCTCCCTGCTCAGCCATGGAATTCTCTGGGTTGCCTTGAGCCAGTCTCGCTGTCTCAAGATTTGATGTGAGGATAAAATGGTAGGGAGAAGAACTTTGGTAGGCGACCCTGAGTTCCTTGGAGAAAGGTTGAGATAAATATGTAGCGGAGCACAGAGACAGCAAGCTAGTACTCTTCTGGGATCTCGTAAGAAACATGCGATTTGCTTCAAGGTCAGCACTAAATTCTTGTTTTTGCAAGCTACAGAAAGAAAGACTCTCCATCTGGCCGCTAGGGCAGGGAGTAGACTGCACCAATCTTTCCCCACTGTAGAAGTCTGTACTAGTAATTTATTTTGTTCACTTTTTATTTTGATTTTCTCTTCCCTAAATATAGTGGCAGATAGGAAGATCAAAATTTGAATTACCTGAAAAATCTAACATTTAAAAATTTATATATATATATAATTTTCATTTATTGATTTTGAAGTTGTGAAATATAAAAATAGTGGTGACCAGGGCTTTTTTTGAGCAGAAACGCACAGGAATGCAGTTCCAGCTGACTTGGTGCCAGGGGCTGTGGCCTAATATGCCAAGTTCCTGCTGAACTTTTTCCACACCAAAAAAAGCCCTGGTGGTGACTACAATTCATTAGTGGAGTATGTCTGATATTTTTCAGGCCCCTGACTGAGAGGCCTCTGGCTTGGCTTTAACATTGTTCTGTTAATGGTCAAGAAACCCTGGCCTTGCCACTTTGATTTCCTTGTGAAGCATCTAATCCTTTTGGAAGACTATATGAGGGGAAAGCCCTGACCTGAATAGGCCAGGGTAAGCCCGATCTCATCAGAATCTCGAAAGCTAAGTAGGAGGTCAAGCCTGGTTGGTACTTGGATGGGGAGACTGTCCTAGAAATATCAATTTGAGAGGACAGAGGCAGGCTTTATTCAGCCACTTCTCTGAATATCCTCCAGGCCCCAAGTAGGCGTCAGTCACCAGAGGTCGACATATATATACACACACACACACACACACACACACACTAACCATGCACCACCCATGAGAAAGTCAGGTGTCAGCAACATCATTATATATATATATATATATATATATATATATATATATATATATATATATATATATATATATATATATATATATATATATATATATATATATGAAAGCCTGGTGTCAGCAACATCTTCATTATATATATATATATATATATATATATATATATATATATATAATGAAGATGTTGCTGACACCAGGCTTTCTCATGGGTGGTGCATGGTTAGTCTATTCCTTTTTTTAATTATCAAACTTTTCAGGTTCAGCTTAACATTTAATAATCCCTTGACTGAAAGTTCTAAACAGGATGTGGAAATGACTACTCTATATTGCTGTAACTTTTGTAGAGATTAGTGCCAAAATTCAGGCTTGTTTTCTGTCTTTCGGGGAATCATTTCTTTAAATGGTTTCTGTATCCTATTCCTGTTCCATGACCAACACTGCCACTGAAATGAGTCAAAATAACTAGGGTTTTTTTGTTCTTTAGTTGACCGCAGATGTAGCAATATGTTGTTGTCTGATAGCATATCTTGACAAATTGCGTGTATCTTTGTTTAGAAAATTTGGCGTCTGGCAATTATAAGTATTTAATATGTCATTAGAGGATGTTAGTTTGTTTTTAAGCCTTCCATTTATGGCATAATAAAATCAAGAACTTAATCTGACAGGTTCCACTGAGGAAAAACAAGGATGAGGCTAAAAGTTTAATGAAGGCAGGAAATTGCATCTCAAAAAAGGGAGGGACTCTGAGGAGGATGGAAGTAACTACGGGGAGGGGAGAGACAAATTGCTAAGCATTTGCAGTACTATTTTCTGCAAAATAAATGGAGATAGAAGTACTATTGAAATATTTTAGTAGTGAATGTGATAAGTGAATACCCCGTCTCTACTGAATAGGATTGCCAACCCCCCCGGTCCAGGCGGGGAATCTCCCGGCCAGGAAGTTCTCATCGCAGGAACATCCTTCTGCGATGATGTCACCCGGAAGTCACGTCATCAAAATGACGGTGCCCATGCAGGGCCACTCTAGGCGTTTCCGGGGAATCTCTATGGTTTTCTCAGATGCTCTAGCCATTTGGGAGGTTAAACTTTATGATACTTTTGTACCATAGAGTTTTATTCTCCCAAATGGCTAGAGCACCCAGGGAAACCATAGAGTTTCCCCAGAATCACCTAGAGCAGCCCTGCACGGGCACCGCCATTTTGATGACATCACTTCCAGGTGACATCATTCATCTCGCGCACACGATGCACGTGCATGAATGTCCCCCATCGGGGGATGAAGAGTAGGGTCTTGGCAACCCTACTACTGAAGGATTCTAGACACTCATTTTGAGAGAAAAGTATATTGTTTCCCCTTTGAATAAACTGTACTAATCTTCCAAAATAGGCAGCATAAAAATAAAACTCTATATTTTCTAGTTTTCTTCCGCTGCTGAGATTAGATCTTTCCCCTACTTTTTGCATGTTAAGTACATAACATAAGATATTGTGTGTAGGCAGGAAAAACAGGGATAAAACAACCATTTTTCTTTTCAAGAAGCTCCTGCCTTTTTCTTCCTGCCAGCATCCCCTAGTATGCTAGTACAGTAAAGTTTTAGATTTAAGGGATTTAGCAGTGGGACTGATATTGCATCTATCATTGTTGGGTTAGATCCAGCAGAACATTTCTTCAACAGAAGGGGGATTATATTCAACTGTTCCCTCCTCCACCTATATACCTCTGGCTGCCTCCTCAGAGCTGGGAGAATTTCCTCTAGGAACTTCATTGCAGAGGACATTTTGAGCTGTAGCAGGAGATGGGAAGTGATGAAGGTCCTCAAGATTGAAGCCATTATCATTTGTGGCTTTCATTCATAAATTGCTGTGCAGCAGGAGTGATAGAAATTTCTCACCAGTGCTTGAGCAGAGGATCGGCTGCTTTCTTACAGTCCTCCATACTAGCCTGTGCAAGTTGACTTAACCCCCTACTACTTAGAGACTGGTTGCAATTTCCAAACAAAATGCTATTTATATGGCCATATAATTGTACGGACCGAAAATTCCTGAGGCTCATCTAGACCAGGGGTGTCAAACATGCAGCCCAGGGGCCGAATCAGGCCCCCGAAGGGCTCCTATCAGGCCCTCAAGTACCTGACTGTCATCTGCTTCCTTCTCTGTCCTGCTTCCTTCTGCATCACAGCTTGCTTTGCCAGGCTTGCTCAATAGCACAGGAGCCACAGAGCAAAACCTCTGTTTTCTCCAATGGCTGAGGCCCTTCCCTTAGGGGGGAAGGTAGAGCTTGCTTTTCCAGGCTCTTTCAGTTGCACAGCTGAGCTACTGAACCAAGCCTCTCTTCCTTCTATTGAGGGAGGCTCCTCTCCCTCCAGTCCCCTGAGGAAGGAAGGAAAGAGCCAGAGCTGTTTTTGCTCAGTTCCCTAGATCCCATGGGAGAAATGCAAAGAAAGCACCTTTAAGAACAACAGGTGCTAACGTTTTAAACATGTTTTAAGGTGGGTTTTTTTTAAAAAAATTAATTGTGTTTGTGTCCTTTGTAAAGTTTATATCTGCTACCTAATCTTAAATAGGTATACACATTGCCTGGCCCAACATGGCCCAGCCCAACTCAACATGGCCCGGCCCGACAGGGTCTCATTTATGTCAGAACCAGCCCTCATAACAAATGAGTTCGACACCCCTGATCTAGACTGTGAATACGGATGTAGGCTCAGGAGCCCTCAACAGGTGAACAAATGTCATCCTGTAAAACCTCGTCTTAAAGTGTCTTTTAGTAGGCAAACTTAATTCTGTAACAAGTGATCTTGTAATTCCAGAGTTATTCCATTCTGGACTTAGTTGGTTTTGGATAATTGGCTGCTTAGTTGTTTTACCAAGAGGCAACTGCTGGGCTCGTGGCCTGAAAGGTATAAGCTATCAAATGGCTAGACTCAATTCATGGGGGACAAGCAAAGGAGCATGTGCTTGTGATTATATCAATGGAGACCGAACGTGTGGGCTAAATATGGAAAGTTGGAAGCAATGTCTTATGTTCAAAGTGGTGATTTTCCTGTAATACTAGCAGTTCCTTAGGTTGTAACAGTGACACATGAACAGATTTTTCCATGGGCATCTGGTTGGCTTCCATGTAGAATAGGTTGCTGGATCTGATAGACCTAGCATGGTGGTGGCTATACGCAGATTATGTAAATAATTCGTATGTAGCAGTGCAGGTGGAAAAGGAAAGATAAGGGAGTGTGGAGGGGGTCTTCTGAATTTTTTTTTAAAACCTAGACAAATCTGTGTTTCGGATTAAGAATGACCAAGTTTTTTTTTCACTTTGTAATTTTTTTATTAGCAAAACCACCTTATATTACATCGACAGCTTGGCTTCATACCAGTCTTCATACATAATCAGTTTGTCTACTTCATTTCCTGCTTAACTAAACATAATTACCCCATAATTAATTTACCTTACTTAACAAACAAAACAAAACTACAAAGGAAAAAAAAAGAGAGTGGAGATGACTTTCAGCATCTATTCTTACATCATTCTTTTATATACTCCTTTTCTTATCATTAATTCATTTCCCCCATTTACTTAATATCTTTCCCTCTCCTTCTTCTTTTACTTTCTTACTAACCCACCTATATATTTTCTCCCATTTACTACTCGCTGCTGTCTTGGACTCCTCTTTCAAAAGGGCCGAGAGTATATCCGCTTCAGCAGCCTGAAGCACTTTATCAACCAATTCTTCTAAATTTGGACACTTTAATTGTCTCCAATATTTGGCGAGTAAAATTCTAGCAGCCGTAAGAATATAGACTGTCAAATACATAACTTCCTTAGGTACCTCATTTGTAATCAAAGATAATAACATAACCTCGGGTTTAAATTGAAAATCAATACATAACACTTCCTTCAAGAATTCATATACTCTCACCCAAAACTTATTTACAACATTACAAGACCACCATGAATGATAAAACGTACCGATCTTAATTCCACATTTCCAACATTTAGGTGACAAACTAGAGTTAATCTTTGATAAGTGGACTGGTGTTATATACCATCTGTGGAACATTTTTAAAAAGTTTTCTCTATAACTTATGGTCTTAATGATTTTATAGTTATTTTTCCACAATTGTGACCATTGTTCTAAATCAATGTTCTTCCCCAAATTTTGTGACCATTTAATCATTGATATTTCACCATTTCGTCCTCCAATTTCAAATTCATCATATAATTGTAGACTTTATTAATCGTTTTATCCTCCTTAGTTAACAGTATTTTATCAAAATCAAAGTTTCCTTTTGTGAAACCCGTTAACTTATCTTTATTGAATTTGGCCATGACCTGCATAAATGACCACCAGTCCATTATTATCCCTCTAGATTTTAAGTCTTCCTGCTTCCTTAACATATCTTTCTTAACTAACAAATCCTGATATCTGACCACTTTAGAAAAGTCGCATAATTGATGCTTCACCCGGAGATATCCACCTAGGTGTCTAACTATAAATTGTCCTTTTAATCTTCAACCAAACATTAAATAAAGCTTTACGGATTAAGTGATTAGTAAAATATCTATGACCTTTTTCTATGTACCACATATTTGCGTGCCAACCTGCTGAGAGATCAAATCCTTCTAATGCAAGGACTCTCTTGTTCTCCAAACAAATCCAGTCTTTCAACCAGACCGTCACATTTGCAATATAATAATTTTCCCAATCTGGCAAACCTAATCCACCATTTTCTTTTTTATCCCCTAAAATTTTCCATTTGATCCTCGTTTTTTTTCCTTGCCAAACAAAAGCCTTCACCATGTTGTTCAATTTAATAAAAAAAAGTCTAAGAATGACCAAATCTTTGAGGACCATTTTATGCTCCAGACTGTAGCCTGGGAGCTAGAAGTTGTGTGCGCCTGTGCATGCACACACACACGTGTATATAACTTTTTTGTTGTTCAGTCACACAGTCAATTCCAACTCTTTCCGACCCCATGGACCATATCTTTTAGCTTTTTGTTACTGTCCATGGGGTTTTCTTGGCAAGGATATTGGAGTGGGTTGCCATTTCTTTCTCCAGTGGATCGCATTTTGTCTGGATTCTCAGCTGCATCCTGTCCATCTTGGGTGGCCCTGCATGACATAGCCTGCAGCCTCACTGATCCGTGCAAGCCCTCTTGTCACGGCAAGGCAGCAATCCATGAGGTATATAGAACTACTACTGAGTTTGTTTCTTTTTGCCATTGAGTCACAACTGATGTATGGCAAGCCCATAAGGTTTTCAAGGCAAGAGACGTTTCAGAGGTGGTTTGCCCTTGCCTCCCTCTACCTCACGACCCTGATATTCCTTGATGACCTCCCATCCAAATACTAACCAGGGCCGACCCTGTTTCACTTCTGAGATCTGATGAGATTGAGCTAGCCTAGACGGTGCATGTCAGAGCATAACTACTAGCAGGGCTTTTGTTCTGGCTGGCCATTACTCAAGGATAAGGGGAACAACACAGAAGTTCATAAATTCACATCAGTTTTGACCAAATGAATGGTGCCCCGCCCCCCGAGTTCTATTATTCTCTGTTATAAGGTTCTAAATATCAGAAATATTTTTCAGTGATGATGATTCTATTTTACTTTTAGTTCTACGCGTTTTAGAGTCAATAATAATTTTTTTTTGGGGGGGGGGGAGAATTGCTTTGGAAATATTTGCTCTGGCTCCAGGTTAGTACAAAAAAAAAGGCAGGCAAGGGTGGGGAAGGATGTCTCATGCATTCTGCTTTTAGTATGATTTTAAAATGGCCAAGGAACATAAGTGAAGACAGGGTAGCAAAACTTGGAGCCGTCCTAAATAGTGTGATTTTTTTTTTAATGGAGGCTTTGGATAGCTCAGAATTTATGTTCTTTTTATTATTTTTATTTGTCCCCTTGATAATAAACCAACAAGGCTAACCTGAGGCCAACATACCCAGCAGGAAATTTGGGTCACGGGTAGTTACATTTTTAAAACTTATGCTTTAATGGCTGTTCAATCAGTGTAATTGATTGATTTGTAACTGCACAGAGAGCTCCTAAATCATTATAGACAGGCTAGTTAATGACAAACTGCTAGAGGGTTTTGTTGGAGACAAATGTCTCAACTCTCTGTGGTATTCTCCTACAACCCTTTCAGGGTTTGACTTATTCTTTGTATTTTGTATGTTATAACTCGGCTGACTTTAAAATACAAAATACACCCATTTAGACTTGGACTTAAAAACAAAACAAAAAAGAAAACTTAGTGTAAAACCATAATTTGTATTTAATGATTGCTAAATTAAATTATAGTTTGTTATTTTTCTTAAGATCAGGACGGGTAGCACCGCTTATGCAATCATGTGCTGGTTAACAAAACAAACAAACAAAAATTATTACTTTGTTTTATCCCATTAAAATGTTCCAAACATGCAATAAACCAGGTTTAGAATACATAGAGCTGGATCTGGCCTAGATTATTCTTTGTCATTATAACATCCCATTCTTCCTTGGAAAGCTCAGTGTTCAAAACAGTTTATGTGGGGTTCGCAGCAGGGTTGCCAGGTCCAACTCAGGAAATATCTGGGGACTTTGGGGGTGGAGCCAGGAGCAAGGTTATGACAAGCATGATGGAACTCCAAAGGGCATTCTGGCCATCAGATTTAAGGGAACTGTGCTCCTTTTAAATGCCTCCCTTCATTGGAAATAATGGAGGATAGGGGCACCTTCTTTGGAGGCTCATAGAATTGGACCCCCTTGTCTAATATTTTTGAAACTTTTTTGGGGGGGGGGGGAGGAGAGACACCAGATACTATGTTGAAAATTTGGTGCCTCTACCTCCAAAAAAGAGCCCCGTGGCGCAGAGTGGTAAAGCTGCAGTACTGCAGTCGGCGCCCTCTGCTCACGAGTCACGACCTGAGTTCGATTCCAGCGGAAGCTGGTTCAGGTAGCCGGCTCGAGGTTGACTCAGCCTTCTATCTTTCTGAGGTTGGTAAAATGAGTACCCAGCTTGCTGGGGGAAAAGTGTAGATGACTGGGGAAGGCAATGGCAAACCACCCCGTAAAAAATCTGCCGTGAAAACGTTGTGAAAGCAACGTCACCTCAGAGTCAGAAACGACTTGTGCTTGCACAGGGGACTACCTTTACCTTTACCTCCAAAAACAGCCTCCCCAGAGCCTCAGATACCCATGAATCAATTCTCCACTATATCCTATGAGAACCAGTCTTCATAGGGTATACGTAATGGAGTGCCCAGAGAACATCTTCCCCCTCCCCACAAACAACCCAGGGAATCCCTTGGCCCCAGCTGGGGATTGGCAACCCTACCAATGAGTATTCCTTCTAAGCAGGCATTGCAGTATTAGGTGCCCCAAAACCATTCACTGTTTGGGGGAATAGCAGTGCAGATGAAATTGCTCTTCCTCCCTCTTGTGTTTGCACCCTTCTGTTGATTTCACACACACACCCCTTTGCCCTCCTCCCTACAGCATGCTGTCCATGTAACTGTCCCTCCATTGGGCCCCACAGCCTTAGGAATCATCTTTCCAGGGCAAGAGAAAGATACAAGCCAATAATACACAGAAATGTTAAAATCCATTTATTAGTCTGTTATTTCTTCTATTTAGTCACGTTTTCTTGACGTTAGCTAACTGTACATTATTCACATCGTTGCGAACCTTTATATCATGAATGATACTAGTATTATTATTAATCCAACCTGTTAGTTTGTTCATTTCCATACCAATGCTGTTTTCCTAAAAACAACTTTAAAGCACACACACACACAAAAACACAGAAAGGTTGTTGTTGTTTGTCATTGAAGCAACCTCAGTATGTTGGGGTGGGGGAGGGAATCAGACTTTTATTCCAGTAAGATAGGAGAGATTTTCAGTTCCTTCCAACTGCAGCGTGGTGGTGCCACTTCTTACAACATGTGTGTATGGCATACGTGGTTTAAATTCATTTAAAAGAGGGCTGTTTATTTGGTTTTTTTAAGGACAGTTATCCTAATGGCCAACTGTGAGGCAGTTGCAACTCCTCACAGCAGAGTCTGCTGGCAATGTCCTTCCTCTGAAAGATACACAACAGGTTACACCCCAGGCCTGGGCTTCAGGTGTTGCCCCACTGCTGTGAAAGCCCCCAGAAGGGGTCATTTTCCTTTGGGGCCTTTGACCAGCTGTAAGACAGAACAATTCCAAAGCGCTTACAGGACAGCTCAAAGTTATCTGGCGTATCTGGTTTAATTACCCATTTTTATAGTAATTATGTATCTTAATGGTGGGCACCAGGCTGTCTCTTCCTTTGAGAACGCACGCATAGCTGGTCTTGAGGACAAAAGGAGATTGAGGAAGAATCGCACTGCTACAGCACCAACCCTAAATCAGACTTTTCCCTGCAGCCGCTGTGGCCGGACCTGCCTGTCCCACATTGGTCTTGTCAGCCACCAGCGAGCCTGCAGCAGACGTGGACTATTGCACCCTTCTTAAATCTTCGTTCGCGAAGTCAAGCCGAGAGATGTATCTTAATATAATGATGATTTTTGTATTTTTTATTGTTGTCACCTACCACGAATGCGTCAAGAGAAAGGCAGAGTGTATAAATATTTAAAATAAATTAGGCCTTGTCAGATTTGAATTTTTCTGCTATGACAAAAAATTAAAACAAAAAAATAGTGGTCACCATTTGGGGGGGAAATGCTATTTCTAATTACAATTGGGATGAAATTCAATATGAAATTAATAGACTTTCATTATGTTCTGTGAAATGAATGGGTAACTTTGAACAAGGTCTACTGTATTTCATTTTTAGCTCCCATTCCTGAAATAAACACATGTCTTTATAACAAAGTTACTGAACAAAATTGAGTGGGAGGTGGCATTTACAAAGATATGAAAACTTTGCTTTGCATACCTTCCCAGATTTTTCTGGAAGTTTTTAGACCTTCTTCAAGACAGACTTAGGATTTTTCTATAATTGTACGACTTAAAAGGGTTTTTTTTTTAAAATGATTTATTGTACCATGAAAAAATGGGATTTCTTTTCCTTTTTTCCTCATTCAGAATCTTGGGGAATCAGCCCTGCCTGGTGTCCTGAACCAATTACTGCCAATAATCAAGTCTCATAACAACAGGACAGATGATGACTACTCCCCTGAAGACCTTCTTATCTTGCTGGTGTACATCTATTCCATAGCTGAAGAAGTTAATATTGGGAAAGAGTTAGACATGGCTGAAGGAAAAGTGAAGGAGTCACTTGTCCATTCGATATGTGATGAACCTAAACTATCTAACTTGCTGCAGAAAATAACAGGTAAGTGGCTTACATTTTCTTAAAAGTGCTTATTTTATTTATTTATTAGATATTTTGTGACCATGCACCGAGAGGGTCTTGTAAAAACTCATAACACTTAAAACAGCATCATGTTAAAAACCAATGTTATAAAATATTAAAATATATGGCTCAGCACCATATCACTATGACAGAAATAAGAAACTCAAATATTCGTTAGTTTTTCCCCCAAGGTATGTGCCCTGATTGACTAAAAGACTTTAGTTTCAGATTATCCAAGCCTTTGAAGCCTAGTTCTTTACTCCAAGGGTTAAGATCCAGTTTCATTTGTTGGCAACTAATATCATTTGGGACACATCCCCTAGAGCAGGGGTGGCCAAACTGTGGCTCAGGAACCACATGTGGCTCTTTCACACATATTGTGTGGCTCTCCAAGCCCCCACTGCTCAGTTAGCAGGCTTGGGGAATGCATTTGTCTCTTTAAATTACTTCTCCAAGCCAACCCAGCTGGTAACTTGGAGAATTTATTTAAAGTTAAAATTGCTTTCTTTCCACCTCTTCCTCCCCCCCATCTATTTGCCTTCCTTTCTCCCTCCCTTTCTTCATGTCTTGAGGCTCTCAAACATCTGATGTTCATGTCTTGCGGCTCTTAAACATCTGATGTTTATTCTATGTGACTGTTATGTTGAGCGAGTTTGGCCACCCCTGCCCTAGAGTAATGCTTCCTCTGAGGTACTGATGGGGAATATGTGGAATAAAAGAAGCATATGTACAGGCTGATTTTTCTTGTGAATAAACCCAAGGATTTCACTTAGATTAATTCATACCAGACACACATTGTAACACATGTTGAGGAGTAGTGCTAAGCTCGACAAAAGCTTTTGTGAAGAAATGCATTGTCTCCTGGAGGCTTGCCCACGAGCAGGGCTTCACTGTGCATTTTACCCGTTTTTCCTCTGAGCTAAGAACAAACGGGGGAGGGGGGAGGAAGTTAGCCCGTAACCTCTTAAGATACGTTAATATGTCTTGCTAGAGACAATGGGATGAGCCGGTTTACCACCCCACCTTCTTTGAGCAGGGAATAGAGGTGGAGGTGTTAATGAAGAGCCAGTTTGGTGCAGTAGTTAAGTGTGTGGACTCTTACCTGGGAGAACGGGGTTTGATTCCCCACTCCTCTACTTGCAGCTGCTGGAATGGCCTTGGGTTAGCCATAGCTATTGTAGGAGTTGTCCTTGAAAGGGCAGCTGCAGTGAGAGCCCTCTCAGCCCCACCCACCTCACAGGGTGTCTGTTGTGGGGGGAGAAGATATAGAAGACTGTAAGCCGCTCTGAGTCTCTGATTCAGAGAGAAGGGTGGGGTATAAATCTGCAGTCTTCTTCTTCTTCTAGACAGGTTATAGGAAGGAACTTCCCAGAGACAACAGGAAACAAGGAATTTAAGCTGTGCCAAAGATGT
Organism: Heteronotia binoei; assembly: GCF_032191835.1. Classification (NCBI taxonomy): domain Eukaryota; kingdom Metazoa; phylum Chordata; class Lepidosauria; order Squamata; family Gekkonidae; genus Heteronotia; species Heteronotia binoei. Next base: position 27,788,195 of record NC_083231.1, on the reverse strand, counting down.
TCTGTGACTTTCCCACCAGTTGCTCTGCAGGCACATTTTGCCGCAGGGCTCCCTCCAGTTCCCCTTGTGGCTTTGCAGTGTTGTCTTTTAAGGATTAAGAAACTGGGAGGGGAACTGGAGTCAAAATGTGCCCTGTGTCAAAATGTGCCCCCAGAACAACTGGTGGGAAATTGATCACTTATGCTGGGGAAAACCAGAAGCCTGGGGACGGACCAATGCTAGTGATAAATCAGTATATGTTTTAATAATAGTATTTAACAACAAGAGTTTCACAGATTATGAAAAAAAGGTCAGAAGATGCAAAAATTAATATTTTTAATGAATAGTTGAATTGTAGAATTCACTGCTAGTGGGTACAGTGGAGACCGTTAGCATATATGGTTTTCAATGGGGACTAGACAGATTTGCAGAGGACAAGTCTGTTGATGGCTACAGGCCATGATAACAAGAGAGTCTCCACTGCCAGGTATCCCACATGCCCTGATAGTCAGCCTTGTAGAAGAACTGGATGGCCACTGTGTGAAACAGCATGCCAGATTAGCTGGACCACCGGTCTGATCCAGCATGGCCCTTCTTTTCTTACTGTGTGCAAATTGTTTTTTAATATGTGTGTGTTTGTGTGTATTCCTGTTAGAGACTTAAACTAGACAACTAGAGAGCTTGTGGGACATAATGCAAGATTTCAGTAATCAGTTTTTCCACAGTGTGGATACATTTGTAACATCTTGTAGTAGCCTGGCAGGCATAAAATAGTCCAGAATCCAATAAGGCTGTTTATGTGAGAGGCACGAAATAAACAACTCTTGCACAACATAATACAGATGTTATTTAACATTATAAAGTTGGGGGTGGGGGGAGAGAAATCTGGCATCCATGAGAATGAAAGCACAGCCATATTTTATCAGGTCTCTGGTACATTTAACAAGATGTTTTATTTTGTGTGGCTACAATAGACTTCAGAGAAAATATGAGCAATCCTTTACATCAGATACCACCAGGTTTAGGATCTTTTCATCTTTTGGAGATGAAATTAATTCCATTTAACCTGAGTTCTGGAAGTACTGTGGCACAGATAACTGGATTTTGTTTTATATCAAGACTCCTTCATTGCACCCATTGTGACAAAGGAGGGGTGGAAGATAATAATAATAATAATAAATTTTATTTCTATCCCGCCCTCCCCACCTCGGCAGGCTCAGGGCGGCTAACAACAAGATGAGAGGGAAGCACGTGTGTAAAACCATTAATAATCCCATTTCATTTGCCACGTCCACTTAAAATGACATCTGAATTAGGATAGCGAGGTTCCTTCATTGCTCTGGCAGGGGGATATGGGGGATGTTCTGGAGGTGAGTGAGGACATTACATGACGCACTGACATCAACCGGAAGCAACATCACCATGTTGGCACTGCCAGGAGCAACACTTTAATTTTGGGGTGAAACTCTATGGTAAAATTGCCCTTAAACCATGATGCGCTGACATCACCCAGAAGTGACACCATCATGTTGGCACTACCAGTAGCAACATTTTGGTTTTGGGGTGAAACTTATGGTAAAATTGCCCTTAACCATAGTTTTGCCCCAAAACCAGAGCATCCCCACACAACATACCTGATGCAGTGATGTCACTTCCTGGTGACACCATTGTGTTGGGGACTGTTTAGAGGCCGAGTTTCCCCCATCAGGCAGTTGGTCCATGGCGGGGAGAAGCCCCTAAAACCAGAGGATCCCCTACTCAGACCTGGGGACTGGCAACCCTGACAGAACGCAGCCATCTAGTTCAACTTGCCCTGTGGCCTGGCATCCTTAACATGGTGTTATGCTGGTGCGCTAAAACAGCAGTGGTGTTTATTGCTTTTGAATCCTTATATGTGTCCCTTCCTAATAAAGGACTCACAACAATCAGAGTCTAAAGTACAGTAGCTTTGAAGATTATTAATCAACATGTCAATTATCAGCAATGTTCAGTTGTATATTCTCAGTTACGCAAATGAGATTTCTTATACTGGCTCTTTTTTGACTTCAGGCCCTGAAACTTGACATCAATTGGCTTTTGAATTATGAAGCATTGAGTTAGAGGCATATTTATGGAAGTCTGCTTCAAAGTACATGCATCCCTAGCTGAATGAATCATGGAATCATAGAGTTGGAAGGGACCTCCAGGGTCATCTAGTCCAACCCCCTGCACAATGCAGGAAACTCACAAATACCTCCCCCTAAATTCACAGGATCTTCATTGCTGTCAGATGGCCATCTAGCCTCTATTTAAAAACAGAGCAAGGAATTATACATAAAAACAGAATGAGGATTATACATATGTAGCTCCTGATACTTCAATAGCATAATGCCAGAGCTGAGTCTGATTGTATAGAGCAGTGATCAGACAATTAGCTCTTATTCTGATCATCTTGGGGAGAGGAATAACTTCTCTCTCCACCACTGCCATAGATAAGTGGCACTATTATTGTTGATCTACCAGCAGCAATATGTGTTCAGCTGTAGCGGCTATGTATGAACTATAGCAGCTGCCCATTTTTGTGTATGCATATGTTGTGTATACAGTGTATAGGGCCTCTTTTGTATATAAAAAATTGCAGTAATAATATGCTCTTTACAGGTTTCTTTTAATCTAAGCGACTCAGCATGTTATACAATAATAAAAGTGAAAGGAAGATAAATACCTGTTTCTATTGGCATCACTTGAAAATAGTACATGCTATACATTTTTCATTTGATAGAACTATTTGTTTATAGCAAGCTATTCAAATATAGTGGATAACTGAACATAACCGTCTGGGCTTTCTCATGACTAATTTATAACAGATTTATATTCATCAATGTTTCTACCAGTAATCAAGACTAAAGGATTAGGCCAAGTACCGCTGTAAACAGTAATGACAAGCTATATTCTTCAAATAAGAGATTTCCTCTGGGAACTGTAGAAGAAAATGGGAAGTAAAAAAATCAGTGTGTTAAATTTGGAAACACCTGTCCGAACTAAATACAATTTTAAAACAATACCCAAAAGTTAATGTCAACCTTTCCTCTCCATGGGTTCTGGTTATGGGCTAACCCTAGGAATTATACCCATAGGTTAGATGAGTTAATCTAAAGCAGAGTTGTCGTAAGCAGAGTTATACCCTTTTAACCCATTTACTTCAATGGGATTCATTTCCTGACGGTTTATCTGTCCTGGGTTCAATGTTGTTAGGAGGTGGGGGCGGGGTTCCCACTTCCCCACGGCATCATGGTGCATTGATGCATCTCCCTGGGTTTCCTTGGCTTTTCTCTGGTCTTTCTCAAACCTCCTTTGCTCCAAAGTTTTGGAAAAGATTACAGTAAAGCTTGGATCACATTCATGTTGTGTGGGTGGGATCACTGCTGTGTCAGATTTCCCTGTCCGCATAGCAGCCATGGCAGACTGTTCCTATGGCACACAACACCCCTTTAATTCAGAGGGGGGGAAAATTGGCACTAGACTGTCATTATATCATTATACTGTTGAAATAATATGGGCAATGGTTTTCCAGAATTCTCAACTTTCAATTTTTTTTTTAAAGAGGAAAGGTATCTGACATTTTCTTTTGGTAATATATAAGAAGGAAAGCATATCCCCCACAAGGGAAAAGGCTAGAGACATTTTAAAAAATGAAAGCTGGGGACTGAGAGAACCATTAGCTCTATTGTTAAAGGGGTATACTGATATAATAATGATATACAGTAATTAAAAAAAAATAATTGCAAAAGCGAGAGGGGGTGAGTGCTGCTGGGTGGCTGGGACAGGGAGACTGTAGGGAAACCTGCCAGATGGAAGTGCCATTGCTGCTGTGCTTTATAAGCAGCCCCACTAGCGATGAGGAAACCTCACAAACCCATCCCCATGTGGAAAACCACCTTAGAAAGGTGTAACTTCAACGCATTTAGAAGGGGTATATAACCAGGGCTTTTGGGGTAGAAAAAGCCCAGCAGGAACTCATTTGCATATTAGGCAACACACGTGCACACACCCAATATCACCATTGTTTCACATGGGTTTTTTGTAGAGAAAGACCAGCAGGAACTCGTTTGCATATTAGGCCACACCCCCTGATGCCAAGCTAGCTGGAACTGCGTTCCTATGCGTTCCTGCTTTTTTTTTTTTTTTTTTTTTTAGCCCTGGGTATAACTCTGCTTAGTATTGCTCTGTCGATGAGCATTCCCTCCAGTCTTCTGCCAGGTTAGAGAGAAGGGAATGGAGAAAATAACTTGCAACACTATAACAGTATTGTAAAATAACAATATATAAGCAAAGCCAGTTTGAATGTTAAGCTATTGACTGTTGATAATGGAGTCCTTTATAAGGAAGTCCTTTAAGCAGCCTAAAGGATCCATCTCACAGCACAGTTATCCATTCTGCAGCTGCTAAATTGGGACGAAACGGAGGCTTCTAGCTTTTTCTTGATGAGAACATCAATCCATATTGAAAGGTTTACACTGACATGCCCCCAAACAATTCTACATTAGACTTTTTCACAAGCAGATAATTTTGCCCCTTCATCCAAAATGTCCTTCACATTAAAAAGGAAAAAAAAACCCTTTAGGAAAAAGCCTTCAGTCAGAAGTTCTTTCTAATGAACTGTGAAGGTCAACAAGTATTTGCAAACCCATCCCAGATATGAGGATTTGACAAATATAGGATGTATTTTAGTGTTAAGCAAGACAAGATGCTGAAAGCTAATTGGAATCACATCATAGGGGGAGGGAAGGAGCAGCTGATGTTGCTGGTGCCATTTAGTTTGTGTCCATCATTGTGTTGCTTTCTGCTAGAAAAGGAATGGGGCCTGGAACTTCAGATACCTGGGCAAAAGGATATGAGCATTAATAAAGAAATAGTATGGTACTAGGTTGAAAAGCGGAACTTGGAAATATTATGACAATAAATGCAAATAAATAACATAATACATGTAAGTTTTTCAGTTGCTTTAACATTGAAGAGATTTAAAAATTGAAATTGGAGAGCCTTGTGCTCGGTGGACCATCATCTACTGGCTGTTTCTGGCCCAAAGGACACCTGCTTAGCTTCAACCAGGGTCAGGGCCTTTTCCACCGTGGCCCCAGCCTGGTAGAACATGCTCCTGTCTGAGATAAGGACCCTGCAGGACCTATTACACTTCTGCAGGGCCTATAAAACGGAGCTGTTCTACCATGGCCCCCCTTGCTGAAGTTCTCCATCTGTATATGTCCCATACTAATAAGATCTTCATTGTCCTCTGACTTATAGACTAATAGCCTCTGGTCATTTGAGGTTGCTGTATTTCTTAATTTACCATGCTACCTGTTTTTTAATTGTTTATTGTTATACCCAGGGGTCGTTTTGTAGAAAAATAGGTGGTGGATCTCATTAGCATAACTCATTAGCATGTGCCACACACTCCGGCCAAAAGCAACCGACACAAGAAAGGAGAGACCCGGGTGAGCAAGGCCTGCTTGGGCTCATTAGAGATCCAGCCGGCCCAAACAGGCCTCACTCGCCTGGGGCTCTCCTGGGTCTCCCCCCCCCAGTCAAAAAGTCAGCAAGTCACCCGCCACCCAAAACCACATAAGAAGTAGAGAAAGGGTGGCATGGGCTTTTCCAGGGGTTAATGAGGGCTACTGTTAGGCTTGTCAATTCCCAGGTCCCAGCGGGGGTTCTCCTGCTTTCCCAGGCTCCTTCCCGCTCCCAATCAGCTGGCCGGTGGGGGGGAAGCCCCGCCCCCACAGCACCATGTGCCTTTCCACCTCCAGAGGCTTCAGTCTGTACTTGGAAAGGCTTCCTCTTGTGTCTGTGTCTTTAAGGCTGAATGGATGGTGTATATGTATCTTTAAGGGGGCTGAATGGGGGCGGGAGGGGAGTAGGCAGAAGAACATGGCTGCTCCCGGTGCTTTCGAAAGCAGTTCAGACCCTCCTTTGGTTGCACATTCTTTTCAGAGGTCCTTTGCATAGGAAAGGTAAACTTGAACCTTTGGTTGCTCTGTGTTACTTAGAAGAGGTTGGAAGTTCAGCAACTAGTGAGTAGAGATGCCAATCCCCCACTTCAGAGTCGTCAGAAACAGAGTGGGGGGGGAGGGAAATGTCTGCTGGGCACTTCATTATTCCCTGTGGAGATCAATTCTCATAGGGGATAATGGAGAATTGATCTGGGGGTATCTGGGGCTCTGGAGGGGCTGTTTTTTGAGATAGATGCACCAGATTTTCAGCATAACATCTGATGACTCTCCTCAAAATGCTTTCCAAGTTTCAGAAAGATTGGACATGGGGGTCCAATTCTATGAGCCCTGAAAGAAGGTGCCTCTATCTTTCATTATTTCTAATGTAGGGAAGGCTTTTAAAAGGTGAGCTGTCCCTTTAAATGTGATGGCCAGAACTCCCTTTGGAGTTCAATTGTGCTTGTCACAACTTTGCTTATGGCTCCACCCCCAATGTCTCCTGGCTCCACCCCCAGAGTCTCCTGGCTCCACTCTCAAAGTCCCCAGATATTTCTTGAATTGGACTTGGCAACCCAAGCTACTGCGGGTGTGGCAAAGTCCCTGGTGGCTGGCTGGCTGCCCATTTTCCTACTCCAGGGATTGTTATGCAGCTGCACCTACTATTTAATGGACAAGGTAGGTGGGGTGGAGGAAGAGGAACCCTCAAAAAGGTCCTGCTGAATCTGAGGCCTTGTTATATCGGTTTTAATGGTTTTATAGTATTATTGTTGAGCAATATAACAATGATGATGTCATGGGGTGTGGCCTAACATGTAAATGAGTTCCTGCTTGTCACTGGTTGTGACCTGCCCTGAGCTTGCTTGCAGCGGGAGGGCGGGATATAAATCGGAAAATAAATTAATATGTTTTTTTCTCTCTCTCTTAAGATATTGTTTTTAATTTTCTTCAGCTTCTTATCCACCATCTGTTAATTACTTGCTTAGATTTTGAGTGCTTTGTCGAAAGATGTTTGCATGCCTCGAAAAACTGCTGGAATCTATTGTTAAGCTCACACAACAGAGTTGGAATGTAAATCAAACAAATCTATATTTGCAGTCTGTGATTCACCTACTCCATGTTGCTCTGTGTACAGCCCTGACATCCTAATTGTCACATTCTCTAGGTCTTTACTCAGCAACGGTTTCAGATCTGAAAAACCCCCTCAGCTTTCCATGTGCTTTTTATCCACTGGTGGTTTGTACATTGAACTTCATTTCTATACATATCTTATATAAAATGAAAGCAGCTGTTCTGGCCCCTTTTCGTATTAGACTGCCAGTATCAGCTTAGCACAAAGGAATACCTGTCGAAACATCTTAGGCGCTTTCACGCAAACTAAATAACGTACTTTCAGTCCACTTTCAATGCACTTTGCAACTGGATTTTATTATGTGAAATGGCAAAATCCACTTGCAAACGGTTGCTGAAGAGGATCTCTGCCAACTGGAGATCAGTTGTAAAAGCAGATCTCCAGGCTCCACCTGGAGGCTGGCAGCCCTAGTGCATCAGCTGGAGTCTCACGGATCTGTTCTCACAGGTATGCGGTATAATTCTTGGCCAGGGTCACTGGTGGCCCAGGTTTCTTTTAAAATGCAGTATGTATATGGTTGGTAAGAAAATCTGAAACACTGCATTTAGGAATGGATGCCTGTTTCAGAGCTATTTGGGTTTTCATTTATCTTGCATTTTGTTGTGGGATGTATCCTACAAAACATTTGTAAGCTGTCATATAGATCAGAACTGTTGAACTCATTTGTTACAAGGATTGGATCTGACATAAATACCACTTTGTCTGGCTGGGCCATGTCACGTGTGCCATAAAATGTAATGCCACGCACCCAGAGATATTTTACCACTGACAATGACCCATATTCATCCTCCACAGAGCTTGGGGGCAAACCAACCCTCCTTGCCCCTTATGATTGCCAACTATGGGTTAGGCAATCCCTGGAGATCTAGGGGAAGACCCTGGGGAGGGTCTGCATCTGGGGAAGGGAGGGACCTCGACCAGGGGGTATAACATCCTAATATAGGCCCTTCTGGTCCACATTTGGACTGGTTTTCCCCCAGTTGTTCATGGGACAGATAAGAATCCTGGACAGGCTGATTCCATCCCCCAGGCCGTATGTTTGACGTGTCCGACACGGATATTGGATCCAGCCGACTTTTTAAATGCAGTTTTACCCAATTCTCATTGCTACAATACCCACTTTTATTGATGCTGGTTCCATGATCTCCACCATAGTCTTTTGAGTGGTCAAAGGGAGACTGTCTCCTCCCCTTATCAACAAAGGTTGGATGATCCAACCCATTGTCTGGGTCTCCATAGAAGTTTGAAATACTAAGAGATATAGCACAGTTATATAGTATGTATGTTAAAAATTAATCAGTCTAAGTGGAAGGATAACTTTAAAAAAAAATTAAATACTTACGGTATATCCTGCCACATGGATTTTTAAAAAGCCTCCTGAGATGGATATAGTTATTGTGGTTTGTATTGTACTTTGGTATTTAATATGGAATCTAAATCATAATTCCCATAGAAGCTCTAATTTTTATTAGGCCTTCATGTGTTACCTTTCTACTCTGTCTTCAGCATGTGGGCTAAGCTGGCTCTCAACTGGATGGTAATTTTCATTGAAGTGTTTATAACATGAAGTCCGCCAGTCTCTCTCTTTCTCTCTCACTTTCTCTCTCTCTCTCTCTCTCTCTCTCTAATACAAGACATATGCCTTCAGTTTTGCAGGCCCCTGAATCCTTGCCAATTTAGCAACTCAGCCAACTGGAACAGGAAACTGATATGTTGCAATATTCATTAACTATTTATGTTATGCAAATAGACATGAACAATAAGCATTTAGAGGTCATCTGAACACCAAGTTTAAGTAAACAATGTAATTAGCTAATCAGCTGCTGTTAAAAATTGGACTGCACTCTTTTTGATGGAACTTGTGCAAACATATGATGGAACAGTTTAAAAAAAAATTCCATACAAGTCACTTCCTTGGAAAGACTCCAAGCTTTGGCAGCATGCAACTTACACATTTTTTTAAAATGTGCACATCTTTTTCTGCTAGCTTCACTTTGCCAGACTGGGTGTGTGCCCTTTAGAAACAGTGTACTGTTATAATGAATAATAAGGGGAGAAAACTAATTTGTCTTTTTGGCTTCTGCTTGACATGAAATATTCCCTAGTTTTATGTCATGTTCATATTTAGTAGCTCTTTTTAAAAGATTCTTTTAGATGACAGTAGAACCTTGCTCTGTATTCTCTGGCAGCTAAGACTGTTGGGTCATTAAATTATTAAGCAAAACGCTTGATTGGCCAGTTGTCTTGTTTCTTGCACAATATTCTAAGAAGTGATTATCAACAAAATTTAAGTATGTACATTGAATCCCTAATTAAGAGCTTCCAAGATTCTAGACTGTAGCCAGAGCAGGGCATATAGCAAGAGTGGGCCCCAGCTACAGATTATTCAGTTTTTGGTTAAAACAATTGGAGCTAGGGTTGCCAAGTCCAATTCAAGAAATATCTGGGGACTTTGGGGGTGGAGCCAGGAGACATCGGGGCGGAGCCAGGAACAAGGGTGTGACAAGCATAATTGAACTCCAAGGGAGTTCTGGCCATCACATTTAAAGGGACCACACACCTTTTTAAATGTCTTCCTTCCATAGGAAATAATGACGGATAGGGGCACCTTCTTTGGGGGCTCATAGAATTGGACCCCCTGGTCCAATCGTTTTGAAACTAGGAGGATACTTTGGGGAGAGTCACTAGATACTATACTGAAAATTTGGTGCCTCTACCTCAAAAAACAGCACCCCCAGAGCCCGCAAAACCTCCAGATCAATTCCCCATTATACCCTATGAGAATCGATCTCCACATAGAGAATAATGAAGTACTCAGCAGACTTCCCCCCCATTTCTGGCAACACCGAAGAGGGACTGGCCTCTCTACTCACGAGTTGCTGCCAACTTCTTCAAAGTAACACAGACACCCCATCCCAAGAGGAAGCCTTTCAATCAGTGACTGAAGCCTCCGGAGGTAGAAACGCACATGGTCCTCTGGGGGCGGAGCTCCCCCCCCCTCCACTGGCCAGACTCCCCGAGGAGATGCCTGTAGCAGCCGGAGAGGACGCAAGGACTACGAGTCCCAGCATGCACCTCGCGAAGGGAGGCTGCGCCGTTTCCCCCCCCCCCCCACCCCTCCCGCTTCCACGTTTTTGGAGATCGGGGGAAAAGGCTGCTAATCCAGGGGTCCCCCGGCAGGGTGGGGGGTTGGGAAGCCTAATTGGAGCTTGTTTTTAAAACGGGAATTTCTTTGGGGGACGATCCCCGTTTTAAGCTACTATTGTAGGATGGTTAAAGCAGGGATAGGCAATATCTTTAGCATGGGAATGGGAACAAGATCAGATTTATTTATTATTTATTATTATCAATTTATAGCCCGCCCTATATGGTATCAATTGCCTCCACTTCTTCCATACATCCCCCAGCTGGTATAAGCAAATGGGTTGACAGAGTTATTTCATTGGGGCTCCTGTAGCAGGGAGGCCACAGAATAACAAAATGTCCACCGCCTCAGTTGAATGCCTGGTGGAACAGCTCTGTCTTACATTCCCTGTGAAACTGCGACATTCCCAGTTCTTTTTCAGATGGGAATAGGGTTTCCAGGTCCAATTCAAGAAATATCTGGGGACTTTGGATGTGGAGCCAGGAGACTTTGGGGATAGAGCCAGGAGCAAGGGTGTGACAAGCATAATTGAACTCCAAAGGGAGTTCTGGCCATCACATTTAAAGGGACTTTTAAATGCCTTCCCTCCATTGGAAATAAAGGATAGGAGCACCTTCTTTGGTGACTCATAGAATTGGACCCCCTGGTCCAATCTTTTTGAAACTTGGAGGGTGGTTTGAGGAGTGGCACCAGATGCTGTGCTGAAAATCTGGTGCCTGTACCTCAAAAGCACCCCCTCAGAGCCCCAGTTACCCACAGATCAATTCTCCATTATACCCTATGGGAATTAGTCTCTATATGCCCAGCAGACATTTCCTTCCCCTGCTGTTTTCTGATGACCCTGAAGCGGGGGGAGGGCCTCCAAACCGGGGGTCCCCTGCCCCCACCTGGGAATTGGCAACCCTAGATGGGAAGGTTTGGACACACCTGGAAACGTTCCAGCCTCACGTTCCTCCCAGAGAAGGCTGGCTATGGCAATATCTAGAACAATTCATGCTAAGATTTCATAACTCCTAGATGGCATGACATCACACAAATCCCATTGCTTTCCCACCTCTAACTGGTCTACAATTTTTTTTCTTTTTCAACAGTTGTGTGGGGCATGATTTAGATTCTTTTGATTTTTGTTGTGTTTCAGGTTCCCCTCCTCCCTCCACAAGGCTATATTTCATAAGTTTTTATGTAGGTATGATGAATTGAAATATAGATTATTCTGTTTGGAGCAGATGTTCGGAGACTTAAAAATGAGAACCACAAGGATTCTATTATTTCTATGCCATATGTGTACCAAATATATGTCTCATTTGATTGATCAGAACATTATTTATTCAGCAACAATTTTTATTGCTGGAGCCCATTGCTGCCATGCATTTTCAAAAATTTAATAATACACATGGATTTAATAGTTTGAGATGAGGGTGATGGAGGGGCAGGGTTGTCACAAAAAGTGGCACAAAGACTCTTAGGTACTCAAGTTCCACTTATGCTGGGATGTTTTGCCTAACAGCATTAAAATTACTGTATTGAGTATCATGAGGAATTATAGGGACATTAAAAAAAACCCCTAAATACATAGGGCCTTTACCCTTAGAATTTCTACCTGAAGCTAGATGAGTGGCAGCCTGAGAAAGGACCTTGTCAGTAGTGGCACCAAAACTTTGGAACTCCCTTCCCAGGGAGACTTGTCTGTCGCCCTCTACTGGTATCTTTCACCAGCAGGAAGTTTTGGGGTTTTTTTGGCCTGGCATACCCCTGATGATTGTTACTGTCCCTCCTTCTGGTGTTATTTGTCTGTTTTTAATCGTATTATTTTATAATTTTTAAAGTATTTTAATTGAGCAATTTTTAATTCTGTTTTTTTAAAATATTGGCTGTGTTATGGACCCTGATTGGGTAGAAAGGTGGCATAAAAATGTTTTAAATGAATAAACACCTGGCACGAGATTGGCAGAGGTCCTCAGGTGAAGAAGCAAATAGACCCATAGATGGTATTGTAATACTATGAATGGTGAAAATAGTATGAATTTCAAACATGCTTCTTGTGCAAGGTAATGGTTTTTCAAACTGTGATTTTGGTTGTCCAAACTGTAATAATGATTTTCTGTGAGAAGTGAGGATTGTTACCCTTCAGTATGTTATATTTACACTGGCAGCTGGCAGTGCACCAGCAGTAATTGGGGGGAGGGGGCAGGCATGCTTGTGTTGCACCAACATGCAGTGTCCCTTCTGACGCAAAACTGGAATTGATGTTATATTGGGGAAATGCTTGAGTGAATCCCAGAGCATTGCCCAACATGATGATGTCACTTTTAGTTTTGTGCCAGAAGGAGATTGCACACCAGTGTACCCTCCATACCCCACCCCCATTTTTTCACTGGTAGAGATTTAGTGAAGTTGCCAGGTCAAGTTGCCAGATCTTACCTTCACTGGAGTGGGGAACTTTGGTGGGTGTTCCATGGGATGTTGTGCAAACCATAGAGAATGCCCAAATACCAGGGCTTCGGGGTGACATCATCATGTTGGGGACATTGCATGGCAACATCCTGTTTGGGGGTGGGACTTTCCCTATTGGCCAGCTGGGGGTTTCCCTGGCACTGCCTATTGCCAAGAGGTACCCTTATTGTGGGAGACCTGGCCCTTCCCTTCAGACTGAGTAGGCCAGGACACAAAAAGTCTTTAGCTAGTTAGTGTTTGTATAAAATATACCTGCCTGTGGATTAGCAAATAGTCTCACCAACCTGTGGATGTAGCTCTGTATTTTTTAGATACTTTAGTTACAGTGATTTGAAAAAACTATATAAGGTCACTGACATCAAAAATATCCTGAAATAAATGTATTTTTGTGGGAGGGGGGGAGTATTTTCCTCCCCTCTCAGAACTTTCTTTCTCAGCCTTGGTACCACTTTCATTATTAGCTAATTCTTTCTCTCTGCCCACTGTGAAAGTAGCACTTGGTAAGAGATGGAGGAAAAGACTTTCTTTAGTCTTGTGCGCATTAATTAATAGAATAATCCCGATTAATAATTTAGAAGTGAGAATTGCTTTCTTCTACAATGCTGTTAAAATTATTCTTTAAAATAATAATAATAATAGTGTTAAACACTAGGAGGAGGGCAAGGGGAAGCTGGAATGGAATTGTTTTTGTCTTGAGGGAAGGGACTTGTGGGTTCAGCCTTTATGATTTCAGCACTGACTAAACTGGCTCTGAAATTCTAAGAAGGATTTGAGGAAACATACTTAAAGTCATCATTATGCACAGTGGTAGAATACTGCCATACTATTTCTATCACTGACCCTTTTAAAGCCAGAGAAGGATTTGAGGAAACATTTTCAAAGATCCTTTTCTGCCATATTCTAGGACCGAGCCAGCTTTGGAAACAGACTCTCATGCCTAGCCCCTGTGAGGAAGGGCTTGGCACAAAATGAAGCAGGAGGAGGCGAATGGGAATAAGCAGGGAGAATTTGCCCAGCAGAAGGAAGGGAGTGTTAAGAAAAAAGCCAGGTTTTTTTTGTGAACTATTGCTGGAGATGGATGGAAAATTCAGAGGGGAGAGTTTTTTAAAAGGGAAGAGAATGAATGTGGTCTCTGGACATACCCTGCTGGTGGGATCACCGCCCGATGTATCAGGCAAAAGGTCCTGAGGTTTTCATTTATATGAGAAGTGTGTCATAATTCTTTTCAATCCCAGAATGAGGCCTGCTTGTATGTATTTGCTTTGCTTTGCTCAAGCTGGTCATGGAGACATCTGGTTGCAAGCACTATGAGCCCATCGGAGCCTGCATTCTGTGGCCCTGTCATTACCTGCCAGACCTTGTCATCAGACCCTTTCCATTGGCCAGCTTATTCATGCATGGGAGTGTCCCTGCTGTCATATGTGAAATATGGTAGGCCATCCCTGGCAATCAGAGGGTGATGGAGGGGCAGGGTTGTCACATCCAGGTTGGGAAGCTCTTGGAGATTTAGGGCAGTGCTTGGAGAGGACAGGGACTTCAGTGGAGTACAATGCCATGGAGCCCGCCCTCCAGAGGCTCCATTGTCTCCAGGGGACCAGATTTCTGGAGTCTGGAGATGTGCTGTAATTCCGGGGCATCCCTATGGTATAAAAACCTCAGCATGAAAAGTTTATGAATCCCTGCAGTGATTTCTTAATTTCAAAAGCTGCATGTGTTAGTCACAGTGGATCAGCACACTGTGCTGTGTAGTTCTGGCATTGGTTCCTAAGTAATATTTTGGCAGGCATTCAAAACACTGCATATGCCCAGGGGGTTTGCTTCCGCCACTCCCACATGGTTGTCCCTGTGCCTCCCAAAAGCCTCTGTGAGGTACAAGGGACCATCACAGAAACAGTAATATTTACCTATATACCTCCTTCAGAGAGATAGAGCTGCAAATTTTCATGAGTTTGGAGCTCGACATTACTCAGAAACACCCCACACATGTGAATTAACTTTTTTGAGAAAGCACCGGTCACATTCAGTACATTGTAGGAATTTTTCCTGGGTAATACAACGCATTGGATAGGACCTTCAGTGTCTACCTTGATTATTCACAGATAGGGCTTCTTTTAAGCAGGAACACAGTTCCAGCTGGCTTGGTGTCAGAGGTGAGGCTTAATATGCAAATGAGTTCCTGCTGGGGGTTTTTCTACCAAAAAAGCCCTGTTCAGAGACATTTTTAAAAAATGCAGAATCGTTATAACTGTGGTGTTAAAAGAATTTAAAAGGGTCGGTGATAGTATGGCAGTATTCTACCACTGTGCATAATGATGACTTTAAGTATGTTCACATTTCAGAGAGTCCTAATTCTTTTCTAAGTAAAATACTTTTTGAGGTGCTTTGGGATGCAACATTTAGCACAGTTCGGGAGTTGCTTTTACTCCTCATTTTTTTCCACCTAGAAAAGTATGCAGAGTCAGTAAATGTAGTAATGGTAAGGGTATGGAAGAACACATCATACTAATTATTTTCTGTATTGGCCTTCTGCAAATAAAGAATAATGTGCTTTTGGTTGAGTTACATACTTTCCACAGGACGTAACTAGATACTGGTGATTAACTGGAGTTCACCCTCTGTATATTCCCTTGCACAGACCCATGCTTCCTTTTTTTCTTTTCCTATTTTGGGGCATTCCTGCCAGACTGAGCTACCCTTTTTCATCTTGCTGCCATACACACATTGTTTTGGCTGCCAGATTTCAGTATTATTGATTTTTAAATAGATGCATGCCAAATTGTATATGTTTTGGAGTCCCAGAAAAGGCAGCTTCTCCACTGCCTCGAATAATAATTAATACCCATGCCAAACCTTTAATGGCATAACAGTTGCGAATAAAAATACACAGAATATAAAATTTAAACATTGGAGATATAATCAAAACGAAACCGAGATTACAGATGCATTCATACATGGTCAGATTTAAATTTAAGGATGTCAGCCAAAAATTTTGCCACAGCCTCGCTAACCTCCCACTCAGTATCGTTCAATAAATAATAACAGGGAGGCAGAATAGACAAATCTGGGGAGAAAGAAAGCTTGCAAAATAAATCTTTACCGAGGTTATGATAAATGGAACAATCAAGCAATATATGCTGAATTGAGTTGGGAATATTAACTCCACAGGAACAGAGTCTGTCGCCTAAAGGGACTCGATGATATCTCCCTTGTAGAACTTTGGAGGGAAACTCATTTAGTCTAGCGAACATAAATGCCCTGCGATGACTCGGAATGGTTAAGTCTGATAGATAATGGGGCATTTTGCCACAGAAAGCATAAAGACCTAAGGATGCTGGAGAGCAAATATAAGGGTTTGTTGGACATAGTTTGGTTTCCTCCAACTCCAACAATCTCAGTTTAATACATCTGAAGATATATGACTCATCAGATGTAAAAAAAATCATCAACCTCTATCCCCAACTAGTTAAGTTTGGACATAAGAACTGCTGACCAGGATGAGATATAAGGGTCTCTTTTCAGACAATCAAGAAAGCTGTTAGGATCTGTTCTGAAGTTAATTTTGAGCCAGAATTTAAACACTGTGATCCAGGCTTTTGTCTCCACCAAGGACTGACCCACTTCAGAGCAGAGAGCAAAGTAGGACACACATTTTGGTATACCAAGAATTTGTCTGAAGAATGAGGCTTGAATGCCCTCCGCTTTCCTGGTAAATGCTGAGATCCATATAGGGATACCATAGAGAATTTGGGCTAGTGTTTTAGCTTTGAACACTTTAATTGCTGCCGGAACTAATTGGTTGCCCCTTGCAAAGAAAAATTGCTTAATTTGAGCAACCGAACATTTAGCCAAGTTGACGATGTTGTTACGATGTGAAACCCAGCTTAATTTATGATTAAAAGTGATTCCCAAGTATTTAAAAAAATTGTTTGCTCAATTGTTGAGTTGCCAATAAACCATCTCTGTGGGCGCCAGCAATTTGAAAAGACAACTACTTTAGATTTGGCATAAATGATAGTGAATTAAAATTACAGTAGTCATAGAAGGCATTCATATACCTTTGCAGGCCCACACTTGTGCAAGAGAGGATGGTAGTATCATTGGCATAAAGTAATAAGGGGACCGCTCAGCCTGCTAGTTTAGGCGGATGACCATTAATAGGGTTCAAAAATTGTGCCAGGTCAGTTAAAAATAAATTTAAAAGATGCGGGGCCAGCACGCAACCTTGTTTAACCCCCTTTAACACTGGGATTTTACTAGTCAGGTCACCACTAGAAGAAAATTTCACTTGGCAAAAGGCATTGGGATAAAGTTTCCTCAAGAGAAACAGCAAACGAGGGTCCATTCCCAGGTATCCTAGCTTAATCCATAGTTGGGCTCTATCTATTGAATCAAATGCACCCTTCAGGTCAATGAAGGCAGCATATAATTTTTTTTGTTCCGGTATGCATATATTTTTCAGCAAGGAAGGCCAGCGTACAGCAATGGTCCATAGCAGATTTGCCTTTGGAGAAGCCAATCTGTTTAGGACCTATGATGTTATCTAGACGCATCCAGTCAGTTAATCGGAGTTCTAAATGTTTGGCATACAATTTGCCCACTATAGATAATAAACTAATGGGGCGGAAATTTTCTGGTAACTCCAAACCCCCCCCCCCCCTTTTGTAAATTGGGATAATTATAGAATCAAGCCAAGAGTCTGGGATGGAACCATGCAGATCAATGAAAGAGAACAATTTTGCAAGGGGCAAAAGCCACCATTTGGCAAACTTTGTGAATACCTCAGTGGAAAGGCCATCGGGCAGTGTGTGTAGTATAGCCAGGAGATCCTAAAATTGTCTGGCAGCTAGTAGTTCAAGCTCTTTTAGTGTTATGCACCAGTAGGGGGTGAGCTATACTTGTTTTTAAGGCAAGAAACATTTCAGAGGTGGCTTGCTATTACCTGCCTCTGCATCACACTCCTGGTATTCCTTGAAGGTCACCCATCCAAATACTAGCCAAGGACTTAGCTTTCGAGATCTGATGAGACTGGGGTGTCCACTACCCCAACATTCATCTACACAGCTACTTTAAGGAATACTTGCTGGCCAGCCTCTGATGGATAGCAGGAAGTATGTTAATTAATTATTTATTAAAATTTATTTACCACGCCTTTCTCCTTAGCTCAAGGCAGCTTAATTAAAGTACTGCAAGTTAAAACCAAAATAAAACGACAAGCCTGAAATACCTCCCTCCGTCCTCTCATTAAAAAATGCTTACTATTCAGAGCTCAATAAAAGCTCTGGCAAACAAACAGGCTTTTCAGCACCTCCTAAAGATCTCCAACACACGTTATCCCCCCTCATCTCTTCAGGGAGCCCCCTCCCCAGAGTGGGAGCCGTGGTGGAAAAGGTTCAGGCTCTGGTTGATGCCACTCTTAAGTGAGGGAACAGCCAGCAGGGGCAGCCTGAAGACTGTAGTTGGTGTGCAGGAGGATATGGAAGGATGGTCCTTCAGATATGCTGGCCTCAGGCTGCAGGGGACTTTAAAGGTCATAACCAACACATTTACCTTGGAAACAAAGTTCCTTACACCCCAGTGTTGTAGTACAGCTTGGGTGCTAAAGTGAAACACTCCTCCTGCCCTGTTTGCAGACAGCATTGTGGTGCATTCATGCCCCTACCAGCTTTTCCCTTGTTTTTCTGTGATAATTCCTAAACTTTTGCTATTGTGTCTATGGAAAGATATCAGCAAAGCCGGTGTGGGTACTGTGTGGATGGGATATGAATCCTTTTGTGTTCCTGCCCATATTGTCACCTTTTCCCTTAACCCAAACACAGCCACACAATCCCAACCTGAACCACTGGAAGAATTTTTCAAAAATCATAAAAAAAATGGTAATTGACATATCGCTATAGTATTATGTATAGCGACATGTCAATCCTTGTTGTTGTTTGAAATGCCTGAAAAATTCCTCTGGGGGGGGGGGAACAGTCACAGAAAGCTGGGTCAGTGAAAGTGTAGAAAATCCATTGTGCAGAGTCCCCATTTGCCACAATATTTAGTTCAGACCTGGCAGCAATAAGGCATGTTCAGAGACTAAGAACTATTTGTAATGGTTTATTCCTTGAATTCGTTCATGTGCCAGCCTTCCATTGCATTAAGTTACAAGTTTTCCTAAATCAGGAAATTTCCTGAATATCAGTTTTTTACCAGCACAATCAATAATAATCTAAATCTGCACATTAGGAAACTTTTTGTGGGGCTGAAAAGTGTTATTCGTGCCACTCTTCCACTGATGTTTGTGTTGCTTTAAAAGAAGATTTACAATCTGAAACAAACAAGGTCATATTTCATTGATAAAGTGTACTCCAAAACAGTTGGCAGTCTTACAAGATCCTAAAGTTGAAAGGGAAAAATCTTGGGGGATATTTTGTCCTCATCCTAGTAACCACAGCAATTTAGCATCATACATGCCTTATAGAAGGTTCAGTTTTTTGCCATTTTGCAAGTCCTTGTACATTGGATAGCTGTATTTACTGTAATCTTCCCAAATTAAGTTCTAGGAAATGTGGGAATTAGACATTTTTGTATATTAAACAGTTGTAAACAATTGTCAGGACCTGCCATTTTGTTCAACCGTTATCACTTCTGAGACTGTTGGCAATGTTGAGCTTGTACATTCAGTCAACAGAATAATGGTTTTTGCAGTCCTAAGGGCAGATAAGAGCCTTCAAGGAGGAAGACAAGGAAGGAAAATAAAACCCTAAAACAGAGAACCCCAGGTTTTGGAGGACTGGCACAGCATAGGGCAGCATCCAATACATTGAGCAACTCGAATGTCAGCCAATGAACCCCATCCCAGCACACCTGCTGGAGGAACCAGGAGTAGCAAGCAGTGGTCCCACAAAGGCACAAGCCTCTGTGTGGAGCCCTTGCCACCTGAAAGTGGAGCAGGGCAACTATCCCTGAGCTGGGCATGCTGCTATAAGGCTTAACCCCCCAGGGCCTGTTTTTCGAGGTAGAGGCACCACATTTTCAACATAGCATCTGGTGCATCTCCTCTAAATACCAAATTTCAAAAAGATTGGCTCCGGGGTCCAATTCTATAAGCTCCAAAAGAAGGTGCACCTATCCTTCATTGTTTCCAATGGAAGGAAGGCTTTTAAAAGGAGCACGGTCCCTTTAAATGTCATTGGCAGAACTCCCTTTGTGCTTGTCACACCCTTGCTCCTGGCTCCACCCCCAAAGTCTCCTGGCTCCACTCCCAACGTCCCCAGACATTTCCTGAGTCAGACCTGGCAACTTTACAACTAGAACTTTTTATGTTGTGACATGTTTTTAATGGCTGTATGGTTTTGTTATATTTCCTTAGCTGTGAACCACCCTAGGGAGTCAGTATAAAAACTGTCAGACAAGCAAATAAATGCCCCAAATGATAAAACTGTTTGCACATTCTTGCCACATCGTGCAGTGGGATCCAACCTGTGACAGTTGCGCCAACCTGTGATAGCTGCTGGGCCATTTCAGTCGTTGAGATCATCAAACCACTTATTACATGACTGAATGGGAATTGAAGAAAAGCTCAAACATTTGTACTCTTCGTCCATTTGAGGTCACAGTGAATTGGTCAGTAACAAGCAGGGGACTTGCAAGAATTCACAGAGGCATCTCATATTCCCTGGCATTCTCTTCCTCACAGAGTTTTCTCTTTTCCCACTTCTGTAAGATGTACACATTTTGGCAGTGGTTGCATCTGTGAAATGCATCTAAGGACGCTCATTGCAGATGGTTGTCTTTTGGCCTGCTGCTGTATTTGCTGGCTAGACGCTACAAAGCCTTCACTTCATTTCCTGCAGGTTCCAGTCCAACGCACTTGACTACATCAGCTGTAGAGCCACTTTACCTATCCAGTGGCCTCATACTGCCGCCATTATAGGGCCTAGTCTTCATTTTACTAGTTTTGATTTATTTTGTTTTAACAGTTTGCGATTCTTCTCTTCTTGCCGCTGGAACAAACAATTGCTCTGGGTAGGATAATCCTGCTTTTATATGTTTTAGTCTTGAACCCGATTCCAGGCTTACCCCTACTAAAGTATTTAAATTAGCATTACAGTTTGTAATGAATTACAAATTACTTTTTTAAATTTAATCTACTGTCCAATTGTTTAAAAAGATAATTTGGATCTTAGGGATGGGGATTCCTACCTCTTTTTACATCAGTTTCCACCACGAACAGTAACTTACTCAGCACATAGAACGCGGTGGGAAGTTTTGACTGTGATTAGTGCAAGGCATTTGCTAGTGCAGTATTTGGGCGAGTGGCTTTTGCTGTGCTTTAAAACAGCGGTTCCCAACCTTTCTGTCACCAGGGACCACTTTTCCGCAAAACAATTTTTCCAGGGACTGGGGGGGGGGGTGCAGTGCTGGGGGTTTTGCTGTCCCAGGCCGCCCCCTGGCCCTGTCTCCCCATGAGGGTCTGTAAAGGGGGGGGGGAGTCTGTGGCTGCTTCTGCTGCCTCCCCGCTAGGCGGCAAGGGGCAGAAGCAGCCAATTTGCCTCCCCCTCCCATTTAAAGACAGTGGGGGTCTTTAAATGAGGGCTAGGGGAAGGTTGTTGCCGTGTTGCCCTTTCCACCAGACTGAGACCAGGTGGGCGAAAGAGGTGGTGTGGCCTTGCTCTGAGGCTGGCTCCCCTGCAAGGGGAAGCAGCTTCAGAGTGAGGCTGTGCCACCCCGAGTCCGGGCAGGCGAAAGGGGCAGCAGGGCTGCTCTGCCTCACTCCAAGGCTGGCTGCAAGGGGAGGCAGTTTCAGAGTGAGGCTGCACTGCCTCTTTCATCCACCCAGGTCCCAGGCAGGTGAAAGGGGCAGTGCGTCCTGGTTGCTATCAGGCCACAGACTGGTACCAGTCGGTGGACCGGTGGTTGGGGACCTCTGCTTTAAACAACCTTATTTTTAAGAAGCAACTTTTGAATGTGTCCTGCTTTTATTGATGATGGTGAAAAATGAGAAGGTATATGCCCATCCTGACTATAGCCGTAAGTATTTGCATGGACAGTTCTATGGTTTGGGCAAGAAATGTGATCCAGCCCTAATGATAAAAGTATACGTTCGTATAGGTATCTCTCTTTACTGAGAGGTTAAAAACAAAACCCAATCCAGCAAATGGGGTATTGTGGTTCTGGAATGCTAAATAGGATGTCGTAGTTTCAGGTAAGAGACTGGCAACTCAAAAGAGAATCACTTGCGGGGGGTGATCACTGAGCAAGATTTTCAATTACAATTTAACTTGACTCTGAATGTCTGTAGCATATCTTCAAGAATATTTACAGCTTTGATGTATCAAAGGAGAACGTTAAGCCGAAAGGTCTGTTCTTTGCTCTTGTGCGCCTGTGTTGCACGAGATGACCCCCTGATCAAAGTAAAGCAAATGCATAAAACATGCAGCTTGCTTATCAGCCCGGTTTATCAAAGAAGATGGTGCTTTTTTGACAGAAGGCTATTAGAGCACTGCTTCCAATTATTCTTGATGTTTCTGCACAGTGGAGAGAAGCTTGCTCCAAGTGTTTTCTCACTGGAAGACCCAAGGCAGAGGGAATGAAGCTTCCATGTGATATTTTAACATCCCCAACCCAGGACCCTGATGCCCGTGCATCATTAGCACAGTGCTGGTGCTGCTAGCCATTATACTCTGCTCACCCAGCTGAGGGGATGTGAAAGAAAAACACCTTGCTAAAGCTCAGAAAGTATAGCAGTTGTACAGTCCAGATTAAACCCTGTGGAGGCCCCTAGGCAGTCAAAATCTTAGGGGCTCCCTTGCAAATTATCTCAGAATTGGAGCGCCTGCCCCGCTGCAGCCTGCAGACACTTTCCCAAAAGCCTCTTTGAGGAAGCTGCAGGGGAGAGGCAGAGAGGGGCAAACTTGGCGATGCTGCCAGCAGTAGCCGCACCAAGCATGTTGGGCAAAGAGTGGCTCAGTTGCTGGCTGTGTGTGCAGGCTGGGAGGGCTGCAAGCAGGGGGGAAACTGGGGGGAAGCCATCCTGGGGCCCCTAAAAGCATGGTGGCCCATAGGCCAGTGCCTACTTGGCCTAATTATTGATCCAATCTGGTGCAATAGCACCAGAAATCACTGTAGGAATTCCACTGTAACCCACCAATCAAGGAGTTACAAATGTCAGCCTCCAAGCTAGACCTGGGAATCAGCTCATCAATTTCAGCTCATCTCCAGACTAGAGAGATCAATTCCTCTGAAGAAAATGGATGCTTTGAAGAGTGGACTCCATGGCATTGTACCCCACTGAGGTCCTGTCCTCCCCAGGCTCCATCCCCAAATCCCCAGCCTGGATCTGGCAACGCTATCCTTCCACACTGTGCCTATGGTCAGGGAGGACCTGGTAGCCCTACATGGAGTGGAGTACTGATGAACGCCCCCTATGACCAGTAAGCAGATGCAGTCAGTTAGCACATGCTGATGTGATCACAACGCTCCCCCCCACCTCCAACTGCTATCCACAAGGCAGAGGAGAAAAGAATTGCAGCACTCCCCACTTGAATGAACACTAATTGAATAAACATGAGCAGAAGCAGTCCTGCAGATGTGGGTTGGAGTTGCCTCCTGCAAACCAAGTGCCCTTTTGGCAGGCAGAGAAGGAAATATGGCCGCCCTTGCCACAGCATCCACACGTTTCTGTAGCTCACTGGGCTGAGGCAACACCAATAGGATACCCAATACATTTCCCATGGAGGCCTTCAGGTTTGGGGATGGATATTAGCCTTTTGCCAGGCAAGATGAACAAATATACTAGGGCAGCAACCAACAAAAAGGTATGGAGAAGCCAATCATATCTGAATTAGAATTTGTTTAATCTGGTCTGATGCAACTTTTCCCTTTTTTTAATTTGTCATTGGAGGATCATGTATACAGAAATCTCCGAATTTAAGGACTAAGCTGCAGACTATTTTAGCATGACAGTCTTAAAGCATTTGGGGCTTCTATGTTATAATCCATGGCTATCTTATTTAAGCCTATCTGTTTGTTTTCTTTAAATCCATCAACCATAATCCATAGTACTTCTTTTAACTTTGTCCAAGGGTTTTAAATGTCCAACATGACTTTGAATGTTGTTTCCTTAAAAAAAAAAAAACTCCTAAGCTACATGACAAGATGAATGTTACAGAGCAAAAGGCAAAGTCTGGCTTACTGTTCAGGGATATATTGTGCAGTTGGTTGGCTTGAATCATATATTTGCAATTGAAGCCTATGTCACGTCATCTACCTGGTTTGGGCAAACTGATATTTCCATTGTTCACAACACCCTCAGTGGGGTTGCCAAGTCTAACTCAGAAAATACCTGGGGACTTTGGGGGTGGAGCCAGGATACTTTGGGGTTGGAGCCAGGAGTTTTTCCCATTCCCAAAAATAAATAAAAATACAGCAGTGCAGTTCTCCCTGAATACAGTCTTCATTTCCTCGTCCCCCAGCAGCTGATTGCACTTCCTTTCTCTCTCTCTCTCTGTCTCTCTCTCTCTCTCACACACACACACACACAAAGCCAAAATAAACACAGTTTGGAAGCACACACTTTGAGGTCTAACTGGGGCAATTTACTCACCATGGGAGTTGTTGAATGCTGTATACTCAATCAAGTTCTTCAGACTAACTCAGGAAAACCAAAGGTTTTACTTTACTCTCCATTTTACACTTCAAACAACTTCTGAAGGGGTTATAAAACAAACAGAGGGATTGGGCTGCTTCTCTTCCCTTTCTCACAACACCAACATTGTTCTGCAGGCACATGCACCTTTCAAAAAGCAAGCCCTTTCCCAAGTCTTCTAAGCCTTCCAAGGTGGAAAGGCACATGGTGGCTGTGGAGCTGACTGGGGGTGGGAAGGAGCCTGCAAAACCGGGGGATCCCCCACTGATACTTGAGGATTGGTAAGCCTAACCCTCAGACTTTTCAAGCACCATTTTGTCAGCAGATTCTGAGACAGGAGTGCAACAACACCCTTTTGAGTTGCATTTAACAATTTGACTCCACATTGCATATTGGCATACTCTACAAAAATGCTTTGAAGGTTAGAGTCCAAAGCATTTAACTCGCTTGTACTGAGCCTCAAGTACTAAATATTTTGTGGATTTTTTATTAGTACAATCAAATGTGTGAGCACACTAACCCAAAGTTATTACATTTTTTTTAAATGCATTTATTGCCAAAGGAGAGTGGTTCCTTATTAATACAAAAGTGCCATAATTTAACATTTGAAAGAGTCAGCATCTTAAATCTTGGGGGAAACATCTCTTAGCTGGAGATTAGCTAATACTGCTTTAGGTGACTTGTGAAACAAACCAGTAGTGGAATTTGTGGACAAAGAAAGACCCTTTAAACTGTCTGATTGTGGCAGTTCTATCGCTGACACATCATCATCAAGAATGGATCATTTCTTACCAATATAACGAACAGCTTGATTTTTGAAAAATCTTGTTGAGACAATATTTAGACTTTTCTGTGCTGGAAGATCAGTGCTGGTTAATTAAAGCCATGATTCTAAACAGATTTCTGTAGACAGGAGAGTTGCCTTCCTCTAGGTAGGGCCTGGGTTTCCTCAGGAAATACAACTGATGTCTGGACCGCAGAGGCCAGTTATAAGGGCAGAATCTGTGGCATCGCAGCCCCACTGAGCTGCCTCCCCAGGTATCGCCCTGAAATTTCCCAACTCAGATTTGGCAATCCTAATTCCATTGGTTTTGATGGAATTTACTTAAAACTGTTATACTGCAAGTCTGGTGTAGTGGTTAAGTGTGCAGACTCTTATCTGGGAGAACTGGGTTTGATTCCCCACTCTTCCACTTGCAGCTGCTGGAATGGTCACTCCTCTCTCAGAATCTGCTGACAAAATGGTGCTTGAAAAGTCTGAGGGTTAGGTTTACCAATCCTCAGGTCCCAACGGGGGATTCCCCGGTTTTGCAGGCTCTCAGCCTCACCTACCTCACTGAAGAAAAAGAAGACTGCAGATTTATACCAGAGATTCAGAGCGGCTTACAATCTCCTATATTGTCTCCCCCCACAACAGACACCCTGTGAGGCGGGTAGGGCTGAGAGGGCTCTCATAGCAACTGCCCTTTCAAGGACAACAGGGTGTGTGTTGTGGGGGAAGAAGATAAAAGGAGATTGTAAGCCACTCTGAGACTCTGATTCAGAGACAAGTGGGGGTATAAATCTACAGTCTTCTTCTTAATTTTACATTACCAAAATCTCTGGAGAGAATTGTTTTGGGCAAATGCTAGAGTGTCACAAAATGAGAGGTGAAATGATCTTGTATGCTGCAGGAATCAGACCACTATGAATTCATATTCAAAAGTGAATGGGAAAAAACTTAGCGATGGTATGACTCTACATATCATCAAGGCATGCATATAAATGCTCACCTACATATTTTGTGCCTGGGTTTTCCATACTAATTTATTGTACCAGCTAAGATTTTCCTAATACTTATGGCTTCAAACGAAGACAACTGTTGATGAATTATACAGGCTCTATGAGAGTTCAGATTGATATGGCAATCTTATACATTCAGAGGAGTGTGGGCCACTGAATTTAATTGTACTGACCTAAATAAACATGCATATTTGCATTGTTAATCTATTAATAGAACAAGATGATCTTCAGAGGGTAGCAAACATAAAAGTTGAGAAGTAGATTCAAAATGTCATCTTGAATTATTTTGGAGTTATTTGATTCATCCTGAGAGCCTCACAGAACTATTACTTTTCCTCTTTGAACTCTTCTTAGTATATAACTGGTATTCATATTGCCAGCAATTGTGGCAAAGCTCAGGAACACAATAGAGCAATAAAGGAAATAGCAACAGGAAAAAGAGCACCAGTATTTCGCTTTTCTAGGTTTGAACACAGTCAAGATTTAGTAGTTCTGTAATACTTTATGTTCAAGTAGCAAAGTAGGAAATGCTAATATTCTGTGACATAGGCTGAAATCCAGTGCACATTTAAAGGTAAAGGTAGTCCCCTGTGCAAGCACCAGTCGTTTCCGACTCTGGGGTGACATTGCTTTCACAACATTTCCACGGCAAACTTTTAATGGGGTGGTTTGCCATTGCCTTCCCCAGTCATCTACACTTTTCCTCCAGCAAACTGGGTACTCATTTTACCAACCTCAAAAGGATGGAAGGCTGAGTCAATCTGAGCCGGCTACCTGAAACCAGCTTCCGCCATGACCAAACTCAGGTAAATGCTACAAGTAAATGCTACAGAACTCAATGTGATTGATTTCAGAGGAAACATGCATAGGATTGGGCTGTTAAAAATCTCTATAAGCATTTATATAACCAATTTTTAGTCTTTGCTTTTTGGTGCATAGGTATCAGTTATCATAGCCCCTGTTACTTGTTTTCCACAATTACTGAACCAGTGGTCTCCTTAAGAAGGGAAACTGAATTGGCATGTCCTCAGAGTTAGAAAAATATGTCCTATAAATGGTCAAAAAGCATGGATATGATTATTGAGTTAGAAAATACAATACCCCTTCCTAGTTCTACACTTGAAATCCCTATAACTAGTTCTTCATATACTGAAAAAAGAGACATATTCATAACAAGCCTTTAGTGTCCAGTTTGTTATGAATATTGGGATTTCACCAAATCCTTTAGAATACAATACGGAAACTATAAAACGATGTATTAATATAACATTACATTTTTATTTAGTATTAGGTATAATCATTAAGAGCAGGGAGACTTTCTTAAATAAGATATCCTAGAGAAGCTAAAAATGTTGCAACAAAGGACTGTTATAATGACTAATTACAGACAAGCTAGAAGTTATTTATGTGCCAAACTGACCACTGATCTTTTTGCTTCTATCAACACTAGACAAAGTTGACAGAGATATTTTAACAATCTTGTTGGGAATGAGGAAGCAGACATAAAAAGCAATGAATGCTATCCACAGATTTACTGGAAGTAATAATAATTGCTTTGGCATATCAATGAATTTTTGTACAAAAGGACACAGGGTTGAATCCAGACTAAATTGTCAATTTCTAAGGAATTCCCCATCCCACTGCAAAATGTTGTTCATCAGGGTCCCCTATCACCCAGGAGCAGTAATTCCTGGAGATCAGTGTAAGGTTGCCAGTCTCCATGTGGTGGTTGGAGAGCTCCCCAAATTACAACTGGTCTCCAGGTTAACATAAGAACATAAGAGAAGCTATACACCACCCTCCCTGGGCTCCAGCCAAAAATCTCCAGGAATTTCTCAGACCACAGCAGGCAACCCTAAGTCAGTGGACAGAGGGAGGGCGGAGGCAGGAAAGTTCCATTCTGCTAGTGGAAAACTTAGTATGGATCCAATTCACAGGGCACAGAACAGCAGGATACATTTTATGAAGAAAATATTTTGAATCCATTGAATTTATATACTCAGATTTAAAACTGAACAAGCTAGAGTAGATCTTTTTCACACAAAAAGAACCTTTGAGCCTCTCATGCTGTTTGTTCAGTATGCAGTTGTTGTTCATATGGAACATACACCTTTTGCATTCAATTACAAGCTAATCTAAGAAGGAATCAAATTAATGTAATTGTGTGGAAACCCTCAGGCCTTGCCCAGTACCTGAATATTGACTACTTGGGTGTTGAGAATGAAGGATGAGTTGTAATCCAAGAGCCCAAGCTGAGATATTTACCTCATAAAAAGATAGAAGGCTGGGCTTTTTAAATATCTTACAAAAGTTGTTGCATTGCAGAACTGCTATCCTTGTGGGATTCTGCTGAGCCATTCCAGGGCCTAGAATTTACCTGAGAAAATACATAAATGAAACAATAAGATTGAATAGCCAACCATGTTGGACAACCCCTTTCCAAACCCTCTAACCAAGGGCAGTAGCTATATCATAAAGCACATGGCTGAAACTGATGCCACCTTGTAGAAAGCATTTTCATATATCATAACTTCTTAAGAAAAGTATTGTAGCACGTCAGCAGTAAGCAGATAACTACATAAGAGGAAGCATTAAATTTAAGGGTAGAGTGAAAGAGGACAAAGTTATGGTGGAAGCATTCAGTGGAAAGAAAATTGTGCTTGTGATGCAATGTTTGTTCTTTCAAACTTCAAATCCCAACATTTATCACTTGATACACCATTGAAGGTGTTTCTGACAGTACTGAAGTAGTAGGAGGTCCTAAAATCAATTAAATGATCATTAGGGTTAGTAATGAGAGTTGCCTAGGATATTTATTAAAATATACATTACTGGTAATACCTCGACCAGAGGTTCTTACTAATTGCAGTGTGGTTGTTTTTCTGTAACAATGGCGCAGAGTTGTAAAGCTGCAGGACTGCAGTCCAAACTCGCTGCTCATGACCTGAATTCGATCCCAGCAGAAGCTGGGTTCAGGTAGCCGGCTCAAGGTTGACTCTGCCTTCTA
The DNA here is from genome assembly GCF_032191835.1 of Heteronotia binoei. Lineage (NCBI taxonomy): Eukaryota > Metazoa > Chordata > Lepidosauria > Squamata > Gekkonidae > Heteronotia > Heteronotia binoei. Next base: position 27,759,101 of record NC_083231.1, on the reverse strand, counting down.
TCCTTCCAAGGTCGGTAAAATGAGTACCCAGCTTGCTGGGGGGAAAGTGTAGATGACTGGGGAAGGCAATGACAAACCACTCCATAAAAAAGTCTGTTGTGAAAACGTCGTGATGCAACGTCACCCCAGAGTCAGAAATGACTGGTGCTTGCTCATGGTGCTGCACCTTTACCTTTACTTTTTTAACAATGAGATGAAATCAGTAGTTTTCCTGGTATAAACTAGTGGACTGCATTACATCACTATTACATTTGATAACTTGTTGGTTACCAGGGCTTTTTCCCCCTGGAAAAACAGGCTCTGGAACTCTCAAGGGAAAATGAATGAGAAACACACGGGTGCCCCTCATGAATTTTTAAACATCTTTTGTGAATCTTGTTTCCACAAGAGGTTCTGGAACCCCATTCTGCTACATCCCCCTGGGGGGGAAAAAAAGCCCTGTTGGTTATACTCAAACTTGTTCTGTTATCCCAGCCTAAATCTAAACTAGTTCCCAAAGTAGGAGGAACTAACCCGTTTAAACCTTTCAGGGAGTTCAACAAGAAGGAGAGCCAAAAAGCATGCTTATAGTTGTGATATGAATCCCAACTTTGCAGAACATAATTCTGGACAGCGACCACATTACACGGTCCTGATTTGTGGTGAATTCCACGTATTCAGGTCAGATAGATGATCTTTCTCACTGATGCCATTTCAGCCAGATATGTATTGATCACCATTGCACTGATCAGACAGAGGGTTAAAGCCCTCCAAGCCTCATATCCAGTTAGACAGATATACACTATTTAGCAACATGCTTGCTTGCTCAAAATACCTTCTCATGTAAATAACTGTGCTCTGGAAGAGATGCCCAGGGCTGCCATCTCCTGAATACCCCAGTAATCACATATAAGACTGAAAGTTTGGGTGATGCCACAATTTTAAGGATGTTTACGCAGCCCAACTTTTGTTTTATAAATGGTAAATATCTTGGATTGGACTCAGAGGCAACAAGGTCTGTCAGTGGCAATTGATTCTATAGTCCTGCACACATGCTTTGGGTGCAGAAGACTGCAGAGTCAATATCCGGCATCTCCAGCAAGATGGCCCCAGGTCACAGAGCTACATGATCTAGTGGTCTGGTTCAGTATGGCAACTTCATATGATTCATATGAGATGCCCAAAATTACTCTTCTGGGATTTGTCATTCCACAGTAAACCATGTGTTGATTAAAGGTAAAGGTAGTCCCCTGTGCTAGCACCAGTCGTTTCCAACTCTGGGGTGACATCACATCACGACGTTTTCACGGCAGACTTTTTACAGGGTGGTTTGCCATTTCCTAACCCAGTCATCTACGCTTTCCCCTCAGCAAGCTGGGTACTCATTTTACTGACCTCGGAAGGATGGAAGGCTGAGTCAGCCTCGAGCCAGCTACCTGAAAACCCAGCTTCCGCCGGGCATTGAACTCAGGTCGTGAGCAGAGCTTAGGACTGCAGTACTGCAGCTTTAACACTGTGCCACGGGGCTCTTCCAGCAAAGAGAACCAGCAAACTAATTAGTACTCAAGTCCAAAATTCAGATTGTTCCCTGATGTTGGGCTGGATACTCAGGAACTTGTTTTGTAGTGATGAAGCCTCTGGCAGTGACTGGCTCAGCTTGCGTATCTGTCACAGACAGGCTGTGCATTCAAAAGGCTGCCCAGATTCCAGCCATGGGCAGGACATATAGAATGACTTTCACACAGTGGAACAGGCCATGGTGATTAGCAGTCCAGTCAGGGGTCTGCAAGGTGAGGTGTGGCCATCTGTGATGGCATGACACTGCTTCCACAAAAACCTGGAAGTGACGTCACACCTCTCAAAGACTCTATGGTTTCTAGTGATTCCTAGAGAAGACTGATATCACTTCTGTATTATCGCTGGAAGTGGCATCATGTTGGTCTAATGGCCATTTTTTTTAAAGGCAGCGGATTTTTGCCCTTACTTGGAGGGGGGGTAGGGTTGCCAATCCCCAGATGGTTAGCAGGGGATCCCCCGGTTTGGAAGCCCTCCCCCTGCTTCAGGGTCATCAGAAAGCAGGGGGAGGGGACGGAAATGTCTGCTGGGAACTCTATTATTCCTTATGGAGACTTATTCACATAGAAAATAATGGAGAATTGATCCACGGGTACTGGGGTGCTGGGGGGGGCTGTTTTTTGAGGTAGAGGCACCGAATTTTCAGTGTAGCATCCAGTGCCTCTCCTCAAAATACCCTCCAAGTTTCAAAAATGTGGACCAGGGGGTCCAATTCTATGAGCCCCCCAAAAAGGTGCCCCTATCCTTCATTATTTCCTAAGGAAGGGAGGCATTTAAAAAGTGTGCGGTCCCTTTAAATGTGACAGCCAGAACTCCCTTGGAGTTCAATTATGCTTGTCACAACCTTGCTCATAGCTCCACTCCCAAAGTCTCCTGGCTCCACCCCCAAAGTCCCCAGATATTTCTTGAATTGAACTTGGCAACCCTAAGGGGAGGGGAGGCTGATGACTCTATTCTAAATCCATTAACTTCAATTGATTTATAAGAGTATAACTCTACTTAAGATTGCACTAAAAGGCTGCAGTTGTATAACTTACTTGGGAGTAAGCCCCACTGAACAAGGTAGGATTTACTTCATGGTAACAATGTGCTGCACAGAGGAACAGCCCAAGAGAAACAAAAAGAGGACTGGGAAAGGAAGAGGGCTGGATCATGATTGTAATTCAGAAAAATAAAAGGGGGGAGAAAAAGCCAGACGGAAAAGACTGAAAGGGGAAGCAAATCAGGGAGAAAGAATGGGCAAAGAAAAATATGTGGTCAGGAATTGCCGACACTGGAGTTTGGACAGGAAGAAACCAGCAAGGTATTTAGCTACTGGATTTAAAAATACAAGCAGTGCATAAAAGTAATGGTTTTCCTCTCTACAAAATATTTCAATCTAATGTATGAGGTGGATAATGGAAGGAGGAGGTTGCAATATCAGGTAATGGTACTAAGTTTTCATGACATAGGATGAGAAATTATGGGAAAGTCATGTTCAGTGGTACTTGGGTTCCTTTTACACATACTTAGTAGGCTGCACCCCCTTTGGAGACACATCAGCATCAGATGGCACGCAAAATGAACAGAACAAAGAGCTAGAAGTGTTCCTCCCTCAGCAGGTCTATATCTAACAACATTTTAGAAGTAGTATCCGTGGAAGCCATCTGCCTCTGGTAACCTAGGCACTCTACTATAGCAAAAGGAAAAGAGCCAGCTGCTAACTATGCCAGGAATCACTTGCAATGTACTCTGGCTGACCACATGTAATGGCACTAGCAGTCAAATGCAATCCAGTAAAAGCCTTATGTCACAAACACGGCACAATTTGCTTGTGATCAGAATGAGCTTCCTCCTGCTATTGCACCCTACACTGAGACCAAGTCTGATAGCTCTTTTAAAAAGGTAAAGGTAGTCCCCTGTGCAAGCACCAGTTGTTTCCGACTCTGGGGTGATGTTGCATCACGATCTTTTCATGGCAGACTTTTTACGGGGTGTTTTGCCATTGCCTTCCCCAGTCATCTACACTTTCCCCTCAGCAAGCTGGGAAGTCATTTTACAGACCTCAGAAGGATGGAAGGCTGAGTCAACCTCGAGCTGAACCCAGCTTTCACTGGAATTGAACTCAGATCATGAGCAGAGCTTGGACTGCAGTACTGCAGTTTACCATTCTGTGCCACAGGGCTCTTTTTGTGTCGATTAGGACCAAGGAAATCTTGAATTGAAATGAAGCTTACCACATTGGGTACCTTGGACAAAGTCTAGCTTAGCTCTCTTTTAAGATCACACCCAAAAAGGAAGAGAGTGATATTGTGGGGGGGGAGGGGATTTAAAAGACAGATTCCCAAGCATTAAGAAGATTAGCACCTCATAATTCAGTCAGAAATAGTTAATGATATGTTTTTAAAGGCTTATAACATAGTGATGTATAATATGAATTGCTGGTATGGTAAAATACTGGCTATAAGTTAACAAGGCGGCTTGATTTATCTTAAATCAAGGCTTATCTACTGAGGCTGGCTTTTGCTGTATAAATAGACTTGGTTAACTTAAAGATTTCAAATATGTAAGTGTGTATAGTATTTCAAATCTAAGATTAGTAGTTATTTAATGCATGTCAAGTAGATTATGTTACAGACTTAGCTTCTTTTTTTGTGCATCAAATGTCCTTCATTCTTCCATGACTCTTAGACTACTTAACTCACATTGCAGTTGGTGGGAAGTTAAGCATTTGGGACAGTGATGCTGTATTCTTGGTGCTTGGAGGGCAACAGTGGGAGGGCTTTTGGATTTCTGCTGGTAGATCTCCTGATGGCACCTGGGCTTTGGCCACTGTGTAACCAGAGTGTTGGAATGGATGAGCCATTGGCCTGATCCAACATGACTTCTCTTATGTATATATAGAACACTATGTCTGAGACAGTGATGCTCTGTATTCTTGGTGTTTGGGGGGCAACTATGGGAGGGCTTCTGGAGTTCTGCCCTGCTGGTGGACCTCCTGGTGGCATCTGGGTATTGACCACTATGAGACAGAGTGTTGGACATTGGCTTGATCCAACATGGCTTCTCTTATGTTCCTGTGTTCTCTTACACCCATATATTCTAGGCAATAGCAGTGAAGATTGCACAGAATATTCACTAGAGGAGCAAACACAGTTTCACCATTCTTTTTCCCCTTGAATGCCTTGATCTATCAAGCAGTAATTGTTTTCTCTTGCAAAATATCTTTTTATTGCAGCCATCACAATTACTAGGGAGCAAGAGCCTTTTGACTTGGCGACAGTTGCTTCTGAGTAAACTTGCATAGTAGTGACCTGCAAGTCTTTTGTCATTGATTTCTTTTCTTTACTAGAAACTTTCATTCTGTTGGTAGGCTTTCCGTTCAGAAGTGCTTGCAATCGGCTGCCACTTCAGGTTGGGAAATACCTGCAGATTTAGGGGAGATGAAGCCTGAGGAGGGTGGAGTTTGGGAATGGGAAGGACTTCAATGGAGTATAATACCATAGAGTCCACCTTCCAAAGCAGCCATTTTCTCCAGGTGTTGTAATTCCAGGAGGTCTCCAGCCACTACTTGGAAGTCAGCAACCCTCCTTATGATCTAAGCAGCATACTAAACCCCTCCCCCCCAATACACACACACTCACCAACATCCTTTTACTCAGAGCTTCTTTTCTAGCAGGAGCTCCTCTGCATATTAGGCCACGCCCCCCAATGTAGCCAATCCTCCAAGAGCTTAGAGGGTTCTTAGTACAGGGCCTACTGTAAGCTCCAGGAGGATTGGCTACATCAGGAGGGTGTGGCTTAATATGCAGAGGAGCTCCTGCTAGAAAAAGAGCCCTGCTTTTACACAATACCGAGTGATGGATTTAATTTCTGAAAGGCTAGGAGCAGGCGTTATTGGATATTGGATATAAACATTTCCATGACTTTCAGTCAGCACAGAGTACCAAAGTGACTATGAAAAGAAAAGCACAGCAACATTCAGCTTTAGCTTTGGCAGTGATGTTGCTCGCATGGCAAGTTTATTACTCTGTGGGTATCCTTCATCTAAAACAAACGTTCCCAACATTGCTCCTGCTAATAGATAATAAGCAATGACAGGAATGTCTGGGCTCCATATTTTCTCTGAGATTGCCACAAGAATGTCTCCTCATAACAAAGATAAGGGAAGAAGAATCTTTTTTTTTCCCCAATGCAAGAGATTTTTTGACATATGGAAAATGAACATGTGTGGTGTTAAAACTATTTAGGGCAAAATGGCCCTCTTCCAAGACTCACAGCGCCACCCTAAGCAGATGTACACCCTTATAAGCCCATGAATTTAAGTGAACTGAGAAGCAAAGTGAACTTTGCTTAGCATTGCACCTATATGGTTGTTTTCCTTTCTTTAAAAGGATTGTTTTCCTTTCTTAGCATTGCACCTATATGGTCATTTTCCAACTGTGGCGTAAGAGCAGCAGATTCTAATCTGGGAAACTGGATTTGATTCCCCACTCCTCCACATGCAGCCAGCTGGGTGACCTTGGGCCAACCATAGTTCTCTCAGAGCTGTTCTCTCAAGAGCAGTTATCTCAGAGTTCTCTCAGCCCCACCCACCTCACAGGGTGTCTGTTGTGGGGAGAGAAAGGGAAAGAGATTGTAAGCTGCTCTGAAGCTCCTTCAGGTAGTAAACAGTGGGGTATAAAACCAACTCTTCTTCTTTATTGTTATTGTATCTGAATGCCTCTGTTGCTCACAGTTCTTTTTAAATTTATTTATTTATACAAATAACACCACATGGGTAAGTCGAAGATGGAACTACCTATATGTGGCACTCACAGAACAAAGCTAACTAGCTCTAGCAAAGCTTTGTTTTTTATTTCATTCATTAGTTTATGATTCTCACAGGGATCATCTATTTGGCTTTGAATCCTATCATATTTTTGCCATTTATCAACCTGTTTCCCTCTCATTTCTGTAGATCCTGCTGTAAGTATAAACTAGTAGTAGGTGGATGTGCTTCACTCCAGTGATATGCCAAGGATTAAATTTCTAGTATTCATACTGCAATTCTTCATAGTGTTCCATGTCTAGATAATATCTCACTGATCTCTAAAAACACTTCTGCAGATTCATTCATTAGTAGTATCCCCATGAAGGTGTTGAAGGTGAGAGAAAAGGTGTGAGTTCTCCTAAGATCTCCCAGCAATATCATGCCTTGAACAGAAGCTTGAATTAGGGACTTTCGGTCCAGGAGTCAGTGTGTTGTAATGGTTAGAATGGCAGGTGAGGACTTGGGAGACCCAGATTCGGTAACTGGGTGATCCTGGCCAAAGAACATTCTCTAAGCCTGACCTAGGTCACTAGGAAGAATAAACTGGAGGAGGTAGGAATAGGGTTTGCCAAGTCTTCATTGGAAAATACCTGGAGACTTTGGGGTGGATCTGGGAGAAGGCTGAGTTGGGAAGGGGAGGGGCCTCAGCATGGTACAATGTCATAGAGTCCACCCTTCAAAGTAGCCATTTTCTTTCAGGGAGCTGATCTCTGCCAGCTGGAGATCAGTTGTAAAAGTGGGAGTTCTCCGGGCCCCACCTGGAAGCTGGAACCCCTAGCATGAATACTGGAGGAAGGTTTCCATATCTCTCCCCTTGTGCACTGCTACAAGTCCATATCAGCCAGCATTCTAGATCTTGTCTCTGTGGAGAGGCTTAACACTTGGATAGTCTAGTAGCAAAAGGAAAGGAGCCAGCTGCTACCTTTTCCAGGAATCGTTTGAGATCATTGTAGAGATGTACTCTGGCTGACCACATGCAGTGAGAGATAAAAGTTAAAACCACTGACATGAGCAATCATCTTAGGTTCTTCTTTGGGTGTCTTTAGTTGTTGCAAACAGACTACAGATGAGAGCAAACTTTAAATCCTTCAATCTAGGTACCATAGCAAATTGCTTGTAAACCAGGCTTCTGAATTAGTTAAATCCAGGTTTAGAGTCCTGGTTTGTATGCAAGGCATGAACTACGGTTTCTTAAAGTACCTGAATGGCATGACCTAAAAGACCTACCCAGCTTGCTGGGGGGAAGTGCAGATGACTGGGGAAGGCAATGGCAAACCACCCCGTAAAAAGTCTGCCATGAAAACATCGTGATGCAACATCACCCCTGAGTCGGAAGCAACTGGTGCTTGCACAGGGGACTACCTTTACCTTTTTAAAAGAGCTATCAGACTTGGTCTCAGTGTAGGGTGCAATAGCAGGAGGAAGCTCATTCTGATCACAAGCAAATTGTGCCGTGTTTGTGACATAAGGCTTTTACTGGATTGCATTTGACTGCTAGTGCCATTACATGTGGTCAGCCAGAGTACATTGCAAGGGATTCCTGTAATAGTTAGCAGCTGGCTCTTTTCCTTTTGCTATAGTAGAGTGCCTAGGTTACCAGAGGCAGATGGCTTCCACGGATACTGCTTCTAAAATGTTGTTAGACATAGACCTGCTGAGGGAGGAACGCTTCTAGCTCTTTGTTCTGTTCATTCTGCGTGCCATCTGATGCTGATGTGTCTCCAAAGGGGGTGCAGCCTACTAAGTATGTGTAAAAGGAACCCAAGTACCACTGAACATGACTTTCCCATAATTTCTCATCCTATGTCATGAAAACTTAGTACCATTGCCTGATATTGCAACCTCCTCCTTCCATTATCCACCTCATACATTAGATTGAAATATTTTGTAGAGAGGAAAACCATTACTTTTATGCACTGCTTGTATTTTTAAATCCAGTAGCTAAATACCTTGCTGGTTTCTTCCTGTCCAAACTCCAGTGTCGGCAATTCCTGACCACATATTTTTCTTTGCCCATTCCTTCTCCCTGATTTGCTTCCCCTTTCAGTCTTTTCCGTCTGGCTTTTTCTCCCCCCTTTTATTTTTCTGAATTACAGTCATGATCCAGCCCTCTTCCTTTCCCAGTCCTCTTTTTGTTTCTCTTGGGCTGTTCCTCTGTGCAGCATATTGTTACCATGAAGTAAATCCTACCTTGTTCAGTGGGGCTTACTCCCAAGTAAGTTATACAACTGCAGCCTTATAGTGCAATCTTAAGTAGAATTATACCCTTATAAATCAATTGAAGTTAATGGATTTAGAACAGATTCATCAGCCTCCCCCCCCCTTAGGGTTGCCAAGTTCAATTCAAGAAATATCTGGGGACTTTGGGGGTGGAGCCAGGAGACTTTAGGAGTGGAGCTAGGAGCAAGGTTGTGACAAGCATAATTGAACTCCAAGGGAGTTCTGGCTGTCACATTTAAAGGGACCGCACACTTTTTAAATGCCTCCCTTCCTTAGGAAATAATGAAGGACAGGGGCACCTTTTTGGGGGGCTCATAGAATTGGACCCCCTGGTCCACATTTTTGAAACTTGGAGGGTATTTTGAGGAGAGGCACTGGATGCTACACTGAAAATTCGGTGCCTCTACCTCAAAAAACAGCCCCCCCCCAGCACCCCAGATACCCATGGATCAATTCTCCATTATTTTCTATGTGAATAAGTCTCCATAGGGAATAACAGAGTTCCCAGCAGACATTTCCCTCCCCTCCCCCTGCTTTCTGATGACCCTGAAGCAGGGGGAGGGCTTCCAAACCGGGGGATTCCCTGCTAACCATCTGGGGATTGGCAACCCTACCCCCCCCCTCCAAGTAAGGGCAAAAATCCTCTGCCTTTAAAAAAAATGGCCATCAGACCAACATGATGCCACTTCCAGCGATAATACAGAAGTGATGTCAGTCTTCTCTAGGAATCACTAGAAATTAGAGTCTTTGAGAGGTGTGATGTCACTTCCAGGTTTTTGTGGAAGCAGTGTCATGCCATCACAGATGGCCACACCTCACCTTGCAGTCCCCTGACTGGACTGCTAATCACCATGGCCTGTTCCACTGTGCGAAAGTCATTCTATATGTCCTGCCCATGGCTGGAATCTGGGCAGCCTTTTGAATGCACCGCCTGTCAGTGACAGATACGCAAGCTGAGCCAATCACTGCCAGAGGCTTCATCACTACAAAACAAGTCCCTGAGTATCCAGCCCAGCATCAGGGAACAATCTGAAGTTTGGACTTGAATACAAATTAGTTTGCTGGTTCTCTTTGCTGGAAGAGCTCCGTGGCACAGAGTGTTAAAGCTACAGTACTAAGCTCTGCTCACAACCTGAGTTCAATCTCCGGTGGAAGCTGGGTTTTCAGGTAGCCAGCTCGAGGCTGACTCAGCCTTCCATCCTTCCAAGGTCAGTAAAATGAGTACCCAGCTTGCTGAGGGGAAAGCGTAGATGACTGGGTTAGGCAATGGCAAACCACCCTGTAAAAAGTCTGCCGTGAAAACGTTGTAAAAGCAACATCACCCCAGAGTCAGAAATTACTGGTGCTTGCACAGGGGACCTTTCCTTTCCTCTCTTTGCTGATGCACAGATTCGATGCAACTGTCGATTTTCTTTGGCCTTAACGCAGGAACTGAAAGCTACAGCAGTAAATATTTGAGTTCCAGAAAACCCACCACGTCTGCAATACAACAGCCAGCCAGATTTCCCTGGAAAGGTCACACCGTTCATTTCTTTTTCCTAGCAGGGGAACATCCGATTGTTTTTGATGATAGGCTGGTCAGGTTAGCCAATGGAGTTAAGTCATGACAGTGCACCTTTTACCTTTCCCCTCCCCTGATGTTCAGCAGTTTGTTTCAGTTCACACCCCCACACATGACAGTTATTAGAGCACCATTCTGCGTGAGATGCTTGTAAGCCCCCTCAGGCCCAGCTGCAGACTCCCCGAGACTGCTTGACAAATGGCCAGAGTTCAGAGTCTTTCCATGAAAAATGGTTTAGTTTTGTCAGTTGTTTTGTCCTCTGCTGTGCAGTTATGTGTTTCCAGAACAGATGGATCAGCTCTCATCTGCCAGTCTCTTGTCTTTTGAACTTCCTGTTCAGCAGTATGGTTCTCATCAACACAGATTCTGCAGAGAAGCACTTACTTTTATAAAACTGAAATATCTTGAGGGGATTTTTTTCCCTCTTAGTCAGAAGCGAAAGAATGGAATAGTTCTCTAATAAAGCACAAATGTTAAACATATTGTAATTCGGTTGAAAGTTGTATCCAGGATATGAGCTTTTAATTTCTGCAATTAAGGGTCAGGGGAAAATCAGGCTTTGATTTTACTGCCTTACAGCTTTTTGAGTTTTGTATTGTTTATTACTGTAACGCTGCTCACTGATGAGCATGTGTCAGTGACCACAGAACAGCATCAACACCAAACAGGCTGGAGGAAGTGCGGAGCTGGACTCCTAGGTTGATGTAGCCCTCATACAACAATGGAATGTCACTTGCATTTATATGGAAAGTAAATGCAATCAGATCTACCCGTCTGATGTTTTTATTCTTCCATTCATCCAAGGAGTTCAGGGAAGCATGCAGAGATCCCATCTCTGTCATATTATCGACAGCATATAGAAGAAAGTTAAACTGAGTAAGTGCAACTAGTTTGGTGTAGTGGTTAAGAGAACCAGTTTGGAGTAGTGGTTAAGAGTGGTGGACTGTAATCTGGAGAACCAGGTTTGATTCCCCACTCTTCCGCAAGCAGCCAGCTGGGTGACCTTAGGTCAGCCACAGTTCTTTCAGAGCTTTTCTCTCAAGAGCAGCTTCTGTCAGAGCTCTCTCTCAGCCCCACCTACTTCACAGGGTGTCTGTTCTGGGGAGGGGAAGGGAAAGGAGATTGTAAGTCGCTCTGAGACTCCAAGTGCAGGGTAAGGTATAAATCCAGTCTCCTGCTCCTCGTTCTTCTAGCCCAAGGCCACCCATTTCTGAATGGGGATTAGAACCCAGATCTCCTCCATCGTGGTCCAGAGCGCTAAGCCTTACACACCAGCAGCTCAACTCCATGAACTGATTATAAAAAGTGCCCAGGATCAAAGGGGTACCTAGTCAAAATCTGGAATTGATCCTCCATCCCAACATTCAGTGAAGAGGAAAAACAAGTAGTCCCTAGACTGAATGTTTACCTTTTTTTACATCAAGACTTAGGGCAACTCAATGCAAGAGGATATATGTACAATAACTCAACTGTCGATGTGTCAATAGAAACACTATTTTACAATATCTGATACGATATTTGATACTTTTGTTAACTCACCAGCAGCCCAAAATCAAGTGTGCCAGCATGATGTCATTCACGGTAATGTGCAATTGCAGCACCAGAATCAAAGGTTGTACTTGCATTTCTGACTGCTGGCTGGGTGTACATGGGGGTGACTAGACAGTGCAGACCAATGTTGCGGCTCCTTGAAACCAGGAGGAAAATGGATCATTAAGGTTTGTGCTTGTCTTCCTCCCACATGATGGTCAGAGTCTGCTTCTTTACTCTTTGATAATCCTCTCACGTCTCAGACAAGTAACACTGAGCAGGCCTCCTTAACTTGGACAACGAAATCAGAATTGAAGGAAGCCTCTGAGGCATGATGCCTCCTCACCCCCGAAAAAGGGCCACCTGCAGCTACTCAGGTTTTGCACCCCCTCCAAACCAACCCATATTGAAGGCTTGCTTAAGGAGAGGGTGGAAAACCCTATCTCTTGCCATTATAAGCTAGGCAGCTGGATCAAAATAGATTTCCCAGAACTGCTCTACATGAAAGGGGGGGGGGGGCAAAATATTCTGAAATTTGATCTTGTATTTATCAGGAAATGTTGCACGTAATAAGATCTAGTGATTTTTTGATATCAAATTAGTCATGCTATTATGTACCCATGCAACTGCTTGATAGTAAGCCATGGGATGAAGGGAAAGAGTACCTGGATCATAAGGGTTGTTCTAGAAAGGATGTTGACTGCTTATTTAAATAGTAGTTTATAATATGTTGCTCGTGCTCCTCACGTGATTGTGTGGTGGTGAGGGTAGTCCTGTGCTACCCGATCATGTGCTGTGAAAGCAATTAAAGGTCTATGGAACTCTTAAATTACTTTCAGTGTTCAATGGAACTTTTGCAAACAATTTAATTCCCTGATCTTAAACACATTTTCTTGGAAGCAGGTCCCACTTGGGCTTGTTTACTACCAGAAAGGGACATTTCACACATCTTTAACCCAGTTTCTTTCAAACCAAGTTGCCTTTCTTTTCTTTTTTTTTCTAGAACAGTGTATGGCTGCATGTTTGCTGTGTAGATGAAATGCCAGCCTCCAGGTGGGACCTTGGGAGTCCCCTGGAATTTCATCTCATCTCCAAACTGTAGAGATCAGTTCCCCAGGAGAAAATGGATGCTTTGGAGGGTGGACTCTGTGGCATTGTACCCCACTGAGGTCTTTGTCCTCCTCAGGCTCCATCCCCAAATCTCCAGGAGGTTCCCAACCTGGATCTGGCAACTGTACCCTCTGCATCCCCTGCCATTGGCCACAGGGGACCCAACAACCCTAACTGGTAGTTATATACAAAAAGCTGATACAACTGCTCACAAACATTCTGGGGTAACATGATATATGTTTACAAGATTATGCATGGGATGGAGAAAGTAGAGAAAGAAGTCCTTTTCTCCCTTTCTCACAATACAAGAACTCGTGGGCATTCAATGAAATTGCTGAGCAGTCAGGTTAAAACGGACAAAAGGAAGTACTGCTTCACCCAAAGGGTGATTAACATATGGAATTCACTGCCACAGGAGGTGGTGGCGTCTACAACCATAGCCAGCTTCAAGAGGGAATTGGATAAAAATATGGAGCAGAGGTCCAACAGTGGCTAGTAGCCACAGTGTGTGTGTCTGTGTGTATTTTGGCCACTGTGTGATACACAGTGGACTGGATGGGCCATTGGCCTGATCCAACATGGCTTCTCTTATGTTCTTATGCATTACATGAGCACATTATGGATTGCCATGGACTGATTCAAGTCAAGTTGTCAAAGCAAAAGTCATCTTGGTCTAAAATAACTCATGTGGTTTTTTACTTGGCTTCGCCTAAAAATGCAGACAGGAGAAAAACAACATGATAGTTGGCCAACCTGTGTGGTTTCCTCTAGAGAGCCAGTTTGGTGTAGTGGTTAAGTACATGGACTCTTATTTGAAAGAACCAGGTTTGATTTTCCACTTCTCCACTTGCAGCTGCTGAAATGGCCTGAGGTTAGCCATAGTTCTCACAGAGCTGTCCTTGAAAGGGCAGCTTTCGTGAGAGCTCTCTCAGCCTCATCTACCTCACAGAGTTCTGTTGTGGGGGAGGAAGGTAAAGGAGATTGTAGGCTGCTCTGAGAGTCTTGAGATTTGGAGTGAAGAGCGGGATATAAATCCAATATCATCTTCTCTTTACAGATATTCACTTTGTCTCTCTTTGGTAATACATGAGTTAGCCTAAAATGTATTTACAATATAGGTACAAAGTAAGGGGCATCAGTTTAATAGCCCTTTGTTGTCCAGTGGATATTTTAAAAGTTATATCTTTACATGCAGTAGGAATGTTTGTAGGAATAAGCCATAGTGATGGAACCGTTCAGAAGCCCCCGTGTCATCAAAAACAAGCAATGTGAATGCAGGAAAAAAAGGTCCAGTGATGACTTGATTGAAGAGCAGTATATTACTTCTCATTTGAATTGGAGTGGCAGATGCTGTTAACTTGTGTATGAGTGTCTGATCTTTCCCAAAGTGTAAAATTAGCCAATTCCTTGTCTGGTGAATCAGTCAGCCTCTTTGTTCACTGTGTAGGACTGAATACACTGACTATTTAGACTCGGGCCCAGGCTTCCCCTTTTGCTGGGTTTCCCCCAGCAGATCTTTGGAGATGAATCTGCTTGTGAAATAAAGCCACTTTTTATGCTCTCTTAGTACACGCAGGGTATTTGCCAAAAGAAGAATCTGTGAACTTACACTACGACAACACCATCCCGCTTCCCTTATTTCCTGTTCTGAATAGCTAAAAGTAATGATAAACTGTTACTTCTCAAGGTAGGAAGAATTCCCTGCCAGAACCTATTTATCACTTCACTGGCTTTGTACCATTAACATCCGTCAGAAGTTAAAATGAGAGGGTTATAAGAAGAGTTTTCTCTTCTCTCTCTCCCTTCAGCCCTGCCAGCGATAGTGCCTTGTATAAAAGATTAAAATAGACGCTCAGTGTTTAGTGGATATTCCCATCCATCCAAAAAAGACAGTGGAGTGGCTATCTATTATTAACTCAGGTGCATGTTGCTATGTAGGTAATACTAATCTGTCTTTTCAAGCAGAAATAGGGCCTTTAGTCCCTTAATTTGGAATTGAAATAAACACATCTTGCTGGTATTTTTCCTACCGTTTCCATAACATCCCCAGTCAGAACGCAGTTTTATGCTGACACTGCTTATCATTATCCTATGTGTTTTGAGCCTGGTCTTTCTTTCCAGATATATGAGCCCTGTGGCACAGAGTGCGGCAGTACTGCAGTTCTAAGCTCTGCTCACGACCTGAGTTCAATCCCCAGCAGAAGCTGGGTTTTCAGGTAGCCGGCTCGAGGTGGACTCAACCTTCTATCCTTCCGAGCTTGCTGGGGGGAAAGTGTAGATGACTGGGGAAGGCAATGGCAAACCACCCAGTAAAAAGTCTGCCATGAAAACGTGAAAGCAACGTCACCCCAGAGTCGGAAACGACTGGTGCTTGCACAGGGGACCTTTCCTTTTCCTTTCTTTTTAGAAAACAAAAATTAAATGGAATGTTACTTTAAGAAATAATTGCTTACAAAGTAGGGACCTTTCTATATTTTGAACCATCTAAAGTGATACATCTGAAATGATACAAGAGGGATTTCTAATATTCAAATTATTTGAGTAGAAATAGGCAACAGACAGCATTTTTTTCATTCTGTCATATCCCAATGCTAAGAAAAATGCTAATATTTTATGCTTTGGTCTCTGAATTCCACTGGATAAAGATCTTTTCCTCATGCTGAACTTATTCCTGATTGTCTTGGCAGTCAACCCCCAATCAGCGGGCATCTTTCTTCCTGTCCCCTTTTTCCCCTCTGCATTTTCACAGTTGTAGTCAGTTCAGGTTATTTTCTTCCACATATGCCTTAAATAATCAAGAATTTCAAGGGAGGGCACTGTTGTCTTTGGAGTCACCATCACAGCACCCCACCCTTTTTAAATGTCCTAATATATCAATATATTGTTGTAATGATAGGTCAAGCAGGTTCTACGAATTCCCATATTATTTTTTTTTAAGTCTCTAGCAGTTTCCCTCGCATAGATATAAGAAAAAAAGCAGAGGTTTGACAATGATGAGTAGGCTAGAGGTTGGGGGGACAAAGAAAACCAATAGAAACATTGTGCACAAGAAAAAAAAAGTGACTCAGCTTCCAGAAGGCGATTGAGGTAAAACTGATCTCCCAAAAAAATGGGGGGGGGGGGGATTGAAAAAAACAAAACAAAGTTAAATCTAAAGGCACAGAAATACCTGCAGCAATCAGGATAAACTGAAACAGTATGGGCCCAGAACTGACAAAGAAAAACCCCACAGAAAAGCCCAAGCAGAAGAAAGAGTGTCAATTTGAATGACACCAAGCAGACTACCTGTGTCATTTACAGTGACCCATAGGGGGGTTTCTGGGCAAGCTTCGGTGCAAAATGATGGACTCCATTTGGTCCATTCATGGGACCGCATCTTGAGTCTAGAAGACCAGGCTTTGAGTTAGGGATGTTAGACTGCATACTACCAGCCCGCTTAGCTAATAGAAGTTGTATTTCTCTCCTACAAGGAGCTTTCCTATAAATGCAAGAAGCTGTTCACAGGTGGAAGGCTTCTTGTGCTGGAGAATGCTTGTACCTCATCTGTCACTCCAAAGTTAATTGCTTTCCAGTGAAGCAAGATAAAGAGCCAACAGAGCTGTAAAAAGTAGTGATAACCACCAGATTCAGGAGTAATGGTGCCTTGAACAAGCTGGGATGTTCAGGCTGTTTTCAAAGGAAGTGAATGAGAATAAAGTGAGCATAAGAACCAGCATTTAAAAAAAATACTTTAGATCTTGGAATCATGTCAGTAGGCTGGCTTTAAACATTTAATGATATGTACCTACTTGAATAGTACTTTGAAATAAAGATTTAGGTAAATTATTTTTGTGGGAAGAACAATCAATTGATTTGTAATAACATTTCTTTAAGATTTTGGCAATTACATAAACTGTTTTATGAACTTATAGCATTGCCAATAGGCCTGGTGGAAAATGTCCTGTCCCTTTTATGGAGGTTGAGGATGTAGAACTGGGCAGCTGAAGCTTTTCATGTCACTTAAGGAAAATAAGAGGGACAGGACTCCACCCACCCCCTGCCAGGCGGCAGCTCTATGAATCTTCCAAATACATTGAGAAGACTTCCTAGTAATATGAGGCTTGGTCTTGTAGCAGTGTTTTAACTGTATATATTTTTGTATCATCAAGCTGCGACCAGCTTACAATGACCCCAGCAAGGGGCTTACAAGGTAAGTGAGAAGTAGAGGTGGTTTGCCATTGCCTTCCTCTGCAGAGTCCTCTTTGGTGGTCTCCCATCCTAGTACTGACCTTGTTTGGCTTCCAAGATCTGACAAGATCAGCATATACCCCCACCATTCCACATCCCCCTTTCACGGTGTAGGAGTCTGTAAACCTCTCATGGGGCCTTATCCGTTGCCAATGCTTACTGAATGCCAGTACCTACCCTTGAGGTTACTAAATTGTTTTAACAATTTAACAAATAGCTGGACATATTGGTTCAATTAACATGCTTTCACTCAATGTTTCATTGTTTTAGTTCACCTGATGGTAGTTTTGCTGTAAGCTATACACACAGACCTTCTGTGCTCAGACTGCACAGTAGTCTTTTCTCTTTCCCTCTTTTCAGGTCAATGAAAACAAAAAAAGATTATTTTTATATTTGTTCATGAAGGACATCAAAAGGTGTTAACCTTGCGGGTTCCTTTGATGTGGGTTATTTTAAATAAAGTAATAAGGGTACTAAAAGTTTCTTGCAATAAAGGATACATTTGCAGATAGTAGACCGGTTTTCATTATTTGCTGTCTTTGCACTATACCTTTCCCCCACACTTTTCCCTTCATATAAACTTAGCTCAACATATACAGTAGCACAAAGGCCAATGAGAAACATATGTGCTTGCTTGTGAGTTCCATCAGCATGTTTTTTGAACACTCAAGCATGAAGTTATGGGGGTGGTTTACTCCTGAGCAGACTCGCTCAGCTTATGAATTTTCTTATTTATTTCTGCTAAGCTTGTTGAATATAGCAAAGTCCTCAAGTCTAAGTTCACCACATTGTGAAAATTATTTTAAGAATTGCCTTCAGGGTTGCCGGTCCCCAGGTCCCAGCGGAAGTTCCCCCACTTTTTTTGGGGGGGGGGGGGCTGTAAAATTTAACCCCACCTCCAAACAGGGGTGTTGCACTTTCTGGTTTGACATTCTGGTTTTGGGCAAACTCTATGGTTTTGAAGGCAAAAAAACCCCATAGAGTTTTGCTCAAAAACCTAAGCATTGTGTGCAGTGTCGCCAGCACAATGACATCACTTCTGGGATGTCACATGCAGCATCCTGCCTACCCCAAGAATGCCCCCTCATCCAAATACTAACCTAGATACTAGCTTCTGAGATCTGACAAGACCAGGCTAGCCTGGGCTATTCAAGTCGGGGCTTTATCTCTTTAACAGAGGCTTGAGAACATAAGAAGAGTCCTGCTGGATCAGGCCAGTGGTCCATCTAGTCCAGCATCCTGTCTCACCCAGTGGCCAGTCGGTTTCTCTGGAGGGCCAACAACAGGGCATAGAGGCTGAGACCTCCTGATGTTGCCTCCTGGCTCTGGGATTCAGAGGATGAGTGCCTTTGAATCTGGAGATTCCCCTCAGTCACTATAGCTAGTAGCCACTGAGAGATCTATCCTCCATGAATCTATATAATCTCCTTGATAGGCTTTATTTGCCTTCATGCCATTAAAAGCCACAGTGACTCCTTTCCACACTTAATCCTGTATTACAAGGATGTTGCATTTTTGTTTTTCTATTGTGTGTGTGTGTGTGCGTGCATCTATATCTATAGGTCAACAGATTTTTATCAAGTGCATCCAGCATTTTTATTGAAACCATCTGGCAAACCTGATTGCAGAATGCAATGAGAGGTGTTAAATCTTTCTGAGAGTTATTTCAGCATTCAGACCTGCTCTCCACTTACATTCTGACTATCAGAATGATGACTTGTCACTAATTTAGTGATTTCTCATTGCTAAACACTACAGTTGCCTATGAATTTATTATATGTTTAGTGAAACCATGTCTATTGGGACAATCTTCATGTGGAACTTCTAATACGTTCAACTTGGAATTGGCGAACTGTTAGTAGATGAGTCTGGTTACATATGAGCTGAGACATCCAGGTGCTTTGAAATGTTACTAAGATCTGCATGTTTTTCCTAAGCCTTCACTTTGGAAATTTGCTTTTGTTTGCTATGTAGAGTCTGTGTTTGCTACTTACAGGTTAATATAGCGAAAAGTTTGAAGGGCCCATGTTGTCTTGAGCCTTAGATGCTGTTTTTCTTCTTTGCTTTTCTGTTAGAATAGTTAGGGGCACTCCGTGGATGTTCTCAGTTTGCAAAGGGTTTTGGGGGGGGTTGTTTTTGGGGGGGGCGGGGGTACAAATCTTGCATGGACATCCTGTGAATTTGCTAGACTTCAAAGACTGCACAAAGAAGCCTGAAGCACGATTCCTTTGCCATTAGCAGTTTCCTTTCTTAAAGTACCAGGGGTAAGAACGAGCTGCGGAGAGACCTTCCAAGAGAGTTGTGGGTTCTTTCCATGGTGGTCTCAATTCCACTAACCAATCATTATCCAGTTTATAGTCAGACGAAACAGATTGGTACACTCTAATGAACAGAACTATAAGTAGCCACAGATAATACATTGCCTTTTTGAGTAACCCAAAAATAAATAGGTTTTTGCTTCACCCTGCCAGTGTAGTTAATGGTTTGGTTCATATAAGTAATATTTTGTTTCTTTCAAAGCTTTTATAAGTGGGACTGGCTGGGTATCCTTCTGTGGGTGGTGTAGGTTTTTATGGACCTCTACTTTTCTTTTGTGGTTTCTTGGCAATGCATAGGTTAGGAAATGTATAGGTATGAAAACAGTTTGTTCCCTGAAGGATGCCCTCTTGTATTTCTCAGCACTGCTTGAAAATATAAGGCTGTCACTGCTTTATATTGTCCAACTGCTGATCCATCTAGCTCAGCACTGGCAGTAGCTCTTAGGTAGAGGGTCTTTTCCAAATGTCTAGCACCTGAGATTCTTTAACTGGAAATGCCAGGATTTGAACCTGGGACCATGTGCTCTACTGCTGAGCCACATCTTCTCCTCAAGATATATTCCTAGGGTAGAATTTCCTCCTTATTTGGTGGTAGAAAGTTCTGTCAAGTCACAACTGACTAATGATGCTCCTGTAGGGTTTTCAACCCATGGCGCAGAGTGGTAAAGCTGCAGTACTGAAGTCGGAGCCCTCTGCTCACGACCTGAGTTTGATCCCGGCAGAAGCTGGTTCAGGTAGCCGGCTCAAGGTTGACTCAGTCTTCCATCCTTCCGAGGTCGGTCAAATGAGTATCCGGTTTGCTGGGGGGAAAGTGTAGATGACTGAGGAAGGCAATGGCAAACCACCCCATTAAAAAGTCTGCCATGAAAACAACGTCACCCCAGAGTCAGAAACGACTGGTGCTTGCACAGGGGGACTACCTTTGCCTTTTTAGGGTTTTCAAGACAAGGGACATTCAGAGATGGTTTGCCATTGCCTGCCTCTGGACTTCCTTGGTGACCTCCCATCCGAATACTAACAAGGGCCAGCCCTGCTTAGCTCCTGAGATCTGATGAGATCAGGCTAGCCTAGGACATCCAGGTTATGGCCCTCCTTATTTAGATTGCTAGATTTCCTGCTGTCAGGCCAGCCAAACTCATACTTCTGTTGAAAAAACAAAATTTGGGAACATTGTAAAGCTCACTTTCAATATGAAGGGCAATAGTATAGCCCGTATTTTTTTTTCTGGGTATCTCTTCCCCAAACAAGAATCTTTCCTCCTTTCGGTCCATCCCCAGTTAAATTAGCTAATGACAGATACAACAAGTCAGTGGTTAGAGAAACCTTTTTCCTGTTGCTTCGCTTCCCCAGTATCTCGTAGCTCCCTGAGAAATATCATATACCATGTGGACTGCGTTTCCCAGGGTACCCCAAGGCTAGATATCTCAGATACTGCCCAAAATGGCATCTGAAACACTGACTAAGGAAAAGGGAAGCCGTGGGAAGAGGAGTGATTCTCTGCCCATTCATGGGCTGACTGGAAGGCCCACTGCCTGAATAACCAGCCAGCTGTGCCTAATCTAGCCTTGTAGTAGCAGCAGGTTAAGTTTTAGATAGCTGCTGCAGGTTAGTATCAATATATCTGATTCTCAGTGTGGCCACATCTCTGGATACTGTTCAGTCAAGTGATATAATACAGCTCCGCATGTCCTTTAATTCCATCAACACATTATATTTTGAAGCAGAAAATATGTCTAGATTTGGGCTAAGGCCCACTAAAGAATGTGTGTTTTGTTAGGAAAGATTATTTAATGTTGTTTCTTCTCCTGCACATAACCTGTTATTCCCAGCCACGGTTGCCAGGAACTTGGACCTCCTTTTCCAAGGTAATATATATTTTATAGTGGCACTTTTATTGTGATGTATGCAGAATGGCTTATAGAATGTTCAGCGTACAGCTGATAAACCCATTTTTTGTAGGTGTTTATGTATGTCTTTTCCTGTAGGTAAGAAAAAAGAGGCAGATTATATGGTATTTCTTATGCCTACACAAGGAGTGAAGGGTAGACTTGGGAACAAAAATTAACATCCAGCATTTTGAAAGGATTTGTACTCCTGCACCTAGTTTAACATGTTATTGACTTTTCTTGCAAAAACTTTTAGTCTGGTTTTTTTTATTCATGAGTTTGCATTTTTATTTCCAAAAGACTTTTACATAGCTTTTCACATATGTGGTCCTGACTCTACACATAACAGAAAGTGCAAATCTTTTATGAGTTTAAAAAAAAATCTCAGAAGACTACTGTCTAAAATGGAAGAACCTCATCTGATATACTTGTGATCACTAGAACTTGTTGAACTTGACGAAATGACTACTATGAAGTCGATCTTAAGCTTGATTTTAAAGCCAATGCATTTGAATCAGAATATTGCCACTCAGAGCATCACTGCATACATTTGACCACATCATATGCTCCCTGGTTGGAGAACTCCATTCTGTGGCTTCATGAAAAAGAGAATCCTATTTTAAGCATAGCAAGAAAGAATATCCTGAAAGTCAGTCTTCCCTCTCCAAGCTAAAGAAAGGATCATCAGAAAAAGAAAGACCTTAGTAAACTGTTAATTTCCATTTCATGTATCTGAGGAAGTGTTTTCCTCTGTTGTTATTGTTTCCCTTAAATTAGATTATTTATCCATTGTCTTTCCATAAAAATGCCCAACGACACCCAAAACAAATTTTGTAAATGTTATAATCCACAAAAATAAACAAAACAGTAAAACAATACAATCTATAATACCCTTGTAAGCCAAAATGCCCTCAAAACGAGGTTGGGGAATTGTCAGGTGGGCACCTGGCTTTATCAGGATCTTTTTACCTATGTATACAGGATACACATCCAGAAATTAATGCTTAAATTTACCAAGGACTCTAATTAAGTAAAACAATTAAAATTTATTCCAGAAAAATATAGAACTCACATACAAGGCAATGTGCTCATGAAATATACATATAGTCCTAAGAAAAATAGAGAGAGATATAGAGACAACACATGGATAGACAAACAGGGTGATAATTACCGATCGTAGTCTTCAATGAAGGCTCCAATGGCGACGAAAGAGGTCGGGGGGAAGTGGGACCCTCAACTGGCCAAGAATCGGGGATGGATCTAGACAGCGGAACTGGGGTACTGCTAGATGCACACCTGTGAGGAGCTGGGTCACAGGTTATAAGGACTACCTTGAACCCTTAGGAGATGGGAGGTACAGGGGTGGAGGAAAGGTGGTCAGGTGGTACATGACCTCAGAAAAAGGGGAGGCTCTGCAGTAACCAATAGCAAGTTAATTGGTGGTGCCTATTGGGTGCCCATAACTGACCAATGAACAAGCTTGGGCCCTGGTTACCTGATTGGACTTCCAGGTAACAATGAGCCAGGGTGGGGAAGCTCCAGGATGACCGTTGGAGAAAAGAATGGGGGAAATTACTGGATGGAGGTGTGCTTGAGTTTACCAAACTTATCTAAAAAGGTGACAATAGAGGGCCAAATTGCTACCTAAGTTAACACCCGGTTTACACAAAGGAACTTGGCTCGCTGAAGATGGTCTTCCTCTTCTCCTTGGCACCAGTCTTTGTTCTAAGTTCCGTTTGGACAAAGGCTTTGGCAGTCCTGTAGGATCCACGCCTAGATAAGCTTGATGGCCTCATGGATGGGTGACATCTGTTGAGTACGTGAGCCTCCCGCTTTGCTGAAATGGAGTCTGGCACTGCAGGAAGATAGCTGGTGTTAGCCTCCCAAAGTGGATTCTATGGTCAAGGCTGAAAACCGCATGGCCTGGATAGCTCCTACCTGCACAACTTTTTCCATTCCAACAATAGAGATGGTGTTGGCATGAAGTGACTGGAAACCATCCGTTCTCCTGGCTAGCACTCCTCCAGAAACACGGAGTGCTGCTGTAGCGTTGTGGCTGGTAGTACTCATGAGTCCTTTTCAGTCTGGTAGACAAACCCACGTTCTCCTAGCAGATGTGTATGAGTTCAGTCTCCAGGCAACCAGGCGGGTGACTACGATGTTCTGAATATTAGGGGTATTTTCTTACACCCTAGGAATTAAAAAATCAGCAAAAATAGAAGATGAAGAGGAGGATGAGGGGGGAGGAGAGGGAGGAGGGGGGAGAAGAAGTTTGGATTTATATCCTGCCCTTTGCTACAGGAAGGAGTCTCAGAGCAGCTTACAAACGCCTTTCCCTTCCCCTCCCCACAACAGGCACCCTGTGAGGTAAGTGGAGTTGAGAGAGCTCTGACAGAAACGGTTCTCGAGAGGAATAGCTTTGTGAGAACTTGTGAACTGATTCAAGGTCACATCAGCAGGTGCATGTGGAAGCGTGGGGAATCAAACCCAGTTCTCCCAGATAACAGTCCACTCACTTAACTCAAGGCAAGGCAAATGAAACAGAAGACCATAACAAAACAAGACCGATTCTTAAAAACAGCTATCATCAGTAAAACACTTCTTAGCAGGATTTGAAGTAATAATCAGTTATCATAAAACAATTCCAGTGAACAGAATGCAAACTATCAACATATCCTTGTAAATAGGTAGAGCATAGTCTACTAGGGGTGCCAAGTCTCCTCTGGCCCCCAGGGGCACAGGAGTGAAGGGTTACCAGCTCCAGGTTGGGAAATTCCTAGATATTTGGGGATGGAACCTGAGGAGGACAGAGA
Source organism: Heteronotia binoei (assembly GCF_032191835.1). Taxonomy (NCBI): domain Eukaryota; kingdom Metazoa; phylum Chordata; class Lepidosauria; order Squamata; family Gekkonidae; genus Heteronotia; species Heteronotia binoei. The sequence continues at coordinate 27,735,090 of NC_083231.1, read as the reverse complement.
CCTCAGTGTGGTGCAGTGCCATAGCATCCACCCTCCAAAGCATCCATTTTCACCATGATTAAACTCTGAGGTCTGGAGATTAATTTTTATTCTAGGCGATCCCCTGGCCCCACCTGGAGGCAGCATCCTTACATATACACAGAAGTTATCATTGTGTAATGCCAATGTATTTTATTTTAAAAAATCGTTCTATACGTATGAAGAGGGGTTGTTTTGTAGAAAAAATAGGTGGTGGAGCTCATCCAGGGATTGTTATACAACTGCATCTACTATTCAATGGACAAGGCGGGGAGGAGGAGGGGGAACCCTCAGAAAGGTTCAGGAGCTGTGCTCCTGTGAGCTCCTGCTAAATTCAAGGCCTGCACATGAAAAACTACATCCTTATCTTAAATTCTTTTCAAAAGAGTTGGGAGATTTTGTCAAATGAAAGATACACTGCAGTGGGCAACAGGAAAGGCTCAGGAAGGCTCTGCTGTGAGCCAAACGGAGTACAATGGAAGGCCTCCATGTAAATATTAAAAGCCCCGCTGTTGTAGAGAGTGATGAAACCCGAGTCTCCATCCTTTTTATCCCTCAAGGGAGCAAGGAAACCTGCAGTTTTTCCAGTATGCTCTGAAAACATGCAGTTTTATGCTTAAAACTTCATAGGCTCTACCCAGAACTCTTTAAGCAAAGAAACACAGCATTTGGGTGTAATCCAATGTATCCTACTTTAAAGTGAAGTTGTACTGAACTTACTGGGACTGATAGCTGAGTAATCATGTTGTTGGATATTTCCCCAAGAGTGTTGTGGAAACAGTAGACTAATAAGAATCTTTTTCCTTTGTCTATTTCACTCTCCGTCCATTTTTAACGTGTGCAAATATAGGGTTGCCAAGCCCTGGTTGGGGAGCTTCTGGAGATTTGGTAGGGTTGCCAAGTCCCCTGCGTCCCGGAGTGGGGAACTTTCACGTGTGTGTGATGCAATGACATCACCTGGACATGATGTCATCACACTGGCAATGGCGCACACGGCCGCCCTAGGTGTTTCCGGGAAAACTCTGTGGTTTTCCCGGACACTCTAGCCATTTGGAAGGGGAAAACTCTACTGTACCTATTGTACCATAGAGTTTTCCCAGAAACGCTTAAAGCAGCTGCTGTGAGCTGTTTGCGACGCGATGACATCACTTCTGGCTGACATCATCATACCAGCAACATAGGGGGAGGTTCCCCCTGCTGGGCCAATGGGGAGGGTGGGTTGGGAACCTCCCAGGCAGGGGAACCCCCGCCTGGACCGGGGGCTTGTCATCCCTAAGATTTGGGGATGGAGCCTGGGGAGGACAGAAACTTTAGTGGGGTCCAGTGCCACAGAGCCCGCCCTCCAGAGCATCCATTTCCTCTGAGGGAGCTGATCTCTGTAGTTTGCAGATGAGCTGTAATTCCAGGGGATCCCCAGGCCCCCACTGAAGGCTGGCTCCGTGTTGCCAACTCTGGGTTAGGAAATATATGGAGATTTTGGGGGTGGAGCCTGGGGAGGGTGGGATTTGAGGAGGGACCTCAGCAGGGCATATTGTCATAGAATTGCCATAGCAGCCATTTTCTCCTGGGAAACGGATCTCTGTCATCTGGAAATCAGTTGTAATTCCAGGAGATCTCCAGGCCCCACTTAGAAACTGGCAACCCTAGTGAGGTATGCCTTAAATCTTCAATAACTGGAGATCTCTGGATTGAGAAATACCTAGAGATTTGGGGGATGGAGCCTAGGAAGGGTGGGGTATGGAGGAGGAAGGGACCTCAGAAAGGTGTAGAACCATGAAATAAACCCTCCAAAGTAGCAATTGTGAGCCACCCTGAGCCTGCTTCGTTGGGGAGGGTGGGATATAAATCAAATAAACTAAACTCATTTTTGTCAGGGAGACAGATCTTGGTAGGCTGGGTTCAGTTTGTAATAAAAATTGGTAATGATGGGTAGATGTGGGTTAGGAAGGGACTTTGATGTTTGGTTGACTAAGCAGCAACCATGCTGAATAACAGAGTTCCCCCTCCCCAGATACACAGCTTGCTGTATTTGCTGAAAAATATCTTATTTGCTACTGGGAACACAGTTGTTGTAGGCAGAATGGATGTGACAAAATCATTACATCCATTTGCGATAATCTACTGGTGGCTTAGACTGTCTAGACTGTCTGTTTTTACCAACATAGCCTTCATAAGACGAGCTCTGTATAATTTTAAACTGCCATGTATCTGGAAAAGAGCAGCCTAATTAATGTGTGCAAATACCCCTGTTATCTTTCGTATACTTACTTTCTAATACACTGCATTTAAAATGACTGCAGACATCTGTCTCAATTTGATATTGTGGCATACTGTCTCAGATTACACTACTGTACCTTTCCCCTCCCAAAGCAGTAGTAACACTTCGTTTAATCAATCATAATTTATTATGTACAATTTTAATAGATGTTAGAGAAATTTGTGTAAAGAGGTAATGTGCTTGCCGATGCAATCCAGACTGATAAAAATATGTTTAGGGCAAAAACATATCTGTCACATTTTCTAATATTTCTGTCATTCAATGCCTTTGTGTTTGCAGTATTACCACAATCATGATGGGTGGAGGTATATAGAAGTATAATGATGATGATATTGGATTTATATCTTGCCCTGTACTCTGAATCTCAGAGTCTCAGAGTGGTCACAATCCCCTTTATCTCCCTCCCCCCCAACAACAGACCCACCTGTGAGGTGGGTGGGACTGAGGGAGCTCTCCCAGAAGCTGCCTTTTCAAGGACAACTCCTATGAGAGCTATGGGTGACCCAAGGCCATTCCAACAGCTGCAAGTGGAGGAATGGGGAACCAAAGAAGATAGCCTCGTGTTATTGAAACTGTTATGAAGCTATATGCACATTTTGTGTGCATAAAATGCACCTGGGTGTGCTTTGTATTAGCACTCTTCTCTATATTGCATTCTCTGAAAGACTAACCTCCGTGAGGGCCAAGCATCCAATGCCAGGAGTGAGATTTTCTTCTCACTGCAACAAAGAGCAATATATTCCCTTGCTGTGCTGAAATGGAAGACAACCACTGAGTTATATGAGAATATGCAGAAGAAGTAAATGCAGGCCTTGAATTCAGCAGGAGTTCACAGGAGCACAGCTCCTGAACCTTTCAGACGGTTCCCCCTCCTCCTCCCCACCCACCTTGTCCATTGAATAGTAGGTGCAGCTGCATAACAATCCCTGGATGAGCTCCACCACCTATTTTTCTACAAAACAACCCCTGAATAAATGCAAAAGATGAAAAAAAAGGCTATAGGGAACACCATTAAAGTAGTGCACTGATTCACTGGGGTTAGAACCAGAAGTTAAAACAAGAAAAATCTTGGGGGTTCCCCTGACTGAATTTACATTTACTGTAGCTAGGCAGTGCACTGGGGACCTTATTGCCAGAAGGACCTCATGAAGACTGGGACCATGGCATGGAGGGAGAAGAGCTTGAGGCTTCCCAGCTCCTGTGCTGTGATGTCACAACCAGGGGTTTTTTTGCAGCAGGAACTCCTTTGCACATTAGGCCACACACCCCTGATGCAGCCAATCCTCTTACAGTAGGCCCTGTAATAAAAGTCACAACATTATGGCAAGCCCACCTCCAATGCCAATAGATCTCTCATTGGTTATGTACACATTAGCAATGGAGATGCCACATATGGGAGCTTCCTTCCTTCCTTCCTTCCTTCCTTCCTTCCTTCCTTCCTTCCTTCCTTCCTTCCTTCCTTCCTTCCTTCCTTCCTTCCTTCCTTCCTTCCTTCCTTCCTTCCTTCCTCCTTCTCTTCTTCTTATTCCTTTTTCCATTTCACAAATGCCTCAAAACAATGCCACATTCTTGCCTTTATTCTTCATGCCTGCATGCTATAACTGTTCTAATACTTCAAACATATGCTGTGCAATAGTTTTAGTGCACTATCTGCATACACATAATATTCCTTCAGCCTTCATGCTGCTTCCCCTCCCTGTTCCAGAAAATAATGGTGGGGAGATGGCATCTTTGTTGGCAGGACCTTTGCAGCAGGAAAATGTGCAGCATTCCTTCCACATATAATGTGCATGTGCTTGCACTGAAGTCTTTCCAAAACAAATTGGAGTAAAGTACATTTGGGAACAAGCATACAAAGAATGGGAAAACCTGGAAAGAAGATGATGTGGGTGCTCCAAGAAAAATCACTCCTGTTTATAAGATAAGGCGAGAAAATCTACATGTAGAAGCGGGATAAAATGTGAAGGGGTAAAATGGGTTTGTTCTTTTAATGAAGAAATTAATTAGCAAAAAATGTCACCAGGCCAAAAGGTACATGGAAAGATGTGGGCTTTTTTGGAATGAGAAGAGAAACACTGGAAAAATATGCTCACTACCAACATGAAAGATTAAATAAATTGGACTTCAGAGAGGGGATGTGTTTCCTGTGCAACCTTTTTGTGTGGCGCTAGCTTACTCAAGGGGGAGAGGACAACAAATGTAATTAATAAAAAAGGGGAAATAAAATAATGCAAGAACAGAGAGTATTCAGCCTTTTTCCAAGCTATTCTGGATCATGTGGTAGGTTTGCCAAGCCAAATATTTTGCAATAAAAAGGGTTGGACGTCTCTCATAAGTTGTAGGATGATTTATTTGTGAAGAGTGTAGAACTTCAGGAAATAAAAATATAGGCATAGCCCTCAGAGATTTTGAAGCAACATAAGTTATTTACGTGCGGTTAGTCCTGAACTCCTAGGGACCTGCATCATGCTAGCTAGTCACTTGGGGACTTTCGGCTGTGTTGCGCAGAGGTCTTGGCTTTGGAATGATCACTTCCTCTCTCTGTTGACTGTGCAACCAGTGCCTGCTGCCCCACCATCAACTGTTCACACCAGGTTTGTGAAATGTACCTTTGACACATTTTCTCTGTAGGTGCTGGCAAAATTAAGCTGATGCTCCCAGATTTATGAGCTGTGAAAGCAGCTTTTCTGAAGTCTCAGAGGCTTGCTTGAGCAGCTTGGGATTTCACTGGCTTTTCTGAATATGTGCCTTGTTTGACCAAGTGGCCTTTGGCATAGAGCTCACTGTGACATGGTACCAGGGGTTTTTTTGTAGCCCAGCAGGAACTCATTTGCATATTAGGCCACACACCCCTGACATCACCATTGCTTCCCAGTAGGAACTTATTTGCATATTAGGCCACACTGCCTGACGCCAAGCCAGCTGGAACTGCGTTCCTCCTCAGAAAAAGTCCTGCATGGTACAATGTGGATATTTTTACCAAATACGTTCAGGGGCACGAGTGGCTCCTTTTGCAGTAAGTCAACTGACAGCTTCATTTCTTGAGAGACAATTTCGAAGATGCATCCTTGATCCCCATCTGAGGTGTCCCTACCTTTCAAAAGGTTATGATACAAGGCACATTCACTGCGATACAAGCAGAAATGAGATCAGCCAAGCATATATTAGCAAGTATATATGTTCACAGCTGAAGTGGGAAATAGTAAACCAGCAGAAAACGAAGGCTACACATTGCTGCAGAAGAAGCACCTAAAGTGCAGACACTTTATTTTTTGTAGTACCATCAAAAACACCAAAAGGGAGTTGCCTTGGAAATGCCTTTAAAAAAAAAACTTGGCAGGAGCCCTGCATCATTCATAGATGCTCCACGGAATGATAAAACTATTTCATTTGGCCATAAAATTGTTTTCTGTAAGTGGAATACTGAAAGCCTTCAGTAAAAAGAAATGACGCACTTTGGATATGAAGCAGAAAGAAAAAAAAAATTTTAAGGAAAGTTGTGGACAGCTTTAAAGTGTTAGTGCTTGAAAACCAAACTGGGAAAGGAAAATACTGTGCAGTCTTGTTTAAAGGTGTACAGATTACCTCTTGAAATGTGGAATGTGTAATGGTTAAGAGCGGCAGACTGTAATCTGGAGAACTGGATTTGATTCCTCACTCCTTCACATGAAGCCTGCTGGGTGACCTTGGGCCAGTCACAATTCTCTCAGAACTCTCTCAGCCCCACCTATCTCCCAAGGCAACTGTTGTGGAGAGAGGAATGAAAGGTATTTGTAAGCCGCTTTGAGACTCCTTGAGGTAGAGAAAGACAGAATACAAAAACTACTTCTTCTTCTTCTCAAGGACAATGCATGTTCAGTGATTAATGTGGAAAGAATACAAAATTTTGGTTAGGGGTGATGACTATTTAGCAATTACTGTGGAAAGGAACAATATTTATGATTTTTTTTCTCCAAACATGTTCACCAATAATGTCTATTCCTGGATTATAGAGTTAGAAATTATCCTTCACAGATGTTTCCAGTGGCACAAGGAGTCCTATTTAACATTTAATGTTGTTCTACAAATGCTGATTGGCACTGTACATTTATTTTATATGTTATAATAGAATGGTCTGCTTCCCTGCTGATATTTGTGTGAACTGGTTTAGTCTTAGAGTTGTCACTTAGTGCTTTTTGTGAACTAGAAGTATAGACTTCATGAGCTCCCTTGTCCTGAAACCAGTTGCTATCATCCCTGTACCTCCTTGAATGTTATGGCACACCAGGCTATGAACATAAGATCAAGAACCTGACCAAACACCCTAATTTGGGGGATGGTAACCAGAGAGGCACCTCACTGGGGTATAATGCCTTAGAGCAGGGGTGTCGAACTCATTTGTTATGAGGGCCGGATTTGACATAAATGAGACCTCGTCGGGCCGGGCCATGTGTATCATAAAATGTAATGCCAGGTAGCGGATATATAAACTTTTTAAAGGGCACAGACACACAATTAAAGATTTTTTTTTAACTTAAAATAAAACATGCTTGAAATATTAGCACAATTGCAATATTTGTTTTACAGTCTCCGATAAATGTCACCTCTTGCTATGAATTATTGCATCAAAAACTGCAGGCAGTGTCTGTGCTGTACTAGTCTTGAATATGTGCTGTTCAGGTGTGAACATCTGTAAGTTGCAAACCTACTTTTGACTCCTTGACATTCATTACAAACATCTCATGGTCAATGCTTTGAGCCTAAGACCTAGAGAGACATGAAGCAGCTGGGCACTGTGAGCTTTTGTACAGAAGTTTCTTCACATACTAGTCAAGAACATATGAAGGCACCATGGCACAGACTGAGGGCTATGTGCTTGTCTACAAAACTATAATTTTCCCCAGAAAAATGACTACAACTAAAAAAAAAAATACAACTTCCCCCCCAAAAAACAACTACAAGAACAGAGAGAGCCATGTACAGTGGGCAGTGTCAGCCTACTATCTGGGAAGTCTAAATTCAAGACCCCCAATCAAAGGAAAATGTGAAAGAAAAATTAAGGAAAATTTGCTGAGTAAACCTGGGGTGAAACACACTCTCAGCCTAATGCTGATATTTCTCTTCTAAATAGTTCACTTGCTTTCCTGAGAAAGACTGGAGGGCATGAGTACAGTGAAAAAGGGGAGGGGACCCAGTTACACCCATAACAAGCCCAACAAAACTCTCTCTTTCTCTCTCTGTTGCAAGGCAAAAAGCTCATACCTTCACTAAAACGTTACTAGTCGTAAAAGCACTCTTTGTAGCTCTCCAGGTGGTGGGAATTGGCAAAGGAAGCTCTGGCTCTTTCTTTCCTTCCCTGGGGCACGAGGAGGGGAAGGAGTCTCAGCCATTCCTTAGAAGGAAGAGAGGCTTGTCTCAGTAGTTCTGCAGGGTGATTGAGCATGGCAAACTTAATCACCCAGCAGCACTCATTGGCTGAGGCTGCTCCTCCCTCCTCCTTCCTTTGGGAAAAGGTAGGCTTGCCAATCCCCAGGTCCCAGCGGGGTTCTCCTGGTTTCCCAGGCTCCTTCCCGCCCCCATAGCTACCATGTGACTTTCTACCTCCGGAGGCTTCAGTCTTCGATTGGAAAGGCTTCCTCTTGGGATGGTGTGTCTGTGTTACTTTGAAGAAGTTGGTAGCAATTCGTGAGTAGAGATGCCAATCCCTCGCTTCACAGTCGCCAGAAAAGGGGGGGGAGGGAGATGTTCTGGGCACTTCATTATCAATTCTCATAGGGTATAATGGGGAATTGATCTGGAGGTATCAGAGGCTCTGGGGGGGGGCTGTTTTTTGAGGTAGAGGCACCAAATTTTCAGTATAGCATCTAGTGCTTCTTTCCAAAATACCCCCAAGTTTCAAAACAATTGGACCAGGGGGTCCAATTCTATGAGCCCCAAAAGAAAGTGCCCCTATCCTTCATTATTTCCTATGGAAGAAAGGCATTTAAAAGGGTGTGCTGTCCCTTTATATGTGATGGCCAGAACTCCCTTGGAGTTCAATTATGCTTGTCACACCCTTGCTCCTGGCTGTGCCCCCAATGTCTCCTGGCTCCACCCCCAAAGTCCCCAGATATTTCTTGAATTGGACTTGGCAACCCTAGGAATAGGGAGGGGGGAGAGGGAAAAGCTGCTTTGCTGCTCTGGCGAGAAACACAAAATGGCGACCAAAAAAAGCAGGGGGGAAATGAAGCAGAAGACAGCCAGTTGCTGGACAGCCTGATTGGAGCCTTCTGCAGGCTTGATCCGGCCCGCGGGCCGTATATTTGACACCCCTGCTTTAGAGTCCATCCTCCAAAACAGCTGTTTTCTTTAGGGAAACTGATCTCTGTTGTCTGGAGATCAGTTGTAATTCCAGGAGTTCTCCAGGTCCCACCTGGAGGATGGCAGCTCTGTAATTCTCTCGTACAAGCACCAGGAGTGTTACAGGTATAGGCTTGCAAAACAGAAAAAGCTACTTACTACCTACAAAAAGCTTCATTAGCTTACCTGTTCATTCTTGCCAGGGTTGATCAGTTGTGGCCTAAAGAATACAAACAAACTACGTAATTTGGCGTAATCACAGATCTTGTTGGTCATGCAGGAGCAGTCCAATGCCTATGTACAAACTTAAAGAATGTTATGCTGGCTTAGAACACTTCAAGTGAAATATTGTAATGGACCCATCATATTAAGAAGTTTCTTCCAGTAAAAATAATTCTCAGGACAGATACACAGATTTATGTTCTTCCCCCGGCCCCAATATTTGAGCATATACAAACATTAAACCAAATGGTGCACTGCCTCCCTTTATTGTCTGCAACATGGCATTATAAAATAATCAGAGATTATAAAGTAAAAGGGAAAGGAAAGCAGAATATGCTGCTCCTCGCCTTTGATGTGGGAGGTAGCCGTAATGTATCTCTTGTCTGTTCAATATCAGGGCATCAGGTAAATCGTTTGAGTAAAAAAAGTTTGTCTTTGAATGAATAGAAATGAGCAACTATTTCTCTTGAGCTGAAAGCTCATAGAGATGGGTCCCTTGGTCCAATCTTTTTTAAACTTGGGGGGGGGGGGCTGAGGAGAGACACCAGATGCTGAAAATTCATTATGTCTACCTCAAAAAACAGTGTGTCCCCCCTCCCCCGGAGCCCCAAATACTTGCAGATCAATTCTCCATTATATCCTGTGAGGACTAGTCTCTGTAGGGTATAATGGAGTGCTCAGCAGACATTTCCCTCCCCCCCTTTTCTGATACCCTGAAGTGGGGGGGGGATTTCCAAATCAGGGGAACCCCTGCTCCAGACACCCTGTGAGGTAGGTGGGGCTGAGAGAGCTCTCACAGAAGCTGTCCTTTCAAGGACAACTCCTAGGAGAGCTATGGCTGACCCAAGGCCATTCCAGCAGCTGCAAGTGGAGTAGTGGGGAATCAAACTCAGTTCTCCTAGATAAGAGTCTGCACACTTAACCACCATACCAAACTAGCCAAACTGGCTAGAAGTTACAACAGTCATAAGCCTGCTAAGATACCTAGTGTTGATTGCAGTTTGTTGCTGTCAGTTTCAAGTAATGCAGGTAATGAAGCCAAAGATAATTTGTCAATTTCATCCATTCCTATTTGTGCGTGACAACATGTGTCCCAGGTTCAACAGACTGTATTGTAAGAGCAATTGCTAAGAGCAGTGGTTCCTATATTAATTGCAACCAGAATAAGATTCTTTAATAGAAACATGCTTTTGAACCTGGGACACATGTTGTCGCTTATGTGACCTACCAAGCCAAGTTCCATATGTTTGCTCTTTTTCCTGCAGCCTGTGCTGATGGATTATATCATTGGCTTGGTAGGTGATGGAAGGCCTTAGAGCAGGGGTGTCGAACTTTTGCTTTGAGGGCCGATTCTGACATAAATAAGATCTTGTTGTGCCAGGCCATGTCAGGCCAGGCCTTGTGTGTACATATTTAAGATTAGGTAGCAGAGATAGAAACTTTATAAAGGACACAGAAAAACACAATTAAAACATGCTTAAAACTTTAGCACTCATTGGCCTTTGTATTTCTCCCAAGAAATCCAGGGAACTGGGCAACCTTGGGTCAGCCATAGCTCTGGCAGCTGCTGTGAGAGCCCTCTCCAGCCCCACCCACCTCACAGGGTGTTTGTTGTGGGGGAGGAAGGTAAAGGAGATTGTGAGCTGCTCTGAGACTCTTTGGAGTGGAGGGCGGGATATAAATCCAATATAAAAAAAAAAAAGAAGCTCTGGCTCTTTCTTCCCCAGGGGACCAGGAGGAAGAGGAGCCTCAGCCAGTAGAAGGAAAAGAGGCTTGGCTTGGTGGCTGTGTGACTGACAGAGCCTGGCAAAGGAAGCTCTGCCTCCCCCCCTTTCCTTCCAAAGGGAGGAGCCTCAGCCAATGGAGAAAACAGAGAAAAAGATATTGGATTTATATCCTGCCCTCCACTCCAGATCTCAGAGTTTCGGAGTTGGTCACAATCTCCTTTATCTTCCTCCCCCACAACAGACACCCTGTGAGGTGGGTGGAGCTGAAGAGCTCTCACAGAAGCTGCCCTTTCAAGGACTGCTGTGAGATAGCTATGGCTGACCCAAGGCCATTCCAGCAGCTGCAGGTGGAGGAGTGGGGAATCAAACCCCGTTCTCCCAGTTAAGAGTCTGCACACTTAACCACTATACCAAACTGTTTTGCTCTGTAACTCCTGTACGACTGAGCAAGCCTTGCAAAGCAAGCTGTTATGCAGAAGGAAGTAAGAGTGAGGGAAGGAAGCAGATGATAGCCAGTCACTTGGGCCTGATTTGGTCCTAGGGCCGCATGTTTGACACCCCTGCCTTAGAGTAAGTTCAGCCTTGCAAATCAGAAGTCATTCACCTGCTTTGAAATTCTTAAGCAGTTCTGTGCACGTTGAGATTGAAACATGGCATTCCGATGCAGAACCCCTCCCCTAAGAAGGTTTACCTGACTCCTCCTTTGTTCCCATTCATATGTTAAGAGAAACCATCTCTTTTTCAAAGAGCTTTCGGAGTGCTGCCACTGCCTTGATATGGAAAGTAAGAAAAATGGAGAATCGAGTAGCGCACATACAAAGCTATATTAAATACTCAAAGACACAGAATGTGCAAAAGATACAGAAGTCCTAGTTTTCATATATCCATAATGATGCAATATCTGTTAAAGATGCAATCTTCAATTTCTTGTATGAAGTCACGGAGAAGAAAACATGGAGACCGGTTTCGGCCAAGGCTTTCTCAATCGTTACTTGCGATGCACATTTGCTGCATACACCTTCTCCAGTATTTCAAACATTCATTCACAGAATGGGACCCAGTCCTACTACGTTGTCGGGCTATGCCTCGAATGGATTTCACAGCTGGTTCTGTCCATTCGAGGCATAGCCCGACAACGTAGTAGGACTGGGTCCCAATCTGTGAATGAATGTTTGAAATACTGGAGAAGGTGTACGCAGCAAATGTGCGTCGCAAGTAACGATTAAGAAAGGCTTGACCAAAACTGGTCTCCATGTTTTCTTCTCCGCAATTTCATACAAGAAATTGAAGATTGCATCTTTAACAGATATTGCATCATTATGGATATATGAAAACTGGAACTTTTGTATCTTTTGTATTTTTTGCGCATTCTGTGTCTTTGAATATTTAATATAGCTTTGTGTGTGCGCTACTCGATTCTCCAATTTTTCTTGCCGATCCATTATCGAGTATCCTCAGTCTTTACTTGATATGGCGAGTGGCTGCTATTATTCATTCTGGCCCTATTGCCCCACACCTTTCTGCTATCATTGTTGTACATTTCACTTTTCTTTTTTTCTTTTTTTTTTGGTTTACATTTTGGTTCTGGGGGAACTTTTCATTAGTAGTCTTTGAGATTTAATCATAAGGCAGAGTAGAAACGTTTTAATAAAACAGCAGATAAAATCACCCACATCTCAGGGATAATTTCGTAGGAGGAAGTCGCATAGCCAGAGTCAAACGTGGGGTAAGAAATCCCAAGAGTGGAGAAATATATATCCCTCAGAAGGCCCTCAAAGAGGTCATCACTAGGAGAACAGCCAAGAAGGAAGGAGCAAGACAGGACTGTTGGTCATGGATTCCCCTGGTGCCTGTTTTTCATTGGAGTTATTTGTTTGTGTTGAACTTCAGAAGGGTGCTAAGTCACTGTTAGCGGGCAAGCCTTATAAATGATTTGCTCTTCGGCTCGCTGGTTGAATTCCAGAGAAAAGGATGTACAGAAGTCACTAGAGCATGTTTTAAAAAGTGAAATAAAGGTGGTTTCCTTTTCATCACACAGAATTTTGAGGTGGTCAGCATTTCCACATTTAGTGTCCTTTATATTTCCCCTTCTTTGTCAAGTTTATTATTTAATTTTAATTCAATGAGGAAAAATGCTTAGTATGTACAGTATAAGAAAAAAAATTATTGAGCTGTTAATATGGAGAAAGTAAAACAGCTTTGAGAGAGAATTTTGTTTCAAGTGGGTAATATAATTTTACAAAAAAACATCAGATTCCTCCTGATATAGGTTGTTGAACTTTTGGCAATGCAGGAATCTGGATGCTCGTTTCTGAAGATATAAACCAGTGCCTGAGATGTACTCCTGCAGATTAGGGTTTATGTAGTTAAATGCTTGTCCATATTTTAAGAAAACACCCTGTACATAGAATTTGTTGTAAGAAGAACTGGTACCAAAAGAGAACTGCCCGTAATATCACATCCAATATATACTTTTATGTGCAGAAGAATATTTTTGTGAGGAGAAGCACTGGTGTTATGGTCTTACCAACACTTTTGAAGCAGTACAGTGCAGACACAGGTCTACCTTCTTAGTGATGGCAGAGCTATGCATTATAGCTCTGTGATAGGGTTGCCAATCCCCAGGTGAGGGCAGGGAATCCCCTGGTTTAGAGGTCCTCCCCCTGCTTCAGGGTTGTCAGAAAGCGGGGGAGGAAAATGTCTGCTGGGAACTCTATTATTCCCTATGGAGATTTATTCCCATAGAAAATCATGGAGAATTGATCCGCGGGTATCTGGGGCTCTGTTTTTTGGGGTAGAGGCACCAAAGATTCAGTATAGCATCTAGAGCCTCTCCCCAAAGTACCCCCCAAGTTTCAAAACGATTGGACCAGGGGGTCCAATTCTATGAGCTCCAAAAGAAGGTGCCCCTATCCTTCATTATTTCTTATGGAAGGAAGGCATTGAAAAGGTGTGCCGTCCCTTTAAATGTGATGGCCAGAACTCCCTTTGGAGTTCAGTTATGCTTGTCACAGCCTTGATCTTGGTTCCACCCCTAATGTCTCCTGGCTCCACCCCCAAAGTCCCCAGATATTTCTTGAATTGGACTTGGGAACCCTATTCTGTGATCATTTTAAGATGATCTTTTAGATCATGCCTGGCTTCAGGGGCAGGGCCATGGCGGCTGTGGTGACATGTGCAGTGCTACATCACTTCTGGAGAAAACTATAGAGTTTCTGGCAGTTCCTAGAAGTACCAAATTTTTCCTGGAAGTGCACATGATCTTGACTTTTTAACATTTTTCTCCTACCGTCAAGCAGCGATGTAATGGTTATAGTCAGGGCTTTTTTTGTAGCAGGAACTCCTTTGCATACTAGACCACACACCCCTTATGTAGCCAGTCCTCCAAGAGCTTTCAGGGCTCTTAATATAGGGCCTACTGTAAGCTCTTGGAGGATTGGCTACATCAGGGGTGTGTGGCCTAATATACAAAGGAGTCCCTGCTACAAAAAAAGCCTTGGTTATAGTGCCGGACTTGGATCTGGAAGAATCCCTGCTGTGCTGTGAAAACTCACTGGGTGACCTTGGGCCAATCACTTTCTCTCAAACTAATCAACCTCACAGGGTTGTTGGGATAAAATGGAGAAGAGGATACTGATGTGCAAACTACTTTCAGTACCCATTGTGGAGAAATGTGGGATATAAAAAGCTCAAATAAAAGACTTTTTAAAAAAAAATCCTTTTTCACATGCAGATGTCACCACTGCTATTTTGAGTGGGAGAACAGTGAAGGGCAGGTCTCCTCCTCTGCCAGTTCTCAGTGTTCCATCACAATTAAGTGTTAACAAAAAAAAAAAACCCAGCAGGAATTCCTTTGCATATTAGACCATTCCCCCCCCCCACCATGTAGCCAGTCCTCCCAGAGATTACAGTAGGCCCTGTAAGCTCTTGGAGGATTGGCTGCATCAGGGGTGTGTGGCCTAATATGCAAAGGAGTTGCTACTACAAAAAAAGCCCTGAAAAAACCCCAAACCCCAGAGGTATGTGAACAGGCAGCTTTGACACTTGAACTAGAGCCACAAGTGCAGTGAGCAAGTATAGCCTGCGTGCACCCAGGAATGCACCTGACTACTTTCTGAGTTTTATTCAGGTTGCCATTCACTCTAATGGGAAAAGCAAAGCGCTAAACCTGGGGACATTGTTGTACTAAGGACAAAACTGACCCTCATCCCTGCTGTGAGATGATTTAGTTTTGTCTGGCAGGGATTTTGCAGTTAGCGTGGATTGCATGCTGGGCCCTCAGAGATGCACAGTGCCTTTCAGGGATCCTCGCAGTATGAAAGCCGTGCTCCCTTAATGACGGGAGTTTTGCAGATCGTATATAATACCTGTAGTCCAAAATCCCATAGTGGTTTTTTTGTGCACATGGGGTTTTTCCACACTCCTGGATGTCAGGCAACGCATCCCTGCTGTGTATCAAAGGCTTTAACACTGCCAAGATTCAAACCTACTAGCAACTATCAGTTTGTGTTAAGTCTGCTACACTAAATAATACTTTCCGCGCCCAGGGGCACTGGATTGGTGTGAATGTTTAGAAGAGGTGAGGACTGGAGCCAGTGATGGCACTTCTAAGTATACTGATGCAGTTGTTTATTTAAGATGTAAAATGCTGCTTCCTTTGTAGGAGGCTTGCATGGAAAGTAGACCAGGCAATCACTTTAAGTTTTTCTGTCGAGATAAGTGTCCTATGAACAAGGGTAGGAGGCCTTTTTTTCAGACCAATCAAGGGGAAGGTTTCCATTGGGCAATGCTGCTTTTATGAGGTGAGCTTGACATCCCCTGTATAAACAGACCTGGCATTGACCATATCCATGAAATGTGAGATCTCCCAGCAACAGTTCTTGACCTGTACACAAGCAGACATTCCCAGGTCTCTTGCTTTAATTTAATTTTACTCTAGACAGGGATAACCGCTGCCAGGGAATTTAGCTCCCAGGTTTACTTTTAAATACCAACAAAAAGAAAAGGCAATAATATTTGCAAATCCAAAACTGCATTGGAGTACAAAAGCAGAAATTACTTTGTCGGGCATATCTAAAATATACATCGGGACTAAAGCAATACAAGCGCTGCCAAGTAACTAGACAGATTAGAAAATGAAAGAATGGGGCAAAGACAACCGCATTATCTGTCTTGTTGAAAGGCAATTAAAGCCTTTAACTCTGAGGGATAGTTTATTTATTAGTAGCATTGTTTTATTTGTATGGTTCATGATCTGGCCCAGATTTTGATTTAGGTAGAACTTTGCCTTATCTCTAACCCAAATCTCCAGGTTTGCTTTTTCTCACCCATAGGTACATATGAAACTCCTCAACTGCATGCAGTGGTACTTCCCACGGTGTATGGATGCTAAATTTGCACTCCCTCTGGAGTTCAAGCAGGTCATAGGAAAGGGAGTTTCTCAACTGACTACTTGGTCATGGGACCCATTAGAGCTGTTTGGTTTTTCTAAGGAGACAGTCATGGGCTCACTGTGTTTAAAAAAACACACACACATTGTGTGAACCTGGGCCTAAAACAAAAACAATACACTGTTCTCAGGTCCTGAAAAAAAGATGTGTACTGGTAGTTCTGTGCTTGGGATTTAAACCCCACGCACAAATTAGCGCGGGACCACACTGCATAGGGAGAGGAAGCTTAAACTACACACATTAACCTGACCTGAAGGGCCTTGGGAAGTCTCAGGAAACATATATGCAATGCATCAATACATATTAAGTTTGCCAAACAGGCACATAGTGGCTCCCTCTTGCTGTTTAGTTCCCTCTCCCCATGTGGCACCGCTCTGAACCAAATCAGGACCCTGAACACCTGGGGACCAGAGCCTATCTCTCAAAAGACTAACCCACTGATGGACCCAGAAAACATGCATCATGTAGCCAGGCTCTGGCTAAAATGTCAGGGATGTGATTCCTCTCTCTGTTCCTACATGAGGAGCCTGCAAAAGGATTCCAGTCAAAAATCAATGCAAGGAAAGCTTTGACGATAGATGCCAAGGTATTGGATGTTTTTGTGAAGAACCTTCTTGGTAATTTCTAGACTAGCCCTTACTCCTTTTTTTTAAGTACTCTAATTTATACTTTGCAAGGCTTGCCTCAGTTTAAATATTCAGTGTGCCAAACATTAGCCTGCTATCTTAGACTGGGATCATATTTAAAGTTCCCATACTAGGAAATGATTCATTTTATGCTAATTAATGAAAATTATTACCAGTCTGTTTTGAGAGTTGTTATAACAATATAAGCTAAATTGCTGTTATTGTCAATGGGCAAAGCTGCTGGTTTTGGATCATGTCTCGGTTTTCTTTTCACATTCTTGAGCTGTTTCATAAGGCTTTGAAATCAATTAGCTATGAGGGAATGTGCATTCTGGTGTGTACAGAATAAGGATGATTGGCATCCCAGTCAATCATCCTGCTTATATTTAGCAATTTTTTTTCCAATGAAGAGACTGCTTGCTACTGTACAAATCACATAAGAGTCTGCCTACTGGGCTTATAGTCTTATTTAGATATAAAACTAAAATGTAGACCAAGAACAATTAGTCAAGTCTAGCTGAAATAAGCAGAAGATTTTTTGAAGGGAAGAAAAGAGTAATTAGATGAATAAATTCATAGAATCACAGAGTTGGAAGGGACCTCTAGGGTCATCTAGTCCAACCCCCTGCACAATGCAGGAAACTCACAAACACCTCCCCCCTAAATTCACAGGATCTTCATTGCTGTCAGATGGCCATCTAGCCTCTGTTTAAAAACTTCCAAGGAAGGAGAGCCCACCACCTCCCAAGGAAGCCTGTTCCACTGAGGAATCGCTCTAACGGTCAGGAAGTTCTTCCTGGTGTTGAGTCGGAAACTCTTTAGATTTAATTTCAACCCATTGGTCTTACCTTCCAGGGCTACAGAAAATAATTCCACACCATCCTCTATATCAAGGGTGGCCAACGGTAGCTCTCCAGATGTTTTTTGCCTACAACTCCCATCAGCCCCAGCCATTGGCCATGCTGGCTGGGCTGATGGGAGTTGTAGGCAAAAAACTTCTGGAGAGTTAACTTTTGCCACCCATGCTCTATATGACAGCCCTTCAAGTACTTGAAGATGGTGATCATATCACCTCTCAGCCATCTACTCTCCAGGCTAAGCATCCCCAGCTCCTTCAACCTTTCCTCATAGGACTTGGTCTCCAGACACGTCACCATCTTCAAAGCTGGATCTAGTCAGCTTTTCCAGGGGCAAAAAAAGGACGAGGGAATAGTTCTGTACATATAGTTTTGTTCACCAACAAAGACTGTATCGTGGATCATGGGACCTTCATGGAGAAAAGCGGTGTGGGATGGAGGCTGTAGTACATAGGAGGTTAGGACAAGACTGAAAGAAAAAAACTGGCTAGATCCAACCCAATATTAGCTGGTGAAGAGTTCCGTAGATAGAGTACTGGGGGGGAGGGTGAAGATGCATAATTTAGAAAGAGATAAAATGTTTACCAATCCAAACATTAGATAGGCTAAAATATAAATAGAGCTGAAGAAACGTTACAGGTAGCCAGTGAAGAAAAATCAAAAGTGGAGAAATATGATCAATATTTTCATGCAGAAAAAAATAAGGTGAACAGTAGAATGCAAAACAGCCAAGAATGACTTACAAGGTTTGAATAGGAATGACCAACTAAAATATTGTTATAATAATCTGGCTTGGGGGAAAATAAGAGAACAAGTCATGAGCAGAATCAACACAAAGGGGAAAAAATACCCTGAGAAGGTCAGCAAATGATGAAATCTGAAAAAAAAAGAAGAAAAGAAGGATCAAAATAAGCAAGATCTCCAAGGAGAAAGACAAATAGTAACATCAGAAGGAATAGGAAGAGATGAGTTCAGGGGGGAAATAAATATTTTCTTTGAAGGATTTAGCTTCAATGAGCAAGCAAACAGCAAGAAGGAAGCAAGAAAAGATTAAACTTTTAAAGAAGATAAGCGTAAGAGAGGAAACTATTGATCATCATCATCATGCATATAATCAATATAAAAAGACTGAAGCAGATAATATAAGAAAAATATATAAAATGCAATGGACCCAATACAGAACCTGAAATGACATGGGGAGAGGAAGAAAAGAAAGAACTTTTGGAGTGCAAAATAAGTACAATTAAAAATAAGTAAGAGAAAATGTCAAGGGGAAAACAGAACCATAAAAACCAAGCAGAATGATCAGTAGTGCTGAAAACAAAGGGCAGATCTATAGAATATTGTGGTTGTTGCTTAGATAAAGAAAATTAGTTAGGAAATTTCTGAGACATGGAAGCCAAATTAATAAGGAATGCAATAAAGTTATTTATGAGTTAAGTGAAGAAGAGAAATTGCACAGTAATTAGCCAACAAGGCAAATTTGAGAGCAAGCTCTTATAAAACTGGAGAAATTAAATTTAATGCTTGAAGGAAACTCACTAGAAGTTAAATCAATATTAAAGTGGAAAGAAGATGTAAGCCGACTGAGACAATCTCAGAACTGGATTTTAAAAAATTAGAAGTCTCAGTAAAGATGAAGGAACAAAAAGATCATCTAAAGAAAAATCAAAGCGTGAGAAGGACTCTTCGGACATCATAGTAGCTTAAACCAAGCAGTTGCTATCATGTGGAGATTCTCCCAATATGTGCAGTCACCATGTTTCTGAGAGGCAATGTATGGATTTTAAATTTGAGTATTCATGGACCAGAACCTCCATCAGGCAACATAGCAAATAAGCATATCAAAGACAGAAAAGTGATTGTAAGAAGAGGATTGAGAAGAAATTTGTTTTGAAAAATAAGATTATTTAATAGAAAAGAGAGCATTGGTTTTTAGAGAATGAAAGAAATCAGCACATGCTCCAGAGTCACACCATAAATGTTCAGAAGCTTGAGTTAGTTAGGTAATACAAGTCATAAAAGGTGCAGATGGGGAAAAACAAAATGAGCATAAAAGCAAGGGAATCAGAAATAGCAGAATACAGCAGTAAAACTTTATCAGTAGATTCAGAAAGAACAGGATGATAAAAAATAGAATAAAAGGAAAAAGAATCAGGCTTCAAACTATAAAGATCTCTAAAAGATATACCAAGGGTGTTCGTGATGGAAAGTGTTGTCCAATTACGGCCGACTTATAGCAGCCCCATAGGATTTCCAAGGCAAGAGACATTCACAGGTGGTTTGCCATTGCTGGCCTCTGCATCATGTCCCTGGTATTCCTTGTTGTGTGGTCTCCCATCAAAATATTAGCCAGGGCTCACCCTACTTGGCTTCCAATATCTGATGAGATTGGGCCAGCCTGGGCTATCCTGGTCAGAGGGCAGTAAGAGTGTTCAAGTAATATAAAAGTAAAAGCAAGTAGCAACCCTAGATGAAAAATCAATAAAATTAGGAGATTGTCCCCAGGGCAATATTCTATGTAAGATGAAAGAGGAGTAAGGCAGGAGAAAGAATTAGTTGGAAAAAGTCACAAAGAGGAAGCAAAAATTAGGCTTCCAAGCCATCAACTGGTGCGGATATTAAAATTACCTGGAAGAAGAACAGAATAAAAAGACCTTAACAAGGGGAGAAAGAGCTTGAAGTCATTTAGATTGAAGAGCTAACTAAAGTACCATAAGAGAAGGGATGGAAATCAAAATGGAGGCAATGTAGAAAGATCAGTTGCTTGGAACTTGAATTATCCTTGCTGAGGTAAGACTCTGATCTCCATGTTGAAAATTCTGTTGCTCCAGCCTTACCTCAGCCACAAATTTCACCAGATAATCTTTGGTTTTAATCTAGAACATCTGAGGTATTCAGCGTGTGGTATTCATAATGTGTTTGTTCAGTAGTTCTTACAATAACCTCTTAAGCCAAACAGCATTTTTATCACTGTATGGCAGTTGACTGGAGTAAGATGAATGAAAGTGGCTTGCTTCTGACCACCTAGTGCCTTTACAGCTGAGAAAACTGTGAACCCTCTTTATTTCTCTCAGAATCCCTGAGTTGTGAGAATAACTCCTCCCTTATTGCAAATAAATGTGATAGTGTGATATGGTACATGGAAGAAACAGCTCACTTTAAATACAACTTTAAAAATAGTTGCCATATTCGGCTGCAATTTTTGGGGATTATTTTTGAAATGAAAGAAAGCAGCCAAGGGCCTTTATTTTGATGCTTGGTATTTTTCTAGATAATAAAAAGGTAACAATAACAAGAAGTAACCAAGCACAGTGCCAATTATGTCATTGTCAATTAATTGTTTGTGGGGGAGGAACCCAGGATGCTTGCAAACCTTGTAACACAGGGGTGAATATGTATAATATTAAATTAAGGGGTTTGTTTAAAATTTTGCATTCTTTTGGATTTACTTCCCTTCAGCTTCTCTTTGGCTTTCCTAACATTCACACAGACCCCATGCCATCTTTCTGAATGAGTAATGGCAATTTCTGATTGTCAAAAAGAATGAAAGATAAGTGTTTCCAACAGCCGATCAAAATTGCTTTTAAATGAAGGACTCTCCAGCCCTGTAAGTCTTGTTAGTGTTCATGTTTTATAATGCATTGTCCTTTAACCTCTCATTACTTTTACCCTGGGATCCTGGCATCCATTTGTTTAAACACGCATTGTCCCAGTTCTGTAATGCGTTCCATATGTTGACTTGGCACCATTATCCAAGAGGTGTCATTTAGTTCCTATGTGTAATAGTTCACAGAGCCAAGACTGGAGGCCTTGCAAAGGAGCAGGCTATCCATTTCATCTCTTGGCAAAGTTTATTTTATTTTAGCAAAACAAGATTGCACTGATTTATAGGAAAGGGTGGTGCTTAGATATGTATGCATATATTTTAAATAACAGGACTTTCATTCATGCTTTTTTTTTCCTTACAGTATTACAACGCATATTAAAACGCAGGTTTAGAATAGACTTTGGTCCTTGTTTCAGCAAGGCATTTCTTACATTCTTACAAGCAATGCAGCTCCAGTTTTGAGAGATACTGTCCAGGAGCCATGACTCAGCTGTACAGCTGCTGGGAAGCTTGAATTTTTCTCTGTGGAAAGTAGTCCATTCCAGTAGCCTGCATGATTAGGTGAATTGGGAGCAATTAAAAAAAAAAACTTGGACTGAATGGTATAAAATGGATGGAGGAAAATGTCATTGGAAAGATCAGTAAAGGAAGCCAAAAAAATTCTAATAAAATAATACAACTTTGTTTGTTTGCAAGATTTACACCCCATCTTTGATGTTCCCTGAGTCTGCTTACATACAAAAAGAATGCAAAGATGAAAATGCAAATTGTGCATACAGCATCAACTTTAATATAGGCAGACAAAAATCGTAAACAGTACAGCCATTAGATTCTTCCAAAGCCCTGGAGAAATGGACCGGCTTTCCTGGCACTTAAAATATAGTAAAAGTGAGTGCCCAGTGAATGCACCAGAGGATGGCATTTCATAATCAAGGCACTGGATAGAAAAGGCTCCATCCCTGGTGTTTATCCACCAGTACTTCACTAGGTAGTCTAGCCAACAAAGCTGGATTTACTAGCACCCTCAAGCTGTGTGGCCTTCATTAAAGGGAAGTGTAAAGCCACCCGCTAAGCTCCACCACCACAGTCCAAATCATCCGCCAAACACACCTCTGCCTTTCTGAACTGCACTTCAGTTTATCCAGCCCATTACCGATGCCAGTTAACAGTATCCAGTGCCGCATCCAGTGACAAGGAAAAAATGAGATGGGTGACGCTATCAACATTGATGGCACCACTTCCCATTCCTGGACCACTTTACCCAGAAGATAAGTAGCATGAGCAAAAATGGAATTGTGCAACTCCCCGAACGAGACTGAGGAGGTCCTGTCTAGAACTTAACCAATGGGGAATTGGACTGGCCTAAGTTACACTTGGCCAACACTGTGCAGGATTGTAAAATAATCATGACCATAAAAGAAGTGGAAGCATACTGGAAGCTAGACCAACTTGTTGAATACTAATTAACTTTGCACCCTGTGGTCCACAACAGTTGATATCCAGGTAGCCTTATTCAGAGCAACACGTAGACTGGGGTGGCCGAACTGTGGCTCAGGAGCCACATGTGGCTCTTTCACACATACTGTGTGGCTCTTGAAGCCCCACTGCCCTATTGACCAACAGCCTGGAGAATGCATTTAAAGTTTAAAGCAGCTTTCTTTCCACCTCTCCCTCCCTCACCTATTTGCTTGCTTGCTTGTTTCCTTCCTGCTCTCAAACATCTGTTGGTCATGTCTTGTGACTCTCAAAAATCTGAAATTTATTCTATGTGGCTCTTATGTTAAGCAAGTTTGGAAACCCCTGACCTAGACTGACCTGTAATGGGAGTGATTTGTCAGACTTTATGGCAACCTAGTGATGTTATAAATATTCAGGGCTGTTGCTGAAATTCCAAGTTTTTACTGTTCAAAAAGGCCACCTTTGGCCTGATCCGGATAGCCCAGGCTAGCTCAACCCTGTCAGAAACTAAGCAGGGTCAGCCCTGTTGTTTGGATGGGAGACCACCAAGAAATAGAGAGCCAGTTTGGTGTAGCGGTTAAGTGTGCAGACTCTTATCTGGGAGAACCGGGTTTGATTCCCCACTACTCCACTTGCAGCTACTGGAATGGCCTTGGGTCAGCCATAGGTCTCGCAGAGCTGTCCTCGAAAGGGCAGCTTCTGGGGGAGCCCTCTCAGCCCCATCTACCTCACGGGGTGTTGTTGTGGGGGAAGAAAGTAAAGGAGATTGTGAGCCGCTCTGAGACTCTGAGATTCAGAGTGTAGGGTGGGATATCGTCATCATCACTATGCCAAGCAGGCAGTGGCAAACCACTTCTATTCATCTCTTGCCTGGGAAATCCTATGGGGTCTCTTTGAATTGGCTGTGACTTGAGCAGCACTTTTCTCCACCAAAGGTGTCTTCTTCTGTTTGTAATAAGTTTAGAATCAGTTCTGGGAAGAGGCCTGCTAGCTACTGCCTTCCAATTGACAGTAGCTGGCCAGAACGACAGAGATAGCTAATGATCTCCTTTCCCACCAGCAGCTTTTCAGTGGTAGACTGTTTTTGTAGTGTTATTCAGCTGCAGGGATGAAGCCAACTGAAAGTTTCATTCTAATCTGGCTGCTTGCCCTCCCTGAGCAAGCAGATATCTAAGTTTTCACTTAAAACATGTCTAATTATTCCAAACGGAACATATGAACATATGAAGCTGCCTTATACTGAATCAGACCCTCAGTCCATCAAAGTCAGTATTGTCTACCCAGATTGGCAGCAGCTCTCCTGGGTCTCAAGCTGAGGTTTTCCACATCTTCTTGCCTGGACCCTTTTGAGTTGGAGATGCTGGGGATTGAACCTGGGACCATCTGCTTACCAAGCAGATGCTCTACCACTGAGCCCTCCCCAGAAAGAAAGCAATAGATGGCATAATGTTGTTTCAGTGATTTTCAGTACACTCAGTACAAGGCATTAAGAACATAAGAACATAAGAGAAGCCATGTTGGATCAGGCCAACGGCCCATCAAGTCCAACACTCTGCGTCACACAGTGGCAAAAAATGTTATATACACACATACACTGTGGCTAATAGCCACTGATGGACCTGTGCTCCATATTTTTATCTAAACCCCTCTTGAAGGTGGCTATACTTGTGGCCGCCACCACCTCCTGTGGCAGTGAATTCCACATGTTAATCACCCTTTGGGTGAAGAAGTACTTCCTTTTATCCGTCTTAACCTGTCTGCTCAGCAATTTCATCGAATGCCCACGAGTTCTTGTATTGTGAGAAAGGGAGAAAAGTACTTCTTTCTCTACTTTCTCCATTCCATGCATTATCTTGTAAACCTCTATCATGTCACCCCGCAGTCGACGTTTCTCCAAGCTAAAGAGTCCCAAGCGTTTCAACCTTTCTTCATAGGGAAAGTGCTCCAGCCCTTTAATCATTCTAGTTGCCCTTCTCTGCACCTTCTCTAAAGCTATAATATCCTTTTTGAGGTGCGGCGACCAGAACTGCACACAGTACTCCAAATGAGACCGCACCATCGATTTATATAGGGGCATTATGATACTGGCTGATTTGTTTTCAATTCCCTTCCTAATAATTCCCAGCATGGCATTGGCCTTTTTTATTGCAAACGCACACTGTCTTGACACTTTCAGTGAGTTATCTATCATGACCCCAAGATCTCTCTCTTGATCAGTCTCTGCCAGTTCACACCCCATCAATTTGTATTTGTAGCTGGGATTCTTAGCCCCAATGTGCATTACTTTGCACTTGGCCACATTGAACCGCATCTGCCACGTTGACGCCCACTCACCCAGCCTCAACAGATCCCTTTGGAGTTCCTCACAATCCTCTCTGGTTCTCACCACCCTGAACAATTTAGTGTCATCCGCAAACTTGGCCACTTCACTGCTCACTCCCAACTCTAAATCATTTATGAACAAGTTAAAGAGCATGGGACCCAGTACCGAGCCCTGCGGCACCCCACTGCTTACCGTCCTCCACTGCGAAGACTGCCCATTTATACTCACTCTCTGCTTCCTATTACTCAGCCAGTTTTTGATCCACAAGAGGACCTGTCCTTTTACTCCATGATTCTCAAGCTTTCTAAGGAGCCTTTGATGAGGAACTTTATCAAAAGCTTTCTGGAAGTCAAGGTAAACAACATCTATCGGGTCTCCTTTGTCCACATGTTTGTTCACCCCCTCAAAGAAATGCAACAGGTTAGTGAGGCAAGATCTTCCCTTGCAGAACCCATGCTGAGTCTTCATCAATAACCCGTGTTCATCAATGTGCCTACTCATTCTGTCCTTGATAATGGTTTCTACCAACTTTCCCGGTATTGAAGTCAGACTGACTGGCCTGTAATTTCCCGGATCTCCTCTGGAACCTTTTTTAAAGATGGGGGTGACATTTGCTACCTTCCAGTCCTCAGGAATGGAGGCAGATTTCAATGAAAGATTACAGATTTTTGTTAGAAGATCCACAAGTTCAACTTTGAGTTCCTTCAGAACTCTCGGATGTATGCCATCCGGACCCGGTGACTTATTAGTTTTTAATTTGTCTATCAGTTGTAGGACCTCCTCATTTGTCACCTCAATCTGACTCAGGTCTTTCAACACCCCTTCCAAAATTAGTGGTTCTGGGGCGGGCAAAAAGTTCTCGTCTTCTACAGTGAAGACGGAGGCAAAAAATTCATTTAGCTTTTCAGCCATTTCCCTATCCTCCTTCAGTAATCCTTTTACCCCATGGTCATCCAAGGGCCCCACTGCCTCCCTGGCTGGTTTCCTACTTCTAATATATTTGAAGAAAGTTTTATTGTTGGTCTTTATGTTTTTTGCAATATGCTCCTCATAGTCCCTTTTTGCCTGCCTGATCACAGTCTTGCATTTGATTTGCCACAGCCTGTGTTCCCTTTTACTAATCTCACTTGGACTGGTTTTCCACCGCTTAAAGGAGTCCTTCTTACCTTTTACAGCTTCCATTACTTTGTTTGTTAACCACGCAGGCCTTTTCTTATGCCTGTTTGTGCCTTTCCTAACTTGTGGTATGTATTTTATCTGAGCTTCTAGGATTATAGTTTTAAAAAGCGTCCAAGCTTCCCCAAGGGTTTTGACCGTATGTACCTTTCCTTTCAGTTTCTTCCTCACATGCCTCCTCATCTCAGTGTATTTACCCCTTTTAAAGTTAAACGTGGTTGTTGTGGTCTTTTTGGACAACTCCCTATTTATACAAACGGTGAAATCAATAACATTATGGTCACTGCTCCCAAGCGGCGCAATCACTTTTACATCTCTCACCAAGTCTTGGGCATTACTTAGGACCAAATCCAGGATCGCCCCACCCCTGGTAGGTTCTGAGACCATCTGCTCCATAGCACAGTCATTGAGAGCATCAAGAAACTTAATCTCTTTCTCTCGACCAGAACACATATTGACCCAATCAATCTGCGGGTAGTTAAAATCACCTATTACAACACAGTTTTTACGTTTAGCCGCTATCTTTAAGCCTTCCATCATATTATAATCGTCCTCTCTCTTTTGATTTGGTGGGCGATAACAAACTCCCATAGTTAAATTTCCTTTTGGGCCCTCTATTTCAACCCAAAGCATTTCTAAAAGTGAATCTAATTCTCTGATCTCAGCCTTACTGGACCGTATATCCTCTCTGACATACAGAGCCACCCCACCTCCAACCCTTCCCTCCCTATCCTTCCGATATAGCT
The DNA here is from genome assembly GCF_032191835.1 of Heteronotia binoei. Lineage (NCBI taxonomy): Eukaryota > Metazoa > Chordata > Lepidosauria > Squamata > Gekkonidae > Heteronotia > Heteronotia binoei. Next base: position 27,708,281 of record NC_083231.1, on the reverse strand, counting down.
TATATCCAGGAATCACCGTGTCCCACTGATTCTCCTCATTCCACCAAGTTTCTGAAATTCCCACAATGTCTATGTTTTCTCCCAACACTAAACATTCCAATTCACCAATTTTACTTCGAACACTTCTAGCATTTGCATACAAACATCTATAATTTCCCAGGCGAGCTAGGCCCGCCACCTTCCTCCTGCCGCCTCGAGACACTGGCAGACAGTCCATATTGTTTGTCACCTTCACAGTGGACAACTCCGGTCCGTTACCCGGTAGAAAAATAGCAGCTAACCCTTCATCTCTTTGAGACGAGTCCTCCCGAACCAGAGACATTTCATCTCCTGTCGGCTTTCCCCCAAGATTTAGTTTAAAAACTGCTCTGCCACCTTTTTGATTTTAAGCGCCAGCAGCCTGGTTCCATCCTGGGACAAGTGGAGACCGTCTCTTTTGTACAGCTCCCGCTTGTTCCAGAAAGCATCCCAGTGCCTAACAAACTTAAACCCTTCCTCCTTACACCATCGTCTCATCCACACATTGAGACTTCTAATTTGTGCCTGTCTCTCCTGCCCTGCACGTGGAACAGGTAGCACTTCCGAGAAGGCTACCTTGGAGGTCCTGGCCTTAAGTCTCCTGCCTAGCAGCCTAAATTTTTCCTCCAGGACCTCACGACTGCATTTCCCCACATCGTTGGTGCCAACATGCACCACGACCACAGGCTCCTCCCCAGCACTGTCTATCAGTCTATCTACTACACGCGTAATGTCCGCTACCTTCGCACCAGGCAGGCAAGTCACCATACGGTCAGTACGCGGTTTCGCCACCCGGCTGTCTACTTGCCTAATGATCGAATCACCAACTACCAATACCCCCCCTCTCCCCCTGCTCAGGGATGGTTCCTTGGCGCGAAAGGATTCCCGCTCACCAACTGAAGAAGAGGTCCCTTCTGAGGGCGCATTCCCCTTATCCTCAGCACGGTGCCCTGTTCCCTCTCGACCCTCACGCTCTCTGGCAGCAACGGGGTTGCTACGTTCAGAGCGGGGCTCATCTAATACGCCCCCGAGAGTCTTCCCCAAGTGCCTAACTGACCGTCTCTGCTTCTCCAGGGCAGTCACCTCGGCCTCAAGGGTACGAACTCGTTCCCTGAGGACCAGGAGCTCCTTGCATCGAGCACACACCCAAGACTTCTGTCCTTTGGGCAGATAGTCATACATGTGACACTCAGTGCAAAACACTGGAAAGCCTCCAACCCCCTGCTGGCATTCTATCTTCATTGTATATATATATATTAAAATATACAGTCCTCTTTAAATGCTGTTTAAGTGGCTCCCCTTCTGGCGGGTCAACTTACCTAAACTTACCTTATTGGGAACTTACCTTATTTGGAGAACAAGGAAGCCAGGGATCTGGGTTCCTGCTCCTTAGGGAGCCCCTAGGTGAAGAGCCACAGGCCAAGAGCCCTTTAGCTCTCGCCCTTTAGCTCTCGCCCTTCGGCTCGCGCCTTTGGCAAGGCGCAGCTTAAAATGCAAAGAGGTGGAGCAGAGGCACTCCTCAGCAATCACTCTTAATCAGCAGCAATCACTCTCAATCTCTTTCACCCTTAAGGCAGTCAACCAAACAAAGAGCAGTCAACCAAACAAAGAGCAGTTCCCCAGCTATCACACCTTAGAATTTTAGGCAGCCCCACAAACCTTAGAATGTAGTCCTTCAAAACTCAGAAATTCTCAGCAATTTCTCCAGCTGTCTCAGCTATCAGAGCTGCTCTGCTCTGCTCCTCTCAGACCTCTGTGAGATGTGCTCAGCCTTTGGCAAGGCGCAGCTTAAAATTATCCCCATTGTCCACCTGAGTGTTACATCCTTTCCCTTCCCCACTAACGGATAGCGTCTCAGTTTGCCTCTGGGTGGGTCTTTTGTAGCCAATAGACTTCTTATGTCTTTCAACAGTAGAATTTCCTCAAGGATACCGATACCTTTGCTGAGACAGAGGTGTAATTTACACTGCTTTTAGCCAGCCTTATAAAAAAAATTGGGTCTTTTATTTTGCAGGTGACTTGAATTGAATTTTTACAGTCGCCCAAGGCAGTGTGACTTTCCCCACCAAATACTCTTTGGGGCATTAATGAGTTTTCACAAGTGAATATTATACCAGATTCCTTCTAAACCTTTAGAACAGGGCTATACGCATCTGGATAAATGAGTCTGATGAAGAGCCCGTATGGTCATTTCAAAATCTGGTAAAGGATTAATGTCAGTGGGGGTGGGATGCAAAATCTCTGTGTTGCTTTCAGTTAGGCCTGCCTCAGTAGCGTCCCAAGTCTGGCTTCTAAGGCTGCAGTGCTGTGCTTTGTTATTATCCCAATAAGCCTATTGAATGCAGTGGGATTTCTGTCTGTGTAAACAGGATGAGAAGCACTCTGCACCTCTCTTACAAATGTCGTAAGTCAATTTAAGCCAGCAGGGCTGCCCGGAGTTTTCTACTGAGACAGCACTGTGCCCTTCAGAGGCATTCTCCTTTTTCCATCAGCCTTTTCCAAGGACCACAACCACTGGATTTCATAGCACAGGGCTATGTGACAGTGGTATAGTGGATGGTAGTGGTATAGTGATACCAGCCTTCAGGAGAGACCTGGGGATCCCCTGGAATTACAGTTAATCTCCAGACTACAGAGGTCAGTTCCTCTGAGAAAATGAGCACCTTGGAGGAGGAGGAGGAAGATATTGGATTTATATCCCACCCTCCACTCTGAATCTCAGAGTCTCAGAACAGCTTACAATCTCCTTTATCTTCCTCCCCCACAACAGACACCCTGTGAGGTGAGTGGGACTGAGAGAGCTCTCACAGAAGCTGCCCTTTCAAGGACAACTCTGCGAGAGCTAAGGCTGACCTAAGGCCATTCCAGCAGCTGCAAGTGGAAGAGTGGGGAATCAAACCAGGTTCTCCCAGATCAGAGTCCGTGCACTAAACCACTATAGCATTGTACCCCACTGGGGTTGAAGTCCCTGTCCTCCCCAGACTCCATCACCAAATCTCCAGGAGTTTCCCAATGTGGACTGGAAACTCTACCCCCTCATCCCTCACCAGTGACTGGGGGTGGGAGAGGAGGAGAACTCTAGTGGAAGCAGGTTGGCCACTATCAGCAACATATAACGTAGGATTCCCAACTCTGGGTGGGAAAATTTCTGGAGATTTGGGGACAGAGCCTGGGTAGGGCAGGGTTTGGGGAGGAGAGGAGAGGGGCCTCAGCAGGGAGTAGTGGCACGGTGTCCATCCTCTGGATCTGCCATTTTCTCCAAAGGAACTGATCTCTGTCATCTGGAGATCAACGATAATTCCATGAGATCTCCAGGCCCTACCTGGAGGTTGGCAGTGCACTAATGCAACTCAGACACTGGTGCCAGAGCAGGATAAGGGAATCCTAAGTTCAGGTCCTTACTCTTATCATGACGTTTAATGCATGACCCTGAGCCAGTTGCTGTTTTTCAGCCTGACCTTATCTCATAGGGTGGTTGTCGTGAGGATAAAACAGGTTGGGGTGTAGGCTGATTTGTGCACCGTGGACTTCCAGTGCTGCCTTTGATATGTTGAAATTTTGCAACCATGGTGTTCAGGTAGAAAGGTGTAGCTTGTTTGGGTATTTCTGTTCGGTTGGTTGTGTGGGCATGTTCTTAAGGTTGGTTCAATTGGCTGTTCTTGGCAGGGTTTCTTTTTAACTTTAGTTAGTGGGTTATGTGCATGTAGTTTTAACGCCGATTGAATTAGCTGCTCTTGACAGCGTTTCTTTTTAATTTGGGCACGCAAATCATCTGCATAGATGGAAAAGTCCTTCTCTAAGGACTGTATCTGAACTCCCCAGCACTTTTAGCAATCTGTACACAAGGTTACTATTTCAGAAGGACAGGGGGAGGCAATCTTCTATTCACCCACCCACCCACCCATCGTGTTTCAGACCACATGAACATTGTTCATCAGCATCTCTGATCTGGTTTTATGATATACAAGACATGTTTCTTTCTTTTCTTTTCTTTTTTAGTTGAACCTTATCTATATAGCATTGCTTTGCATGCTCCTCGCAGGGTTGCCAACTCTGGGTTGGGAAATACCTGGACATTTGGGAGGGGGGTGTTGAGCCTGGGCAGGGCAGGGTTTGTGGAGGGGAGGGGAGGGACTTTAGCAGGGCATGATGCCATAGAGTCTACCCTCCAGAGCAGCCATTTTCTTCAAGGGGGCTGATCTCTGCCAGCTGGAGATCAGCTATAAAAGTAGGAGATCTCCAGGCACCACCTGGAGGATGGCAGCCTTATTCAAGACCGATGGTAAGTGTTCAGAGAAAGGTCATACGGCTTCACAGTCAGCATCTGGTATCAAATGCAAAATTTAAACCTCAAACGTACTTTACAAACGGATAACAAGTCTCATTTGCCTAGAACAGGGGTGGGGAATCTTTTTTCTGCCAACATCATTCACGGGCCATACAAAATTATCAATTTAAAAAAACAGTGCTCCACCGAGGGAGAACGATTGAGGCTGGCAAAATGAATGCAAATAATTGTTTTTCTATTTGAAGTCCTGTGGGACGGGCCTAATTTGGCTTGCACCCCCCTGGCCTGCCACCCTAGGCAAATGCCTAGATACAAGACTTTTTTTGTAGAAAAAGCCCAGCAGGAGCGTATTAGACCACTTCCCCTAATATTAGCATATTAGGCCACACCATCTGGGATAATCAAGTGCAAATTGAACTGGTGATAGCTGGCTCCCACTCCCACCCCTGCAACCCGCCTTCCCTCCATGAGGAAACTGCAGCTGCTCCTAGCAAACCTTTAAAGGCACCCACATACCCAGCAACAATCCTTCACAATGCTCACCACTCAGTCTCCCTGAGGGCCAAACCAAGTTCTCTCGAGGGCCGCAAATGGCCCTCAGGCCTGACGTTCCCCATCGCTGGCCTAGAAAGATACTCTGGATTCCCCCCCCCCCCATAACTTTGGGCTCCTTGGTGGATGGGCAAGTTAATCTCCTAGGGAACTCCCAGAGAACATTGACGTGTCCCAGCATTTGGGGACACAACTTTGTAGCATGAGAACTGACCCTGAGTGGTCAGTTTTACAGGATTAAGGTTTAAAAACATTACATTCTCTACAAATTCTGACAGTTTCAGTCTCATCATTGTATTTTAATCACATTCCTAGTAGTGGCCAAGAACGTTGACCTAGGTTTAAGGGACATAGCAGCATGCAACCATTGCTGAGCTGTCTGAAATATCATCCATTCCCTGGTGTTTCCCACATGGGGATAGGCACATGTAGTCTCCCTCATTGCTGCTACAGCTGCCAATACAGACGTCTACAACCCAATGGGCTTATTTTGATTTTTTTTTAAAGAAATTGCAGTTGATTATTATTATATTGCTATAACATTGCCGCAATATGTATAACAGGTTTCCCAAATTCCCAGCATTGTTTTTTAAAAAAGCAAATCTCTTGTCTTTTGCATTTCCCATTATATTTGCACAACAAAAGGGGATAGAGACTTCCACCGATTTCGCACTAGACCTTTAATCCTGGTTTAGCCCTATCTCCAAGCTGACATTCTACGCTAAAATCTATGATTCTATTATTGTAGTGTAGCATGTCAATTTGGGAACAGGGCTAAGCCAAGATTAAAGGTCTAGTGCGAAATTGGCCTTGCTTTTAAAAAAAATGAAAGTTGGGAATTCAGAGAACCCATTACAAGTATTGTTGTAATGCTATAATAGGGGGACTAGCCACTGTATAGGGAGGAGGATTATAGCCCACATGGCTTTGCTTCAGTGTTTTCTAAAACTTCATATCAAAACAGGTTTGGGAAGGATCCGGGAAAATCTAATACTCCCCTCCCCCTCTCTGGGAGATGCACAAATGCATCACAATGCTTTGGGTAAACAGGGAAAAATATCACTCTCCTATATCACTGAACAAGGGCCGGCTTGCCCACTAGGCAAACTAGGCAGTTGCCTAGGTCGCTGGGAGGGTGGGGGCACCAAATTGGCCACCACCACCATTGCCACCGCCTGCCCTTCCTTTCCCTTCCCTTCACTGCCCCACTGCCACAATCACAGCATGCCACGCAGCAAGGCTGGTGGCACCCCCTTCCCTTCGCTTCCCCCACGCATTCACAGCTCTCCGCACCCGGGCTCTGCCGGGCCCGATGCGGCGTGAATCTTATATTTAGAACAATTGGGCTGAAGTGAAGTCTTGGTTCCCCCTCCTTTCTGGTTCTGGAAAGGAAACGGGAGCCAAGCCTTCACTTCAGCCCTATCATTCTAAAGATAAGATTCATGCCGTGTCAGGCCCAGCAGAGCCCAGGTGCGGTGGGCTGTGAACGCCCAGGGGGAGCAAAGGGAAGGGGGCGCTGCTGCCACCTTGGCGTGCAGCACTTGGGGTGGGTGGGACTGTGTTGCAGCGCCCTGGAGGGTGGGATGTGGGGGTAGCGTGGGGGTCGCCTGGCTGGGGCACCAAACACCCTTAGGCCAGCGCTATACTGAACCCAGGGCAAATAATCTGTGTGGAAATAGTCTCTATCACAGAAGTGCTAAAAGTAGCCTCTTCATTTGAAGACTTCTTGGAGTTTGCAACATAGCAATTGCTAACAATTTAAAGGTTGGCCAAATTGCAGAGACTCAAAGGGCGTTTTCGCACTCACCTTCAAGTGGTGCGACCACCTTCCTCACGCCGGCGGATCTGCAGGGATTTCGCACCAGAAGCGCCGGCGCACCCAAAAGAGCCGGCGACTTCCGTCGCGAAACCAGCTCAAACGTTTTCCTGCTTCTTGGCGGTTTCCGTTTGAGCTGGTTTCGCGATGGAAGTCGCCGGCTCTTTTGGGTGCGCCGGCGCTTCTGGTGCGAAATCCCTGCAGATCCGCCGGCGTGAGGAGGGTGGTCGCACCACTTGAAGGTCAGTGCGAAAACGCCCAAAGTAAAAGAAAGCAATAGCAGCAATCAATGTATACAGTTTCTTATACTTATATTACTGTTCTTCTGACTCAAAGATCTTGAACAGATCAAAACCACCACAATTAATATTTAGAGACTGCTAACGTAGTTTTTGTTATTTCTAATAACGTGTAAAGAAGTTTAATCTCCAAGGTAGGAATTCCACCTATTTTTGATAACATAGTCAGAGAGATGTGCTGGGTAGATAGAAATATCAAAGCAGAGAAGGGGCAGAACTACTTAGGGTAGAAACTGGCAACTCTTGCAGATTATTCTCTGACACTTCATGATTCCAAAATGGGAGGATTGTATAGTTTTCACACCCTACGAAAATGAGAAAATGGGTTTATCAGCATCTGTGCCATTGTGTCACAAAAGAGCTGCACCATTCCTAAATCTAGATCCTGAGGATTGGGGGGAGGTCAGTGATGGGATCCAGAGTACAACTGCAAAAAGTACTGGTGGCCTGAGCAGGCCAGGGCAAAGGGTCAAATTCCTTGTATTTATACCAGTTCTGACCTGAGGCCAATATTGCACACCAAGGGCAGGGGCCTGGTGCCACGCATATTCTCTTCTGTTTCACAAAGACCATGCAGAATCTAAAGATTTTGCATGTATAATGTTTTCCTGATTCAAATCCCAACCTATACTATCCTTAACATTTTTATCCCCGGCACATTTGTGTTGCCATCTTAATGTTCAGAACCCAGTGTTTTCTGAGTCACTTTCCATTTCCAGGGCAACTAGCTACAACATGGAAGTGGGTAAGGTCTTCTGTATAAATGCTGCTTACTTCAGTGGGTAAACAAGCAAGATTGCAGCGCAATCTTTTGCTAATAAGCCCCCCCTCTTCCACCTAGGGTTGCCAACTCCTGTCTGGGAAATTTCTTAATATTTGGGTGAAATTCTCATGGAGGGGAGTATTCGAGGCACAATTTCACCTAAAATCTATGGTTTGTTGTAGAACCTGCCCTCCTAAAATGCCATCTTCTCCAGGGCACTGATCTGGGCTGGAGATTAGCTGTAATTCCAGGGGAATTTCAGGTCCCACCAGGAGATTGGCAACTTTATGGACTTGGCTCAAGACACCATTTGAAAAGAAGAGATTTCAGATTGCAGCGTACAACTGTCTTATGGTCAAGGACAGATGGGAAAGGATGAGATGCATAAATTGCTCTTCAGTGCCTCCCCCAACAATGCTCTGGGGATGCACTTAGAAGTCCCTTTTTGGCAGGAGGAGCACAACATTAAGCTTTTAGCCTTGTACCATTTATCTGTAAACAGCCCTCAGGCGTTTAGACTACAGTTGGCCGAGCATCTCCGTGCCATAGGGGCTCATTGTCCTTCATATTGTTAGATAAAGTTTTATAAGTAAATGAGCCCTTCATTAAAAAAAAAACTAAGACTGCATCCAGTGAAGAGCCATTCAAACAGGATGCTTACAAAGCAACCCTTTGTCTGTTAGTAAAGAGTGCCTTCTTGTGGCCAAAAAGTTCTGATTCTGCTTAAAAGCTTTCTAAGTCAGTCAAAAGAATTTGTATTCCTTTTTTTGCTGTAAGAAAACAAAACAACAAAATTCTTTACTGCATAATTATAAAAACTCACTGATTTAGGCTAACAAAAGTTTTAAAAGGAATCAGATCACAGTGTGTAACAATGTTTAAAGTTTTTTTTTTACTTTTATTGTTATTGTTATTTTTAAAAACGTGTAAAGAAGTTTAATCTCCAGGGTAGGAATTCCACCTATTTTTGACAACACAATCAGAGAGATGTACTTGTATATTCAATGTGCTTAAAGTAGGGTTGCTATGGCTGCTTTGTCGGGTGGACTTTATGGCATTATACCCTGCTGAAGTTCTTACTGTCCCCAAACTGTGCCCTCCCAAAGACTTCATTCTCCCAAATCTCCAGGTATTTCCCAACCCAGAACTGGCAACCCCGTTCATGGGCCCAAACTGCCCACAGCCCCTAGACTGTCTGGCACCCTAGGCAAGGCTAACTTCTGGTGCGCCCTCCCCCCGCCCCCCGCACTGACAACATCACCAAGGCATCGGAGCATCCAATTTGGTACCCCCAGAAGGCCAGCGCCCTAGGCAATCACCTAGTTTGCCTAATAGCAGGGCTGGCCCTGCTCACAGCTCAGCCCCCTCAAAGGAGGGAGGAAAGAAGAGTAAAGCCCCACAACTGCTTGTTCCTGCCCTCCTAAGATGTCTGGGGCTCAGGCAGAATTCTGGCAGCACGTGGGTGGCATTGATTCTGTGGTCCCATCGTGGACTTTTGCCCAAACCCTCAGAGTCACTAACCCAGCCCCTGAGTTTAAGAGGCTCATCTAAGTGAGCCCATGGCTGCGTGTTCCAAATTGAGCTGTTCCGGATTCACAGTTCACACTTTTACTGTGATATGACTGTCAGGCTAAAGGGGACATCAGCCTGATTCCTCTTTTCCCACCACTTGGCTCAGAGTTAAACGCATGAGGGGTGCAGTAATGAAAACCAGATATTATTATAGTGCTGAATAATAGAGTACTAATGACCTGCTCTGATAAGGAGGAAGTTGAGCTGTCAGCACAGGTATGTGTCATTTCAAGTAGCCCACAAAAGGAACCTATGAAACAAAAGGAAACATGATAAAGGGTGGGAGGGAAGTCTCTTGGGTGAGTTTAAACATGTATTATCTCTTCGTTTTTGCATTCTCCTCCAGAAAATCTCTGTCAATTTGGTACAGAATAGGATTTTCTCTCCACCACCACCCCCCCCCCCCGGAAACTTCCTTTTAAAAACTCTTCAAGAATTGTAAATTGAGCATTCGAAAGACTTCTATTTGAAAACAAATTTCTACATTTTTGCAGCTTCCTTCATACTCCCAGTATCAGTCCAAGTGTGGTGGAGTTCAGGCTTGTGAAGGCCTCTTCCTGTCATAAATAAGATTACTTTCATTTCACTTGTGGAGTGTGTTATTCCTCAGAGTAATGAATTTCCTCTGTGCCTTAGAGCACATAAACATGGTTTTCATTAGGATTCCTTTTTTGGGGGGGGGGGGTGGAAAAGCCAGAGCAAAATTAATAAGATGATGATTAACTCCACAAATGCAGATGTGTTTTTACTGTACAACTGAAACAAGCTTGTGGTCTAGGTATTGCTTCACGAGTGCAGACTAAACACCAGCCAGAATGAAATAATCCTTTGTGGCGACCAGGATACTGCTCAGTACAAAAACACTAGGAAGAATTAGTAGAAAATATGACATTTCAGAGCCTCTCCCAAAAAAAGAAAAGAAAATATCATCAACTGCATGATTAAGAAGAAGAGTTGGATTTATACCCTGCCCTTCACTCAGAGTGGCTTACAATCTCTTCCCTTCCTCTCCCTACAACAGACACCCTGTGAGGTAGGTGGGGCTGAGAGAGCTCTGAGAGAACTGCTCTTGAGAGAATAGCTCTCTGAGAGAGTTATGACTGACCCAAGTTCACCCAGCTGCTGCATGTGGAGGAGTGAGGATTCAAACCCTATTCTCCATCTTAGAATCTGCTACTCTTACAATTAAACCAAACTGGCTTTCTTAAAAAGAAAGCCATGGGCTTTTTGACATTGTATCTAGCAGTTTAGAAAAATGGTGGTGGATATATTTGGAATTTGTGCTGTAAGCAGTGTTTGCAGTGGAAATAATCATATTTAAATACAGTCTTAGGCTGCTGTTTCTTCAAGGAGGTTATGCATGCAGGGCCAGTCCTAGACTGTCTGGCACCCTAGGCGAAGCTAACTTCTGGTGCCCCCCTCCCCCGCACTGATAATCTCAACAAGTCACATGGGGTGTCCAGTGTGGAGCCCCCAGAAGGCCAGCGCCCTAGGCAATCACCTAGTTTGCCTAGTGGCAGGGCCGGCCCTGCATACATGGTGTAGTCCACCTCCTTTTTATCCTCATAATGACCCTGTGAGTAGGATAGGCTGTGAGAGAATGACTTCCCCATGGTCATTGTGAGGTTTACAGGGAGTGTGGATTAGCACCTGGCATCCCCAGGCCTGGATGACGCTTCAGCCATTAAACCAGACTGGAATATCTTAAACAATAACACCAGTATTTCACAACCAGACAGGACCCTTAATAGTCTGCATGTACAATTTATATATGTGGTTTCCAGTCCCTGTCGAGCGGTGAATCAGTACAGGATCACTGTGGTTTTTCTCCTTGCTCACCGCAAGCGTAACTTCTTCAAGAAAAGTACATGCTTGTGCAAGAAAGACGGGAGCAGTATTAACTCTTGAGACTGCTAAAGTGTTTCTGCTACCTTTCTGTTGTATATGTGGTTATGTCAGCTAGGCTTGCGAACTTGGGGGGAAGGGATGTTGTATATGTGGTTGCAATTGTATCGATTATATGGAGTTCTTGCCTGCCTCATTGGAGCCTGTAGGACTGAGCTTGGGGACTCAGGCAGTAGGAACAATAGGCAGTTTAGAAAAATGGTGGTGGATATATTTGGAACAATAGGCAGAAGGATCCAAATTCCTGCTGCCCTGCTCCAATCAAGAGCCCCCTGCTGGTTTGAATGGTCCAATAGCATGCTGGCGCGGGAACTTTGTGTGTATATATAGTTGGCCCAGTCTTTTGAGGCAGCCCTATCCTATGCTGTATTCAATAAAAGAGCTATGATCACAACCACCTTGCCTTACAGTTGCATAGAACCCACTATATTATACTTTCAATGACAGATGGATGGATCCAGGGACACGCTACAAATCAGCACTGCAGAGACCTCTTGGTTCAGATGCAGCCAACAGGGTATGTCCGCTCACCCACTGCCTCCTCGCCTAGCAGTACAGGAGGAGGGTGACTGGTAAGCTGACTCCCAGCATTGCTGCTGCCAAAGGTTGTAAGCTAAATGGCTTCTATGGGTCTGGCAAAGCTAACTGGGGCTTGCCTTTGCATGCTTGTGGCAGGGCCGGATTAACAATTAGGCCAAGTAGGCACTGGCCTAAGGGGCCCCCAAGCCTTTAGGGGCCCCGGGATGACCTTTCCTTCTCGTTTTCCCCCTGCTTGTAGCCCTCCCGATCTGCATGTGCTGCCAGCAGCTGAGCTGCTCTTTGCCCAACTTGCCTGGTGTGGCAGCTGCTGGCAACATCGCCAGGTTTGCCACTCTCTGCCTCTCCCCCGCAGCTTTGTCAAAGGGGCTTTTGAGAAGGTTGCAGCGGGGGCCACAGGTGGTGGGGCAGGTGCTCTGAGATAATTTGCGAGGGGCCCCCCCCCAAGATTTTGACTGCCTAGGGGGCTCCACAGGGTTTAATCTGGCACTTGTGGCAACCAGTGGCCCGCCATGGCAGCAGCCTGTGGTGGAGCTTTCCCTGTAAGTTAAATCACCAGTTTGCGCTATAGAAGAAAACCTAGTTTGCAGATATTCCTTAACAAAGATGTGTTTTGACATGAGCAAAAACTCTTGGGCCAGCAACATGTGGCTTGGCCACTGACTCTCTAACGTACATGAGCTAAGAGCCTCCCACCATGTGCGAACAGCAATTATTGGGGCGGGGGGGGGGTAGATTTGGCAGTATTCTTATAACTTTCAGCTGCTGAAGTCCTGTCTGTGAGCCAAGGCAAAGGCAGAAGGGAGTAAGCAACAAAAGAACACAAAGAGCAAAACTCTGCCAAAACTACTTTTTTTAAATTTTCCCCCTCCATTTACACTGGGGAAGGTCGAGTTTAAAGAGTCCTTTGCTTGTGTCAGAAGTTGAGGTGCATAATAAAGGGGATGCCATGGAATAGATCAGAAGCGCCAGAGGCCCTAGCATGCCTTCAGGCTGCCGAAAGACTATTATAAGTAAAATATAAGAAAGGAAGTAAGGAAAGGCAAGCTAAGGTGCAGGGGGAGAGCGCCTGCTTTGTAGGTAAAAGGTCCTAGGTTCAGTCCCTGGCATCTCCAGTTGTGAAAAAGTTCTGCCCAAGAGAGCTGCTACCAGTTGGAGTAGACCGTGCAAACTTTGATGGACCACTGGACTCAATGTAAAATATAGGATTGCCAATCCCCAGGTAGGGGCAGGGGATCCCCCAGTTTGGAGGCCCTGTCCCCGTTTCAGGGTCATCAGAAAGTGGATGGGGGAGGGAAATGTCTGTTGGGCACTCCCATTATTCCCTATGGATACTGATTCCCATAGGAAATAATGGAGAATTGATCTGCTGATATCTGGAGCAGGGGGGGGCTGTTTTTTGAGGTAAAGGCACCAAATTATCAGCATAGCATTCAATGCCTCTCCCCAAAATGCCCTCCAAATTTCAAAAGGATTGGGCCAGGGGGTCCAATTCTGTGACTCCCCAAAGAAGGTGCCCCTATCCTTCATTATTTCCAGTGGAAGGAAGACATTTAAAAGGTGTACTGTTCCTTTAAATGTGATGGCCAGCACTCCCTTTGGAGTTTAGTTATGCTTGTCACAACCTTGCTCCTGGCTCCACCCCCCAAGTCTACAGCAGAGGAAGAGAATTTATTGAATTGGACTTGGCAATCCTAGTAAGATAGCTTCATGTGTTCATGTGAAATATGGATTTGTTTGTTGATTGATTGATTGATTGATTGATTTGGATTTTTTAATTTATATCGTACATTTCTCCCTGGGCAGGGGCAGAGCAGCATATCACATTGTTCTCCCCTCCTCCACATTATCCACTTTTAGGTTAGGCTGAGTTATGGACCCCAGGTTGACTGGCAAGTTTCCATGGCAGAGTGGAGATTAAACCCAGTGGTCTTAAGTCCTAGTATGCCACTCTAACCACTATGTCACACCACGTCTCTCTCCCAGCCAAAATCAAACATTGTCTTTTTAAGTCCCATTAACCTTCAAATGGCTAAATTATCTCCCATTTAAATCAATAGGTTGTAGATTGTAGAGAACCAGTTAAGTGAGTTTGGTTAAGTGAGCAGACTCTTATCTGGGAGAACCGGGTTTGGTTCCCTATTCCTCCACTGCTGAAATGTCTTTGGGTCAACCATAGCTCTTGTAGTTGTCCTTGAAAGGGCAGCTTCTGTCAGAGCTCTCTCAGCCCCACCTACCTCACAGGGTGTTTGTTGTGGGGGAAGAAGATATTGTAAGCCACTCTGAGGCTCTGATTCAGAGAAAAGGGTGGGGAATCCACAGTCTTCTTCTAGATCTTCTTAAGTGTGGCTGGGGCATGCCCACTGTGCTTTCCCTTTCAGTATTTTTGTTGGAGTTGCAAGAGCGATGGGGAAAAGATCTTGCTCTTGCAAGGCAGAGGAGTCCTTACATGTGGCAGGGAAAGCTCCTCCTTGGAGATGTTGTCTGCATTCCAAATTTTGCTGCTATTAAATAAATCATTCGCATCTCTGATTGCCTCCATCATTAACTAATCCCCAGCAATTCATCCAGGAAAATGCTGCCAGTTCTACCTGAGAGATGATTTTAACCCGATGCTGACCTCATGAATATGGTTTCGCAAGCGTAAGGATGGCATTCCCTTTCGCGTAAAGGAGCAGATGTTTTTTATTTAAAATTATAAAAGGGGGGGAATGGTTAAAGGACCCTCTCTCAGCAATGGGGTAAAAGATAATGGGTCAAAAAAATCTACAGCAGAGGAAGAGAAACCCTGAATATGCTTTCCTAATTCCCTTGGCTTTGAGGGAGGCAAGAAACTGTTTTTGTTGTTAAGAAGAAAGCATTGCAGATTAAAAATTTTGCTGTAGTTGCTCTGTAGTGTACTGTTCTCTAATCAAACCCCTCTAGACTGTAAATCACGTTGACTGTGTCGCTGTTTTGATTGGAAGCAGGAGCCCCTACCGTTGCAAATCTCTAAGGAGGGCTAACCTCTGCAGCTGTGGAAAGCTGGAACTGTTTGCTGCTGTTATTAAAGGAACTTGAGAGGGGTTCTTGGGGTAGAGAAGCAGTGAAATTCATAAGGTGTACAGAGATTTAGTGTGAAGGTTTTATTACAAGATGGCCCCCAATGATATTGAGATGGTAATGCAAATGGAATGATTCCCATTTTGCAAACAATAAACATGACATATTATGTAACCCCTTTCTTTCGCCATCTTAAAAAAAAAAAAATCTTGAGAGAACTGAAATGTGACAAATTGGAGTATTTAAAAATGTCCAGTAAGATTTTTTTGTCTGAACAAATATTCTCTTCTAGCTTCTCTAGCTTTGTTTTCCTTTGTTTCCCCCAGGGCATAGTATAGAAGCTTTTTATTAGCAGTTTTCATTGTTGGATAGGGTTGGAGGGGGTCTTGTTTACTGAAATATCATCACCCAAAGTTGAGTTAGATCAATAAAACATTTCGCCTTGACTCTGAAAGCTACGTTAAAAGAGGTAATCTACTATTAATTACATGCTGTCCTAGAAACTGGATGATAACTTTCAAGGAGAATGCTCATTAATGGATAGCCTTGATTGTGTCAGGAAAGAACATGCCGTAAGTGAAAAAGCACACTGCAAACAAAATGTGGTTAAAGATAATGGGAAAGAAGCAGGCACCAGGATCAGCAAGAGATGTCTGAGAAAAATGAATGGGGAATAGCTACTTGGGGGTTGCCCTGGCTATTAAAAGGTATGAAGTTCACAGTGGATCGGAACTCTGGGAATTGGAGGCACTAACTGGTGCCTAGAACAATGATTTGTCTTGCCTTTGTGCCCATATGGTTTGTGTTTATTGAGTGGAATTGAATAGTTGCAGATTTTACTCTTAAAGCTGCAGAAAGATCATCTTACTGTAAATGTCCAGAAGGGCTTATCTGTAGTACGAAAAAACCTAGACTTGCATCATGAACATATAAGGCCATGCACAGCAGGAAGAGCAGAATAGCCCAACAGAAGTAAAACTGCCCTCATGATAACAGCAACTGGGCTGAATCTTGTGCAACCCCTTTTTTGAGCCAAAAGAGAAGTGTTGTTGTTAAGTCTGTCTGGGTGTACCTTTTGCATAAAGTTGTCCACCACTGAAACGGAGTTTGGGCCTGGGGCCAAGAGATCAAGACTTGAGAGTGAAGAGCAATAGTAACAGTAGGGACCACAGAGGAAGAAAAAACTATGGAAATAAACAACCAACTCATCCAAAACGGTGTCCATAATTGGACCGGTCTGCCGTTGGACTACCGGCAAGGACACAAACATGATTTTGGCATTTTTGCCTTATATGGACAGTAGCTGCCACATTAAACTGACATGGCTTTCATTTTGTATTTTTCCTATTATTATGTTTCATGGTGATATATGATGATTTTTGGTGTTTATTAGGATATTCAGAGGATATTCAAATACATTTTCATTAAGCTTTGTTACATGGAGAGTTGGTTGTGCATTTCCATATCTTTCAAGCGCACAGCAGAGCTACTGAGCCAAGCCTCTCTTCCTTCTATTGGTTGAGGCCCCTCCCCCTCCTAGTCCCCTGGTGAAGGGAGGAAAGAGCCAGAGCTTCCTTTGCCCAGTTCCCTGGAACCCATGAGAGAGATACAAAGAAAGCATCTTCAAGACCAACAAGGGCTAATGTTTTAAGCATATTTTTATTTGAAGTTTTTTTTAAAAAAAACAACATTGTGTTTGTGTCCTTTATAAAGTTTATATCTCTGCTACCTAATCTTAAATAGGTGCACATATGGCCCGGCCCAACAAGATATTATTTATGTCAGATCCAACCCTCATAACAAATGAGTTCAACACCCCGGACTTAGATGGGCAGTTTGAGCCACAATCTAGCACTGATTCACAGTTTATGAATCTACTCACAGGGACAACAGTGTACGAAGCATTTCAGTCAAAGCCCTTCTGTCTGAGCATGGTTGTCATCTCTTGACAAGGTAACCACAATATAGATGGCAAACTGTGTTAAGCTTGAGGGCCCTCAACAGTAGAGTTGAGGTCACCTCCAGGAGCTCAGCAAGGCAAATAATGGGGTGGTTCTGTTTTATAGGTGGCTGCTGAATGGTGTTTTTGTTCCTTCAGTGAATCATTCTCTGGGCATTGGCCACTACAAATGAGTTGTGGATGAAGCAACAGTCTTGTGGTACATTTTACCCCAATGGGTCTCCATATACAATACAAATAAATGTCAGAGACTGACTTCCAGACACCTAACCATGGTGCCCAGATGAATAAAAAAATGAGTCTGCAAAGCCAATCTGTTACATGTGTCTTTTCCCCTTATAATTTGTAGTAAAATTTACCTCACGCCAAATGCTTTCGTGCCACGTTCTTCCCTGCTTCTACAAAGAACTATCACTTTTTTTTTTTTATCCTGCGCTTCTTTAAATTCAGGCTGGTGTACTTGATGCTCCATTTTATCATCACATCCATCCTCTGCAGTGGCTAGGCTGAAAAAAAGTGCTGGTCCAGAGTGTCACCCAGCGAGCTATGTGGTGGAGTAGGGATTTGATTTTAGTCCTCACCACTTAGGCTTCCCAATCCCCAGGTCCCAGCGGGGGTTCTTCCACTTTCCCAGACTCCTTCCCGCCCCCAGTCAGCTGGCCGATGAGAGGAAGCCCCACCCCCAAAAGACCATGTGTCTTTGCACCTCCAAAGGCTTCAGTCTCCAATTTAAAGGCTTCCTCTTGAGATGGTGTATCTGTGTTGCTGTGAAGAAGCTGGCAGCAACTCGTGAGTAGAGAGGCCAATCCCTTGCTTCAGAGTCACCAGAAACGAGGGGGGGGGGACATCTGTTGAGCACTTCATTGTTCCCTATGTGGAGATCGATTCTCATAGGGTTTAATGGGGAATTGATCTGGAGGTTTCGGGGGCTCTGGGGGAGCTGTTTTTTTAGGTAGATGCACCAAATTTTCAGTATAGTATCTAGTGCCTCTCCCCAAAGTATCCCCCAAGTTTCAAAACGATTGGACCAGGGGGTCCAATTCGATGAGCCCCAAAAGAAGGTGCTCCTATCCTTCATTATTTCCTGTGGAAGGAAGACATTTAAAAAGGTGTGCTGTCCCTTTAAATGTGATGGCCAAAACTCTCTTGGAGTTCAATTATGCTTGTCACACCCTTGCTCCTGGCTGCGTCCCCAGTGTCTCCTGGCTCCACCCCCAAAGTCCCCAGATATATCTTGAATTGGACGGGGGAACCATCAGAAAGGTTCAGGAGCTGTGCTCCTGTGAGCTCAAGCTGAATTCAGGGCCTGGTACTACATATTATACTATTTCATAGAGGGAAGAAAATATTTCACTGTGAATATTTTACTGTAACTATATAATCCATCAGCCAGCAGAAGCGTGATGCAATACTCTTATTGCAATACTCTTAAAATAAAGAAGATAGTATAAGTTGTCATCTTATCTGTATTTAGTGCAGCAATTTAGAGGATTATAAATGGCTGTCCTCAAACACTGCTTTTATCAGCAGTGAGAAAATGGAAGCAGGAAAAGAGAGTGAGGTCTTGATAAAGAATAGCTTTTTTGGAAAGAATGAGAAAAGGACACTTTTGTGTGGTGTGGGGGGGAATGCAACACTACCATTGCATTAAATGTTTGCTGAAGCAAGCACGAGCAGTGACTGAAAACAAAATAGCTCAAAATTTTTAATTGAAGGGAAACAAATAGAAGTTGTTGGGAGGTTAAAATTGCCCTTGTGAACTAAAATGTAGTATAAGGATATGTAGGACTAGCAAAAAATCCAATTATTTTACTTGTTTAATCAGCACCAGTGAAGTCTAATGGTTAAGAGTGGCGGACTCTAATCTGGTTTGACCCCCCCCCCCCCTTCCACATGAAGCCTTCTGGGTGACCTTTGGCCAGTCAGTTTTCCCAGCGCTCTCTCAGTCCTATCTACTTCACAAGGTGCCTGCTGTTGAAAGGGGAAGGAGAAGAGATTGTAAGCCCCTTTGATTCTCCTTGGGCTGCTCTGAGCAAAAAGCAGGGAATAAAAAACCTACTTAATCAACCATCTTTTAACCAATGAATTTGTTTAATTACATTTAAATAAATATGCGTTTTATCTGGACATAACTTGACATGTAGTAAACAAAATCTAATTTTAATATCGTGTTTCCTTCAAAAAGATGTTAAGGGAAGCATAAATTAAGAGATCAGGGTTTGTAGAATCTTTCGGGCTCAAGTGCTGTGTTCTACTGGAGAAAGTTTTCCTTCCAGACGTTTCGTTCTCAGCTGCGGAGAACATCCTCAGTGGCGTTGCAGCCAGAGCAGGCACTCTGACCTTCTCAATTCACAGCAGCCAAGAAGGTCAGAGCGCCTGCTCTGGCTGCAATGCCACTGAGGATGTTCTCCGCAGCTGAGAACGAAACGTCTGGAAGGAAAACTTTCTCCAGTAGAACACGGCACTTGAGCTCGAAAGAGTCTACAAATCCTAATGATGTTACCAGCCGTGAAAACCTGAAATCTTTGATAAATTAAGAGAGTTTGCAATTTAACATATAAAGAGCATCATTTATTAGCCAAGGTCCAAAGACTACATGCAGGGCATGGGGCCTTTTCAACTCCATCACCATTTCTGCTAAAGCTCATCTTCATCTAGCTGGCAAAGTATAATACTCCCTCAGAGGAGTATTCAGTGTAGCAGAAAGAGCTACAGCTGGACTCTAAAACTGGCAACAGCACTGGAAAAAACTCCTCTTACAAGCACAGGGTTGGACCAGCCATTTAACTCACAGGGAACGTTTCTGATGGGTCGCTGCACAGCCAGGAGCAAGCAGAACCAAGCCCCAGGGGTCACTTAGTCTCAGATCCTCCAGCAGCAACTAACGGCTACCAGTTGCCTCTCTTGTTCCACTTCCAAATGGCG
The DNA here is from genome assembly GCF_032191835.1 of Heteronotia binoei. Lineage (NCBI taxonomy): Eukaryota > Metazoa > Chordata > Lepidosauria > Squamata > Gekkonidae > Heteronotia > Heteronotia binoei. The sequence continues at coordinate 27,688,604 of NC_083231.1, read as the reverse complement.
GCCATGCAGGAGGAGAGTGTGAGCCAGCATCCGCAGGAGATGCTACTGGCCAGGTCTGAGCTGAGTGGCTTCGAGCTGTCCTGGCATGTAGCCCTGCAGGGCCACTTACTTTGGGGGCACTTTAACTTCTCCTTCCACCCCTGACAGAAGAACTTTCCACTGGTTCATGAGTCTCTAAGGATCCCAACCCTCGTTAGAAGGAAAGGCCGTGTCCTAGTACACTGACTCCGTTTGAGCTATTAAAATTGGCCGTGATATTTCTCTTGAAACAGCCGATGGTTTGAAGAAGTTTGTTGAATACATAACTTTAGAAATAGTCAAATGGAACTAGATAGGTAATGCATCACTTTCCTGTAGACAGCAACCTGGCTGTGTTTGGCAGTGAGTCAAAAGGAAGGTTTAAAAGTGACAAGAATATGCAACAGACGAGGTGTAGCAGATGTTTCCATAATATTTTAACTATCGGACAAAACTGGTGATATCCCAGACTCAACTACTGAGCCATGGTAATCACAGTAACAACTGCGACACTGCTTCTCAATTGACTCCCCATTTATTTAGTAATTTGGCAGGTGCAAACTGAGAAATCTGTTCAGGTAGTTTCTTATTAGTCCAGTATGTTTTTGTCTTAAAGTCTCTCCTGCTGCAAAAGCTGTATGGAAAATAGCTAATTGACTGTGAGTACCAGTGCAGCTTTTTTTTTTTTTTTTGCAGTTTATTTACAGTTCCTTAGAGGGTTTTAATTGAAAAGTGCAAAAGTAAGTGCAAAGGTGACTGTGGCCTGTTTTTAAATAAAAATTGTGCATTTTAATAATGTTCCACGGCCTTTCTCCTAGAGACAATGACCAATGAACTCACATATAAATGGAATAAAATGCAGTTTCTGGTATTCCAAAAAGATATGTAAATTATTTTGCATTCCTCTTGAAGAAGCAGCTCCAAGCTTTTAAAGAAACAGTCAAATGAGACTGGATAGGTACTGCATCACTTTTCGCCATGGACAACAACCTGGTTGGGTTTGACAGTGAGTCGAAGGTAAGTTTTAAAACTGGCAACACGTGGCACAGGGGTAATGTTCAAATTAAAAAATAAGAATCTGTCTGGATGTCCAAGCCCCTGGGCATGGATAAATCAATGGGCTCTTATTAACCAGAAAAATGTGTGTGGTAAACAGTTCAGGATCAGAATCCAAAAATATCTGCCCTATTCACATATTAGCTTGATGCATACAAGAAAACTGTGGTTCTTCAAGAATTAAGAGTCTATATTGCCATTATTGTTTTAAAAAGAGGGCTCTCCTCTTCACCATTTCATTCCTCTGTGGCTATGGATAATTCCTGGTGACAAGCTCTTTAGAAAGTTGCTGATGTCATGTGCTTTCCATTACAAGCTTTCTAGAAGAATGCTACATTACCAGAGGAGATCACAATTTGCAAAGAAGTCTGTTATACTATACATTCATCTTTAACTATATTCTGATGATTCATAATACTTCTATATAAATACCCCTGTGTGATCTTTAGGAACAAAAGGGAGATTGTTTTGTTATGATTGGGAGATCCTATCATAATTTTAGCAGAAATATCAATTTGCAATTCTTGCTTCTTAATATCTTTCGCCAGGAACGGGAACACAACAATTTCAAGCTATCTAACTTATTTGAACTTATTTGAAATAAAAAAAATAGTCTCTAGGTGGGACCTGGGGATCCCTTGATGTTACAGTTTATCTCCAGATTACACAGATCAGTTCCCCTGGAGAAAATGGATGTTTTGGAGGGTGGATGTTATATATGGCATTCTACCCCACTGAGTTCCCAGTCCTCCCTAGGCTCCATCCCCAAATCTCCAGGAGTTTCCCAACCTGAATCTGGCAACTCTACCCCCCCCCCCTTTCCCCACCCCGGCAGTGATCAGGGGAAATCTGGCAACCTTAAATAAATAAGAAGGGAGAAATAAGATGGTTCTTTTCTACATATTTTACATGAAGCTTAAAAGTGTAAATCAATGCTTTTGCTTATTTCCTTACAGAACTGTGAATCTTAGGTTGTAACAGCAGAGGTCACTATTCTTGTTACTGAGAAAGAAAAAATTAAAGTCAGTACTCTGAAGATTCACAAAGTTACCGGAGCCAGCTAAATTTAAAACCTTCATATTTATGGTACTGGCAGAAACTTTAGCAGTGCTTGTGACTATTACTATAGCTGTATAAACTTGTTTTCTGGATCAGAGATAATCTTTATTTTTCATTCTTACTGAAATGATGAGATCAGTTCAAACATACCACAACCTGCCAGTGGTTGCTGCCAAAAAAAACCCCCAAAACACCTTTACCTTTTCAGGCAAGAGTGGATGATGTCAGAAAGAACAAGGAAGAAAAAAAGATGGAACAGAGATTTCCTTGTACTTCCTTCAGAGTGAGAAAACCCCAGCCGTGGCTGTCTTCTTGTGTGGGGGATGGAGAGAGGAGAGGACTGAGGGCCAAAGTAGATGTGATGGTGTTGTCATGGTAACCATAGGGACACTGCTGCCATTTTAAAGTCATTTTGAACTGCTGCAAGGGCCTCATTCTGATCAGACCTGCAATGTGGCAGGCTAGGGTGCTCTTGTCTCCCCCCACCCGCCTTCTCAAAAGTCAGAACAGTCACATCATCACAGTTGTTCCAGCACTTTAAAAGGCATGGGTGGGGGACAAGAACACCACACTGAGGTATAAGATGAATATCGTTTTCTTTCATACTGTCTTAGTATAGTTAATTATCTACAACTGTACAGAAAGAAGAATCCCTTGTTTACAATTACTGCAGTATCTGAACTGTGTGAAATTGTTAGACTAAGGGGGAAAGTTCTCCATCAAATAGGACTGAACTCCTCAATGGTATCCTTGGGACTGTCTACTTTGGTATGTCCCCAGGAAAGAGTCACGGTCTCTGGATAGCAATTTCGTGGTGATCCCTGGCCCCAAAGATGTCTGGCTGTCCTCAGCTGGGGACTTTTTGGTCCTGGCCTCAACCTTTTGGAACTCTGCCAAATACCATCAGGGCCCTGTGCAATCTTATGTAATTCCACAGGGCCTGTAAGGCAGAGATTTTCCTCCAGATAGCAGTGGTTTCCAATCTGGCTGGCACTCCCTCCTCTTCTACAGACTGCTCTGTTCCTTCCCTCACCACCACCACCTCTGAGGTGACCAAATGTGAAAATTCACCATCTGACTCTCTTAGAATTACTGTATTAGTACTGCTTTGCATTTTATTTATGGTTTTTAACATTTTTATTAAATAATGTGCATCGCCCAGAACCCTGCAATACCAAAGATTGGGCGATCCATAAATTAAATTTTTAAAAAATCTAAACACATGAATATTTGCCTCTGTTCTACTTGAATCTCAGAAAGATAGATAAACATGGTAGGAAGGTATCTGACTTGCTTTCACAAAACTTGGTGGGTTTCTTTAAGGACGAATCACAGTCAGAGGACTGGGTACTCCGGAGCGATAGGAGTAGATGGGTTACAGCTTCAGTATTTTGGAGTTAAACTGTGTGTAATTTCCCACATGAAATTATGTTAACTGGGAAGCAACAAGATTATTGTGGTTAGGGAAGCAGTTTGTGATCTGAATCAAGTCATCCCTAACTAACTTGAGGTATTACCACTCACAATGCAAATCTTGGTGTTTATAAAGGCATTAGTTATCTGTATAACAAATGCAGTTTAAGAAATAATCAGCTGAGGGCAGTAGAGGAGTGTTTTGATTTTGAAACAGGAAATAAAGTGTTTTCAAAACTGGTGTGTAGGAGTGAGTGAAAGAGAGGAGAGAGAGAGAGAACACTGTCAAGAGAACTTGGGCACAGTTCCATTAGTCAGTGTACTGTAAAAGGGTAGTTTATATCTTCTACCTCTCCTGATGTATACTGTGTGTCATTCTGTTTTTAATGGACATTTATGGTGGTAACTGATGGAATTCTGGTGCCTCCCATATGGCAATAATTTGTTAAATGTAGACTGATACAGGTTCATAGCCTGTTAATAATAAACCATATATAGTGAAAGGTTGTAAGTAGTTGTGTTGGTCCATGGAGGAGGGGGGGACTTGTTTTTGCATATGTGATGAAACTCTTGAAAAGCCAGATTCAGATAGGATTGTCAGGTGCCCCCAGCCACTGGCAAGGGATGGGTAAGTAGAGTTGCCAAAGCCAGGTTGGGAAACTCCTGGAGATATGGGGATAGAGCCTGAGGAGGACCAGGACCTCAGTGGAGTACATCATACAGTCCACCCTCCAAAGTATCCATTTTCTCCAGGGGATCTGATCTCTGTAATCAGGAGATGAGCTGTAATTCTAGGGGATGCCAAGGTCTCACATGGGGGCTGGCATCCCTAGCTCAGGATATCTGAAGAATCAAATTTTAGAAGAGAACATCTTAATATATGTATGCTGCTCCCAATTACTAAGCATGGATGTGATTGAGCTATATTTATCTATGGACTGCCCAGCTGATTCCTGGTTTATCCTGCCATTGAACCCATGGTTTGAGATGTTGATTTTCTCTAAATGACTGTCTGGCAACAGAGAGCAAGCAGAACATAAAACCACTCTGTATTTGCTCACATTTCTCCCCCATCCCCACTGCTGATTTCTAGTTAAAGAAAATGTTTCTCAGAAAAGCCAGTCAATAATCTTCTGCAGCGCATTCAATTCAACCACTATGATTTTATTGTTGTTGTTGTTGTTCTCCCTCTGAAGTGGAGGACATCTTGCGTGTTTTCCACCATCCAACCAGGGAGGCAGGAATACAAGTTCTTCCTCTTCCTGTGTGGTTCCTTTCATGTCTCGATAGGGAAAGCAACATCATAGGCTTAGCCTCCTAGTTTTTTTGTGTACTTGTATTTTCTCATCTTCCTCTTCCACCTTTAACACAGACTGTTTATTATAGGATGTAGGACACAGCTAATGTTGGAGGTGAAAAGGAGATCATCTGGTGAGAAGTGAGTGACAAGGCAAGGAGTGCAAACCATGGTTCGGTTTAGAACCCAACCCAGGCTTAGAACAGCCACGGTTTATTGTCTCTGACCCATATGGGTTGGACTAATGGTTGGGGTTTTTTGGTATAAATATTTATGGGTATGATTCTAACTTTTCTCTGATGATGATGTAAGCTGCTTACATCATCATTTTCCCCACCACATTTCATCCTTACAACAGAAGCAATCCTGCAGCCTAGGTTAGAGAAAAACCGGCCCAAGGTCACCCAAGTTTCCATAGCAAGATGGGGATTTGCACCTGGGTCTCTCAGATCCTAGTCTAGCACCTTAACCCCTTTATACCACGCTGGCTCTTTAAACTACACTCCCAACTTCCACACCCTCCTGTGGCATCCAGGTAGGCTTTGAGCTCTCTAGCAGTGCTCTTTGATATATAAGCCATTGATGCTATTTGTGTTGCTGCAGAGACACGGCAGATGGCTATTTGCATGGTGCTACTTGTAGCTGCAGATATTTCTTTTAGTCCTATGCCAAACTGAAATACAGATTGGAATGAATCTAGTCTAAAATAGATATAGATCAGAACAATTGAGACTTATCTATCCCCCACCCAGGGGAATTGCACTTAATGAAAGGCACATGTTTTGTCCTATCCATCAGAGCCCAGATTTGTTTACTGTAGTATAATGTTGATCAATATGTGAAACTTTCTCTTCCTCACAGTGTCAGGCCACTTCCAGATTTGGGGGAAGGGGGGCGGCCCTGGGCAGAGAGTTCTCAGAGGCCCCTTCGCACCTACTCAAGTATCTCAGTATCTGCTTGTGCATCCTTCCCTGCCCCAGAACAGACATCCTGTGAGGTAGGTGAGGTTGAGAGAGCTCTTGAGAAAACAGCTCTGAGAGAACCCAAGGTCACCCAGTTGGCTACATGTGGAGGTGTGGGGAATCAAACCCAGTTCTCTCAAATTAGAGTCTGCTCTCTTAACTAGTACACCAAACTGGCTTTCCAGTTTTGGTTTTCTCTGTGACAATGACAGTTGGGTCTGCTCTTGAGATGGATGTATTTTTATTTGTTTATTTATTTGTGTGTTTTATTCAGTTAATATCCCACCCTCCCCACAGAGCAGGCTCAGGGCAGGTTACATCAGAAACTAAGCACAAAGCTGCCTTGTGCTGAATCAGACTAGTGGTCTATCAGGATCAGTATGGCCTACTCAGACTGGCAGCAGTTCTCCAGGGTCTCTGGCTGAGGTCTTTTAAACTGGAGGTGTCTGGGATTAAACCTGGGACCTTCTGCATGCCAAGCAGAGCCAAAGTTGTTGGCAGCCATCTGGGTCTTGGCTTGTTCCCAGTGTGTCTGGCCAAGTGCAACCCTTGTCTCTGCACCTCCCACACACACATACACCTTTGCTTGGAACCAGCACCTTCACAGGTAGATGTTATATATTTATTCTTGAGCTACAACAAAAAGATTGCCTGTCTCTGAACTAAACTCCAGCTCTTTCTTTCTTTGTTATTCTCAAGGGAATACTTCAAAATGGGCTAAGCAAATCTATCTTCATGTTCTTTTGTCATTTTATTTTCAAATCTCAAGGAGTTATACAGAAGAGATTTTAGAAAATAGTGGAAGACATGACCCAAAGCTAACAAAAGTCGTTCATGGAAGACAAGGGAACTAAAAAACATCCTATTGCCAAATTTGGTGCCCTTCTTGGGATGAATTATTCCTAGAAACAGTTCTAAAGCTACAGGGGTTTTTTTTTTTTTTTGGCAGCTTCTTTAGAAATGCCTGTGATAGTTTCTTCTTAACTGGTACATGTGCCACAATTGCCTAGCAGTGTAGTTATTACCATTTTCATTGTTTATTCACATTCTTAATTTTCCATAGCAGTACTCTGTTTTTGGCATGTCCTAAAGTGTAGCAATGAAAAGACCACAGTAAATCAGAGACAGTTGGGAAATACTTCATTTTCATAGGTAGGCTAAGATAAAACCAAGGATGAAATGACATTAGGCCCACTCAATTCTCCTGAGCTTGTTTTTCTCCAGCAGTGGGTCCTAATTTTGGGTCCTAAAGCCTAACTCTTTCTGGAAGTCAGCTTCAGCAGTCTCCTCATGCTTTGTGTTTGGAGGGGTGAGAGCACACTGAATGATTTGGGGGGATCTTGTTAATGAAAAGAAGCCTGATGAGAGCAGATACTGGTGAAACAAGGATCTGAAAGATTCAGAGGAGAACAGAGATAAAATACAAGCAGGATCTCCAGGCTGCAATTGAAGTGAAGCTACAGTGGTCCCAGAGGTCACAGTTGCCATACAGGATAATCAGCCCCATAATGTGGGTGGATGGATGGATAGATAGATGCCTGCCTTTATTCAAGGCATCCAGTGACATATAGAATCTTAGTGTCCTAACCTCAGTTATCACTTTTCTATTACTTTCTATACCTCTCACTTTTCTATCAATAGGACCAGGGGTCGTTTTATAGAAAAATAGGTGGTGGAGCTTATCCAGGGATTGTTATGCATCTGCACTTACTATTCAGTGGACAAGGTAGGTAGGTGGGGAGGAAGAGGGGGAACCCTCAGAAAGGTTCAGGAGCTGTGCTCCTGTGAGCTCCTGCTGAATTCAAGGGCTGAACAGGACACAATAAGTAACATGTTTTTAGATCTGATTTTGTTCCACATGCCGTTCCTTGATTGGACTCCATCCAATATGGAACAGGACATCCAGCATGCCCTTAAACATTTGATTCCTAGCCTACAATGATGAATGCATCAGGTTATTCTGCATTAGACTGTGTAGCTGGTGTAGTTAAGCATCAGTTCCATAGCAACACTGGAAGGCTACAGGGAACGTGTTGCATATTGTTAAATGCCACAGTGGTTTCAATAGTATGCACCTATTCTAGTTGTGGTTGCTTTCATCGGTATCTGCCCTCATCAGTATGTTCATCAGCACTACAATCAGTAGTCCATTCATCAGTACTCCATTTATCAGTACTACGTTCATTACTTCATTAATCAATACTACATTCAGTACTATGTTCATCAGTGTATGTTCTTCAGTATCTGCTGCCATCGGTACTTTCATTAGCACTACACTCAGTATGACATTCTTCCGTACTGCATCCAATGCTACATCCATCAGTAGTATGTTCATCAGTATCTGCTCCAGTCAGGCGTCTTTTCATTTTCTTCTTTGTTCCAATACTTTTAGTTATTTTTTCCCTACTGCCTTTGTGAATTTTTCTTTTGAATTATAAAGGGGTCAAGAACATTACTTTTAAAGATAAAAACATAAGATTCTCGAGATTCCAAAAAGAGTTCACAGGCTGTGTCAATACAGGTTGGAATGCATGAAGACCATGCCCTCTGTGTTGCCTACACTTGATGCAGATACCTAGGAGTGATGTAGAGGCACTTTGTGACTCAAGATTGGCATGCCATCGTTTCACAAAGGTGTTTTTAAAAATATATTTGAGAGACCCAGCTGCTTATGTGGTGGTGGTGGTTTTTCTATGGCTCTTGCTTTCAAATTTCAACAGAATGCAAGTTTTAAAAAGCATTTTGCTTCTTATGGCCTATGCTTATGCATACATGCTGGGGAAAGTTGCATTCACAGCTGGAATAGGCAAGCCAGTTTTAAACCAAAAAATACCTTGACCATGCTCATGGCATCTTGGGCTGCATGCAGGAATCGCCCATGCTTAGTTTAGCATGGGAGCCTGCATGAATAACTGTTATATCTTTTAATAATGGTATTGAAACAAGTAGACACTCTGGGAGAAACCAGTTGGCTATATATACCACATAAACAAAACAAGTAACAGCCACTTGATGGTTAGACGTCTAGACGGGCCTGAGAATTAATTGGTCAGATTCTTATAATCAAATAATTTGGGCAATTAACCCCCTTTCTTTGTATTTGATCATTATGGTTCTAAATTAAAAGTGTGTTCAGTGACGGAAGAGGCTGCATCCTCTTCTCAAATCAGCTTTTCAAACTCTGCTATCTAAAGTAAAAAATAGAAAAGAGATACCATAGGCTGCGTAACTGTTCTTGTAAATGCTAAGAAAGGATTGTTATGAAAAGACCAAAAGTGTTTTGGCTTTGTTTTCAAAGTCTGGTTCAAACTAGCTCCAGGCTGCTGCTGGCCAGTTTTGTCCAGCACATTTTTTGTCCTCTTGTGATAAATGATTCAGTGGATTGCTAAGGCACTGGCAGTTTGCAAGTTTTACAGTCCATTAATGAACATGTGTTGAGTGTTGGAAACAAATTCTCACTATAAATGACAATATTTCCACCCCCTGTCCCCTGTGAATGTTATTTTAGCATTGCCTCCTCCTCTCAAGATGTCAGTATAAATATGTAGGTAGCTAGTAGCATCATCGGGAAAAAGTTGAGGGGCTGGAAAGAGGCAAATGGCAGCATAACTTTCTCTAATTGGGATGTGAGTGCTATGTAGGGTTTTTGTTAGGAATGAACAGATTCATAACATAAGAACATAAGAGATGCCATGCTGGATCAGGCCAGTGGCCCATCCAGTCCAACAATCTGGCACACAATGGCAAAAAAAACCCAGGTCCCATCACAAAATCCACCAGTGGGGCCAGGACACTAGAACCCCTCTCACTGTTGCCCCCCCCCCTCAAGCACCAAGAATACAGAGCATCACTTGCCCCAGACAGAGTGTTCCATCTATACCTTGTGGCTAATAGCCACTGATGGAGCTCTGCTCCATATATTTATCCAATCCCCTCTTGAAGCCATCGATGGTTGTAGCCACCACCACCTCCTTCTGTGGCAGTGAATTCCATGTGTTAATCACTCTTTCAGTGAAGAAGTACTTCCTTTTATCCATTCTAACCCAACTGCTTAGCAATTTTATTGATTACCTACAAGTTCTTATATTGTGAGAAATGGAGAAAAGTACTTATTTCTCTACCTTCTCTATCCCATGCATAATCTTGTAGACCTCTGTCATGTCACCCCTCAGTCATCATCTCTCCAGGCTAATGAGCCCCAAGCAGTTTAATCTTTTTTCATAGGGAAAGTGTTCCAAACATTCAATCATTCTAGTTGCCCTTCTCTTCGCTTTTTCCAGTGCTTTTTCACACTACTCTGTCTCATTTAGGGTGGATCATTCCTGAAGATTTGATCTGTCTTCTATTGAAGTTCACAAATTTGGAAGGCAAAAGGCCTGGAGCAGAGAGAGAGATTAATCTGCCCTTTCCTGCTCCTCTGCTTTTTACACACACACACCAGTAGGCTTGCCAGCCTCCAAGTCCCAGTGGAGGATACCCCAGTTTTGGAAGCTACTCCCCTCCACCAGCCAGCTGTCCGATGGAGGGGAAGCCCCACCCCAACAGCCACAACGTGCCTTAAAATCTGTGGAGGCTTAAAATAAGCTTACAAACTGCTTGTGTTTTGGACTCTGTGTGTGCCTTTAAATCTCAGCAGGAGAAAGCTGCATGAATGGGGCAAAGAAACAGAGCCACGTGGCTCTTCCCCTTGAGTTTGTGAAGCATGTGAGAAAGGAAGAGAAGCCACCACAGTCCCTTTGTTTGTTTTGCATTAGTTGCAGAAGTCTTTTGCATAGTAAAAGTTTCAGAAGTTGTTTGCATAGTAAAACTAGAGCCTGATTATTGTGTGGAGGAAAACCCCACTCCCTAGGCTGCTGTCCTTTTGTTTTCTTGTTATTTTGAAGAAGCTGGTTGAAATACAGCAAATGGTTACATTTAGCGACTCCTGTAGGTAAATTGCCCCCGTGCGATCACAAAAGTATGTGAATGCAAACTGTTTTTGGCTGCTTTGTAAGTGTATTCACTTTCATTTAATGGAAGTGCAACTGCTGGGGGACAAGGAAATGAAGACTGTATTCAGGGGAACTGCACAGTTTAATATTTATTTATTCATTCTAGGGAATGGGAAAGTCTCCAGGCTCCACCTTCAAAATCCCCAGATATTTTCTGAGTTGGACCTAGCAATTCTACTCCCCAGTATGCTGTAAAATTTGAAGGACTATCTCCTTCTGTACATCCCTATGCACCAACTGTAGTCTTCAGAAAGTGATGCAAGGCCCACCCATTTGCCAGGGATTTTGAGGGAATCTGAATTGGTAGGCATCTTTGGGGTTTGTTGTTTTACTTTCAGTTTTAAACTGAAAATGTTTTTAACTCTTATTGTGAGCCACCTTGAACCACAAGGAAAGGCAAGACATGAATAACTAAGTAAAAGGCAACTCTAGCAATTTGAGAACTTCCATTAAACCTTGAAGTTTTAGAATCCCACCCCCCTGGTCTCTGCAGACAATGGAGGTAGATTCTACCTTTCTTAGTAGAAGAAGAAGACTGCAAATTTATACCCTGCCCTTCTCTCTGAATCAGAGACTCAGAGCGGCTTACAATCTCCTATATCTTCTCCCCTCACAACAGACACCCTGTGAGGTGGGTGGGGCTGGAGAGGGCTCTCACAGCAGCTGCCCTTTCAAGGACAACCTCTGCCAGAGCTATGGCTGACCCAAGGCCATTCCAGCAGGTGCAAGTGGAGGAGTGGGGAATCAAACCTGGTTCTCCCAGATAAGAGTCTGCATACTTAACCACTACACCAAACTGGCTCTCATTTGTGCAGGTAGTGCCAGAATTACATCTTTTGAGCACAAGTGTAGGCCCCTAACAGCAATCCTGGCCTTTTCTAGGTATCATTGGAACTGTTTAGATTACAGGGCAATTGGCAATTGGAAAGCAATTTCTAACATTGTCTCACAAACAGAAGACAATGATCTTAAGGAAAGAATCGCAAAAAAAGGAGGTCAGTAGAACAAATGCAAACCTGTTTGTGGGAGGGATGGATGCAGCCCAAAAAATGCCACAATAAAAACTAAGTAAAAACAGCCAGGTTGGGTCTGAAAATCTGGATGGCTGAATCATGCCAGAGCATAACAAATGGAGAAGCTGACGCATTCTGCAACAATGTCAGCAGTATTCTGGGAACCATCACATTCTCTTTGTTTTAAATGTCACAGGTATTAAAAAAAATACCAACATAAACATAGCTATCCTCAACAGAAAAAAGAAAACAGTCAAGAGAACGTGCTGTGTTAATGCAATAAACGAGGCATCTGAATTGATGCATTGTCCAAAACTTGTTTTGAAAATCCACATTCATTCTCTTCTTATCTTGAAATGTAGTCCTTTTTTGCTCTACCCTCTTTAACTCTAACATTATGTGTCAGTTTTATTAGCAATAAAATTCTGTCAAAGCAAAAAGGTATAGGAAACATAAGTAAATTTCCATTTGTCAGAAACTTCAGTTCTGACAGTCTATTGTCAAGTATTTTATCTATTAACAGTTTTTAAAAAAAAACAGCCCATATGATAGGTAGAGGGTTTAATGGAAGATCATAACCTCACCTGTTCTTAATAATAACTACGAGGTGCGGTCTGGAAAATCTCCCAGTATCACAGCTGCTGTCCCAGCTACAGAGATCAGTTCCCTTGGACAAAATGGCTGCTTCAGAAGGTGGGCTGGGCTCTATTGCATTTAGGCTTCCCAACCCTCCCGCCCTGGCGGGGGACCCCAGGATTTCCACCCTCTTCCCCCGCTCCTTAAAAAAATGGAAGCGGGGGAGGGGGGAAACGGCGCCTGGGAGCATGGCGAGCCGCCCGATCCTGGAGCGGGCGAGGCCGCCGCTGCCGCCCCCTCCCTGCCCACTGCAGCTGCTCCTCCGAGATGGGCCCAGGCTGAGCCCATCTTGGAGGAGCAGCCAAGAGGCGGCAGCAGCGCAGGGGAGGGCGAGGCAGGCCAGGAGCATGGCGAGCCGCGAATCCGGGCCCTTCTAGGACCCAGACTCGTGGCTCGCCACGCCCCCGGCCCGCCTCCACCCCCCCTCCAATTCCACCCCAGAGGCGGAGCGGGCGAGGCTGCCGTGCCGCTGCCGCCCCCCCCGCAGCTGCTCTTCCAAGATGGGCTCAGCGTGAGCCCATCTCGGAGGAGCAGCCACAGTGAGCTCCGAGACGGCCGTTTCCCCCCCTCCCCCCTAGCTCCACCCCAGTGTCTCCTGGCTCCACCCCCAAAGTCTCCTGGCTCCACCCCCAAAGTCCCCAGATATTTCTGGGATTGGACTTGGCAACCCTAATTGCATTAGACCCTATTGAGGTACCTCCCCGCCCCCTCAAACCCCACTCTCCCCAAGCTCCCCGCCAAATCTCCAGGAATTTCCCAACCTTAACTGGCAACCCTATTAAATAACAGGGGTGGAATTCTAGCAGGAGCTCCTTTGCATATTAGGCAACACACCCCTGATGTAGCCAATCCTCCAAACGCTTACAAGGCTCTTTTTTGTAAGCTCTTGGAGGATTGGCTACATCAGGGGTGTGTGGCCTAATATGCAAAGGAGCTCCTGCTAGAATTTCAGTCCTGATAATAGTACTGATCTCCAGAGCTTTTTTTGTAGAAAAAGTTCAACAGGAACTCATTTGTATATTAGGCCTCACCCTCTGATGTCACTATTGTTTCACACAGGGCTTTTTTATAAAAAAAGCCCTGCAGGAACTCATTTGCATATTAGGCCACACACACCCACCCAATGCCAAGCCAGCTGGAACTGCTTTCCTGCTCAAAAAAAGCCCTGCTGTTTTCAGTCCAAAAGGCCCTGATCTTATTGCAAGGTAACAATATGTGGTTTTATTAGCATATCCAACAATTGTGTTGTGTGGGATGTTTTTGGAGGGTTGTTGTTTTGTTTTGCTGTCAAGTCACAGCGGATTTAAGGTGACCCCATAGGCAAGAGATGTCCAGAGGCGGTTTGCCATTCACTGCCTCTGCCTAATAACCCTGGACTTCCTTGGTGGTCTCCCATTCAAGTACTAACCACAGCTGTCCTTTCTTAGTTTCTGAGATCTGACAAGATTAGGCTAGCCTGGGTCAACCAGGTCAGGGCACACATAAATACATTTCCTAAAATCTTGTTGGAGCAGCATTTTCTGTTTCTTAACTGGTTTACGCTACATTCTGTGAAAGACCATAAAGTGATTTTCTTCCAGGGCAGTCAGTGAAGATTTGTGTACTTCTACTCCTGTGTCAATATAAAGTTCCATAGATCCTCTGTAATAGAGGAACACAAATCACTTTCCCAGACAGAAAACTCCCCCTCCCCCAACTAATGTTTTATTATCTGTGTTAGAGAAAAATCTGTAAAAGTTCTGGTGTTTGGAGAGCCAGAAAGAAACATGATCACAGCTTCTTGATTTATATCTCTGTTACCGTATTTATTTATTTTTTTTAAAAAGGAAACAATTGGGGCTTTAGAATGACAGCAGAGAGACACCAGGTTCAGTGCACCATCTTGGTCGGGGCCGGATTAACAAATAGGCCAAGTAGGCACTGGCCTATGGGCCTCCACTCCTTTAGGGGCCCCAGGCCGGTTTGCCTCTCTCTGCCTCTCCCCGACAGCTTTGTCAAAGGGGCTTTTGAGAAGGTATCTGCAGGAGATAATTTGCAAGGAGGACCCTGAGATTTCAGTTGCCTAGGGCAGAGGTGGCCAACGGTAGCTCTCCAGATGTTTTTTTGCCTACAACTCCCATCAGCCTCAGCCAGCATGGCCAATGGCTGGGGCTGATGGGAGTTGTAGGCAAAAACATCTGGAGAGCTACCGTTGGCCACCCCTGGCCTTAGGAGACTCCGCAGGGTTTAATCTGGCACTGATCTTGGTTCATGACATTTGCACCTTCTTGATTTGAGTGTGACCTAAGGCTGCTGTGTGGGTGGTACCTGTGGGAAATGAAAATAGTTTCCTAAAGGATTATTCCCTGTTCCTATCCATTCACGTTGCAATTTGTAAACTTCCTGCAAAATGAAAAAGACAAATCAGGAACTCATGTTCAGGAAGGATCTCATATACAGCACATGAGCACTGGAGAATGTTGTCACAGAAGTGGTTTACACATTATTTGGAATGGTATCAGCTCCATAGCCAGAAAACGTTGCTTCAGGGGGCTATGGAAAATTTGGGAGGGTCCACTGAAACTTCTCCCCATACAAGGGCTTTTCTTGTAGCAGGAACTCCTTTGCATATTAGGCCACACACTCCTGATGCAGCCAATCCTCCTGGACCGTATAGTAGGCCCTGCATTAAGAGCCCTGTAAGTTCTTGGAGAACTGGCTACATCAGGGGTGTGTGGCCTAATATGCAAAGGAGTTTCTGCTAAAAAAAAAAGCCCTGCCCATACATGCAGCTGCACCTTCCAGGACAAAGTCTGTTAATATCTCTTTCTCAATGCTAAATCCAGTAAGAAAGTTGACTGCCAAACATGCTCTGCTGGTGCAGGAGTTGCAGCAGCTCTGCTTCGATCCACTCTGCTGCACTCTTCCCTCACTGCCGCTGCTGCCACTTCCTGGTTTTCTCTTTATGACGGTTCTCTCTGTCCCTCCCTCACAGAGCAGGGACTGTCAAATGTTTGCCCTCCGTCCAGAGCATGCACCACCACCACCCTTTTCCAGATACAAGGAAGTAAGACTGTTAGCTAGCCTTCGCACCATCCTCAACATCCACTGGAGTGACTTTGTGACCAACACTGAAGTCCTCAAGCGGGCGGAGGTTACCAGCATCGAGGCACTGCTGCTGAAGACGCAGCTGCGCTGGGCAGGGCATATTTCTAGGATGGAAAACCACCGCCTTCCCAAGATTGCCCTGTATGGCGAACTCTCCACCGGCCATCGAAATAGAGGGGCACCAAAGAAGAGGTACAAGGACTCCTTGAAGAAATCCCTTAGCGCCTGTCACATCAACCATCACCAGTGGTCTGACCTAGCCTCAGATCGCAAAGCATGGAGGCACACCATCCACCAGGCTGTCTCTTCCTTTGAGAACGCACGCATAGCTGGTCTTGAGGACAAAAGGAGATTGAGGAAGAATCGCACTGCTACAGCACCAACCCCAAATCAGACTTTTCCCTGCAGCCACTGTGGCCGGACCTGCCTGTCCCGCATTGGTCTTGTCAGCCACCAGCGAGCCTGCAGCAGACGTGGACTATTGCACCCTTCTTAAATCTTCGTTCGTTCGCGAAGCCAAGCCGAGAGAGAGAGAGCACCCTGAGGCCCCACCATAGACCAGTCTCCAGCCCACATCCAGGGGAGTCAGGAGCCCTACATGGATGAGGCAGGGCCTGGCTGGCTGGCTGGCTGCCAGAAGAGGAGAAAAAGCATCTCCTCTCTTGGGGTGTCCCTGCAGCTCTCAGGACTGGGGAAGCATGGCCACTGTGCGCTGTCTACCAGGCTGGCTTGGGGAGTGGAAAAGTAACCCCCATGTCCGGAGGCTCTGCTAACTTTGTGGGGCATGGATTGAAAGTCAAGGGCATGGCCACAAGATGCCCCGTCATGGCTACAGGTTAGAATGGCATGGTTGCTGCCTTCTCTGCAGGTGCTTTCAAGTCAGTCCATATGATAACTCATTTCATAAACACTGTTGTGCGGGAACACTTCTGCGTTGGGGGAGCTGATGTGTGTCTCATGAGACTGAAGAAGAATTTTTTATACCCTGCTTTTTCTCTACCACAAGAAGTCTCAAAGCAGCTTACAATTACCTTCCCAGTTCCTCTCCCCACAACAGTCATTCTGTGAGGTAGGTGGGGCTGAGAGAGCTCTGAGAGAACTGTGACTGGCCTAAAATCACCCAGCTGATTTCATGTGGAGGAGGACTGGGGAAAATATAACCCAGTTCTCCAGATCAGAGTCCACCTCTCTTAACCACCACACCATGCTGGCCACTTCAGCAGAAGGAAGGCACCAATCAGGTGTGAAATTACCACACAATATAGTTCAGCTGTATAACTCCAGCACTCACACAGACTCATCCCAACCACACGAGAGGCAGTGTGGTGAGATGGTCAGATTATCAGTCTACCTGGGAGACCCATCTTTAAATCCCTGTTCTGCCATGGAAGCTTACTGTGTTGCCTTGAGCCAGTCACACTGTCTTAGCTGAACCTGCCTCACAGTATTGTTAGGATGAAACAGAGGAGAGGAGAACGATGTACGCCACTTTGGGTCCCCCATTGGGGAGAAAGATGAGGTATAGAATGAAGTAAATAAATAATGTAGGACTGCAAAAAAGGGAAGTAGCTTCCACGTAACTGCTGGTAAATTGGGAGCCTATATTTTGTCCCTGTATGCTTAGGATATGCTTTAAAGAAACAACAGTGTCTGAGGGAACCCCTCTGCACATTAGATTTTAGAGCTACTAACATAAAATATAGGTAGGCATACCTCCTATTCAGAAGTAGCTGGGTTTTTTTTTCATATGCAGTTGTATAAAGCAGAAGGATTAAAGATATCCCAGTTCTCTAGTCTTAACAATACTGGTACTGTTTCCCCTGATGTGTCTGTGTAACACTGTAGCTAAGTTCCAGCACCTGTTTGTTTACTGTTCCTCAGAGACAAACAGGTAATGTGATTTCTGCAACATTACAGTGCCAAGGCTTTTCACTCCCATTCAATAATGCTTTCATAACTGTGTAACAACCTGGGCAATTATTTTTGCTAAAAGTGTATTTTTCTCTCATACATGTGTATTAGAACCAGGAAACTAATGAACAACAGCAAACTGTCATAACAGTGTTTGGGCCTTCTGTTTTGTGTAAATTAGGCCTTAAATGATACAAACATATTGCTGGTAATTGCCAGGAGTCTTAACAGAAGTGCAGTCATTGTGAAGAATCCCAGTTATGGGGAAAGGAAGTAACCTCAATTTATTAAGGCATCTGTATTCAGATGCCATAACTTACTGGAATCATAGAGTTGGAAGGGACCTCCAGGTTCATCTAGTCCAACCCCCTGTACACTGCAGGAAATTCACAACCTCCCCCTAAGTTCACAGAATCAGTATTGCTGTTCAGATGGCCATCTAGCCTCTGTTTAAAAACCTCCAAAGGAGGAGCACCTGCCACCTCCCAAGGAAGCCTGTTCCACCACTCTGTCAGGAAGTTCTTCCTAATGTTTAGTCGAAAACTCTTCTGACTTAATTTTAACCCATTGGTTCTGGTCCGACTTTTTGGGCAACCAAAAACAACTCCGCACCATCCTCTATATGACAGCCCTTCAAGTACTTGAAGATGGTGATTGTATCACAGTCATCTCCTCTCCAGGCTAAACATACCCAGCTCCTTTAACCTTTCCTCATAGGATTTGGTCTCCAGACCTCTCACCATCTTCATGTTCATATAGAGGATGGTGTGGAATTGTTTTCTGTGGCCCCAGGAGGTAGGACCAGAACCAAATGGGTTGAAATTAAATCAAAAGAGTTTCCAGCTCAACATTAGGAAGAACTTCCTGACCACTAGAGCAATTCCTCAGTGGACCAGGCTTCCTCAGGAGGTAGTGGGCTCTCCCTCCTTGGAGGTTTTTAAACAGAGGCTAGATGACCATCTGACAGCAATGAGGATCCTGTGAACTTAGGGGGTGGTATTTGTGAATTTCCTGCATTGTGCAGGGGGTTGGACTAGATGACCCTGATACTAACTTCCAGGGCTTTTTTGTAGAAAAAGCCCAGCATGAATTCATTCGCATATTAGACCACACCCCCGATGTCACTATTGTTTCACACAGGGCTTTTTGTGTAGAGAAAGCCCAGCAGGAATCATTCGCATATTAGGCCACACCCCCTGACACCAAGCCAGCTGGAACTGCGTTTCTGTTAAAAAAAATCCCTGCTAGCTTCATCTTCCTTTATGTTAAAGGATTTATTATTAATTAATTGGAATTCAATGTTAAAAATTACTTCTGTGCTTTGATTTCATATGAAGCATTATGATGTTTGTCCAGCTACTCTGAGAGGTTTTTTGCATGTGCATTATAGGAAATCCAGGGGCGTGTACTTGTCCCCATAGGGTATAATGGAGAACTGATCCGTGGTTATCTGGGGCTCCGGGGGGGGGGGTGTTTATGTTGAGGCACCAGATTTTCAGCCTACCTGCTGGCATGTCTCCACAACTCCTCCCCCCAGGTTTCAAAAAGGGGGTCCAATTCTATGAGCCCCAAAAGAAGGTGCCCCATACTCCAATGAGGCATTTAATGGAACTTGGTGCCTTTAAATGTGATGGCCAGAACTCCTTTAGAATTCAATCATGCTTCTCACAACCTTGATCCTGGCTCCACCCACAAAGTCCCCAGATACTTCCTGAGTCAGACCTGTCAACCCTAAGTCATGGGCTGGCATTGCAAGAAAACATCAACCAAAAATACCTTCGGAATATGTTTGCTTCCAAGTGAAGAAATTAAGCTGAAAAACAAGTCTTCCAAAACCCATTAAAGTTGAGAGATTCTATTCCGTAAGTTCAGTCTCTGGAATCTGACCCTGAGAAGCTGCCTTGAAAGTTTATCTGTTGGCTGAATATACTGTTGTCTTGTATAACAGTTCAAAAGGCTGCAACTTAATTTTCCTTTTGATCTCGGATAGCAAAAGATAACAAACTGTCCCATAACAGTGGCTGCTATTCCAGCCAAGGCTCAGATGAGATTGAATATAAGGCTGTGGGAATTTCCCTTTCATATATTTAGGGAACTTCAGGGTAAATTCAAACTAGCCGAAGTAGCTGGTGCCATATGAGACCATGAGTGGAGTATCATGCATTCAAATATTTATCTCTGTATAAAACTCCCTACTCCCATAATGCTAGCATGTAGAGGAAAAAGCTAAATTCTGACTTTCTCCCTGGCATGATAATTTTCTTTTTACAGGAAGTTTTTTACATGGTTTGGGGCATCTAAATATCGCTTCCCTGCAGTCTTAAATGTTATAGTGTAGGAAGAACTATACTATGTGCTATTTATGCATTGGGTTATACCAGGATGAGATTTGTAGAAATAGTCAAAAATGTCAGCCAGTCAGTATCTCTACAGGCATCAATTAAAATCAAGCAAAACCAATATTTAAATATACAAAATACAATCAAAAATCAATCATCTCGTTTTGGAGAGTGACGGGGAGACACTGCTGAAGGACAATCTGAGATGGTGGCCAGCCTTGGAGTTCTTATTCTTGGTGCTTCTCGTACCCACTCAGACAGTCAGAGATACAAATCTGAAAATGGGATGGGTAACCTTCACATTAACCTGTCACTTTACACCTATTAACTAGGGATGGGCATGAATCGAAGCATAAATCATGATTCATGCCTAAAATAGCCAATTCGTGGGTCGTTCTGAATCAGTTCTGGTACTTGTGCCATGCATGACTTTGCAAACGAAGCAGATTGGTTTTGGGGTGGTTCGTCTGTGTTGTTATCGACGGGGAACCCTCCTTGCGTGCTGCAATATGCCCATCATGATAACGTCAGCCAAAAGTGATGTTATCATGCTGGGCACATTGCCAGGGGGGCGCTTTATCATTTGGGGGGGGGGGATCAATGATTATCATAGAGTTTTTTCCCAAGTGATAGAGTGTCCCCTCAATAACATGCCCAGTGCAATAACTTCACTTCCAGGTGATGTCATCACACTGGTCATGTTATGGCACACAGGCCTTGTCTAGCCCTCCTGAACCAAACAAATCAACAAACCACAATTCATTCAGAAAATGAAAAACTTGAAACAAAACAAACCACTGAATTGGGCAAACCATGAAACAAACCACAATTTTCATGTTCCATGCCCATCCCTACTACTAACAGTTCTCGGGGTGGGTGGGGGGAGAATGATATATTACCTGTAAAGAAAGTATATCACCTTTCAATATGCAAGCTGTATTTAAGTGCATGTGTGCATTTCCATGCATTTGTGTTAATTCAGTAACTGACTGTGCATTATTTTATGTTTCAGTGATTGCCTTTTGTCAGCTAGATTTTTTAAAAAAATCTCATACTCTGGCAACAAATTTTTGGTTCTTTTAAGCCTAAAGTTCAGACTACAATTTCATCATTGTATATGACAACTTAATATCTCTAGGATAGGTCTGAGTCACATTAAAAGGTTTATTGTTTATTAATAGGAGGCTTAAATTTGTAATGGTTTAATTGCAGCAGTTGGATTATGAATTCTCTTGCTGGGCTTCGAATTATCCCAGCATAGAACAAATCTCTAATAATAATGGTTTTTAAAGTGCAGTGTGACAAGATTTCTTTTTTTAATAATTAATGTCTTTATTTAGGACATTTCTATATCACCTATCAAAACAAAGCTCCCAAGTAGCATATATTAATAACATTAAAAGGCAAGAGGAAATTATTTTTGGCTACCCAAACACTACAGGAAGTTTCTAAATTAAAGGTCCTGTGGAAACCTTAATCCAATACTAAGGGGCCCCCCTTTCATCTTTTCTTTTGACTACTCTACATTCATACTGGCTCTAGAGGCGTACAAATATGAGCTAAATCAAAAATTGAAGGGCTGTTTTGGGAGACTTTTTTTCCTGTGGATAGCTATTACATATCAGCAACATATATTTACACACACACACACGAGTGGAGCTGAATCTGCTGCATAGGCAACCTGACAAGATTTTAATGCTGTAAACTCAACATGTCATGATTTTGCCATTTGTATGGTAGAGAAAGGTGGGTAGACTTATTCTTGATATGATAGAAATCTATGGACTTCCTACAGAATGGTCTTTGTTGTTCTCTGCTACCATTAGATTTTGTCAGACAGCCAGAGCAATCTCTGAAATGCTGTTGCCTTGGCACAGCAATCTCTCAAGTGAAATGATCTTCTGGGAAATGAAGAACCTTCCTGCATTTTGGCTACAGGAAGATTAGAATTTCATTCTAGTCTGTGAGTAATGCGTACATCCCAGAGTGAAAATGGTTCTCTGAAGCTTGTTCGTGAACATGAAAAGTATTAGTATAAAAAGGTATTTCAGCTATTCTGAAATTTCAGAAAGATGAATTCGTGGAAAGGACTCATTAACATCCCATTGCTTGAGGTCACAAACTTTTGGGAAGGGTTTCTTGTACAGGCACTGTTTGCCATATCTCAGATCACCAAATATAGGCATGTTACTTTTTCATATTATGCAAACAGCATGCTAATTATGTACAAATTGACCCCATTAATGCGCGCTTTTCTACCTGGTTTATTTTTCCTGATGCTTTCCAAGAAAAGGTCAGAGAAATGCTCTCTCTATCAAGGTGCATCAAGCTCACACACTGCTGCTGTTGTTTTGTTTTAGCTTTTCTGGATGCTTTTTCAGTTATAAAAGACTACAGTGTTTATAATTATAGGTTTCCCATCTGGCTGTTTTATTACTATTTTTAGTGTAAGTCTGTTCTCTTGTTCTCCAAGGAGTCTAACCTCAGCACTGTAGAAACCTTAGACTTACTTAGGGCTACAAAGAGTAAATAAAGCTATTATTTCTAGTGCGGGAGAAAGAATTATTCAGAATTCCTTTGAATATTAGAAGAAATTGTCTCATCTGGGAAAGTGGTTGGGTGTTGATTAGAAATGAGCTCTTATTTTTTCTCCTCATGTATCCACAAATTACCTCCATGATAGTTCACACATTTTTAATGATTTAAGATGTAATTCTGAAATGGTTAAATGACTGGCCTTCCTCTGTGTGATAATGAGGAAATGTAGTACAACCAGTGTGGCAAAGTGGTTGGAGAGCTGAACTTTAACCAGAAACACACAGAAACACGCAGATGTACATAAGAACATAAGAGAAGCCATGTTGGATCAGGCCAATGACCCATCCAGATTGTTGATCTGAGTCACACAGTGGCCAAAAAAAACCACAGGTGCCATCAGGAGGTCCATCAGTGGGGGCAGGACACTAAAAGCCCTCCCACTATTGCCCCACCCAGCACCAAGAATACAGAGCATCACTGCCCCAGACAGAGAGTTCCATCAGTACCCTGTGGCTAATAGCCATTGATGGACCTTTGATATGTTTATCAAATTCCCTCTTGAAGCTGCCTATGCAGGGAGTTGTCTACCATGACCTAAGATCTCTCTCTTGGTAAGTCTCCACCAGTTCACACCCCATCAACTTGTATTTATAGTTAGGATTTTGGGCCCCAATGTGCATTACTTTGCACTTTGCCACGTTGAAACTCATTTGCCACATTGATGCCCACTAACCCAGCCTCAATAGATCCCTTTGGAGTGCCTCAGAGTGCAATTCTTCACTCTACCATAAAACTCACTGGTGGCCTTGGGCCACTCACACTCTTTCAGCCTAACCTCTTGTACAGGCCGGCTGGGAAGATGAAATGGAGAAAAGCCAAGTATGTATCCCTGAATTCCTTGAAGGAGCCATGGGACAAAAATAGGACTCCAAACAGAAGACTCACACCAATTATTCATTTTTGAGACTCTATAACAACCAAACATAAACAATGGGAATATTGATGGCATCCTTTATCTCGACTATATTTTGTTGCTTTAAAATGCAGCTAGCATACTTGGTATCTTTTTGCAAATGACTTGTCTCTTACTGTTATTATAAATTGTTTTTTTCTATATTAAGCTTTCCATAGTCTTCCTTCCCCCACCCCTTTCTTATGAGCCAGAGAATCTTTTTCAACATATGACAACTTCACAGGTTCAAGAAGACAGAAGCAGACAAATAGGTTAGCGAGAGCATGCTTAGAACATAATTGCACATTTCAAGTTTTAACCCTGTCTCGGCCCATCTGCTCATGTTTCCAAGAGGGCCAGAAAAACTGCAAAAGATTCAGTAATGCAAAGATTTGAATTTCAAAATATTGCAATGAAAACTTATGCATACGTTTATGTCATAATGTTTGAATTGAAGGGCCTATTTTGAGAGATAGTGGGTAGTTGGAAATAAGCTGTATTCCAATATCTCCCTTGAATACTGAGAGATAATGGAACTTGATCGGTATATTTATATGGTTGCCAGCCTGGAGATATCCTGGTATCACAACTGATTTCCAGACAATAGAGATCAGTTACCCTGGAGAAAATGCCCATTTTGGAGAGTGGACTCCATGCCGTTATACCTCAGTGAGGTCCCTCCCCTTTCCAAACCCAGCCCGCCATGGGCTCCAGCCCCAAATTCCCAAAAATTTCCCAACCCAGAGATGGCAACCTGTGTTTCTGTCTTTTAAAAAAAGTAAAGACAGTCCCCTGTGCAAGCACCAGTCATTTCCGACTCTGGGGTGATGTCGCTTTCACAACATTTTCACGGCAAACTTTTTACGGGGTGGTTTGCCATTGCCTTCCCCAGTCATCTACACTTTCCCCCCAGCAAGCTGGGTACTCATTTTACAGACCTCAGAAGAATGGAAGGCTGAGTCAACCTTAACCCCCCCCCCCAAAAAAAAATTGACTTCAATATTATGTTTTAAGAGATGAGATTAAAAGGGCAACATGTATTGGATTGGATCCAGACCTTCTCCCACATGATGTGGAGGCATTTCTGGCTGTGTAAGGTAGGTGGAAAGAGATCTGCAGTTGCTACAGACTCTGCTCTCCATCTGTAGTCAATATGCTGTCCTCATAAGTTCCCTAGTTAGCACTTTTGGGGGGACACATTAGGTGCTATGTCAGAAAGCGGGAGATAGAACAACTGTGTTTTCTGAACAGAAGCTATCTTGGGTTCTGCAATAATCATATGTTACATATGAACACATTAACTCACAAAGAAACTTGAAGGCATGTAGAGTAAAGTGTATTTTCTTGTTCCCTGTTGTTCAGGTAGTTTTTCCTTATTTCTTATAATATACCAAGCTTTTTCAATAGCAATTATGGAGGTTCTTCTTCCTTTAAAATTCTAGGATGAATCAGATATTCTTATTTTTACTGTCTGTGCCAGAGATGAGCATATAGCAATATTTTTCTTTGCTGCTTTATACAAGGTTGAATTTAATATACAAGTATTTGGCTTTGCTTGCAGATTTGGGGATTTGCTGGATTCTGTCCCTGTTTTAAAAGTACTAAAAAAAAAACCCCATGTTTAACTGCCAGGGTTCAGCCAGAAACAATTTTATTTAGTCTCTGAAGACACTACTGAATTTTAAGCAAGATGTGATGATATACATTCTGCCCAGTGTTATTTGCAAGGAAAATAAAAATTGTTTCAAATGCTGTGTGACCAGTATTCCTTCTAAGCAGGGCCGCCCTAGGGCAATTGGCACCCCAGGTAGACTCACTACCTGCCGCTCCCTTCCGTAGTGCCGTGCCCCACCGCCCGCCCAGAGGACAAGCCACAGTGGGTGGTTGGAAATAAGCTGTATTCCAATATCTCCCTTGAATACTGTGAGATAATGGAACTTGATCGGTATTTTTATATGGTTGCCAGCCTGGAGATATCCTGGTATCACAACTGATTTCCAGACAATAGAGATCAGTTACCCTGGTGGCTTGAAGGCTGCAGAGGTCCTTCTCCGGCTCCTCAGCCTTCTCTGTGCAGCCGCCCCCTTCCCTCCCTTCCCTTTGCTTTTGTTCATGTCGCTGCACCCCACCAAGCACAAGTGCACACATACGTGCACACACAACACCGCACTCAGAAGTGTGAAACCAGCCTGCTCCAATGGTGGGCTTCTGACTGTGGCGCTCTCTCTAAGGGTGCACAAGCTGGGAGAACTCTGCTTCCCGGAAGGGAGTGGGGGCAAGGCTCTCCCAGACTTCATGGTCTTAGAGAGTGCACCTCAGTCAGAAGTCCATCATCAAAGCAGGCTGGCAAGGAGCAGGCTGGCTTCACTCTTCAGAGCGTGCCCTTGGCTGCTGCAGCACAGGGTGGGTGAGGGTGTGAAAGATGGCCTGCTGGCAGGTGGACAACCCAACGGCATTGTTTGGGGGGCGGGGCGTAAATTATTACACAGTTTTCCTTTGGTTCATCTTCCTTTTCCTCTTTTTTTTTTTCTCCCCAAACCAGTGAAAGTACTTAGTCTTACCCAGTGATGTATTTCTGTATTGTTTCAGGCTGTGAGTCTTCGCTGGATATGACATATCAGAAGGTCATGGTTGCAGCGAACAAGATCTTTAAAACCCTCAGGGACATTACAAGAGCTCGAGCACAGATGAAGCAGTTTAATTCTGTATATATACCTGGAAGCAATACCTTACAGGTAAGTTGATACATGCTTTTTAATCAGTGCTACCTTTCATTGTGCTAACATACAGCCAAAACTACCTTTGTCCACATGTGACTGATTTTACCAGGGGGGGTGGGATTTCATGCAAAATGTGATCTATTTCTCTGCCCTGATTAAAAGCAAACTTGTAGAACAGGCCTTGCCTCCAAGAACTTCCTGATGCATTTCAGATGTTCTTCCTCCTGTTGAATAATGGCAGCAATAAGATGGCTGTCCATCTAGAACTGCTTCTAGAAAAGCTCCGCACAGATTGCTGGATGTCTGCAGACTGTGCCTATGAAGACCATCTGCAGACCAATAAAGCAACACAAAAGGCAAAACAATGATCTATTTCAGCAGAATAATCCATAAAGATCTTCTAGTTTAACACAGTGTCCAGCCACTATCCTGGAAAACCCACAAATGGGTTGTTTGCCTACCTCTGCATCCCAGTCCTGGTGTTTCATTCTTTGTGCCTTGCTGTACAGGAGTGATCATTGGAAGCGTTGGTCTCCATGGAAAACTCTACCTGTGGGATTACTACCTGCACCCATCTACTAAAGAATCTTGGACATCTGCCTTTTCAATGACTTTGGGTGAGGGGTGGATGTTCCTTATGCCCTTTTCTATGAAATGACATTGTTCAACAATTTTTATGTTATTTAGTAAATTCAGGTTTGTATAATTTCTGAGGCTGGTTTACGCAGAGGTTTGTTAACCTGCTTTTCCTGCCCCACCTGGGGACTGAAATCCCTGCCTTGAACACTACATATCCAGGGTTCTGTAGCTAAGCTCCTAAGTCCACTGTTAACCTCCACCTAAGTCCACTGTCCTTACTTAGTACCCACCTTAATATGTCTAGCTCCCTTATAGCTGTGGGGGTTCTCCACTTGGTGGGCAGGGACAAGATGCCCATGTTCTGCTATATACAGACCACCTCTTCTTCCCTTTACAAAGATATCCTCCTCCTCTCTTCCCCTTTACCAAAGATGAAAGGGCAAAAAGCTGCAGCTCCACAAAGAGGAGGGAATGCTACCTTTCCTGAACTTCTCCTCTTCCATCAGGAGGAACAGTTGGGATGGGGGCAGCCTGAGAGATAGATGTGTGCTCTTTTATTTTAAAAGCTTTTGAATCTAGTTTAAACATGACTGCAACTGAATGACGCATTTTCCTCACTGTGCTAACAGAAGGGTAATCTTTAGTGAAATTAATGAAGTGACTCATACATGATTGTAATTAAAGTTCTTCCATAACTTCAGCATTTCAGTAAGACAAATGACATTTGTATTGGCAGTCTATAGCAATAACTCATTTGTGAATTTTGTAAAATATTCACAAGCACCTGTAAATATTGTACAAAATTTCAATTTTACCCTGTTTTGGTTTGCCTTTCTTTGAGTTTCTGCTGCACAGGGAGATGAGGCAGAAAAAGGGTATTTAAGACCTTCCAGTGCAGCAAAGATGGAAATAGTGTACCTTACTCTAGCTAGGAGTCCCATCTAACATAAGCAGACATTTTCATTCATGTCAAAAGTCCCATGTCAAAAGTACCCCTAGATGTCTGTGCTGCGCTCTACATGGCAAAAAGTAACATGACTAATTTTGGCAGTTGTAACTGACACAATAGAAGAAGAAGGAGAAGAAGAAGAAGAAGACCGTAGATTTATACCTCGCCCTTCTCTCTGAAGCAGAGTCTCAGAGCAGTTTACAATCTTCTTTATCTTCTTCCCCCACAACAGACACCCTGTGAGGTAGGTGGGGCTGAGAGAGTTCTCCTAGAAGCTGCCCTATCAAGGACAACTCTTGCAAGAGCTATGGCTGACCCAAGGTCATTCCAGCAGCTGTAAGTGGAGGAGTGGGGAATCAAACCCAGATCTCCCAGATAAGAGTCTGCACATTTAATCATTACACCAAAGACATAAGTTGTCTGTCATGTGTTTTATAACTTCTTTTGTTTGTATAGTAAGACTGAAAGTTAGCTGATCAATGTTTTAAATAAATAAATTCCAAGGATCTTTGACTTGTCCTGCCTGAAAAAATACATAACAAACCCCTGAAACAGTGGAATAATCTCAGCCATGTGCAGTAAGGCTATTTTACTTATGAATTTGGCATTGGTTCAGCCCCTTGGCGCTGAGTGTTAAAGCTGCAGTACTGCATTCCTAAGCTCTGCTCACGACCTGAGTTCGATCCCTGGCGGTAGCTGGGTTTTCAGGTAGCCGGCTCGAGGTTGACTCAGCCTTCCATCCTTCCGAGGTCAGTAAAATGAGTACCCAGCTTGCTGGGGGGAAAGTGTAGATGACTGGGGAAGGCAATGGCAAACCACCCCGTAAAAAGTCTTCCATGAAAAGAGTCAGAAACGACTGGTGCTTGCACAGGGGACCTTTCCATTCTTTTTCCAGGACTTTTTATGGTAGCAAAAACTCCTTTGCATATTAGGCCACACACCTCCGATGTAGCCAGTCCTCCAAGAGTTAACAGGGCTCTTAGGACAGGGCCTACTGTAAGCTCCAGGGGGATTGGCTACATCAGGGGTTTGCAGCCTAATATACAAAGGAGTTCCTGCTACAAAAAAAACCCTGCATTGGTTTATCTTCAGATCTACAAATGTGATGTCTTTAATGCATCAAATGGCACTGCAGGGTCAGAATTATTTATTGGTCTCTAAACACCTACTCAACAATGTACCCATCTTCACAAAAATAGAAATCCAGTTTGGATTTCTTGAATGGCAGCAATGAAAGCTGTTTTTCTTGAATGGCAGCAGTGAAAGCTGTTTTTCTTTTCCTTCTATTACATAAAGGTGAGATCTGAATTTGGATAGCCCAGTTTTTGATGCTGTTCCTGCACCTTTGACTACATGCTTTTTGGTAGCACTTTATCAGGCATTTTTGTATGTGTGATTTTCTAGACATTTTGTCAGCATTTCAGCGTTTTGTAATCAACATCCCATGATATAGTGTCATGAGTTTCTAGGAAATATATGAAAAGGCCTTACTTAGCCTTTCAACCGTTCCAAGCTAGCAGATTCTTCTAGCCAGTTATTGCCATTATCAGATGTGCCCATCAAATGTCATGTTTCTGTGCTTTTACTTTTCTTTTGGTGCTCTGATGCTTTAAGTAAGTTTAAACTAGAAGCACAAAAGAATTCACAGTAAAAGTTCTGCAGTCATATGGTGCCTATTTCCGTATAAAACTCAAATAGCCAATCACTTCTGTAGACCAGCAATGGATACTGGATTCCCTCCCAAGCCACACTCCTCAGAGACTGGATCCTTGCTGGCTCTCAGGCCTTCATCAAATGCTTTTGTCAGGAAAGAATCCTCCCAATGCAAAAGGAGAGAATGCTGAGAGACACATGTAGATACATCTGTAGTATGTACAGGAGGAACAGAAAAGAGATCATGCTATCTGTAGTTCCATGAGAGGGCTGAAAGATTAAGTGATGTATGGCACAACAGAGATCTTTTAGAACCGCCCCCCTTTTTTTCAAGCGCCTTGCTTTTTACCAACTTTTTTGCTCAGTCTTAGCAAATTCCCCTCCTTCCTGCAGCCCCAGTCCCTCATAGCTTTTGTCCATGCATATTCCATAAGTCATGGTACAACTCTTTTTGATGGTTAAAAGGGGCTCACCTCTTCCCTTTTTCACCAAATCATAGTGTGTTAGAATCAAAGCCACTACAGGAGCTGTTGCCTACATTTTAAACTTAGGTAGAAGTGAATGCAGTGTATATCTGTGGAACATTTCCAGTAAAATGCCTGTACATGTCTTATTTTGATCTTTCCTCCGCTTAATGACTCATTTCTTTTTTTAAAAAAATTGTTTGCGTTTAGAAAATGTTCAGTCATTGCTTAAGTTAACAAGCATTTTTTAGTGGGTTTTGTGTTGCATGACTGGATGGCTCTCATGGTTGGGAATATCCTCCTAAAAGAATTACGCCTGCATGGTTGGTGCCTTAATAAAAATGTAAGAAGTGTGCAGTGGCGTAGCTAGGGCTTTGGGGGCCCGGGGCCCAAGATTTATGTGGGCCCCCCTATCTGTGTGCACGCCTCCAGAAACAGGATATGATGTCACTTCTGGTGATGTCACTTCCGCAAGATGGCCACCACTTGCGAGGGAGCCCTGCTGGAAACAGGAAGTGATGTAACTTCATATGGTGATGTAACATATCATATGGCTTGCAAGCATATCATATGGCTTTCATAGGTGAATCCTCTTCAGCTGTTGCAACTCAGCCTTATTCCCTACAAACAGCAGGCCAGCCGCTTTGCAGGACTGTCTTCTCTACCTTTCAGAAACATGCCGAAGAAGCAGGGGTCATTTTGTAGAAGAATAGTTGGCGGACCTCATCCAAGGATTGTTATGCAGCTGCACATACTATTCAATGGAGAAGAAGAAGAAGAAGAAGAAGAAGAAGAAGAAGAAGAAGAAGAAGAAGAAGAAGAAGAAGAAGAAGAAGAAGAAGAAGAAGAAGAAGAAGAGCAGATTTATACCCCGCCATTCTCCCTGAATCAGAGACTCAGAGCGGCTTACAATCTCCTATATCTTCTCCCCCACAACAGACACCCTGTGAGGTGGGTGGGACTGAGAGGGCTCTCACAGCAGCTGCTCTTTCAAGGACAACTCCTGTGATAGCTATGCCTAACCCAAGGCCATTCTTTATTCCAGCAGCTGTAAGTGAAGGAATGGGGAATCAAACCCAGTTCTCCAAGATAAGAGTCCACGCACTTAACCACTACACCAAACCGGCTCTCTCAAGGAGGTGAGGCCTACGAAGAAGGAATTCCATCTGATACAGCTTCTTACTATCTCCTTTCCCTGAGACACAAGCTGAGCTTGCCCTCTCTCTTACAGGATCCTTAAAATGACAAGAGGCCTTCCTTTCCTTGGACATCCTGCTCCAAATAACAAGGAACCCAAGCCCAATCTGGTTAAATTCAGAAGTTGGATGCAGGCCCTACTAATAATAATCTGTTCTCGGGAAAACAAAACAAGCTGCTGAGTTCAAGTTGAATCTATAATAATAAATCATACCCATCCCCAAATAGCAAACTGCACCCCAAGCTGCACCTGGAAGGGTCACTGTCCCACATAGCAAAACATCAGCTGCTGGAAAGAGAAGCTGCGGCAAGAAAGCATCCGTCCACATCAGGTCTGCAAACAGACACTTGCCTAGTCACCTCTGGCAAGCAGAAATCTCTTCCAGGAGACCAGGTGGGGGAAAGTTTTTGGTTTTTTTAAATGCAAGAAAGTTGGTCTTCTCTTCCCAAAGAGCAACATGCTTCTAGCGTAAGTATACGCACGCAGATGGGTATAGTAAAACATTTCTGTAAGTTTGTGGACCTGATTTTTGTAGTTATTTGTAATGTATAGCCTGCCTCTGCCTTTCTCCATGAGACTCAAGGCAGGATTACATAGTTTAAATCAAACACTATCAACAGGACAGGGCATCCAATAAAACAGGGTTTGTCCTGCAGAAATCTGAAAACAAAAAATGCAAAGCTCTGACCGCATAATCTTCTACAGGCTCCTTCAGTAATGCAGCGGGCTTCAAATTAACTCATGACTTTAAGGGCTAAATTAAATAAAATACTGGCAGATATGTACCCTGATTTCCATTTTTTAAAATTAGTAAATAGTAGTGACAGGGTCCCTGATTCTGATCAGGCTTAGAACACTGGGAAGGGGGGGGGGATTTTTCCCAACCCCAATTGCCTCCCGAGGGGCCATGGTTTGCCTGTATGTCAACCATATGCTGCTTGTGTTTTTCCATGGGCTGCCACCTTCCAGGTGGTGGTGGGAGATCTCCTGGGAGGCAGCAGAGATAGTTCCCCTGGAGAAAATGGCTGTTTTGGAAGATAGGCTCTATGGCCAAACTTGCTTAACATAAGAGCCATATAGAATAATTGTCAGATGTTTGCGAGCCATAAGTCATGAACGCCAGATGTTTGAGAGCTAGAAGGAAGGAAGACAAATAGATGGGGGAGGGAGGAGAGCTGGAAAGAAAGCAACTTTAATTTTAAATGTATTTTCCAAGCTCCCAGCTGGCTTGGCTTGGAGGAGTGATTTAAAGAGACAAATGCCTTCTCTAAGCTGGCTGGCAGGTTGGTGGGGACTTCAAGAGCCACTCAGTATGTGTGAAAGAGCCACATGTGGCTCCCGAGCCACAGTTTGGCCATCCTGCTCTATGGCATGATACCCCACTGAAACCCCTCCCTTCCCCAAACCCCACCCTCATCAGGCTCCACCCCCAAAGCCTCTAGGTATTTCTTAACCTGGAGCTGGCAACCCTCATTTTCTCCCCAGGGAGCACATCACAGGCCTGGTCAGCTATTTGTCAACAAAACAGCATGGGGGGGGGAGGGTTAAGCTCCGCCTCTCCCATACTGCAGCCCCAATCTGAATTCAAGCCCCTGCCAGCATGCTAAAGGTAAAGGTACTCCCCTGTGCAAGCACCAGTCACTGTGAGGTGCGCAGCCCGCCCGGCCGCCGAGGAAGGAGACGAGGAGGAGGAGGAGAGCCGTGCGCCGCCCGCAGGTGCCTGGGGTGGGGGTGGGGGGGTGGGGAGCCGTCCAGGCAGCAGCGCCGCCTTCCCGCGCCCCACCGCACGTGGCTCGAGCGGCTCCGTCGGGCGGCCGAGGAGGGGCTGGGGTGTCCGGGGCTGGAGCTGCCCTTGCCGCCGCGCCGCGCTCGGGGGAGCAGGCCGGAAGCAGCCGCCGGAGAGGCTCGGGGTCTCCAGGCCAGGCCGCCTTCTCCTCTTCCTCCCTGGGCCCAGTTGCCCTGCTTCAAGGGGGGAAGGGAAGGGAACGAGGAGCCCCGACGTGCGTGCGCCCGCCCCTCCCCGCCACACCCCCTTCCTCCGCCGTGCGCGCGCGCTCCCCCTCGCTGTCGGGCGCCTCCATTCTTTTTCTCCCCCCCCTTGCAGCGCAGAGAAACACGGCCATTGTTTGGGGGCCCCCATGCCAATGCGGGGACCCCCAGACCTGGGGCGATCCGCCCTCCCCGCCCCCCCCCCTCCCCACGCTACTGGAAGTGTGTCATAGGAAAGTTTGGATTAGAGATCTACTTTTGTGGAATTTTTAATGTATAGGGAAAAGATTGTATTTGACAGGACCTTATTTGTAGAAAAAGTCCAAAGGAACTCATTTGCATATTCGGCCACACCCCTGACATCACCATTGTTCCACACAGGGCTTTTTGTAGAAAAAGCCCAACAGGAACTCATTTGCATATTAGGCTGCATCCCCTGACATCACCATTGTTCCACCCAGGGCTTTTGTTAAAAAAAAAAGCCCAGCAGGAACTCATTTGCATATTAGGCCACACACCCCTGGCACCAAGCCAGCCAGAACTGCATTCCTGTGCGTTCCTGCTCAAAAAAGCCCTCGTATTTGACATTATAAACTTCTAGATGTGAAAAATGGTCTTTAATTGTTATAATTGCTTTAGAGCAGTTCAATTTAAGGGGTTAGTTGCTTACTCTTCCCCCCCCCCCTCCTTTATTGTACATAAGGTATGTAATGCTTCTGTCATTTCTGCAGTATGATTTCCTATCCGTGTTTTCTAAGAAAACTAGAGATGTGACATTCCCAGAATAGTGAAGAAAGAAAGCATTGCCTCTGGCAAATTGAACAAGATAATTTTTTGTACTGTAACACTCACTGTGTAAATTATTATAGTTCATTTTGATGTAGAAATTGTATAAATGTGAAGAGCTTTATAAACTGGAAAAGGCAGGTGGTTCGCTAAAAGCGTTGCTCTGAATGTTATATGTCTTGTTTGTTTTATTTCAATTATGCTATGTGATTAAAATCCTAGGACTTGCTGTACTGGCAAATAAAGGCTTAAAATGGTAGCTTTTACTAGCACTATACAAAAAACAAACAAACAAAATAAATCAGGGGCGGGGAGGGACCAACAAGTTATGCTGTTTTTCAGTCAATGTGCTTATTTTGTTATCAGCATACAGAACAGATATTTACAATCCGTTGGCAAGACTGTTTAGACAGCTGCGTGAATAGACTGTAAAATGCCTGCATTTATGCATGATTCCCTGTCCCTTTGGATCCTCTGCCCTTGGGTACTGTTATGTATTCACATACTGTTTCTGTAACTAAGCTTGTTTCTGCCCTCCAGGATCCTAATGCCTTTGCCACGATTGGCCGTTCTGGTTGAACTGGCCAATTGGGGCCCCGGGCATGTAACTACTTTATGCAAAACATAGGATCCTGGAGAGACCAATAAGGTTATTTCCCGCCGACTACAAGGGCATGTTGTGGGTGTGTTTATGTGTGTTCCCACTGTATATATTCCCTGCCTGTCTGTATGTTTCCTCAGTCTGATTCAAAATAAAATAAGAGTTGTATCTTACCCACGGCTGAACTCACTATTTAACACTGGTGACAAGGATGGGATATTTCTGGGTATGCAACTCCTAAAACTGAGCTGAATCACTGCAGGGATCACAGCGCTGAAACGCTGCCAGCAAGGAACTGTCGCCTCGGTCAATCGGACCACAGCAACCCGTGTCCCAGAGTGAAACGCAGCTGGGCCGCCAAGGGCCACCTCGATCCATTCACAACCCAAAGACAGCATTCGCAGAACTGCTGTTGGAACAACACTGCTGAAATGCTGCCGGTGAGGAACTGTTGCTTCAGTCAACTGGCACAACCGCAGCTACTGGTGTTCCAAAGCAAGACGCAGCATGGCCACCAAGGGCCAGTTCAATCCGTTCAACGCGTCCAGTGACAACTGGGACTCATACATCGCACTGTTCCAATTTTACATAACTGCCAACGATATCACTGGGGACATCAAGATCAAGGCCATGTTCCTAAGTATGTGTGGGCGCTCCGTGTTCAACACTTCAAGAGACCTCATTGCACCAATCAACCTTGATACTGCCTCGTTCCAGACAATCAAGGCCCAGCTTCATGACCACTTCACTCCATGCCCATCATGAATTGCATGCTGCCACGCCTTCTACAAACACAACCAGGGACCTTCTGAAATGATTGCCGACTACATCGCCGCTGTACGCGAGGCAGTGCTCTTTCGCGAATTGGCTAACATCAAGGAAGCCCTTTGCTACAGGCTTGTCTGCGGCTTGAAAAATGAGATGCTTCAACGCCAGCTGTTTGCAAAAAGGGACTTTAACTTCATGGTTTTCCCAGAAGAAAGTTCATACTGTCACTGTTGGAGACCCCCATTGCCCCCCAGTTTCCTGCTGGGTACCAGGCCATTCTGGGCAGCCCTACCTCACAGATATCTCGGATGGTGTATGAACATTCAGGTGTCCAGCCCCTTAAACTCGCACAAACTCGAGTTCCAGGAAAAACAGACGAAGGAGTCAAGTGGAAATCCAGACAATGATTCAGGCAGTCATCCAAAGGAAATCCAACGAGTAAAGCATGTGGAGTAAGACTGGGTTTTATAAGTGACTCAGGGGTCTCAGGGTACTCTAGTTAAAAGTAGGTATGAGTTGACATGATGAAAGTTGTTCTTCTTACAGAGGGCAGAGAATAAAGGAAGGGAATTTTTATTTTCTTGGGCTGGGGGAGAGGCAGGAGAAATGTAGTCAGATCTTTTGATTGGTGCAAGCAGGAAAGTTGAGTTAAGCAAGCAGCATGCCCAGAAGAGTGTCTCATTTGAGAAGAATTTCCTAATAAGGAAGAGGGGGGCTAGAGAAAAGAAGGTGTCACCATTGGCAGTAATATTGCTCTAGAGTTCCACAAGATAAGAGATAAAAGTACCACAAGATAAGAGGAAAAAATAGAATTTCACATAATAGTGACTTTTGCCAAAAGCAAAAACTGGTGCGGAGGACCTCTGGTTTTGTTGTTTTGCTATTTTTCCTCTTTTTCTAAATTTATTCATGTTGAAATAGTTGCATTTATGTTTTTAGGGAAGCCCAACAATTGTACAGCCATCCAAGAGGAATGAATCCTCATCTTCTTGGAGACGAGTGACAAGTAGAATGCCTCAAGGATCTGACCTGAAACCTGTTTTGTTCAATATAAATGATTGGATGAAGGAATAGAGGGAATGCTTGTTAAATATTCAGATGATACTAAATGGGGAGGGTTAGCACATTCAGTAGGAGAGACAGGATACAGGATGATCTTGACAGGCTGAAAAACTAGGCTAAAACATAAAATGAATTTTAACTGGGATAAATGTAAAATTCTACATTTAGGTAGAAAAAAATCCAATGCATAATTATAGGATGGGGGAGACATGTTTTGGAAGTAGTATGTGTGAAAAGGATCTAGGGGTCTTAGTGGGCCATACACTGAACATGAGTCAGCAGTGTGATGTGGTGGCTAAAGAGGCAAATTCAATTTTGGGCTGTATCAACAGAAGTATAGTGTCCAGATCACGTGAAGTGATGGTAGCAGTTTACTCTGCTTTGG
The DNA here is from genome assembly GCF_032191835.1 of Heteronotia binoei. Taxonomy (NCBI): domain Eukaryota; kingdom Metazoa; phylum Chordata; class Lepidosauria; order Squamata; family Gekkonidae; genus Heteronotia; species Heteronotia binoei. The sequence continues at coordinate 27,652,178 of NC_083231.1, read as the reverse complement.
TTAGACCTCACCTAGAGTATTGTGTTCAGTTTTGGGTACCACAACTTAAGAAGGATATAGACAAGCTGGAACATGTCCAGAAGAGGGCAATGAAGATGGTGAGGGGTCTGGAGACCAAGTCCTATAAGAAAAGGTTGAAGGAGCTGGGCATGTTTAGCCTGGCAATGAGACAATCAAGAGGTGATATGATCACCATCTCCAAGTATTTGAAGGACTGTCATATAAGAGGATGGTGCAGAATTGTTTCCCGTTGTCTCAGGCCAGACCAGAACCAATGGGTCAAAATTCAATTAAAAGAGTTCCTGGCTAAAAATTAAAAACTTCCTGATAGTTAGAGCGGTTCCTCTGTGGAACAGGCCTCCTCTGAAGATGGTGGGATCTCCTTCTTTGGAGGTTTTTAAACAGAGGGTAGATGTCCATCTGACACTAATGCTGATTCTGTGAATTAGCAGATTATGAGGAGGGCAGAAAGGGTTGCACCAGTGCTTGGTTCTCATGGCCCTTTCTTACACGCCCAGGGAAATGCTGATTGCCACTTTGGGGTCAGTCAGCAATTCTCCTCCAAGCCAGGGATCCTGGAGGTTTTTGCCATCTTTTGGGCATGGAGCAGAGGTCTCTGGGGATGTGTGTGTATGTGCAAGAGGTATTTGTGAAGTTCCTGCATTGAGGAGGGGGTTGGACTAGATGACCCTGGAGGTCCCTTCCAACTCTTATGATTCTTTGAATATAGAGGTTGATACTTGGACCAGTTTAAGCAACCCCATTGGTACAGCTTGAACAGATTGCTCAGAAACAATAGCAGAATGAAAGAGATTTAACTTGTTTCAAGTAAAGAATACACAGTATGAAAATATATCCAAAGCCTGCTGTCTCCAATACCCATGACAGATAAGATACTGGTGCAAACAAGATATTATCTTCCTCAGTCAGAAGGGGGGAAATAATCTACTGCAAACTGTCTAGTTTTTTAAAATATATATCTCAGTCTTTTAAAATATCCCAGCGTGGTGAGTTGTGTGCTATAAAATTACTTTTATACTTGTTTTCAACAGGCTTCTTACAAACCATTGCTGAAACAAGTGATGGAGGAGATATATAATCCTGATCGACCTGACCCTGTTGATATTGAACATATGACTTCTGGGCTCACCGACCTTCTGAAAACTGGATTCAGCATGTTTATGAAGGTAAAGCTACTATCCATTGTTTGTAACAACATTGTAAGAAAGTGCAGTTATTTTGTAAGAAGAAACCAGTTCATTTTACGTAGAATGTTTTTATCTCATAACTGAAACTCAACATTCTTAGATGATTGTGTCAACAGGATCAACTTATAATACCTCTGGGTAATGAAAGAGAGAAAATCCCACAGCATTTCTCTATGCAAGCTTAGAGATATGAAGACTGGGGGGAAAACCCAGAGGACTTTTCGGTTCCATTGTTCCATATGGGGTTTTTTGGGGGGGGGGGGGGTACTAGGGATGGGGAAATTTACTCTTATGAAATAAACACACTTTTTAAAAAAATCTATTCATCTTATCTGTTCATAGAATTTATAACCTGCTTTTCAAAGCAGTATACAAACAAAAGGGAATAATATGAACAAAATTATTATTAAAATCTATGTCAGATAAAATAAAACTAAAAAGGAAAGGAGAAGGAAATACTGCTTTAGAAGATATTGGATTTATATCCCGCCCTCCATTCCGAAGAGTCTCAGAGTGGCTCACAATCTCCTTTACCTGCCTCCCCCACAACAGACACCCTGTGAGGTGGGTGGGGCTGGAGAGGGCTCTGGAGAGCTAGTTTGGTGTAGTGGTTAAGTGTGCGGTCTCTTATCTGGGAGAACCGGGTTTGATTCCCCACTCGTCCACTTGCACCTGCTGGAATGGCCTTGGGTCAGCCATAGCTCTGGCAGAGGTTGTCCTTGAAAGGGCAGCTGCTGTGAGAGCCCTCTCCAGCCCTACCCACCTCACAGGGTGTTTGTTGTGGGGGAGGAAGGTAAAGGAGATTGTAAGCCGCTCTGAGACTCTTCGGAGTGGAGGGCGGGATATAAATCCAATATCTTCTTCTTCTTCTCTCACAGCAGCTGCCCTTTCAAGGACAACCTCTGCCAGAACTATGGCTGACCCAAGGCCATTCCAGCAGCTGCAAGTGGAGGAGTGGGGAATCAAACCCGGTTCTCCCAGATAAGAGTCCGCACACTTAACCACTACACCAAACTGGCTTTAGACAGAGAGTTATTAAAATGTGGAATTTGCTGCCAGAGGATGTAGTGATGGCCACAGGAATAAACAGCTTTAAAAGGGGATTCGATAGATTTATGGAGGACAAGTCTATCAGTGGCTGCTGGCCATGGTGACTGAGAGGAACCTCCACATTCAGAGGCACTAGACTCTGAATCCCAGAGCCAAAAGGCAACAACAAAGGAAGGCCTCAGCCCCTGTGCCCTGTTGTTGTATGTGGAGAGGAACTAGCTGGCCACCATGTGAAATAGGATGCTGGCCTAGATGTACTATTGGTATGTTCTTAAATCAGGACAGATGAAAATGAGGGCAGACACCTGTTATGGACTGCACTTTTTAGGAGACTTAGAAGTCCTGTACCAACAACTAAAGGACTGTGAAGGGTTAATTCTTTTAATTCTTCACAGAGCCAGAGAGCCTCGAGTGATGAGCTGGTCCAGGCAATCTGATTGTTTGGGATCATTAGAGCAAAAAAAAAAAGTCTGGAGAGAGCTGGATGCTGAGAAGATTCAGTCAGATTCCTGCCTTGAGAATAGATGTGTACTGAGACTGTCTTGAGTATAGTCCTGACAAAAAAAGGGTTTAGTGCTGACATGGTAAGATTTCTACTTTAACTGAATGCAGTCTGAATTCAGCATTAACTGAGAGCAGTTTGAATACAGATAGAGAAACTGGGGGAGAGTTTGGCAAGGAAGTCTGGGAAGGCTCCCGTTCAGACCAAAGAAAAGGAGATAGATCTTCTACCCAGTCAAACAGGAAGAGTTATCTCTGAGAAGTACAGAATTCCCTGGTCTGGTATGAGTAGAAACTGCCTGTAGAGAATTTAAAAGTCGCTGAACAACTCAAGGAAGAGTACTGGGTACAGTGAAGAGTGCTCCAGCCAAAAGAGTCAGCAATTTCTCAACGTTACTAGGGTGTTTGAGAAAACAGTGGAACAAAAGCCTCTCAATATAAAGATCTGAGTAACTGTGAATAATTTAAGAACCTCTCATTAGCCTGATATATAAAATCAAAAGTCTGTGCTTATACTAGTCTTACTTCAGTAATTTCAACCTCTGACTTCACCTGACCTTTGCCTTTGATGTTAAATAAAACCTTTTGTTATTTTTGAATTTTAAAAGTGTCTCAAGTGCCATTTTCAAGCTTTATCAAAGGCCAGGTGAAACAAAATAGTCTTTCTACAAACTGGATTCCATAGGGGCGTTAGTGCAGTTGTTCACTGCTATACTATAAAGTTTATTGTAGATAAATATATCAGCTCAAAGGATGGCATACTGGTTCTGGTCTTTATGGATTTTAGAACTGCTTTTGACTCAGTGCCTAGGCAGAGATTATGGAATAAAATGAAGGCATCATCTATTGAAAAGTGTCTCCTATTTTTGATTCAACTATTATACAATCACTCTTTTTTTTTCCTCAGTTCAATTCCTTTTATTCAATACAACAACATAACAACATATAAACACAAATAACAAATACACTAGTGACAAGAAATACAACAATGAAACCACCCACACACCTCATAAACACTCTCCCAATCACACAAGGAGTGTTAGGGGTTTGTCAATTCAGGTTTCTATTAATCCAAAATGAGTCCTTTACTTTTCACCCATTTATACATAGGATCCCATGCCTCTTTACATTTTTGTAAGTTACCATCATGCAATCTTGTGGACAATATATCTAATTCCGCAGCTTCTAATAATTTAGATACGAATTCCTCTCTATTAGGTATCTTAGACATCTTCCAATATTTTGCATATAGTATTCTTGCAATCGTAACTATATGCAGTAGTAATTTTGTCATTGTTTTGGGGATATTTTCTCTACAGATACTTAAAAGATATAACTCAGGGGAGTGATGAATTCTTATTTTTAAAAATTTTTGGGACCATATATTAATCTGAGCCCAGAATTTTTTGGCATATTCACATTGCCACCATATATGGAATAGCGACCCCCTTTTTTTTGCACTTCCAGCACTTGTTCGAATAATTCGGATATATATTAGCTAGTCTGTCTGGAGTGAGGTACCTATTATACAATCACTCTACAGCTCAAGTAAGATGTGGTCCATCTGTTGAACTGACTAGAGCTATTGTATTGAGCAAAGCAAGGATGTATTCTTGTTCCTCTATTATTTAATTTGTATATCAATGATCTAAGCTCCTGTATTTTTAGAGATGAATTCTATCAGCCTTATCTAGCTGCTGCGTATTCTGAATGTGGATGATACAGCTCTTCTCCCAAGATCTGTGGTTGGTCTCCGTGAACTTATAGGCTCAGAGATTGTTCCAAAGAGAGCCTAACTATTAATGTTGCTAAGTCAAACGTCCGTCTCTTAAGTAAAATATGATGGACAAGGAAACGTGGTCAGTAGCAGATCATTATATGGAGCAAGTAGAGCAGTTTAAGTATTTAGGAGTTATATTTCAAACAAATCTTTCTTGGAAGGTGCATTTGAACTCTGCTATAAGAACTGCCATGACTACTGTGAGGGCTATTTTGAGATTTTATTATTCCTCTGGGTGACAGTGCGTTTCTGCAGTAGTTAAAGCATTTAATGCTAAAGTTTCTGGGCAGTTCTTGTATGGTGTAGGGGTCTGGATTAGTGTGGTAGCAGATAATTTTGAAGGACTATTACTAAGATTTTTACAAAATATCCTGGGAACTCTTGAGAAATGTGGCAGGAATAACTTTGAGAGCCAATACCGGGGAGATGTCTTTTGAAGCAAAGGCTTGGTGGAGATCATTTGATTTGAAAATAATGATATTGAAATTGAATTTAAAATTAGATCCTCTTGGATTAATTAGGCTGGATCATCATATAAGCGACTGAGACAAATACTTGGAATTCAAATTATAATGGTTGGGATCACCTGTGATATGATAGAATCTATGAACAGGTGTGAATTAAATCAGTCCATTTAAAAAGTTTGAGAGACCTTGATTATAAGAGTATTCTGGTTAGAACTCAGAGAGTATGTTCTCCCTTTTCAGCTGGTATTCTTTCCCCCAATAAAAATGCCAAACTGCCTGTTTGAATTGTCTCCTCCAAAGTGAAGAAGGGCATTTATGCTTGCATGAACACTTGACTTTGGCAGTGTTGTTAATGGATGTGGTACAAGCCAAATTGATTCTATAGATTACATTCTTTTGGATTGAGAGCGGAATTGATTTTTCATTTGCTTAAGCAGGACTCTGTATCATTAGAAGCTAAATCATCTTGGCTACTAAGCGACAAAAGACAAACAAGTAACTTTGCATGTGGCTAAATGTTTGGGAACTGTAGTGAAAGCACATTGTAACTCAGGTAGTAAACCTTACAGTTTCCCTTTTAGTGTGTGATGCTCACTGTTTTTTGTTGTGAAAACAGTAATTAAAAAGAAAATAGTCTTTGTCAGTAGTTTGTAAACAAGGGAGTAATCATCTCGCCATGTGTTTCCTTATAAAACCGGCAGCTAAGAAACATGTTTCAACCTTTCTTAGCAGACAGGAGCAGAGCCTTTCCAGATAAGGAGTTTTGTTATATTTACCTTCCAATACTGCAGAAGGGGGCACCACCCCTAAATCACAAGATTATGCATGGGATGGAGAAAGCAGAGAAAGAAGTACTTTTCTCCCTTTCTCACAACACAAGAACTCGTGTCCATTCAATGAAATTGCTGAGCAGTCGGGTTAGAATGGATAAAAGGAAGTACTTATTCACCCAAAGGGTGATTAACATGTGGAATTCACTGCCACAGGAGGTGGTGGTGGCTACAAGCATAGCCAGCTTCAAGAGGGGATTGGATAAAAATATAGATCAGAGGTCCATCAGTGGCTATTAGCCACAGCATATTGTTGGAACTGTCTGGGGCAGTGATGCTCTGTATTCTTGGTGCTTGGCAGGGGAGGCAAAGTGGAAGGGCTTCTAGCCCCACTTGTGAACCTCCTGATTGCACTTGGGGGGTTTTTCTGGCCACTGTGTGACACAGAGTGTTGGACTGGATGGACCATTGGCCTGATCCAACGTGGCTTCTCTTATGTTCTTGTGTTCTTCGTAAGTCTCCCAACCTGAAGCTGGTAGCCCTATGCCCCCTTCCCCCTGCTCCAGTGGCCAAGGGGGACCTGGCAACCTTAACAAAAAGTGTGATTAAAAACATACTAAATAGAACAAAAAAAAGTATTAGATTCAAGGGCGAGGAAGAGCGTGATTCACAGGGATGACCTTCTATCATCTGTATCTGCTTTTCACTGTGTTTTCTTGTTCCATCAGTTCCAGTTAATATGATTATTTCTACTTGTTTTAGTCAGAGCTTTCAAAAAGGCCTCTGCTTGTGCCAGCTGCAGCCCGGGAGGGGAGGGAGCCTTTCCTTCTTTACAGCATCAGAAAAACCAAGATCCTCAGTTGCAGACCCCCTTCCTAAGAACAGGACTATGGTCGGGGAGACTGTCTGGCAAACATCTCCCAGCAATCCAGGTCTCATTTCAGTAGTACACGCCCACCCAGAAAGCTGTTTCCAAACACATTCTGTCAAAAGCGTCTCGAGGGCTTAATCTGCCTGCAGAGCGAGAGAGGACACTTTTCTATGTTGTAAAATATTGTTATTGAAAAAGACAAAAGAAAAGCCACAACCACAAATCTGCATGACGCTTTACAGGGCAATGGCTGCTGTCTGCTCGCTTGACATTCACTAATGTACTTTCGTGGTCTTTGCTGACTGGGAGGAATCCTGAAGGAACAGGACTAAGGAAGCCATTTGGCAGAGCTGGCTTCCCATGTGGGTGGCCATTTTGGACCACAACTGTATGGGTGGTGCTGTGCATGATAAGTGGATTGTGCGATTGGCTTGCCAGATCGTCTGAGCAGATTTTAGCTATGCCAAGGCAGTTTCTAAAACTGAAGGTTTTTAAATTAGCCTGAACTAAATAGGGCAGTTACTCACATAAACAGTTTATGGCATAGTGGTTACAGTGTTGGACTAGGGTCTTGAGAGGCCAACCTTTGAACACCCACTCATGTCATGGAAGTTCACTGGGTGACCTTGGGGCAGTCATGCACTCTCACACTAGCCTGCCTCCCAAAGTTGTTTCTGTGAAGAGTGTTGGAAGTGAAGAACTGTGTGCTGTCTCTTAGCCTCAGTTTTCAGAGGGAGACTATACGGAGTCAGAGAGATAGGCAAGGACTCTAATCATCCTTCCCTTCTACTTTGATGTGTAGATTGCTAGGTCTCAGGGAATCTTCCTTCCTTTCAGTCTTACACTTTCACTCCACATTTGTGCTAGAATTCACCATCCTGGCACCATGAGGTCAGGGCATGCTTTCTGCATCCCATAGAATCCTATCTCTATCCTGTCTACAGGGGAGTTCTGTACAATAGGTAAGGACTCATATTAGTTTTACAAAGATAAAAAGGCTCTGTGTGTGTTTCTTGTCAGCACATACAAACCAGATAGACTCTGCCGCATCATGTGCCTTGAGCACTCTGCTAACCAAATAACCCATTAGGGAGAACAATGTTGTACGTCACTTTGGGTCCCATTGGGGACCCAAAGAACTAATGATAAATAAATATGGTGCTTCTCCCATTCATATGAGTGGATGCCTCTGTAAAGAGAACTTAACTACTGTTCCTTGGGCATGTTTACTCAGAATATGTCCCACTATTTTAAATGACTCTTTCTTCGGGTAAGTGTGCATAGAACTGCAGCATAAATCTCGCATGTACCATTTATTATGGAAGAAGAAGATATTGGATTTATATCCCACCCTACACTCTGAATCTCAGAGTCTCAGAGCGGTCACAATCTCCTTTACCTTTCCACACCCCCTCCCCACAACAGACACCCTGTGAGGTGGGTGGGGCTGAGAGAGCTCTTACAGCAGCTGCCTTTTTAAGGATAACTCTTACAAGAGCTATGGCTGACCCAAGGCCGTTCCAGCAGCTGCAAGTGGAGGAGTGGGGAATCAAACTCGGTTCTCCCAGATAAGAGTCCGCACACTTAACCACTACACCAAACTGGCTCTCCATAGAGGAAAGGCTCAAAGAAGCAGGGATTATTTGTATTGCATTGCATTTGGCAAGCTCTTTGTTTCATTTTCAGGTCTTGATATTAGCAAAGCCTTTCCAATTTACGAGTTCAAATCTAATTGCCAGGCAAAGTTGTATGTTAATAACCAAGAAATAGCTTTCTTGCTATGCCACATATATAATATGCATGACTGGTCCCTTCTCAGAGACTGGTTTGCCAATTCTAGGTTAAAAAATTCCTGGAAATTTGGGAATAGAGCCTCAAGAGGGCAGGGTTTGGGGAGGCAGGGACCTCAGCAGGATACAATGCCATACATTCCACCCTCCAAAGCAGCCATTTTCTCCAGCGGAACTGCTCTCTGTAGTCTGGTGATCAGTTGTAATTCCGGGAGATCTCCACCCCACCCCACCCACGAGGCTGGCACCCCTGCTTAGGCCTATTTAACGCAGGTCATACCTGCAGCATGTTCATCAATATAGCTATTATGCTAGATTGTTTCACCATTGTCATTTACGGGTCAAGAAAATCTGTGCTGAACATGGCTGGCCATGTGCTCATTGTCTTCCTTTCTTGTTGTCCTACTGCTTTTGTCCTCTTACCTTGTTACAAAAGTACGGGTTGTTCTCTTTTTCCACTGGATGTACATTCCCCCCTTTTCTCTTCTTTGCTTAATCATATTTGTTCTTGAATTATGAAGTTGCACAACTCACAAGAGTGATTCACAACCTCTGTCCAGGAAGGTGTCAGGCAAGCAACTCTCTCGTATACCTCCCAAAGGAAAATCCAGATTTCGCTTTTGCAGCCACTCTGGAAAAAAAGAAAAGAAAAAGAAACATCACTTTGAGATGTGGAAGCAGGGAAGAAGCCCGATGACGAAAGGCAAATCCACTGTAAACAGTGCAAACTGAAACCGCACACAGTGTAATTAGGAAATCCTGCAGTGCAGACACAAAAGCAGAGACGTTATTCAAGCTCCAAGAAATGTTCTGTTCTGGGCAGGAAATCCTACCTATAAAGCATCCCCGAGAGAGACTCAGCAAATCATTCTTACAAAACCACTAATGGAAATTCTATGACTTTGGTCTACTACATCTTTTGTTGGCCAGCTAGTTTTTTAATTTGGAAGTTCTGCCCAAACTCCCATCTCTCCAAGGCTTATCTAAAGTCTGCTTTTCTGACATAAATTCCTGTCTCTTTTCTCTTAAATATACGCCAAGCTGTTTTCACAGTTAAAAGGCTTAGTCTGTAACTATGATGCAGAACAAACCAGCTAAACTGGTGTCACATTTAAATCTAAATTTAGAGTTATAATTTTATGGTGTTATAGTGGATTAAGGCAGAAAGAGGACAAAAAGAAGGATAGGCCACACTGACCCACCTGTGACTCTGAAGTAAATGTCGCATTTATACACACATTGATGAACTGCGCTAGGATGCAGTGTTTGAACCTTTACCTGCACATGTTCCTACTGCCCATATTAATGATTCCACTAGGATTTTCAAGGTCTCCTGCTATAGCTAAATCCACTAGGATTTTCCTGGCTACCCAGTGTCTTGCCCAAGCAAATGGGGGGAGGGAAATTGGGATGCACTGATGCTACTTCCTTTGAAACTGGAAGTGACATCATGATCAGGCTAGAATTTTGCAAAAATCCTAGCAACTGCCATGACATCACTTCCAGTTTCCACCAGAAGTTACATCCACACACCAGCATGACACTGAAATGACAGCCCTAGGGATACTAGACTACCTCCTGTTGGGGCAAGCATACCCCACTTTCAAGCTGCACCTCTCCCCCTGAAGCAGCTGGGAGCTTACCAGGGGAGAATGCCAGAAATTAACCCAGTGTGCTTACATAATCTGGAAGTGACATAGGGATGTCAGGAGGGCGATGCTCTGGTTTTGGGGCAATACTCTATGGTAAAAGCTAATTCTATCATAGAGTTTTTGCCCAAAAGTCAGAGTGTCATTCCCCTGACACCCCCAACATGCCTGTGACACTTCCAGGCCTGTTGGGTTAATTTCTGGCATTCCTCCCCGTAAGCTCCCGACTGTTCCAGTTGACCCGGCAATCCTAGCTAGGCCCCACCCCTTAATTGTTCCCTTGGGTTGTCTGTGGCCTAACAACCCTAAAGTCTTCAAATGCTTTATTTAATGCTTTATCTCAATGCTTCAGTGTAGCATTGAGACAGTAAAGTTACTGGGTTTTTCCGGGTTATGTCATCTTGACTTCGGGGGTGTCCGCAGATCGTCCTCCCGCGGCACCTTTGAATTAGGCGGTTGGAGGAAGACCCTGGATGGATTTTTCTTCGGCATGGGACTTGTGCAGGAAGTTAGGGGTACAGCGGCAGCTGCTCCTGTTCTTCTTGCATGTCCCGAGGCTTCGCCGCCATGATAGCTGGCACAGCAGAAAAAGATGAATGTCCGACTGCTTTCTTTCGTTCCTTTCAGTAAGCTTTTGATGTATCGCTTTTCTGCTTCTAGCGTGGCAATTCTACTTGGCAAGTAAGTGAGCTTTCAATACCACTGGCTAATGGGGCATTTTACATAACAACAAGCGGGCAGCTCAAAGGAAGGGATAGAGGCTGACTATACGCCTACTTCTCCTGCAAATGAGGCCTCGAAAAGTCAAAGAGCAATCTTAAGTATCGGTAATAACTTGAATTGGATTGAATACAAATACTTAAATCAACCTGGATTATAATTGGATATATGTTAAAGAGACTATTATTTAGCTGCAATATGATCTGAACATAAATGAGATATATTCTAGAGAGATCGGTCCCTGTTGTCTGACTGCAATTGAAATGATAATATTTGAAATCTCAGCTGCAGCTGATTTGGAATGATGATTTAACAGAATCTTTAAACTACTTTTCAACTTGGATTAAGAGACTGAGTTTGCTGACAGAGAAAAATGGCACTGCCAAGCAAAATGTCTTATAAAAAAGATATATTATGGAATATTACTTCTCTGAAACAGGATCTTGGCTCATTAATGCAGCTGATTAGAAAGCAAATAGGAGCTTTTATGCTGAAAGTTAGCGAACTTTCAAATCTACATGAGCTGAGTGCTAAAGAGATTCTGGTAACGTCTGCAGAATTAGAATTGGAAAGTGATCCACTCCGAAACGAATGAAAGAAAACAAAAATGGATCCTTATGGCGCAGTTACAAAACAAGACCAGAAATCAAGATTGAATGAAGTCATGCTGAGAGGAAGAAATGGCGCATTATCGAGAGGGCTGGCCACATTGAGAAGAGAGAAGGTGCATCCCAGCCTGCAAATTAAGATGTGGAAACCTTTCAGGAAGAAGGACTCTTGAACTTTTTCCCTTTTTGTGGATAGTTGGATATGAAACTCTCAATAAGAACTGACATGCGACTTTAAAAGGCAAAGTGTGATGTCTGGTATTAATAATGAATTGATATGTGATTTTAAAAGACCAAGGGAGATTCTAAGGAAGGGAGGGAGTTGTTCAAATTTTAGTTAAATATACAGTTAATTTGGATCAGTGCTAAAGAGTGCAGACAACACATTTATTTTTACATAGTAGATTTACTCTTAGTATGTTTATTTGGTGAAATTGCTCATATTGATATAAGAGTTGGCTTAATTGTTAAAAAGGCAGATAGCACAATTATTTTGTAATCTGGCGGATTTGTTGTTAACATGCTCCTTTGGAGAAACTGTCTATACTGAGATAGACAAATTATGATGCATTTTTTTAATTTGTTAAGGGTAAAGATATGATTTTTATTTGCTTATTTTAATAAGGATATTGTTAAACCAACAAATTAGTTTGTGCTTTTAACATGGTTAAGCTAAATCAGCCAGCTTTGTGTTGAGATGGCTTTGAATTTTTTTCTTATACTTATTTGTGTTTAAGAAGAATTGTTTAGATTTATATTGCTAGTAATAGTTTAGTAAAAATTTTCTAAAATGAAAGACAAGGATGGTAAAATATATGTAGAACTTCATACTTGCAGGTAGAATGATCTGGGTATTTTAATTGGAGGTAGAATTATAATTAATATATTTATACTTTTCTTTGTTTCTGTTCTTTCCACTGTGTACATGCCCTTTCCTCCCCCTTTTATGTATTTTTGCTCTTGCTTCTCCCTTTTGTAGTTAAAAGCAATAAAAATTATAAAACCCGAGACAGTAAAGTTACTGGTTAGTGAAGACAAATGTTTCCATTCCCAACCAATCAGTCCACAGATAGTAGATGTCTCTTTGCCTTTTGTTATTCCAAATCAAGGGTGTATTTATGCCTAGCCTTCTTTTATCACCTGCTGGACATGAAGAAGACAGCTGGGATGGACTGGCCACAGGGAAAATTCCCACCATGCTACTGCTCTATAGGGGTCTTTGGTAAGCAAGTGCAAGCAAAGCCAAGCCTAAGCACCTGAGGAGTCACTTGGCTCAAATCCGTCAGCAGCAATGAGGTTTAGTGTCAGCTCACCAATTGCTTCCTGCAGTGCTATCAGTTTGAGTGGGAATGCAATGGGTGAGCTAATATTGTCACTGTTGCTCAGCTGAGGGGCCCTGCCGCATTGGCTGGTAGCCCCATCAGAGCCACTTGGCATCGCTTGCTCCAGAAACTTCCCATCTTGCTCCTGGAGATATCAAAAGAGATTGCTCTTGGTTTTCTCCCCGACAATTGCTCCTATTGCTGCCAGAACCAGCTGCTTTTGGCAGACTTGCAGAGGGGAGCACAGAGTGTGACTGGAGTCACTGCAGTTCCTGATTGTAATGTTTAGAAATCCACTCCCAAGTTTTCTTGTCTGGAGGAGCTCCCACCCTGATTTTCCTTGCAGTCTTTCCACAAACTAAAGCCAGTTGGACAGCCAGAAGGCTTCTGGTAGGCCTCATGCAATATAGATGTTTTTGTAGTGAAGGTTTTGGTTGTGTGCGTTTTTAAATTAAATCTGACATTGCCTGGAACACTTCCCTTCATTTACATAGATCTATGAAAAAGTTACATTAATATATATTGAAACTTGGACAAAAAATGATGCTCTTTTTGCATTTGCCAGTACCAATATAGTTAACAAAATTAATTTGAGATGTGCCTTAATAAATGTGCAATTAATACTTTTGATATAATGGTTTTTAGGACTGAACCCATGACTCAACAACTGCTCGAAACGCTGGTGTGAACTACCTTGGAAAGAAAGTTCTTTGTCATAGTCCAGCTCTTAATTCCTTAGAGTCATAGAACTGGAGGAATGTCAGAAACCCTTACTAAGATTGTCATGTTTAACACAGGGAATGCCTCTTGGATCAACAATATGCCTTTCAAGGTGCTTTGCTCCCATCACTTGTTTGAGGGTAGTTGGAGAAACCACAGCCACTACAATACCTCTTCCCACCAAGTTATTCAAATTAATTTCACTCATGGAATTGGTTTCCACAGCAATTTATGGGATTCACTAACTGTAGAAGTAAGTGATAGCCATCAGTTTAGATGGCTTTAAAAAGGCTTAGACACAAGTGTTGAATGTAGGATATGTTTAAGGCCAGTTACTGACTGTTCAGGGGCAGTACATCTCTGAGTACAGATGATGTAGATGTACCAGATGGTATAACAGGGACTGAAGATGAGCTTCCAGAGGTTTCCTTTAGGAACAATGGACTGGATTGACCTTAGTCAAATTCAGCAAGGAAGTTCTTAATGGCACAGGTGTCCTGTCCTGTATTTAAGGAAAAAAGGAATGTTTCATACCCAGTACCCCTATCAGATGTTATGTATATTTTGAATTTTATCCTGTTCTTCCTCCAGTAATCCCAATGGGGCATACGTAGTCACTTTCCTTGAAACCACTTCCCCCCCTTACAATGACATCATAAGGCTAGAGAGAGGGATAGTAAATGGTCTATGGTTCCCCAAAGAGTTTTGTGGCTAAGTAGAAATTTGAACCTATGTCTTTCTGCATTCCAAGTCCACACTCCATCTGCTGCTTCATGGTGGCCAATAGATTGTGAACCACAAATTAACAGCAAGAACCCAGTGCATGATGTTTGCAGAACGAGGATTGTTTGTAATGTCTCCTGAAAATGAGGCATGCTGTACACAACAAGGGAAGATGAAAACTCCCCAGATTCTCATGGAATGAAAATTCCACTGTAACTTCAACTTTGTGGGTGCATTCACACTACACTAAATAATGTGTTTTACATCCAGATTTTTACTGTGTAAGAATATCAAAAATTCGGATGTAAAACACATTATCTAGTGTCGTGTGAATGCATCCTGTGATAATAGCTTGCCCTGGAAAATTCTGTTTTCACTGTTTCAGAATGAAGGGGTTTTTTTCCATAAGATGCTAGTATCTGCAAAACAGAGAACTCTGTGTGGTTTGGATTATTTAATGAAACATTTCTGTCATTCTCTAGGTCTTTACACAGTTAAGTTTGTATTTATACATTGTCCAATTTGGGGAGGGGGGGAACCCTCAGCATAATTAAATGAGTGGCTCCAAAATCTCCTTCATGGCAGTTTTAATTGAAAACTTGCATGCCTAAGCAGTCTTATGTTTTAATATGCATTTCTGGAATTCATGGTTTGACTTTCAGACCTTTGAAAAAGGATACTTTTCTTATATGCACCATGTGTTTGAATGCAAGCTTATTTTGACTTTTAAAAAGTATTTCTTGAGATGTTTTCTATGTTAGCATGAGCACGAATGCATGTGCTGTTGAATTAAATTATAAGTTTTTTATAGAAGTTTTCTAACCATACATTTGTATTGACACTGAGGTTCAAGTCATCCACTAATCTTGTGAAGACAAGCAGCTAGGGTTACCAGGTTTGGGGGCTTTGGGGGTGGAGCCAAGCGCAAGGTTGTGACAAGCACCATTGAACTCCAAAGGGAGTTCTGGTCATCACAGTTTAAAGGGACCACACTCATTTTAAATGAGTTCCCACCATTTGGAAATAATGAAGGATACAGTCACCTTTGGGGGCTCATAGAATTGGACCCCCTGGTCCAGCCTTTTGAAACTTTGGGGGAGGGTGTTTTGAGGAGAGACACCAGATGCTATGCTGAAAATCTGCTGCTTTTACCTCAAAATCAGCGCCCCGCCCCCAGAGTCCCAGATACTCATGGATCAATTCTCTTTTATACCCTATAGGGACCTGTCTCAACAGGGTATAATGGAGTGCCCAGCAGACATTTCCCTCCCTTCTCCCCCCCCCCCCCCCCCCGCTTTCTGATGACCCTGAAGCGAGGGAGGGGGAAGGCCTCCAAACAGGGGATTGTCTGCTGCCAACTGGGGATTGAGCAAAACTGGGGATTGGTAACCCTAAAACATTCAGAAGTAGTATCTAAATTATAGATTTCTTCTAGTGTAATAAGGAAGTCTACAAATTATCATGGCTTATTCGCCGTAGAATTTTAAATGGATTTGAAGATTAGCATCTCTGGCCTTTCTGTTAGGATATAGAAAATATTCATTTGAACTATATAAGAAAAACGTATAAATGTAGTATAACTCAAAATATCTTTTTTTCCCCTGGATGACAATATTACAGCAAGTTAATACCAAAAAGAAAAACCTCAGTGAAAATGGTGATTAGATTATGTTTATGTACCCAGTCACCAGAATGTACATTCCACCAAAATAGGTAATACTTATTTCCAGGGCTTTTTTTTGTAGCAAGAACTCCTTTGCATATTAGGCCACATACCCCTGATGTAGCCAATCCTCCTGGAGCTTACAGTAGGCCCCGTACTAAGAGCTCTGTAAGCTCTTCGAGGATTGGCTACATCAGGGGTGTGTAGCCTAACATGCAAAGGAGTTCCTGCTACAAAAAAAAGCCCTGCTTATTTCCAAGTAATAATACATTTTCATGTACATTTTCATGTACATTATGAGAAAAGGCCAGAAAGTTTGTACAAAATATATGGAGTTTTGATGGACTCAGAGGTGCTATCTCACATATATATCTACTGGAAGAATGACTTGCAAATTGCAGTCTCAAATAAGTGTATGTATGCAATTCTGGACGCACATAGACTGTACATACTAACTTAAAGGAATTTTTTACAGGATCTTTTGTGACTTGTAAGGTTAAAAAAATAGCTAGTACAGCCATGCGCTAGGAATGTAGCTATAGAGATGCCAAAATTATTATGTGAATGCTGGTGTCTAAATGTGCATAACTGTTTTAGAAAACAGCTAATGTTTAAGAGATTAAATTGGATACAAAATCCCCTTAATACCTATGACTAGCTTGAAAAACTGCCATAGATATTAATGAGGTTTCATGTCCGATATCCTTATCCCGTAAGAATTTTGTTAGGAAATAAACAGAGGAGTTTGGCTGGCAGTTTGCGGGTTTTGTGCAAGTCTTCCTTGCAAAATACTGGAAACAGAGACATTGACCTATGATGGATCTACTGGGATGATGTGCCATCTCAGGTTTATGAATAAGCTTCGATTTGCTTAATGCTTCTGGAAGGGGAGGACTTACTCGGGAGACTTGCTCCTAGATAACAATGACATTTTTTCATTATGTATTGTGCTATGTTTAGCTGGAAGAAAACGTTAGGGAAGAAGTGCTTGCTTTGATATGTGAAGGATTCTGCAAGATAATGGCTTCTAATTTTATTTGTATTTTATCTTAAACTTTTCCCCAATAGCATATAGCTATTCAAAACTGGGTTTGATTCCCCACTCCTCCACTTGCAGCTGTTGAAATGACCTTGGGTCAGCCATCGCTCTCGCATAACTGTCCTTGAAAGGGCAGCTTCTGAGAGAGCTCTTTAATGCGGATAGCAGGCATCTGGAGACAGAGTGAGAATAGTTGCAGCTCTGAGGGCAGATGTGCTCATGCGCTTTTAATCTGAATGGGAGGCTGGGCTAGGTCAGGCCAAATCTCCTGTGTGAAATACCCTGTGAAACTCAGAGCGAAGGACGGGGTATAAATCCAATATCTTCTTCTTCAAAAAGAAAATTTGCAATTGATATAATTAACCCACTGGTCTGTCAACTAATTATTGGTACCATTGTAAAAGGTACCCCATATTTGGTTATGGCTGCCAGCAACAAAACCTTGGAATGATATGGGCAGGGTCTCCTAAATATGACAACCTTATCTTCTAAGGGTTTCCATTGATTAAGAAGTTAGATGTCCCATAGCCCTCCACTGCCATAAACCAGTTCATTGTTAATCTGTGCTGAAACAGATCAATTATGTCCTCATTCTTTTTTATTCGGTTTTGTTACAAATGTTTTTTTTTTAAACCACTTTTTTTCAGCATAATAACTGATGCACAATCCATATAAAATAAGTAAGCATTCCCAGGATTTAGGAGTCTGGTGGAAGAATTTCAAGTGATTTTAGAACCCAGTTTCCCTTTCAGGAACAGATTCAGATGTGTTGATAAAATATATCAGGGGTGGCCAATGGTAGCTCTCCAGATATTTTTTTGCTTACAACTCCCATCAGCCCCAGCCAGCATGGCCAATGGCTGGGGCTGATGGGAGTTGTAGGCAAAAAACATTTGGAGAGCTACCGTTAGCCACCCGTGAAATATATCATTGTAAAAAGCCCCAGTCATAGCTAATTTATGAGAACTCCGTCGGGTTTTCAAGGCACGAGACGCTCAGAGGTGGTTTGCCATTGCCTGCCTCTGTATCGCAACCCTTGGAGGTCTTCTTTCCAAATACTGGCCAGGGCTGACTGATTAGTTTCTGAGATCTGACAAGATTGGGCTAATTTGAGCTAAAGAGGTAGCATTACCAAAATTGCTAATTTAGTTGTTTATAGTATTTTTAGAAATGTATTTAAAGGCCCCACTTAATCTGAGGCTGTAAGCTGTAGCATATTTGGTTTATGCATAAATCCAGCTCTGATCCTTTGAGCGTGTTGGTTTACTGATATGGGCAGCCATGGTTGTTGATAAGACAAGTCAGAGCTGTATCGGCTTGACTATATGGAGACAGTGGCTGCTCTAGATCAAGCGTAGGATCCCTTGTTTAGTTTAATTTAATTTAATTTTTTAATTTATACCCTGCCATATCCCACAAGCAGGCTCTGGGAGGCTTACAACATTAAACAAACTACATCCAGATTAGACAATATCATAATTACAAAATCTGTAAAATTACAGAATTCCCACCCAGCCCCATCGCAGCAGCTTCTCCTCGCCCCTTCCCTTCCCCTCCCACCCAGCCCCCATCGCAGCAGCTTCTCCTCGCCCCTTCCCTTCCCCTCCCACCCAGCCCCCATCGCAGCAGCTTCTCCTCGCCCCTCGCCCCTTCCCTTCCTCTCCCACCCAGCATCATTGCAGCAGCTTCTCCTCACCCCTTCCCTTCCCCTTAGGCTTCCCAATCCCCAGGTCCCAGCCGGGGATTCCCGGTTTTACAGGCTTTTCCCAGCCAGCTGGCCGGTGGCGGAAGCTCCTCCCCCACAGCCACCTTGTACCTCTAGATCTTGGGCAGGACCTGCAAACAGGTATAGTTTTAAAATGTGTTTGTGCCTTTAAATTGGAGCAGGAAGTACTTCATGGGGAAGGGTTAGCAACAGCAGACCTCCTGAGAGTGCAGCCCCTCTGTTTGTTTTGCTTTCTTTTGGGACAAGTGAGTGGGTGTGTAAAAGAGCAGCGGAGCCCCTGTACTTTCCAGACCTGGTTGTGGAGGCACCACCAGAGACTCCTGCTTTGTTCTACTGCTTCAGACCAACACGGCTGCCCACTTGCACCAGAGACAGTTAAGTGTGTGTGTGAGTGAGAGAGAGAGAGAAAGGGGGGGGGGGGAGGGAACTCTATTATTCCCTATGGAGACTTATTCTCATAGGAAATAATGGAAAATTGATCCGCGGGTATCTGGGGCTCTGGGGGGGCTGTTGTTTGAGGCACCAGATTTGCAGCATAGCATCCAGTTCCTCTCCCTAAAATACCCCCCAAGTTTCAAAAAGATTGGACCAGGCGGTCAATTCTGTGAGCCCCAAAAGAAGGTGCCCCTATCCTTCATTATTTCCTATGGAGGGAAGGGATTTAAAAGATGTGTGGTCCCTTTGAAAGTGATGACCAGAATTCCCTTTAAGTTCAATTATGGTTGTCACACCCTTGCTCCTGGCTCCGCCCCAAAGTCTCCTGGCTCCACCCCCATAGTCCCCAGATATTTCTTGAATTGGACTTGGCAACCCTACCAGGACACTAGGGCAATTGGACAGCAAAGAACCAACCCCCATCCCAAACAGTCTGTAACGCTACAGATGCTGTTTATCTACTCAGACCTCCTGTCTCAGAGCCTTCAGAGGAGAGATGCATAGGGCATCATCTCAACCACATTTAGTTCAGAGCAGGGGTGGGGAACCTCTGTCCCGAGGGCCATATATGGCCCTCAAGGTCACTTGGTGTGGCCCCCAAAGATTGCTGGGCCGAATTGAGCCATGTGGCAGCCTCTCTGTGGCCTAGCTGGCCAGCAAAGATCGTGGGTCCCAGCCACAGTGTGCAGCAGCCTCCCCAGGGCCAGGCAGGGATCACAGGGCCCAGATGTACTGTGCGGCAGCCTGTCACGGGCTGGGGCCAGGCCAGGCGAAGTCCAGGGGCAGTCCAAGGTCTGTAGCTGGATAGCAAGGAGGGTCCAAAGCGCCAAAACCGAATCACAGTCCAGGTATCGTAGGTCAGAGGTTCAGAAGCCGAAGTCAGGGGGTCCAGAAGTCAATGCCAGAGTCAGGGGGTCCAGAAGCCGAAGTGGATGCTAGAACGTCAGGTAAGTGACTAGTTGCTTCCACAAAGCCTTCTCTCAAAGCCCACAGCTATATAGCCCTCTGCTGTCTGTTGCCCATTTGGGCTAATTGCTGACTCAGAGGGCAGCCAGGATCCTGCTGAGAATCAAGCACCCTCACTCCTAGAAGGGCCAGAATCCTTTCAAAACTCAGGGCTCAGGGAGCGTCTTGCTCATGAGCGTGCCACCCTCCTCCAATCCCTGAGGTCCTGACGAAGGCGGTCACGCACACGAGCCACCCGAGAGGGCGAGGCAGGGGGGCTTGGATCTTCTCCAGCAGGAGGCAGGGGCACTGGTGCAGGTGGCAGGGGCACAGTTTCTTCTGCAGGCTCGGCTTCTTCTGCAGGGCCCCCAGCACCCATGACACAGCCTCCCTGGGGCCTGGTTGGCCAGTCAGAATTGCTGCATGACCTGCAAAAGTTACTATCACAGTTCAGTTTGCACTTGATTATCCCAGATAGTGTGGCCTAATATGCTAATGAGTGTGTGACCTAATATGGTAATATTAGGGGATGTGGTCTAATATGCTGAGTTCCTGCTGGGCTGTTTCTACAAAAAAAGCTCTGGACCTATGCATTTGCCTATGGCGGCGGGCCAGGTGTGTGTGTGTGTGTGTGCCAGATTAGGCTCTCCTCACATGACTTCAAATAGAAAAACAATTATTTGCACTAATTCTGCTGGGCTGAATCATTCTCCCTTGGTGGAGCACTGTTTTTTAAGCTGATATTATTTTATGGCCCACGAATGATGTTATAAATATCCATATGGCCCTTGGCAGAAAAAAGGTTCCCCACCCCTGGTTTAGAGGTTGCCAGTTGCCAACACCTAGTACAGTTATCCTAGCACTAGCTCTTTGTAGTGGATACTGACATTTGCTGCCTGTGCAGAAATTTTAGATTTATGTCAGCTACCTTTGTAGGTTACTGGAAAGTACAGCCATTTGTTCACTGCTGCTCTGAGCATTGATTTTATTCAGCTGAGCACTTTCTTGAACTCTTCATTTTTACTTACAGTAGGAAAGAGGCTTGTTTCTAGCTAAGACAAACAACAAATTTTAATGCAGTCATTTATCGTGTTGTGAAAGTGTGATAGAAAGCAGAGAGACAGCACACTTTCCATTGGTGCCTTTAGTACAGTACAGTAGCCAGAATGTAACATCTTACAATTGGCAGGGCTCCCGTTTGGCAAGAGGGGGCAGGAGATGGTCTCCCTGCCTTCCTACTTGTATCTGTCTGTTACCCAGAAAGCTCCAAGCAACTTGATTCTATACAGATCTTATAAAATCTGTGGGCATGTTTCTCTTGATAATCTTGATCCTATACAGGTCCTATAAAATCTGTGGGTTTAAATGTCTTATAAGGGGTGGCCAAACTTGCTTAACATAAGAGTCACATTGATTAAATGGGAGGGAGGGAGAGAAGGAAGGAAGGAAGGAAGGAAGGAAGGAAGGAAGGAAGGAAGGAAGGAAGGAAGGAAGGAAGGAAGGAAGGAAGGAAGGAAAATAGATGGGGAGGTGGAGTGAAAGCAACTTTAACTTTAAATGCCGCTGACCGTCTTGGCTTGAAGAAGTGATTTAAAGAGGCAGATGCCTTCTCCAAACCAGCTGATGGGGTGAGGGTGGGGCTTCAGGAGCCACAAAATATGTGTGAAAGCCACTTGTGGCTCATGAGCTTCAGTTTGGCCAACCCTGCTTATAAGATACTGATTAAGGCTCAGAAACGCAAGTTTCTTGTTGGTTCCATGAATACTGGGTTGGATCCAGTGATCTGTCAACAGAAGGTGCTGATCAGTGTAGATCTTTCTCTTGCTGCCTTTCTCCCAAAAGTCCCCCAGACGCCCTGGTCAAGGAGCCCACATGAACTAATAACCACACAGGTCAGAGGACTGCACTGAGAGAGAAGGAGAAGGGATCAAAATTGCCCATCACAGGAGAGGGGGAGTTTAGGCTCTTCTCCCCCCTCATCTCCATCCACATAGTTCCTGCTACTTAAGAAGTCAGCGTTCCCCAGGTTGGAAAGGACTGGAGAGCAGGGAACAAGGGAAAAATCCTTGCCACCCATGAATCACTGGATTCTCTCTGTTGCTTCTACATACTTTTATTATTTAGAATTAAATGTGCCTATGTATGCCAAGGCCCAGATTCCTTTGTTTTAAAAAAACATCTGTTTGCTTTGTTTAGCTAGCATTACTGCAGTTGTTACGGCATATAAAAAATAAAACAATCTCAACAATGGTATTTAAAATGCACTGCTATTTGGCCATTGGACCTTGAATTATTAGCAGCCTGGAATTTCAGGGCTGAATGTTCCCTTCTCTCTTCCCACTGGAGTCTGAAATGGGAGCTCTGAAGGACAGAAACCAGGCCTGAAGCTACAGTGGGGCCTGGGCCTATCTTTCCAACCCCCCCCCCCTTCCAACTACATCTATCCCCTTTGTTCACTGAAGAAGTAGTAGCATTGCTGCAGGTTTGCTTTTTTCTCTCCCCTTCCCTAACACACCTTGCAAAGCAAAGGGGGGGGGGGGGGAAGAGTCAAGAGCTCTCTGTCTCTCTGAGAGATGGGCACATAAGAAAGGGGTGGGGGGGAACCAGAGCTGCTGTGACTGCCCAGGCAAAGGGGGGTTAGCTTGTTGAACTCAAGGCAGCTTACAGTTCCAAGAGCCCTGGGCTGCCAAACTGGGTGCCCCCCCCAACAACAAAACCTGCTGTGGGGCCCACCAAACATGAAATCTTGGCTATGGCCCTGACAGAAACCCAGGTTTTAAATCCCACTAAGCACAGAATGACCTTGAACCATGTACTGTTTCTCAGCCTGGGCTACCCCACAAGGTTGTTTTCAGGGCTTTTTTGTAGCAGGAACTCCTTTGCATATTAGACCACACCCCTCTTATGTAGCCAATCCTCCAAGAGCTTACAGGGCTCTTAGTACAGGGCCTACTGTAAGCTTTTGGAGGATTGGCTACATCAGGGGTGTGCGACCTAATATACAAAGGAGTCCCTGCTACAAAAAAAAAAAAAGCCCCAGTTGTCCTGAATCTAAAACAAGATAAGGACAGATCCTAACCTGCCCTGCGCCTTTGGAATAGAGCAAGTAGGAAATATATAATGGAACATATATTTCATATAACTTGCTGCGAGCTGGGGGATATAGAAGGGGGGGGGGGGAAATCCCCCCATAATGTTGTCTGTCTGCCCCTCTTTCCTGCTCCCTAGGTGGCCATGATCTGATTGCCAATTAGCTATGTTAATTTTAAACTCAGTATGGGTTCAAGAGCTGAGCATCTGGGAAGACTACTTGACTAGGATTCCGGTCTCACTGAAAACAACCTTGTTGATAGACAGAGCCGTGACCAGGCCTTTTCTTGGAAGAAAGGAAAATGAGCTTTTGAGGAGCATGAAACTGAAATCATGGGAACCTTCAGGCAAATAACAATGACCGTAAATAAAGGACAGAATGGAAACTTTACTCCAGTTATCCAGAGCCACAAACATAAAAATAAGCAGTGATTTTATTTAGTTATATCCCTAAGGGTATTTAAAATTTTAAAAGTATGTCAGTGCTACAATATACTGTGCATTTCAGGAGTCTGGCTTTTCGTCAGCCATGTTCATGCCCAAATAAAAAACATCTTCTCTTGCCTCCAAAAAGCTATGCGTGCAAGCATTCCAGATGCTTATTTGGAGCATCACGCACTATGAGTTGCCTTCATGACCCATTCCGCACCACCTGTCTGCTATTGAAATGTCCAGGGAAGTGGTTACATTGGATCATGTGATCCGAGATCTGTACCCAGCAGCCCTTCCAGCATCATAGTAAGGGATCCTGTGGAATCGCTCTTGGCTTTGCATGTTGCCATTTCATGTGGAGACAAAATGTCTTGAATCCACTGTACTTTGAAGACAGTAAAAGAACAGTCATGCTTCACCTAGTTGAGGAGTTTGTAGTTTGCAGCTCAAATTTATGCAGAATATCCCATTGTTAAACACAAGTTCTTGACGTGTGAGGGTGGACCTCACTAGGGAGGCTAGAGGAGAAGTTTCTCCATTCTTCTCCACATCCTAGCTGGAAGAGGCATGTCAGTTTGCCCCATTTGTGTTTACATGACCACTGTTCTTTCCCCACCCCACTGATCAACCCTACTGAGTCCATCTTCACAATTATATATTCAGTTGCAGCTCTTGTTGAGATAATGGGAACACGCTGGCTGCCATCACACACACTAAATAATGCACCATCAATCCACTTTCAATGCACTTTCCAACTGATTATACTGTGTGAACTGGCAAAATCCAGTTGGATAGTAGATTGAAGTGGCTGTGTGATTGCAGCCACAGACAGAAGAGATCTGTTGTTGGCAAAGAGAGAGAACTTTCCACCTAGGAAATGTTTTATGTAGCTGGAACATAAAATAACCTATGTTATATTGGAAGTTATTTGTAATTAATAACATTAAATTTATTGTTAATGATAGCATTTTGAGGCCATAGTCATTATCCAAAAGCAGACTATAGCATGCTTAAATTCAATAAGTTTAATGTTTTTAAATATATTTAAGACTGCAGAGCTATATACTTTATGATGCATGCAGGCCTTGAATTCAGCAGGAGCTCACAGGAGCATAGCTCCTGAACCTTTCTGATGCCCCCCCCTCTTCCTCCCCACCTACCTTGTCCATTGAATAGTATGTGCAGCTGCATAAGAATCCCTAGATTAGGAGAGTGGGCAGCCAGCCAGCCACCAGGGGCTTTGCCACGCCCCCAGTAGGCCTCATTAACCCCTGGAGAAGCCTGCACCACTCTTTCTCCAGTTCTTATGTGATTTTGGCAGCGGGTGGCTTGCTGGCCTTTTGACTGCGGGGGGGAGGGGGCAGCCAAGGAGAGCGCCAGCTGAAAAAGTATAAGCAACCAAATTGTTGGATGAGCCAGTGAGGTTTGGCAGCAGCAGCAGTGTCACATTTTCAGGGTGCAGGCAGGCAGGAGTCCAAAGCCAGTCCAAGGTCAAAGTCCAGGAAGTCAAGCAGGAGCCAAGTCACCAATGCAGAATCACAAACCGGAATCAGAAGTCAATGTCCAAAAGCCACAAGGTCAGGGTGCCAAGGAAATCAAGCTTGTCAGGATCAGGAATCAGGAAGGAGCGTGGATGCAAGTCAGAGAATAGACTTGTTGCTTCCACAAGGTTACCAGGTCCTGGGTGGGAGCTATGTGGGAGTCTCAATCAGCCTGCTCCCTGGGTGGCAGTCACTCTGCTAGAACTCAGGGCTGAGAGATCTGAAGCATCGGCGTGCCTCATGTCTTCGCTCTGAAAGTTCTTTCCGGAGCTTGCTTCGAACTCTTGAGATGGGAGGAGGAGAGCTCGGAGGAGATTGATCGTCAGCAGCTGACACTGGTGCCTGGAGAGTGATTGATGGGCCAGCTGCTGTTTGTTCAGCTGAGGAACTGGCTGGCAACTCTTCCAGGTCTGTTAACCCTTCCAGCTCCTCCTCGTCAGGGCTCATGACAAACAGCCCTGTCGGGTATGTTAACCTGTTCTGTACTCAACCATGGAGTTAACTGGTCACCTTGGACCTGTCACTCTTTCTCAGACGAACATATCTCACCTCACAGACAAGCCAGTTTCAAGAGGGTATTGGATCAACATATGAAGCACAGATCCATCAGTGGCTATTAGCCACAGCATATTGTTGGAACTCTCTGTCTGGGGCAAGTGGTGCTCTGTATTCTTGGTGCTTTGGAGGGGTAACTGTGTGAGGACTTCTAGTGTCCTGGCCCCACTGATGGACCTCCTGATGGGACCTGGGTTTTTTGGCTACTGTGTGACACACTATTGGACTTGATGGGCCATTGGCCTGATCCAGCGTGGCTTCTCTTATGTTCTGTAGGAGTAAAAAAGTATCTATGTACCACCATCTTGAGGTGTTCAGAGTAAGGATTGTATTATAATTCCAATAATTAATAATCCTCTGTTATTTTAATAGGTGAGTCGCCCTCACCCGAGTGATCATCCTTTGCTGATCATCTTCATGGTCGGTGGAGTGACGGTGTCTGAAGTGAAAATGGTAAAGGACATTCTGTCAGCTCATAAGCCTGGAGCGCAGGTAAGAACAGAGACTGCTGGCTAGGAGTTTAGAACAGCTATGTACTAAAGAAGCACCATATGTTATATGTGTGTGGATGTGACATGAAAATGTTTTTCTGTGGTCACAAAAACTTGATTTGTTCGCAGAACTGAAGCTGTCCACCAACCAGGACCTGATGGGGCAAATAACCCTTTAAAAGGGGAATATTCAAATCAGTCTTTCAGGTGCACAAATCCACAGTATAGGCAATTAGATCTAATAAGATGGAGAGATCTAAAGCCGGAACATTCTAGCTGGGAATGGCAGCACAATACACTTAGCAAGAAAAACATGGATACCTGAAGAGCAGGGGTCAGACCAGAGCTGAATTCCATGACTATAGCCACAGCCCATCAACTTCCAGTCAGGAATTTGTAGTCTGCCCAGAATCCTTAAGAGACTTAGCAACAGTATTGTCAGGATCTCTGTTTAAGTATCTAAGAAGCTGCTTCTTGTAAGAAGCTTGTAAGGTTTCTTTGATTTTAATCAGCTTTTGACTATAATGTTTCTCAGCATATTTTGTGCGTGCTTAGCTTAGAGATCTGTGAAGTCTCTTTCTCATTTGGTGCAGCCACTAGTGACTGGTTCATTTATCTGAGAAGGGCATTGTGCATGTGTTTTCCTTAAAGGCTTCTTTGGAGAATCCAGATAAGACGTTTTACCCACCACCCCACCCCACCCCACTTCTGTGGCAGATACACGCATAAAATGTTTGTGCTCTCTAAGTGGAGTGCAAACAATCATAATAAATCAGGCAGGGCTGTATGTTTGATTAGTGAAAATGTTTGAGCAAAGGGGGGTCCCCGTAAAGCCTGAACACCTCTGGGACTGGAGAGGCTGCCTCCCACCTGCTAATGGCATTCTTCAGTGAAGAGCTCATTTCGTTGTGCCTAAGATTTAAATGCCTTCTCCAGCAACACATTTCCATCTGATAGCTTGCCCTTTTTTATTTATTTTTTTGGGCATTTTAAGTTCTTGGTTATCTCTTAAAGCACAGTGAATCAAATTCCTTGCTGTCCTGGGCAGGCCTTAATTCTGTGGTACGCTAATGGACAAGTTAATCCAAGCTGCAAATGTGTTGCTATGGCCGGGTAGATAAGCAAAGGGTTAGCGACTGAAGCAAGTCAAAACTATGTCGCGAGGCTTTTCGCTTAGTTATTGGAGCAGGATGGAGGCCTAACAAAGGAATGACATAGAAATCTGGTATCGCTTTGCTAGGGCTTGACCCCACCAGTGACCAGTCGTCTTTTAAGAGGAATTCCAAAAGAATTCAGAAGGTATCCAATGGCTTTCACTGTCATTTGCCCTTTGTACCAAGCTGTTATGCCAGAGGTTAGAGGGCTTTAGTGTGGGAGGGAAGGGGATTTCTGAAGGATGGGGGGGAAGCTAATGCTTCTTCACATCATATATAACATTTCCGAAACAGTTGGATTTACCTGGCTTTTTCTAGTCCACCTCTGAATCTGTGGATTGCCTCTTCAAGATTATGGTCTTTGCACAGCTGCCATTTTTAGAAGGCGTTTGTGATGCCTGCATGCATCAATCACTATCCGAGAAAAGACAGGCTAAAACACTGATGTTGTCATCTCACTAAATACTTGGTATCCTTCCTCAATGAATGCCGATATCTCTTTTAGATGGTAAGCGAATTAAGGATGTAAAACTGAAGCATTTTCAACAGTAACCAAACAGCCTGTCAATAGACTGTGTTCACATGACAGCTATAAATTATGGCGCTAATGAGATAAACTCACTTGGGTTATCATCAATTAAAAATATCTCGGTTGCTT
Source organism: Heteronotia binoei (assembly GCF_032191835.1). Classification (NCBI taxonomy): domain Eukaryota; kingdom Metazoa; phylum Chordata; class Lepidosauria; order Squamata; family Gekkonidae; genus Heteronotia; species Heteronotia binoei. The sequence continues at coordinate 27,624,270 of NC_083231.1, read as the reverse complement.
AACCATATGAAGTTCTGATCCTTAAGAATCGGCTGCCTGATTAATTGGACACTGGAGTAGTTAGATAAGCAATAGTCCAATCAAAATGCTTATAATTTATTAAAGTCACCAATTCACTGAAACCTAACGGTTGCAGCCCTTTTTTAAGAAATCAAAGGTTTGTTTGTTTTTTAAGGTTGTGCTGATTACCTGTGAAAACATCTTTTAAAAAAGGTAAAGGTAGTCCTCTGTGCAAGCACCAGTCGTTTCTGACTCTGGGGTGACATTGCTTTCACAACATTTTCACGGCAGACTTTTTACGGGTGGTTTGCCATTGCCTTCCCTAGACATCTAGACTTTCCCCCCAGCAAGCTGGATACTCATTTTACCAAACTCAGAAGGATGGAAGGCTGAGTCAACCTGGAGCTGGCTACCTGAACCCAGCTTCCACTGGGATCGAACTCAGGTCATGAGCAGAGGGCTCCGACTGCAGTACTGCAGCGTTACCACTCTGCGCCACGGGGCTCTTCTGAAAACATCTTAGAGAAGCACAAAGTCAGCCTTCAAAATCAGAATAACGGTTAAGAATACTAATTCATAATAATAGGAATGAATTATAAATAAGTAAATAAGAAGATTTTGCATCACACTTGTCTTAGTACATGAGTTGCAATGGTCAGCTGGTATAACTAAATTTTAGTTCCAGGTGGGTAGCCTGAAGCAGTAGAACAAAGTTAGAGTCCAGTGGCACCTTTAAGACCAGCAAAGTTCTGTTCAGGGTATGAGCTTTCATGTGCGCACACACTTAAAAATTTTGTTGGTCTTAAAGGTGCTGCTGGATTCAGTCTTTGTTCTAAATTTTAGCTGAGAACAAACTTTCCTTTGAATTCATGCTTCTTTTCTGTTGAGTATTTTATTTTTTGTAGACTATTATAAGCAGGAATGAAATAATTATTCTTGCTATCAATTAGTACTTTTTTTTTTAATCTAAGTCATATTTTACTTCCTTTAGAATTTCAAAATGAAGAAGTTGGCAGTGTGCAGATTTACTTTGCCGCATGAATCTGTGAAAGGGAATGTTGAGTAACCAACTCAAATGGTTCAGTCGCCTGACTCTGATCCAAAGGCTGACCTTCACACACACACACCCACAAACACACACAACAGGCAGCGCATCCTGGAATGGAATTGTCTGGTAGCACAGCAAGATAGCCTGGTTGTAGCACAGGGTTGACTCTCAAGGACCAGGAGAATTTGGGTCTGTGTTGTTGTCACTACCTTGTGCTCTCTGAAGCATCCTCTTTCCCTCAGTTACCTGAGTGATATAGGGGGAGGTACTAAGGGTCTAAGGAGCTCTGTGGCACAGAGAGGTAAAGCTGCAGTACTGCAGTCTGAACTCTCTGCTCACGACCTGAGTTCGATCCCAGTGGAAGCTGGGTTCAGGTAGCCGGCTCAAGGTTGACTCAGCCTTCCATCCTTCCGAGGTCAGTGAAATGAGTACCCAGCTTGCTGGGGGAAAAGTGTAGATGACTGGGGTAGGCAATGGCAAACCACCCTGTAAAAGGTCTGCTGTGAAAACATCGTGATGCGACATCACCCCAGAGTTGCTTGCACAGGGAGCTACCTTTACCTTTTTTTAGTAAGGGTCTGGGTTCAAGACCTGTAGCACCTGACCTACAGAACATCAGTAATTCATAAGTCAACTACCCAGGGCTTTTTTTGTAGCAGGAACTCCATTGCATATTAGGCTACACCCCCCTGATGTAGCCACTCCTCCAAGAGCTTACAGTAGGCCCTGTAAAAAGCATCCTGTAAGCTCTTGGAGGATTCGCTACATCAGGGGATGTAGCCTAATATGCAGTGGAGTTCCTGCTACAAAAAAAAGCCCTGCAACTACCTGATCCAAAGTGGGTAGAATTTGTGGCTGTATTTCATTGAGCCCCCAGTGTGGAAAATGGATGTCATTACAGAGAAATTTATTTTAAGTAACAAAAAGTTGGCAACTTGAGTGATTTTAATGTAATTGCAAGTACTAAGTGCCAAAAGATTGTTTTATTTATTTATTTACCTTATATTTATATCCCGCCCTCTCTGCAAGTGGACTCAGGGCAGCTAACAATCAAGTAGGATCTAAAAACCAGTACAATACAAAATTACTAAAATACAAACAGAAATAATCTGAGTGTTGCTACTTCAGAAATAAACAAGCGAATTTCAAAACATTCAGTTTCAAATTAGTTCTTTTGGAATTTTGTTATAATCGTCGGTGGTCCTGGAAAATGTTACATAGTTTCTAATAGATGGTATTTCTCAGTAACAAGTAAATGTGGCAGCTCTCTCCCATCTCAGATGTTGAAGGCAAGTCAAAATAATTCTGTTTTATATATTATACCTGTCTCATTTTTACCCCACCCTCAGAATGGTGTACATATTTATTCCTTCCTCCATTTTTCTGGTGAGGTAAGTTAGGGTGAGAGAATGTGACTGGCCCATGGTCTCCCTGTGGGCTTCATGGGGGTTTAAATCCCAGAACTTCCTAGTCCAACACCCCTAACCACAACTCCATCCACACATGCCGTATTCTGACATGTAAAATGTGTGCCGAAACTGACCAAGCTACAGATTCCTTATATTGCTGGTAATTTGCAATAAATCCACTTGTAGCTGCTTCAGTTATGACTGTTTTCTGAGGAAAAACCTCCAAAGGAAGTTTAGAATACTAGTAAGGGCCCAAAAGTAAAAAAAAAAAAAAATCAATAGTTATAGACAAAAGTACATATGTTTATTACAAAAATAATGTTTAAAAATCCTTGTAGGGGCTCCTTACTAGTATTCTAAACTTCCTCTGAATGTTTTTGCCAGGTTGGTTTAGTTTCTCCTCACCTTTCTTTGTGGTTGTACCGTATGCTGAGAAGCCAACAGCTCTAGCTAAGTTGTATTTGCCCACAGAAATGCAACTATTTGTCATTAGATAAAATCAATAAATTAAGCAAGTATGACATTTGGCTACCTCTTGTGGCAAAGATTAGGCTCTTTAATTGTACAGGTATATATCGGTATATATCTTTTTTCCCCCCTCCCTTCAGATAATTGTACTGTCCTCGGCGCTCCTGACTCCACATAGCATTCTTGAGTTGATCTTTACAACAGACCATCTGCGGCCGGACATTGGCATCTGAAGAGCAGAGGACCTGTCCGAGTCAAGCATCTGGTCCGGCTTGCTGAAAATATTCAACAAGACCCTCGTCTTCTATCCTTCGGGGCATTCAACTGAAAATAAAATTGCCCCTTGCCTTGATTCAGCCACTGAGAAAAAAAAATGGATCTGTTAGCTGTAAAGAAATTTATTTAGAACATGATAGCACTTGAAACTCTTTTTGTTACATCAGTGGCGTCAGTCCAGCGTTACTTCTCTCTGCAGTAATATCATATTTAACCATAGTTCTTTTATCTCCAGCTTGTTAACATGGGCTGCCCTTGCTGACAACTGCCAAGGGTAAAGATCTCCATATATAACAGTTTCATAGGAACTTTGTAGAACAATGAAAGAGAGCAAAAGGGTCTTCCATTTTTATAGAGAGCTTTTCTTCACTTTCTGCACCAGGCATGTCAGTCGGCTGGCTTGCGTTATAAGAATGGCAGACTTGGTCTTACATGCAGTATTCCCCGAGAGATAGTGGGCCTCAATGACTTCTTCACAGTCAGTGGTGCAGAGGATGTTAAGTAGAATATTTGGCAGATTTTATAATGGTAATCCATTTAGCAGTCAGTGGGCATCTCTTCAACAGGAGAAAAGCCTAGAACAGCCTGTTGGTAGCTTTCAAAAAGATCTCCATCTCCCACTGGTTTGAAGTGAAAACGTTCTGGATGGCGCTTAGCTATGTTCAGGCCTTTTTTTGTAGCAGGAATTCCTTTGCATATTAGGCTACACACCCCTGATGTAGCCAATCCTCCAAGAGCTTACAGGGCTCTTCTTACAGGGCCTGCTGTAAGCTCCAGAAGGATTGGCTACATCAGGGGTGTATGGCCTAATTTGCAAAAGAGTTCCTGCTACCAAAAAAGCCCTGGCTATGTTGGAGATAAATACATGGCTCTTAATGGCCAACCATACATTTGGACATCAAATGCCTGATGGTAGTTTTGAGGGATAGGCAGCTGACTGTCAAAATGAAGATGTGCATTTGCTCTGGCATTATCAAGAGTGAATCCTACCCCATGGTTAACATCTAGACTAATTTTTTTCAGGAGTTAGACCAGTAATTTATACATTCAGTAGAATCAAGAGACAAAACTTCTCTTCTTCCACACAGACGATTACATGTCTGAGCACTTTCCCTTGGGGAAAGCCCATGAAGAAAACTAACATGTCAAAAAGGGTTCTGCTTAGTTCTCTTCATGAAGAAAACATGCTAGTTTTCTTCATGAAAGGGGTTTTTTTCCATGGGGAAACTTGCATGTCAAACTAGCTTGGGAAAACTAGAATGTCAGAAAGGATTCTGCTTAGTTTTCTCCCTGTCATGCTAGTTTTCCATGTGAAAAATGTTTCATTTCACTGTATGTGTGCTTATAGCCAACGCAGTCTCCAGGGCACAGGGTTGGTAACTGGATACTCATAAATCCCTATCAATCCTTATTCCTCTCCATTTGCCTGATGACTCTAGTAGAGTAATCCAGGAAAAGCTTTCCCATTTGATCCTGCTGAATGTATTAATTAGCCCATGGAATCTTCATGGAGACAACGCAGGGAGCCCTTTGCTGGGCTAATTGCATGAGATATAATGGTTTCATTTCCTTGATTTAAGCATCTCTCTTTTATTATTGAGGTGTGGCATTACAGCTTGTAATAAGTTTAAATGCCAAAACGTATGGCCGGAATTTTTTTTATTACAGTTCATTTTTTGAATAAATTATAGAATTGTTCAAGATGAGTAGGTAGAGCCTACCCCACCAGGCTAAAATTGATTTTTTTTCTTCTTTTCTGAGTTTGCCTTATATTATTTTATTTCAGTAGTGACTGATTCTTCATAACTATAGAATGTAACTAAGCACTGCTTTTTTTCAGTGTAGCTTGTTCCAATGTTGTTACCATGTCATGGGGACCACTCATTTTAAGCCTTCTCCAACCTAACTTTTAGAAGTCTTTTCATTCTAAACCAGAAAAAAACTTGAGCTATAATTGCAAATTAGTTTCAGACCTCTTTATGCAGGGGGTGGAAAATCAGCTGTAATCTGATACTTCAGCTAGCAGTCAGGAACAAAGGCCTGTTTATAAAAGATCATTCAGAAGCACAGGCAGTTACCTTTGGGGAAGGGGGGGGAGCACATTTTATGTATTTATGTAGCCACTGGATGTTCCAGTATGGTCTGTTTGATAGACAGGTGACGAATCAGTCGAAAGCAGAACTCGTAGAGCTGTTTATCTGAAGTGCTTAGGAAGGAGAAAGACAATGACAGTCAGTCTCCATAGTTACCATTCCATTTTTACCATCTTGTTAATACTCTGTATTTTTTTCAATTATTCAAGCAATAAAGGAAACAAATTACAGAGGGGGTGGAAATTCCCTTACCCCTCATGTATCCTCCCTCAGAATTCTAAGATGTCATGTGATTTAATTTTCTGTCTGACTAGAATCTATTGATCGATGACTGGCCTGAGAATGTGAGGCGATTTCTGTCCTTGAGAAATTGCTCCATTTTACCTATGCCAAGCTTTTTGCTTCAGTCAGGACCCAAACTGGCTTCCCTTGACTTCATCCTCTTGTGGAGAAAGCCAAGACTTCACTGAAGCTAGGGCTTTTGTAGAACATAAAAGTGGGACCTGGTTCACAAGAACCCTCCATGTTTAGTGGGCTGTCAGTTTTTTTAAAGTTAATTGCCCTGTGCTGCTCCATCATTTTGGAGGCATTAACCTTCATTATAATCTTTCATAGGCCTCAAGAGGACTACAAATAATCTGTTTTATCCTATGATGTTGTTGGTAAAGCATCAATAGTGCAGTGTACTACCAACCTCAACTACCAATAGTGTCCTTGTACTACCAACCTCACAACATGCACTGTCAGTAATAACCAGTCCTGTCAAACAGATTCTGCCTTTTTCTTTTTGCAACCAGAAACGGGGCCCCGATCAGGCTGGAAACCAAGGGAGCATGTGTAGTATTTATCTCTCTTCTCATTTCCACACTCTGCATTCAAATCCTGCCCTGAAACAAAAGCCAGTAGGCATGGACAGTGGTACATCTTCAGGAATTTACATGCCCAAATTTTGGATATAGAGTTACAATGCAGGAGACAGTTTTTCTGGAGTACCATCATCTTAAGTTCTCAACCTAGATCCATGTTTTGTGAGCAACAGCGTCAAGACCATCAGCACTTGGCAAGACAAGAGTACTCATGTTCAAGCAATTTATGAAGTCCTAAATGCTATTCAGAAACTGTGTGAAACCTCTTTCCAGAGGAAAGCTGAAAGAGAGAGCAGGGCTGTACCCTACGGCTAGTACAAGATCTTGTGAGCTGTGGCAGTGATCTCCTATGACAGTGCCACTAAAAAGGTGTAATGGGGAGAAAAGGCCATTTGAGAGGCAGGTAGCTTTACAGGGGAGCTGCTAAGGTCTATTTGTACTGCAACATCTATTATTTGACAAAGACTCTGTCTCTTGGAATAGTCAAGCAATGATTACCTATGCTTGTGAAATCACAGACTGTTGTGGAGGAGATACAAAGTGAACTGGGACTGTGGCTCTGAATAACTGCACCATTTCCTCACCAAAATCATCCCTCGCCCTCCTCCTCATGACTGCTTTTCAGTTTGAATGAAAAAAAGAGTCCCAATGAAGAATCTCCTACATAACAATGTGCAATTTTGGCCCTGTGAGCAGTCATTGACTCACTTAACTTTCTATTTTAAGTTCTCTTTAAGAACTTTTTGATTTTGATGGCTTGGAGGCAAAACAACTGTTTGCCCCCTAATCCCTTCCTCAGTTTTAGCTTTTGGAAAACCTGGAAACAAAACAAATAACCACGACCAGAAAATCCTTGTTATATTTAATGCTGAAACAATGGAGAAGTTGTGTTCCACATAAAGAGTTGCTATCAAGTAAAAAATAAATAAGTTAACAGGTTAAGGGGGAAAAGCACAGGTGAGTTTTGTTGTTTTTAAAGTGCACTGGTATCAGGCTCATAGCCCTTTAAAACTCAAATCCTGTTTATTCTGTGAACCAAGTTTGACTATTCAGTTTCTGAAAACGCAGCTACGGCTGCCCAACTTACGCAACAGCAAAGGATCCCACGTGCTTTCACTGGAGAACAGTTCAGCCAAGAACGATCAGCCTCACAGACCACAGCAAACAATCTTTCTGGACTGGGATAAGAGGAAATCGCATCTGTGCCCAGAGCAATTAAGTGAGGATTTACAATACTACTAAACATCAGTCAATCCAAATCAAAAAGGTATCTGAAAAGCCACAACATTTTCATCAGATTACCAGTCTCTGAAGAGTGATCAAGACAATATTATCTCAGATAATCACACTCTAAACAATATGTGTAGTACAAAACGTCTGCAGTCATACAGTCAATAATGCCCATCCTGTTTTACACGGATGTTTCATTTGGCAAAAACAGTGTGACATTTGTGCTGAACGGCAGGTTAAAAAGCAACTTAAGGCTCACGGTGAGCACTAGAGTCAACCTTCATCCAATATCAAAGCAAATAACACACTGACAGTAAAAACACAAGTTGTTTTCCACTGAATGAGATGGCAGCCAGAGAATTTCTTCTCTGCTCCACCCTCTGCAGTTTCAAGTAATAGGATAATACACTGATCAGAATTATCCAGATTCTACCACAGAGCATGAAAATGTCCATTCAGCCAAAAAGTTCTGCTTTTCAATGTGAAAATCCATGCTCTACCACTTTTTCAGGAGCTTATTTGGGCTTCCGTGTTGTCCCTCCACTTCACAGCACTGTTATGTTGACAGCTGTTCAAACAACATCTGGACACCCTCCTTTGTAGGACACTATAGTGCCATAGACTAAACATTCCCAGACAGGAACTGTAGGAGTGTGCATTGGGAAGGGGGGAACCCCACCCATTTAGTCTGATCGTTCAGACTGAAGTGACAGTTCTCACTTTAGCTGATAAGGCTTGCTTAAACCTTCTCTTCAGGTCCTGCATGTTGGGCGACTTTGGTCTTGGAATGAGAGAGGTTCTTCTCTTCTCTGGGGTGCTGACGGACGGTTGCTTGCAGACATCTTTACAGAGGCTGTGGAAAGCATTGAAGACCTCCTTGTAGTTCTCGCTGACGGACACTTCGTGGAAAGTACAGCCCAACATGCTGGCCAGCTGGAGTCCATGTTGGGGTTCGACCTCTTTAATATGAAGGAGGTCAGTCTTGTTGGCAATGACTACCACAGGCACTTTGTTCCCGGGGTGCAGCTGCCGTATGTGCTGGTGGAAGTGACTGAGCAGTTCATAACTCTTGTAGTCTGTGATTGAGAAGACTATCACCACGGCATCTGCCCACCGAATGCATCTGTTTAGCTGTTCGTTACAGTCCAGACTGTGTCCGTGGATCTGAAAAAGGGGATTGCAGGAAAGTTATGCGGTCGCAGAGGAAGATCCCAAATAGTTTGCAACCTTTATTGCACTCATGGGATGGTGGAGACATAGAGTCCTCAAAACCTTCATTCACATCCCTTCGTAAAGTTTGTTGATTCAGCTGCAGGAGGGGGGAGGGAACCTACACGGTTTTGAAATTTGCCATATTCGAGTGGAAAACTGACCTGAGCAGTTCTGTATTCAAAGGGGGGGGAAGAGACTTTGTGGTGCCACAGAATGGGAAATTAACTGGCTAGACAGCTCGTCTGGGGTGGGGCGGTGGGGAGCAAAGATATAAGCTGGAAGCATTTAGACTTGGAGAGCTGCCCAGTTCAGAAAGGCAAAATTTGACCTTATCCATGGCTATACATTCAAACTTTCCATAAGAGAAGATTAACTCCTAACAAATTTTAACGAATTCAACTGCCAGTTCTGTGGCTTTTTAAAGTTTCTATTGTCTGTGTTTATGAAACTAAAGTTTATTACGCTGCAGCAATAAAATCTCTCTCTAGATTTCCAACACACTTCGCTAGCACAATAAAAAAAACCCAAGTGTTCCCCCATCTGCCAAGGAACTGTTCCGCACACATTAGCAAGTAGATCTCTGTATAAGAAAACCAGCCCTCCCAAACAAGCCCTCTGTGTCTTGGACAAAACTTCCATTGAAAGAGTGAGTTGTTTTCTTTTACTGTCGGGGGACTATATACAGAGCATATATCAAGGCCTGACTGTTTATAACACAAGCGACTACCTCTCCTGCTCTTAGTACCAAAATGGGCAAGGGGAGAAGGTTCAGCTCTGCTGATTAAACCTGCAGTCCTAGGCGCACTTACTTTGAGTTGGATCCAGCCAGGGCTTTCTTTGTAGAAAAACCCAGTAGGAACTCATTTGCATATTAGGCCACACCCCCTGACATCAACACTGTTTTACAGGGCTTTTGTAGAAAGAACCCAGCAGGGACTCATTTGCATATTAGGCCACACCCCCTGACATCAACACTGTTTTACAGGGCTTTTGTAGAAAGAACCCAGCAGGGACTCATTTGCATATTAGGCCACACCCCTGACTACAAGCCAGCCGGAACTGCGTTCCTGTGCATTCCTGCACAAAAAAAGCCCTGTATCCAGCCAACTTTGTCACTCAATTTCCCCCAGTTCTCCTTTCTACAGCCCCTATTTCACATGGTTATTGACCATGCAGATCCTGTGATTCCCAGCACAGTCTTGTGCTGTCAAGGGACCCTTTCTCCCATTTTCACCAGTGGAAAAACTGATTGGATCCAGGCACGTGGGAGCAAGGTCCAGTGAATTCAGCGTGACTTCTCAGTAGACATGTATGGCATCATGCCACTGTAAGAGGTACCCAAAAACTGAAGCAGCATTTCAAATTGTGCGAGGTTCCACTCACCTGTACGCCTGGCGTATCCTGGACTTGTATTGCAAGCATCTCTCCATCAATTTCAATTTGCCTGCTGTACAGATTACCTAGCGACAGGAATAAATTTCATCACTCTAAATTCACAGATGAGCAGCTATAACGCGAACAATAGCTGTTAAGTGTAAATGCATTAACCTCCCACATATAGGACCAAATTAGCAACACAGATAACGGGGCCAAGACAAAGTGGTTTATGTAGGCTAGCTTGTAAATTTTAATTGTATAAGCAAGTTGGTAGTAACTGTTAGGAGCGAAAGGGTTTATGAGCTGTCTGGGGTCTTTTTACAGGAAATGCAAGGCATGCTCCAGCCAAAGTAAAAGCACTTGTAAGTCCAATTACTCTAGTGCCAGAGTTAAGTAGATGTTTAACCCTCCTATTCAAATATATAGGGGTTGGATCATTTCAGCTTTTCTGCTAGAGATAAAGGGAAGAGAAGAGACTCCTTTGAGCACAAAAAAAGGCTGTAGTGGGAATCATGGGACCTATATGGACAAAAGCCATACACAACAGGGGTTGCACTAAGGAGGAAAATTGGATGCGATTGCATGACAAAGCTGGTTGGATCCAACACAATGGCACAATCTGGCTGGGATATTCTCCACTCGTCTCCATCTTCTTCACCAGGAGGGCTTTTGCTTAAAAGTTCCCTACTAGCGGACCTGATGGTTTCAAGATACCAAAGGGGCATGTGCTGACTTGTTCCTGTCTGAAGCATAAGGACTTCTGGGGGAGCAATTTTTATGCAGTTGGCATTTTCTCAGGCCATTTGACTGACACAGCTCTACTCAATTTCTCTTAAATTGGACATGGGTTAAAAATAAACTTTACCGTTGCATGATATAAGGGGGTGGGGGCAGATGGTATCAAAGGTAGGTCTACGGCTCAGAGGTAAACTATCTACTTTGCATGGAGAAGATTCCAAGTTCAGTCCCCAGCATCTCCACTAAAAAGGATCAGGCGACAGCTGATGTGAAAGCCCTCTTCCTGGGACCTAGGATAGCTGCTGCCACTCAAAGTAGAGAGATAGGCCAGTAGACTGTCTCAGTATAAGGAAGCTTCATGTATCCATGGCATTTTCATCTAAGAGGTTTTTTAAAGTTTGTATGGCTGATTCCTGGTTATTTTTTTATTATCCACTGATCTGCTATAACCGGTGTTCTCTCTAAGCTGAATTAGTGTGAGCTAGCTCACAGGTTTTTTTAGCTTCTGGCTCACACATTTTTGTCATAGCTCAGGAAGGATGGCTCCTGAGCAAGTTAATTTATGCAGCAGTTCACAATTTTAATGGCTATAGCTCATGAAGTAGAATTTTTGCTCACAAGACTCCATAGCTTAGAGAGAATATTGGCTATAACTGGAAGTACACGCTTACTACTGCGCTGATGAATACATTGTATACATTCACATACATTTTACTATTTCACATACATTTGCTGGACTGGCCCATGCTCTGAACAGAACTAGAAATCTTCTTCCTTGAGTATATACATTACTATTTTGTCAATGTGATCTACAGGACATCTCAGGAGGTCCTCTTGTACTATCTTGCTTTTCCTGGGGCATAACAAAGCACTTTGGATTTAAATCCAAATTTGTTTCTACAACTAGTCCTGATCGCACATAAAGAGAGGAATGAAACTAGGTTATGGGGCTTAAAACCAGAATAATTCACTAGAATTAACTGTATTTTATAGTGCTAGGGTGGGAAGACGTGCGCCAGAATGGAAAACGAGAGAAAGACTTCCAACAGTCCAAGAATGCACGAGATCCGACTCCCCACTTTGGCCAAGATGAGAATATAGGTGACATAATGGCTTTCCCCAATGGTTAAAATAAGGGAGCCCGCGTATTCTTTTTGTTCTCTTACGATAAATAGCTTCCCCTAATGCTGTGCACAGCCTGGCAGACACTGAGGTTCCAGTGCCTGAGAGTGAGTCTTCCAATCACAGTCCTATTGTAGGATTTAGTTTTCAGGGAGTGAAAAGAGCAAAAAGCTCATTGGCCAGACCACAACACAATAACAACCTGTGAACACAAAAGCATGAAAGTTCCGTGCCAGCTCTTACCTGCATTGCGCTCGTAGTCCCCGATGAATCGCTTGGTGAGAAATCTCACCACTAGAGCTGTGAAGAACAGGAAAGGGGGCAGATTTAACATTAGGAGTACCACTGGGCACTAAAGATTATTTCACCAAGCCCATCCCCGCAGACCCAATGCACGTGAGCACAGAAAGCCGAGCATATCATTTCCTAATGCTGCATCATGCACAACAGCAACAACTAACAGATGAAGCTCAGGTGTCTGAAGAACTTTAGCTTTGAAGGGCGTTGCACTCTGGCTTGCTAGGCTGAAGTTTCTGGCTATAAAATGAAGTCCCCCACCTCCTTTCTTCCAAGGAATGGACAGACCTTTCAGCATCTTTCTAGGGACATTGCACTTGCAACCCTCAAACCCAAGAAACGATTCACTACCTTTAAATAATGCAAAGTGGTGCTTAGGCACAGAACCCAAATTCCCCAGGTACGGGAATGGGGATGGATGCCTGAGGAACAGCAAGCCACTGTACACACTCAGTCTCCAGTTCCAGTCTGGCAACTTTCTCTCTTGGAAAGAAAAGCTTTATTCAGAATGTAAGCGTTCGTGTGCTCTAAGCACACTTCATCAGACGAGGAATCAGGTAAAGTGAGCAGAGCTACACAGAGCTGGTAGGCAGTGGTTTAGAATGCAAAATGGTGGAAAATGTGTGCTTAAAGCACACGAAAGCTTACATTCTGAATAAAACTTTGTTGGTCTTAAAGGTGCAACTTGACTCCTACTTCATTCTACTGCTTGAGACCAACACCGCTGCCCACTTGGATCTATCTGGAAAGAAAAGCTGTTCTCCCTCTTTCCCCCTAGCGCGGATTGCAGCACTCCTAACCGGCCAGAGTTTCTCCAGTCTGAGTTGACTTTTAACGGGCTTGGGCTGGAGTAACACCGCGCAGGATCGCATTAGAAGCGCGGCTGGATCTGTGCCTCTCCCTAACCGCAGGCTCTTGCAAAGTTCTCCTGATCCCCATCCCATCTCCCTGCTTGGGGAGCGAGCGAATCCTTGGCACCATGGGCTGGGAGGGGGGCGGAGGGTCGATTCCCGATCCGGCTCCTGCCGTGGTCCACCCGGGCTCAAACCCCACCCAAGCAACCCCCCACCCTCTCCTACCTCCCCCCCCCTTTCTTCTGCCCCCGCGGACTCACCGGTCTTGCCCACGCCGCTGGCCCCCACCACGGCGATCTTGATGAGGCGGGGGCGTCCGGCGGTGCCCCCCAGCCCGCCGCTCTCTCCATGGGTGGCGGCGGTGCTTCCCGCCTGGGGGTACTCGGCGATGGTCCCCATGTTCTGGATGAGACGCATCGCAGCTGCCCCCACCCCGGGAGAGGCGAGCAGAGCTGCAAAGGCGCGGGGGACCCGGAGGGCTCGGCGAGGCTGCAGAGAAAAAGAAGAGCCCGCGCTGCCACGACCACGCGAAGAAACCGGCTTCTGCTCTGCTCTGCGCCGCCCCAGCGCGCCGGCGGTGCTTTTCTGGCCGCTCAAGCTCCGCCTCCGGGTTCCCGGGGAAAGCGCCTCCCCTCACCTAGGCGCGACCAATGGAGCCGCCGCGTCCTGCCGCCTTTGCCTTCCCTCGCCTACCAGCAGCTCCCAGTCTGGCCGACGGCTGAGCGCGCTTCCCTTGCTCTAGCTGCTGGAGCGGCCTCTCCAACCTGTTGTGGCTGGCTGGGCTGCCTGCCGCTTCATCCCTTTGGAGGGTGGGGGAGTGGGTGGGTAGGGGACACTGGGTGGCTCTCAGGTAGAGTTGCCAATCCCCAGGTGGGGGCAGGGGATCCCCGGTTTGGATGCCCTCCCCTCGCTTCAGGGTCATCAGAAAGCGGGGGAGGGGGGAAATGTCTGCTGGGTACTTCATTATTCCCTAGGTAGGCCGATTCTCATAGGGTATAACGGAGAATTGATTTGTGGGTGTCTGGGGAGGGGGCTGTTTTTTTAGGTAGAGATACCAAAATTTCAGCATAGCATTCAGTGCCTCTCCTCAAAACACCCTCCAAGTTTCAACAAGATTGGACCAGGGGATCTAATTCTATGAGCCCCAAAAGAAGGTGCCCCTATCCATTATTTCTAACGGAAGGAAGGCATCTAAAAGGTGTGCAGTCCCTTTAAATGTGATGGCCAGAACTCCCTTTGGAGTTCAATTATGCTTGTTACAACCGTTCTCCTGACCCAACCCCTAAAGTCTCCTGACTCCACCTCCAAAGTCCACTGATATTTCTTGAATTGGATTTGGCAACCCTACTCTCAGGGCCAGAATAAGAATGAGGCCAAGTAGGCCCCCACGCCTTTAGGGGCCCCGGGCTGACTCCCCCCACCACACACACCTGTTTTCCTCCTGCTTGCAGCCCTCCCAGCCTGCACACATAGCCAGCAACTGAGCTGCTCTTTGCTCGACTTGCCTGGTGCGGCTGCCACTGTTGCCATTGTCTCTCCCTGCCTCTCCCCCGCAGCTTTGTCAAAGGGGCTTTTGAGAAGGTGCCTGCAGGCTGAGGCAGGGGGTCGCAGGTGGTGGGTTTGCCGCTCCAACTCTGAGATAATTTGCGAGGGGGGGGGCTGAGGTTTTGACTGCTTAGGGGCCTCCGCAGGGTTTAATCCGGCACTGGTGGCCCTTCCCTCCTGCCCTCAGAGCAACTACCTGCATGGATCGGTTGCAGAAGGTCCGGAGTCACTCGCTCCCCACCCCCCCACTGTGCCCACGAACGAACACAAGCCCAGGCGCTTCTGCGTCCCCTTAAAAAGGCTGGTTCGTGTTTGGGTTCAGATTCCCAGTTTGCCCGAGAGAGCAGATGGCTGCAGGTTGTCAGTTCTCCCCTGATCACCGATGAGGGATGGCAGGGGGCGGTGGGGTTGCTAGAACCAGGATGGGGGATTCTTGGAGATTTTGGGGTGGAGAGGGACCTCAATAGGCTGCAATGCCATAGGCATCCTTTTTCTCTAGGGGAGATGATCTTTGGAGATGAGCTGTAATTCTGGGGGATCCCCAGGCCCCACCTGGAGGTTGGCATCCATATTTGCCACAACGAATTGCGGTAGAGGGAAAAAAATTGGATTAGTGAAATGAGACTTTTAAACTGGAGTGATGGGGATTATTGCACTGATTGTTATTATTGATGTTTCTTGGGTTCAAGCCTAGGTCTCAAATCACCTTGCTCCAAATTATTAAAACTCAAGATCTGCCACAAAGGGCATGCAGTCTTTATAAAAAAGACAAGGGAATTTTTTTTTTTGGGGGGGGGGGGGTGTTAATGTTCCTTGTTTTGGTTTCTAACTGTTCTGCTTCTGAATTCTGTGTTATGAGGAGAATGCCCATTGATAAAACATCCCACCTCATGTTGTTTGTTTGTGATTTTTACATATATTCTGACATATTAATAAACCGCTGCTCAAAAAGAATCTTAATATAACTGCATCAAGATTGCTTTTTTGCAGTGTTTTCCCAAAGCAGCAATGTGAACCTGAAGGAAGGACACAAATGACCCCCAAGGATCTGAAAGCTGAACCACTGAGAAGTAATAAAAACAAAAGATTATGAAATTGATTTCACATGTATTGATTTTCCAATGGAAACAAGACCAGAGAATCTGGAATTCCAAAAACCAAAAAGAAATGTTCATGCATTTAGAATTATCTCTAGAATGCAGATTGCTGTGGCCCCAGATAATAGTTGGTGAAAAGTGTGACTAGGGGTGTGATTCTTTGTGTGTGTGACTCAGTCCAAATTCTAAATACAGGGACCTGAATCCGGACTATTGTTTTTCAGGAGGGAAGAATTTCCACCTGCAGTGTACAATATTCTCTCCAAAAATACCCCCTGGAATCCAGTTCCTAGACTCCCCTGTCCCCCAACATCAGGATTTCAGAGGGGCATTCTGGGCTTCTTTGGAGAAGGAGCGAGAAAGACATCTTCCACACCAGAAATCCACAGAAATGCTAGTCTGGACTCTGGATCCAAGGCATTTACTTAGATAAATCTAACTGAAACTTTAGTCCCAAACTAGGGTTACACGGTCTCATAAATGAGATGTTAATACCCAACAGGTCTCTTTTCATCTTAGGAGTAAAGTGCAATAGTGTTGTGGGCATTAATAATCACAGCCACCACAAAGGCATTAAAGGTGTTTCCACACTAGTCAAATGTGGCAAAGTGACATCGTTTGTGCGCACCGTTATAATAGAGATTTCAGAGAACATTTGTCATCAGTCCACCATGCTACCATTCTTTCCTCATAATGGTACTGTTTGTTTTTAAAAGTTGATTTGTTGTTATTTACTGATTTATTTATTGCTTTTGTTCAAAGAGAAGCATGATTTCTGTGGTGCGTGGATGGTCTTTGTGCTACTACTTTGCCATGTTCTCAAGATGAAATATATTGGAAAGCATCGTTCTAGTTGTCACCTTTCAAACTGCTTGCCACAACTGCCTTTAAAAAAAAATTGGAACAAGCATACCATGCACCCATTGTTTCCACTGATGCAGTAAACAGAAGGGAAAGTGGATTCATGATCATAACAAGATGGGAAAATCCAGCATAGCGCAGGCAAATGATTTTGAAAGTGAAATATCCACCAGTGTGCAGTCCTCCAGTGAAAAAGAAGAAGACCACAGTTTTATATCCCGCCCTTCTCTCTGAATCAGACTCTCCGACAGGCTCACAATCTCCTTTATCTTCTTCCCCCACAACAGTCACCCTGTGAGGTAGGTGGGGCTGAGAGAGCTCTACAGCAGCTGCCTTTTCAAGGACAACTCTTGCAAGAGCTATGCCTGATCCAAGGCCCTTCCAGCAGGTGCAGGTGGAGGAGTGGGGAATCAAACCCGGTTCTCCGAGATAAGAGTCTGCACACTTAACCACTACACCACATACTGCTAATGCCAGAACAGCAACAACTTGATTGCAGAGAATGGCCCCACTGCGTGCCAAAATTCAGTGTTAGTCCCCAAAGAATGTGGCTGACCACTGGTGGAAATGGAATGCTGTACTTTGGTTCACCTCTCCTTCTTATGATTTTTTAACATGCAGTGTGCTTCTAGCATGGCACCTTAGATATTTTTTACTATACCTATTGAAGCCTGTTGCATGCTGCTGAAACACCTGTGTGTTTTTGTAAGAAAATATTTTATGCCCAGCCCTTTGATGCTTCAGAAAGATCAGCTGACATTTTTTGCTGTTCAGAATCTCCTGTCCTTTGCTAGAGCTTTGTTATTTAATTTTCGGCATTTGTTTTGATAGCTATCTAGATGGAGTATGTGCCAAGCGATTTCTTCTAACAGGCAGATTTTGAGCAGTGTCAAAATCATTTGTGCAATGCAGAATCGGTTCATAGAATCATAGAGTTGGAAGGGACCTCTAGGGTCATCTAGTCCAACCCCCTGCACAATGCAGGAAATTCACAAACACCTCCCCGCTAAATTCACAGGATCTTCATTGCTGTCAGATGGCCATCTAGCCTCTGTTTAAAAACCTCCAAGGAAGGAGAGCCCACCTCCTCCCGAGGAAGCCTGTTCCACTGAGGAATTGCTCTAACAGGAAGTTCTTCCTGATGTTGAGCCAGAAACTCTTTTGAATTAATTTCAACCCATTGGTTCTGGTCCTACCTTCCGGGGCGATGGAAAACAATTCCACACCATCCTCTATATGACAGCCCTTCAAGTACTTGAAGATGGTGATCATATCACCTCTCAGACGTCTCCTCTCCGGGCGAAACATCCCCAGGGGGGATGGGTTTGTGTGCAGTTGGGCACACGGGGTTTAACAAACAGCCGTGTTGTTTCTTTAAAAGAGATAGATGAGAACAAGCTAAAAAGAAATAGAAAGAGTAAATGAATTTCCTTTGAATCTTCATAACCTTATACTAATAGACAATTATGGGACTCATTACTTGTGTAGTAGACATTTGTTGAGTGAGTCATATTGAACTCTTCTTAAACTATATTATATATAAATCGTAATACAAAACAAACACAGATAAGCAGATAGATCAAGACGGGTAGCTGCATTAGTCTGTCTGTAGCAGCAGAAAAGAGTAGAGTCCAGAAGCACCTTAAGGAATAACAAAATTTGTGGTAGGGCAGGAACTTTCATGAGTCACTGCTCACTTCTTCAGATATTGAGTAGCGACTCACAAAAGCTCATACCCTACCACAAATGTTATCAGTTTTTAAGGGGCTACTGGACAGTTAAGAAGAGTCCATGGTTGTATTTATTTATTAAAATATTTCTACCACATGTCTCAAACTGGGTAACAAATCCAAATTTAAAACATACAAAGTACAATAAAATTCTAAATTCCTCTGTTATTTGCCTCTTCCTCCAACCTGCCTCTCTCTTTCTCTCTTCTCATTTCCCCTTCCCTCTTACTAGGGACAAAAAGTTGTGGAGGGTGTATGGCAGGGATGTCAAACATGTGGCCCAGGGGCCGAATTAGGCCCTCAGAGGGCTCCTATCATGCCCCCGAGTAAGTGGCTGTCATCTGCTTCCTTCTCCCTCTCTCTTGCTTCCTTCTACATAACAGCTTGCTTAGTAAGGCTTGCTCGATCGCACAGGAGCTACAGAGCAAAACCTCTATTTACTCCATTGGCTGAGGCTCCTCCCTTGGGGGGGGAAGGCAGAGCTTGTTTTTCAAGGCTCTTTCAATCACACAGCAGAGCTACTGAGCCAAGCCTCTCTTTCTTCCCCCTCCTGGTCCCCTGGGGAGGGAGGGAAGGAAGGAAGGACCCAGAGCTTCCTTGTTCAGTTCTCTGGATCCCATGGGAGAGAGACAAAGAAAGCACCTTTAATATCAACAGATGCTAATGTTTTAAGTTTAAAAAAAAAAAATCTTTAATAGTGTTTGTCCGTATCCTTTGTAAAAGTGTATATCTCTGCTACCTAATCTTAAATAGGTATACACATGGCCTGGCCCAACCTGGCATGGCCTGGCCCAACAAGGCCTCATGTATATCAGATCCGGCCCTCATAACAAATGAGTTTGACACCACGGGGGGCTGTGCATCAGCTGCTTTTAAGAAAGATTACTTAGAATAATACTGATTCCTAGATCATCCCTCCTATGTCCTTGCTTTCTTGGGGCGGCGGGGGGGGGGGGCACTTCTGACAGTCTGCAGTTCTATACATAACAAACACATGAAACAAAGTCCAAGCCTGCCTACAACGTAACAGGACAGTTCCTCAGCTCACCTTGCCTAAGGTGATGTGGATCAGCTAACCGTGGGGCAAAGCTACTAATAGAGAAGGTAGATTTGCTGCTTTGGCAAAAAGCCGCTTCGTTTTAAGCAAGTGTGGAATAAAAAGGAAGAGAAGGAGCCAGGGCTGAAAAGAAATTAACTACAAATGAAAACGACTGCTTTATACTGGGGAAGATCAGTTAGTCAGCAACATAGAAACTTATTGCAGAAGATAGGATCTTCATTATGAGAAGAAAGAAGGGTGCATGCGTATACACACACACACACACACACACAAGCCAGTTGGCTTCTCTAGCAGTCTAATAGCAGGCCTATTTGCTCTTTCCACAAGAAAGACTGACTAATGTTCTGCAGATACGTTAAGATTTTATCACTTCTTAAAGCTTTTGTGGTTCCGCCCCCCTTTCCAATTTTCCTTCTTACATAACACACATATGCAGGGCAAAGGAGCGGTGTTTTCTTCTGCTCAAGGCAGCCCATGTGCCATTTTCATTGCGTTATTTATTTAATGCCTCTCCTGTCTTGCCAAGAACACTTGGGGTAGGTTTTATATACTTAGAAGGCTTGGGTTTTGTGTGTTTTGAAGCATCAGCAAGAAAAAATGCCCCATGTTCTAAGAACTTAAAAATGTTCCCTTAATTTTTTCCCATCCTTTCTCCAAGGAGTTCACGGTGACATGCATGGATCCTTTTTAGGGCTGCCAACTTAGTTGGGCAACACCTGGAGATTTGGGGGAGGAAGCCTCGGATGGGTAAGGTTTGGAGAGGAGAGGAATCTTGGCAGGGTATAATGGCTTAGAGGCCACCCTCCAAAGGAGCCATTTTTTCCCAGGGAAACTGATCACTGTAGTCTGCAGATACGTTGTAATTCCAAGAGATCTCCAGCCCCAGCCTGGAGACTGTCAACTCTAATTGCCTTTCCCAGCTCCATTTTTATCCCCACAACCACCCTCTGAGCTAAATTGTGTTGAGGGACTGATCCATTGGATTAAAGTTTTAGCCCTACAAAAAATGCCAATAATAATGTGGTGCAGTAGTTTAGAAAGCACTGGCATTAGGTACAAATTCAGAATTCATCAGTAATCTAGTGTCATAGTTTGGACTAGAACAGGGATGGCCGAGCTTGCTTAATGTAAGAGCCATATAGAATAAATGTCAGATGTGTGAGAGCCACAAGACATGAATGTCAGAGGAAGGGAGGGAGGAAGGGAGGGAGGAAGGGAGGAAGGAAGGAAGGAAGGAAGGAAGGAAGGAAGGAAGGAAGGAAGGAAGGAAGGAAGGAAACTTTAATTTTAAATGCATTCTCCAAGCTGCACGTTGGCTTGGCTTGGAGAAATTATTGAAAGAGAGAAATGCCTTCTCCAAGTTGATCGATGGGGTGATGGGGGCTTTAAGAGCCACAGAATGTGTGGGAAAGAGCCACACATGGCCCTTGAGCCACAGTTTGGCCACCCCTGGACTAGAAGCATTTGGTCCCCATTTCATGTGGTCCCCAGAGGACAAGCAGTTTCAGTCAAAAACACCAACCCAGAATCAACCAGGTTGTTCTTCCCACATTACTGGGAGTCAGACCTGAGTGCCTAACCTTTGTATACATAGTGAGGGGAGGGGATGTTACAAAGTAGGGTTGCCAGGTCCCCCTGGCCACTGGCAGGGGATGGGGGAAGCACTGCCAGATCCTGGAGGTTTGGTGATGGAGCCTGGGGAAGCCAAGGGACCTCAGTGGGGTACAATTCCAAAGCATCTGTTTTCTCCAAGGGAAATGCTCTCTAGTCTGAAGATGAGCTATAATTCCCGGGGATCTCCAGGTTCTACCTAGAGACTGGCATTTCTCCTACAAAGGTAGTTAGGTAGCTATTAAATACTATTAGAGTTTTTAAGGACATGAGTGATATGCAGTTTTCCATTACTCTCAGTATTTACCCTCTCCTAAAATAAGTACATCATTTCATAGAGCCCCGTGGCACAGAGTGTTAAAACTGCAATACTGCAGTCCTAAGCTCTGCTCATGACCCGAGTTCGATCCCCGGTGGAAGCTGGGTTTTCAGGTAGCCGGCTCGAGGTTGACTCAGCCTTTCATCCTTCCAAGGTCGGTAAAATGAGTATCCAGCTTGCTGGGGGGAAAGTGTAGATGACTGGGGAAAGCAATGGCAAACCACCCCAGAAACAGTCTGCCGTGAAAACGTTGTGAAAGCAACGTCACCCCAGAGTAGGAAACGACTGGTGCTAGCACAGGGGATCTTTCATTCCTTTCCTTTTCCATTTCATAGCTGACCTGAGGATGAACTATATGACACATTAAGTCTGTTTATACATTTTAAAAATGAATTTAGTGCAGGTGGTCAAGAAGTAGCATGCTATCTCAAGATCTATAATAAGATCTGCAAAGGGGGGGGAAATACAGGAGGAGGTTTCAAACAGAGTTTATGCCAAAAAACCAACTCTTCACTGTAGAGGGAACGTATTTGAGGAAGAACTTGCTTCCTGCCAGAAGACATCAAGCAGACATTAAAAGCATTCTCTGTCTCTCCAGATAACTTCATTCGCTCTTTCTAGTCTCTGCACCATAATCACTTCCATATATAAGAGCCTTCTTTGTTACAAGAAAGTATCATAACCTAATCCTAACATAACCAGAACAAAGGGAAAAGGCAAATCTTCTTATGGCAAAAGCCTTCTCATAACTCTTTGCAAAAGCAGGAGCAGAGGGGGGGACATTAATACTGGGGCAATGGAACTTCAACTAGGGCATTGGTGTTGGTGGAGCTATAGTTAGGTTTTAGCCTCGTTTAATTTCTTTAAATTGAAACATATTAGAGATAGGTGAACTCTGATAATTCAGCATTTGAAATAGTCTGTTAAAACTGGGATTTTAAGAAAATTAAGAACATAAGAGAAGCCATGTTGGATCAGGTCAATTGCCCACCCAGTCCAACACTCTGTCTCACACAGTGGCCAAAACCCAGGTGCCACCAGGAGGCCCATCAGTGGGATCAGACTCCAGAAGCCTAGGGCCTAGTAGTGAGGCCCAGAGACATTTCATGGTGATAAAACAATGGAAATATATTTTATTATTCTGGGAATGATATGATTTGAGTTGTGCATCAGCACTGGATTAATTTATATTAGCCCGTTGAGAGTTTTCTGCGAGCAACAGGATGGTGAGGTAAAAGCATTTCCACCATTTATTCCAAAAGATGCACCTTGAAACAGGAGCAAGGATGTTTCATACCAGAGATAATGTAGAAAGAGTTGTGGTTCAGCTTTGTATACTGTTACCAAACACAATCCAGGTTGCTCAGAGCAGCAAGTCACACCACACACCACAGCACAAAACAAAGTCTTTGAGATCAACAACCTGTTTGAATTTCTGCCTGGCTTCACTGATTTTCCTCCCAAAGAGACGCTTCATGCAGTTACTGAAAATCTTCTTTGTACTGACTTTAGTCTGTCAGTCATCTTTCTCTTTCCCCCACCTCATATAAAAGATCTGGAGCAAAGGAATGCTTCAGATGTTCACTTGACATTTTATGTGCACATGACCTTTTTTTGTGCTTCAGAACACTCATGCCTTCTGCACTAAGCTTTCCACATATTCATATTTCAAAATCATTAACCTCACACAGTCTACAGTTCTATGCTATTCTCCCTGCTCCTGAAACTATCCTCTTCTGTTATGAGAAATGCCAGAGCGGGTGATTTTGATACATTATTTAAGACAGACAGTGCTCAATGTAATCAGTGTAAAACAAGAATCGAAACTAGTATACCAAGAGGAACAAGAAAATTGTTAGAAGCTAAAAGATTAGGATTCGAGGACTTGATGGCATGTTTTCCCTGCGTTTTTCCCTGAGGTTGAGTGAAAGACAAGTTCTGCAAACCCCATGTTCTTCCCAGGTATATGGAGGTTTAATTTTGATTGGAACCATGGTGCATGAGGAAACAGAGACTAGATTTTTGCCCTGTGCCATTTCCTAGCCTCAAAAGGCCAGGAGGTTTTGTACCCTGCCCTTCACTACCCAAAGGAGACTTGGAGCAGTTTACAATTACCTTCCCTTCTTCTCCCCATAAAAGACACTCTGTGAGGTAGATGGGGCTGAGAGAGTTCTGAGAGAACCATGACTGACCCAAGGATACCCAGCTGGCTGCATGTGGAGAAATGAGGAATCACATCTGGTTCTCCAGATTAAAGTCTGCCATTCTTAACCACTACACCAAGATGGCTCTCAGATTGGAGTTTGCATGTTGGTTCTCCTACTGAAGCAACTAGTAGTCTCCTAAGGCTATTTAAAATGTGTAAAATAGCTCAAGGGGGAGGTCTGCTGTAAACACCTCTTCCCTGCATGTAGGTGTCCTGTGAGTGTCAATGTTTTGTCATTTAAGGAGAGGCAGCACATGGTGTAGTTTGACCGCAATGGTCTCTACCACAGCCTTCTACTGACAAACGGAACCAAAGCGGCCTTCTAAATGCAGCTATTTCATATGATACATGAGGTGAGCAGGGATGAAAAAAATAACTTTTTAATCACAACTAGGAATAGGAGACAGAAGAAAATTCAGTGAAGAGGCTTAAAGCTATTTACAATTAACATACAGCTTTTGCTGTGCTCATTAAGGGATAATGTTTTGGTTGTGAACTGCTGGGTGTGCAGAACACTTATCTGTCAAGGTTTATTTCTGAGGTGAGTATTGGCCTTCCCTTAACCTCTGGATTCTTGCAGTGTAAACATAAGCTTCTCTCAGAAACCACAATTGTTTTTAGCAGGTTTCCCTCAGAAACTGAGCCCTGGTACAGAATGATACAGCAACTGCTAGTGAGGCATCAGTCTGGGAGATGAGGCAGAATGGGGAAGCACAGGTGGCAAGAAGACAGGCAGGAAGAGCACACAGGTGAAGAGCAAAATGGCACCAGAGCAGAGGGAGAGAAAATGAGGGTTGGTAGGAGAAGCAAAGGGGGGGGGAAGGTGAGGGAAAGAGATCCCCCTCCCCAGCATCCTTGGGGTGCTGTAGATTCTAAACAATGACTTTGAACACCCCCCACCCCAAAATCCCTTTGTTTATTTTTCCTCTGCTGAGTCTGCATATACTCTTCCATCTGAATCATATTTTGTGACGCCTGACACATATTTGTTTATGGCTTAAAATTCTAATGAAATCTGCTCAGCTGCTGCAACGCTGAAAAAAGTTCCAGCAGCTCCACAGGCTGGGCATTTGTAGTCATAATTCAAGTCAAGAACTTTCCTTTGAAGTTTTAACCCCTGTTCTGTGAACAGATTACATGTAGTTGAAATCATATTTCATTTGTGTTCCACTCACCCTGCTAATCATATAAACACAGTTTGAGCTGGAAGCTGCAGGCCATGACAGCTTCTGTGATCTGCTAAATCCATTTTGGAGTCGGAGGTGATTACAAACACCTATACCGTTTTCGCACACAGCTTACCTCGCAGTCACAATCCTGTTCCCTCCGCAGCGTCCAGTTGGATTTCCCACCATCTGCACCGAAGTTACAGGAAGTGCCGCAGCTTCTGCGTAGCAAACGTAAACCGCTAAAACCCAGTTTAGAGTGTTTGTAGCAGCAGAAAAGAGCAAGAGTCCAGTAGTACCTTAAAAACTAACAAAATCTGTGACAACGTATCAGGGCCAGATCTAGGGGGAGCAGAGGGGGGTGCTTGCCCCGAGCGTCGACAGAGGGGGGACACCAAATTGGGTATGAAGTCCATTGTATTCTATGGGACCATAAGATAGAATGGCCCATAAGGCGGCATCATTTTTTAATTTTGCCCCCCCCCCTCAAAAACATGTAGATCCGGTCCTGCAATGTATGAGCTTTCATGAGTCACTGCTCATGAGATCTGCGGAATTAACTCATTTTCTAATCACAACTGCAAGATTAGTAATAGCCTCTCATTGGGTTGACAAATATATACCCACCATTGAAGCATGGCAACAAAACGCCTGGGAAACATTCATATTATGCAAGATAGCTTATAACGCTTATGACATTACATATGGCCAATATGAACATCACATAATATCTGTGTGGTACCCTTTAGCCACATGCTTTACCGAGAATGGTGTTATCCCGAATAATCAATATTATAGGAAGTTAATATATTTTTGACATTCAGTATATCATCATGTTTTATGTAAGTCAGGATGGCAATTTGTTTTGGATGTGTAAAGCAAATATAAGTTTTGTATGCTCTATCTATTGTCTAACTATGTAATGAATGTAAAGTACATTTGAAGTATCAATAAAATTGTTTTATTTGTAAAAAAAATAAATGAGTCACTGCTCACTTTTTGAGTGGTGATTCACAAAAGCCACAAATTTTGTTAGTCTTTAGTAGGGTTGCTCAGTCCTACTCAAGAAATATCTGGGGACTTTGGGGGGCGGAACCAGGTGACTGTGGGGGAGGAGCCAGGAGCAAGGGTATGACAAGCATGATTGAATTCTGAAGAGAGTTCTGGCAATCACATTTAAAGGGACCATACACCTTTTAAATGCCTTCCCTCCATTTGGAAATAATGAAGGATAAGGGCACATTCTTTGGGGGCTCATAGAATTGGACCCCCTGTTTTAATCTTTTTGAAACTTGGAGTGTTTTTGAGGAGAGGCACTGGATGCCATGCTCAAAAAAACCAGCTCCCCCAGATACTAACAGATCAATTCTCCATTATACCCTATGGAAATTGGTCTCCATAAGAAATAGTGGAGTGCCCATCAGACATCCCCCCCCCTCTGCTTTCTGATAACCCTGAAGCAGAGGGAGGCCATCCAAACCAAGGATCCCCTGCCCCGACCTGAGGTTTGGCAACTCTAGTAAAGTGCCACCAGAGTCTTGCTCTTTTCTATTATTTCAGGCAATTACTTGCTCATAATACGGAAGCTTACAGATCAAAAATATTCCGCATTCTTGATTTAAAAATGTGAAAGTGAAGCAACCCGCAGCACCTAGCCCAAGAGTAACAAGCCAAGCTTTAATGGGATTAAGCAGCAGACACAGTAATTAGGCCCAGGGAAGCTGCGAACTGCATTGTGTGTCAAGCATGTTTGGGTTCCATAAGTCCTTCAAATAATTGTGATGAAATTGTCCCTGGGAGAGGGACGGGAGAGACATGAGTCATACAATCTCCTATAGCTTGAAAAGTGTACGGAGTTTCAGGGGGAGGGGAGAAAAAAGCATACCCAAAAATAGAAGTAAAAGAATCCCTGCTTCTGGAGGAATTACAGATTCCAAGTACCAAAAACACAAAGGTTGGAATGCCAGGTCATCTCTGCAGAGAGTGAAGTGTGAAAGCGCATTTTGTCTGGAATGTAAATCTAGATATTCCCAACCGAGCTTTAAGGAATTCAAAATGTATTTCCCATTTGACATGGTTTTGCAGCCTTCCCCTTTATCATAATGTTCATCGTTTTTTAATAAGGACTCAGAGACGACTTGCACAGTGCTGACAATAGAATGAGCTCCAGTCATTACGATGCATGGATTTCAACAAGCGCTCCCGTCCTTTCCTTTGAATGTCATCCTGGGTGGAATAGCTGAGAGGGCACTTTTTGTTACATGGCTTTGTGATCCAAATGGTATAGATGCAAAAATAAAGCTCTTCATTTTAACATGCGGCTAGAGTCACTTTATTTTAACAAATGACCTGATGTTGCAATGAGTAGCCACAGTAATGAATTAATTTGGGCTGCAGTATTGGACCCAGTAACATCCTCTGAGACCCACTGAAGTGATTCACCATTATTGGATAAACTCAGGGGTGGTGTTGTGTCTGGCGTTCGTCCCGGAAAGTACAGCACAGTGCACCTGTGGGCGGTGCCTGGAAGGGACGAACGCAGCCCGCCTATGACGATCAGTAGCAGGAAGTTTAACCGGCCAGGTTTGGACCTGACCAGGAAGAAGGTTGTTCCGGGAAATGTATATAACGGGGGACCTAGACCCGCCATGTTGTCTTTGTGATGTACTCGCTAATAAAGCATGTTGCCATCTGAATGTCTCCAACCTCAGTACATTACACTGGCAACGAAGGTGGGATACCGGTAAGCAGAGAGCAGCCTACAGCCTACAGCGCCCCGAGCTCTAGTGCTTCCATGGCCAAGGCCATGGCTACTGCTCCCGGACAAACCCTACTGGCATTTGACGTCACCCGGTCCAATTTATGGGAATCATGGGTGGACCAAATCAACTACTATATAGAGCTGCACAAAAGAAGGCGCTCCTCCTGAGCTTGTGTGGGATGGAGACCATCCAGCTGATCACTCATCACGCCAATCACCCTCGCGAGGGCCACCTATGATCAACTGGTCAAGGCAATGATGAACCACATGGCGCCACAGCCATCCCGTCTCACACGCAGGCACGCGTTCTACACGAGACAGCAGAGACAAGCTGAGTCCACCGCCGAGTATCTTGCAGAGCTCCGTGGATTAGCCCTGAGATGCAATTTCACGGGGGACCTGAAAGAGATCCTGCTGGACCGATTCGCAGTTGGCTTCCGGGAGGAGAAAATGCGCCGAAGGTTGCTAGCATACAAGGACAAAGACATTGACCTCGCGAAAGCGCTCCAACAGGCTACCACCTTTGAACAGACACACACTAGCCCTTCCATGAACCAGGCTACCACTGCCTCGATGTCGGACAGTTCCGATGAAGAAGGGGCACACCAGCTTTGCTGCCAGCCATGCAGCGGGCTGAAAACACCAAGCCAACCCCGGGCAGCGGAGAAGCCAAGCACCAAGTGTGCCAGCTGTGGGAACCCACACGAGTGCAGAGACTGCCCCTGCCGTAACACAGACTGCAGAAGCTGCGGAAAAGTGGGCCACATCGCCCAAACTTGCAGGGCCAGAACCAACAGCAGGCCTCAGTCTGCACACCACGGCAGACACGCACACGACGGCCGCAAACAGCATCCAGGTAATGAACTTGTCCCAGGACACCCCCGACAAGGTCAAAGTGCAGGTCTTGATCGAGCGGGGTCCCTGCCTGATGGAATTGGACACGGGATCCTCCATCTCCATTATTTCGGAGGAGACCCTCAGTAAACTCTGCCCCCACAACCGGCTGGCCCTGCAGCCCGTGGAGTTCATATTGCGGGACTATCAAAAGAATTCAGTGCAGATCATGGGGTGCGCCAGAGTTAGGGTGGCGTTTAAAAATTTTAAAAGAGCCCTGGACACACTTGTGGTAAAGCGCCGGCTCACCACCCTATTGGGATTGGCTTGGTTTAAGTACTGGGCATCAAAATTATAGGGGCGGACCACATACAGGCTCACAATTTCGACCAAGTGTGCCGGAAGTTCCCAGAAGTATTCGATGGGGCTCTGGGAACATACAAGGGGCTACCTATTGTGTTGCAGCTGGACCTCACGGTTAGGCCCTTAAGGTTGAAGGCTTGGTGGGTTCCGTTTGCACTTAAGCCAAAAATCAAAGCTGAACTGGACTGCCTCGTGGCCCAGGGGGTGCTAGAGCCCGTCTCCCACACCACTTGGGAAACCCCCATAGTCACCCCAGTCGAACGGGACGTGCGCATCTATGCAGACTACAAATGCACAATTAATAAAGCACTACAGGACCACCCATACCCCGTCCCGGTGGTCAGCCATGTCCTCGACTCCCTGGCCGGTTCAAAGATTTTCGGGAAGTTGGATTTGATCCAAGCATACCAACAACTTCCGGTGGATGAGCAAACGGCTAAGGCCCAGACCATGGTTATGCACCGGGGTGCTTTCAAGGTGCGGAGGCTACAATTTGGGGTCAGCGTGGCTCTGGGAATTTTCCAAAGCTTAATGGACTCTCTCCTTAAAGGGATTTCCGGAGTACAACCCTTTTTTGATGACGTTTTGATAGCGGCACCCGATGCCAACGAGTTCCACCACCACCTTCGAGAGGTGCTCTGCCATTTCCAGAATGCTGGTCTCAAGGTGAAGTGGGAGAAGTGCTTGCTTGGGGTGCCAAGGGTGGAGTTCCTGGGGTTTGCGGTGGACACCACAGGAATTCACCCAACAGCCGACAAGATCAGGGCAATAGTACAGGCCCCAGCCCTCACGTGCAAGGCAGAGCTACAAAGTTTTGGGGGGCTCCTGAACTTTTACCACTGATTCTTACCACACAAAGCAGCCCTGGCCGAACCCCTACACAGACTCCTAGATAAGGGCACCCCATGGGTCTGGAGAAAAAAGCAGGCCCCGGCCTTCCAGGCAGTCAAGGACAACTTGGTTTCAAATGAGGTACTCCACCATTTTGACGAGTCCCTCCCCGTGATTTTAGCATGCGATGCTTCCCCTTACGGAGTGGGCGCCGTCCTGGGCCACCAACTCCCAGATGGGAGAGAGGTCCCCGTGGTTTATTACTATCGTACTTTGACCCAGGCTGAGCGCAACTATGCCCAAATAGATAAGGAGTCATTGGCAATCGTGGCGGGCGTATACAAATTCAATGACTACCTGTATGGTAGGCATTTCACGATTGCCACAAGCCATTGCTAGGCCTACTTGCCGCAGACCGCCAGACACCGCAGATCCTGTCACAACGGGTCCTGCGGTGAAACGAGTTCCTTAACTCACACGCCTACAAGCTCATCTACCGCCCTGGTAAGGCAATGGACCATGCAGATGCCCTCAGCCGCCTTCCGCTACCGGAGATGGACCCAGATCCAGCCCCAGCCCACCACGTGATGCTCCTGGAGTCACTACTGGAGCGGCCCCTCCATGCAGCAGAGGTAGCCAGGTCCACGGGCAAAGACCGCATCCTTGCACGCATTGCGGACTGAGTGGGGAGGGGTTGGCCAATTCAGACTGTTTGCTTCCCGCCAGGAAGAACTTTCCTTACACAAAGGGTGTATTCTTTGGGGCAGCAGGGTGGTGGTCCCTCCCCCACTCCAGAAGCAAGTGCTCGAAGCCTTGCATAAGACGCACCCAGAGATAGTGTATATGAAAGCTCTGGCGCAGAGCTATGTATGGTGGCCGGGAATGGATGAAGAGATAGAGGGGTGGGTTAGGAGGTGCCTGCCCTGGCAAGAGTTCCAGCCAAATCTGCCCGGCGCCCCCGTTCACCACTGGGAATCCAATTGGGTGCCGTGGTCCCGGCTACACTTAGACTTTGCAGGGCCATACCAGGGGCAAATATTCTTTATCTTGGTGGATGCTTATATGAAGTGGCTGGAGGTCATCCCAGTTGCTTCCAACTCCACCGCAGCGTCAGTCAGAGCCTTACGGAGGGTTTTTTGCACTCACGGAATCCTGGACACCGTAGTGACAGACAACAGCACCACGTTTACCTCCCGGGAGTTCCAGGAATTCCTAAATAGGTACCTCATCCACCACATACGGTCCGCTCCCTTTCACCGGCCACTAACGGCCAAGCAGAGCGCATGGTTCACACAACCAAGGAGGCCCTGGATTGCATAGTCCGAGGGGATTGGGATCACCGACTGTCCACCTTCCTGTTTGGGAACAGGATCAACCCCAACCCGGCTACAGGCATAAGCCCTGCCGAGTTACTCATGGGCAGGCGGTTAACCACCCGGCTCGATAGGTTACACCCCAACCGGGCCCCGGACCTTCGCACCTCCCCCGAGACCAGGGAGGCCACTAGGGAGTTCTTTCCAGGGGATCCGGTCTATGCCAAGAACTTTGTAGGAGAACAGGAGTGGATATCAGCTCGGGTGCTGTGGCTCACCGGGTTTCGCTCATACGAGGTCTTGTCGGAAGGGGGGCAACTCCTCTGCAGACACATAGACCAACTCCGCTGCCGCACCCTGCCGGAGAAACCGGCAGGGTCAGGGGGAGTGGGG
This sequence comes from Heteronotia binoei, assembly GCF_032191835.1. Taxonomy (NCBI): domain Eukaryota; kingdom Metazoa; phylum Chordata; class Lepidosauria; order Squamata; family Gekkonidae; genus Heteronotia; species Heteronotia binoei. Next base: position 27,593,190 of record NC_083231.1, on the reverse strand, counting down.
AACAGGGAGAGCATAGAGCCACTGCAAGAAGCAACCCTGCCGAGCTTGCCAGGTTCGCTGGCAGAGGAGCAGTACAGGGCGGGGGAGATACCTCTGCAGGCTCGAGACAACGGTCTGCCGACCATGGCTCAAAGTGAGGAACCAGCGGTTACAGAACCCCAGGCAGCAGCCCCAGCTCCCAAGATCAAACCTCGGCAGTCACTCAGAGAGCGGCAGCCGCCCACTCATTTGAAAGACTATGTATCTTGAACTAGGGGGGGAGGAGTGTTGTGTCTGGCGTTCATCCCAGAAAGTACAACACAGCACACCTGTGGGCGGTGCCTGGAAGGGACAAACGCAGCTCGCCTGTGACGATCAGCAACAAGAAGTTTAACTGGCCAGGATTGGACCTGACCAAGAAGAAGGTTGTTCCAGGAAATGTATATAACAGGGGACCAGGCCCTGGCATGTTGTCTTTGTGATGTACTTGCTAATAAAGCATCTGAACGTCTCCAACCTCAGTACATTACAGGTGGAATTCTATCAGGAGCTCCTTTGCATATTAGGCCACACACCCCTGTTGTAGCCAATCCTCCAAGAGCTTACAAGGGTCTTTTTTGTAAGCTCTTGGAGGATTGGCTACATCAGGGGTGTGTGGCCTAATATGCAAAGGAGCTCCTGATAGAATTCCACCCCTGGATAAACGCATAAGCAAGTTTCAACTCTGAGATGTATGGCAGGCTGTCTGAGGGAAGGAAACCCAGCATCTGTATCTTCATGCATTCTGAGAAAGGTCGGCTGCTGGCAGCCATGATCCTCCTGACACCAGCCTAGCCAACATGGTGAAGGGAGAGTTAAAATTAATGTTACAACAAAACCACTAGGATTAATAACAAAATGGGGGGAATGTTTTTAAAAGGCTTAATATGGAAACAAACAAAGCCTGTGCACGTTCTTATAAACCATCAAGCTGGATTCATATCCATAAGGTACCTAGACAGGTAAGGTTACCTGCCCCCCTGACCACTGGTGGGAGGCAGGGTTGTCAGTTCCAGGTAGAGGTGCCAGACTCCAGGTGGGGCCTGGAGATCTCCTGCTTTTACAACTGATCTCCAGCTGGCAGAAATCAGCTCCCCTGGAGGAAATGGTTGCTTTGAAGGTTGGACTCTATGTTACTACCATGCTGAGGCCCCTCCCCTTCCCAAACCCCGCCCTCTCCTGGACCCACCCTCAAAGTCCCCAGGTATTGTTCAACACAGTCCTGGTAAGCCTAATTCCAGGTTGGGAAACTCCTGGAAATTTGGGGATAGAGCCTGGGGGAGGACAGGGACCTCAGTGCAGAGCTGTACAGTACCATCTAGCTCAGCCTCCAAAGCCTCCATTTTCTCCAGATCTCTGTAGTCTGTGGAGGAGCTGTAATTCCAAGGGATCCCCAGGTCTCACCTGGAGGCTGGCATCCCTAAGGGCAGGAAGGCACCACAGATCAGCAACTCTGTACTGCACCCTAACAATGATGCAAAACTTTGGGGGTGACAGGTACCATTTCCAGAGGAAGAACTGACCTCTGTCCCCCAACCCCCCAGTTAATCCGCAAACTATTATGGAACTTTTCCACATGGGTCGTTTGTTCTGGGTTCTGTACTGTTTTCCCCTGCTTCCCCATAGCACTGAGGTGCATTCACACATCTCCCAGGCAATGGTTCCCTCTAAACTGAGTTTAGTGTGAACTAGCTGACAGTTTTTTAGCCTCTGGCTCACTCATTTTTGTCATTTGAGGAAATATGGCCCCAGAGCGAACTAATTTATGCAGTAGCTCACAACTTTAATGCCAGTAGTTCCCAAAGCAGAATTCTTGCTCACAAGACTCCACAGCTTAGAGGGAGTGTTGCTCACGGGTTTTCTCCATCTCTGCTGCAAAGTCTTTGGAACAATGACAGCAAAGCCCTGAACAAAAGACCATCCCTGTTCACCAGGGCTTTTTTTGAGCAAGAAAGCCAGGAACACAGTTCCCGCTGGCTTGATGTCAGGGGGTGTGGCCTAATATGCAAATGAGTTCCTGCTGGGCTTTTTACTGCTGCTCACTATAGCAAAGGACACATGGCACAAGAGAGAGATATATGCCCCAATATGAACAGGACTGCTTGCCAGCCTACGTCAGCAATGTCCTGCGGGCCAGACTGGACAATTGTAGGCCCAGTTGCTAGCACAATCCAGCCTTTTGGGACTTCAGGAATCTTTTATTAGACTTGGTGACCAAAGTAACAGCATCTAAGATTCAGTATCCATAGACATAGACATAATACAAGATGCTTTGTGTGCAGTTTTGAAGCATCTGTGAACAAGCGTACAAACAGTGGGAGTTGTATTTAACATCCATAAGATTCACCTTTTGAACAGCTTGCAGTTTATTTGGGGTGTCGCTTTGTGAAGATGCAGAGCTGGTTGGGGAAATGGGTTTATTGAATGTACCTTCCTTTCAAAAGAGTCTTTAGAACTGCTTGAGGCTTGCTAATGAGCTTGCTGTGAGGTTTGCAGTATCCTAAAATAAGCATAGTAGCAAAAAAGAATTAAAGATGCTAGGGAATGGCTGACTATACCTTTGATTTCCAAAATATTTGAATCTATAGAAGGCAACTTTTGATGCTTTTGGCTCCCTTGTCCATAGCCCCCCCCTTCAGATGATAAATTATGAGAGTTTATAGGGAAAGAGTTATCTAAAGATCTGAGATCTGTGTGGCATTTGACATTAATAAATTTTAAATGGATTAGTGTACTATTTTTTAATGACCAAGGATATTTTAATCCAGGCTGGGCAGGGCAGAGGGGAACAGACAAATGTCTGCTCTGATTTTCAGGTGAGCTACCATATTAAATTACAGTTAATATGTAAATAGCAAATAGAAATCTGATAAGATTATACAGGAGGAATTGGTATAATATCAGAACAATTCCAATTATGATGCTCCTTTCTGTGCCAACAAAATTTATTTGCTTGCTGAGCTGGCAAGACCAAAACATTGCACACACATCACACACCCCAGATAACTTCTCTGTAGTTTTACTGAATGATCTGGGGGTACAACTTCTGCCTGGAAATAATGGGATGATCAATGGAGGGAGGTTTAGCTCAGACAACACTTATGAGCTAGCAAATTCGACTACAGCTGACTCACAACTTCAAAAGTCAGCCAGCCTCTTGGCACCGTAAATGGCTGAGACAACATAAAACTGATAATTGGTTTTCAAAAGAATAAGTTCAAATTGGTTTGCATTAATATTACAAGAAGCCTCACACAGGACATGAAAAGGCAGTTGGGAGTGCTCCCTTGCTTTCATCTGAATGGTAGCTGCTCTTTCAGCTGTTTTTGCTTACATACCTTTTGGCCTTTGGGGGCGGGGGAGGGGGTGGAAACAGTCTAGGGTTTGTGTTCTGTTCTCACACACCCGAGGAAAAGAATCCAAGTTACATTTTGTTCTGCATTGTGCTCCTAGGCCAACTGAAAGTACACATGGTCTCTCACTCATAAGGAAGAGGATGGAGACTCTCTAATCCTAAAATGAGAGGCCAGAATTCACAGAGATATCATAAAAGAATCCATCACTGTAATGTGATGTGCTGTTAACAGCTTAGGATAATTACAGTATTGTTCAGGGATCAGGTAGTCCTAGGTAATTTTGACTAGTGTTTCATAGGCCCTCACAAAATTCTATTGCATTGCCTATTCGGTGCTGTGTTCTAACACCAAAATCCTGTTTTTAGTTATATTAAGTAATCATAGAGTATATTTTTAGATCTCCTGGCAAAATTCACAGCCAAAGGTCTCTGGTGTTTCGCCTTGTGAAGCTGCCCCGCTTTGGAACAAGCTGTTCTTCATTCTGCTGGGATGGTTCCAAATGAAGAAATTTATATATTTATCAAGTATAGTATATTTATCAAGCCCTGTTTTCTAAAAGACAAAAGTTGAAGAAACTTCCACTTCCTAATGTGTTTGGCTTTTCCTGTAGTTTATGGAAGTGTTTTGGGTTGTATTTGGAAAGAGCCGCCAGACTCTGGATGCCTACCAAATGAAACCCATTTATGGAGAGCAGAAAGCTTAAACTGCCAATGGCTTTAGGGCTCCAAGTAAGATTATTCTCAGTCTGTATGGGGTATCTACAGGTCTTGCTAACTCATGTGCTCCCCTGATCATTTTTAAAAGCAATTAAATAGACAAGTAATAAATAAGCAGACCAAAGCAGGATTTTCTTTTTAAAATATGCCGGTTTTTATTTTGTTGCTTTGTACTTCATACTTTTATGCTTCCCAATGATCTGTAGAACCAATGCTTTTACAACAGACTGCTTCTGAAGGATATATTCTCCCAAACGTTGTTCCCCCTTGCTCCACTGGAATCTTTTTGGGCTCTTGCTAGAAACCAAAATGGAACCCCTCACCAAAGAAGAGGAAAAGAGAAAGGAAGAAATTGGATTTATACACCACCATTCACTTGGAGTCTCTGAGCAGTTTACAATCCCTTTCCCCTCCCCACAACAGACACCCTATGAAGTAGGTGGGGCTGAGAGAGCTTAGAGAACCGCTCTTGAGAGGAACAGCTCTTTCAAGAACTTTGACTGACTCCAGGTCACCCAGCTGGCTGCATGTGAAGGAGAGGGGAATCAAACCCAGTTCTCCATCTCCAGATTAGAGTCTGCTACTCTAAATCATTACACTAAACTGGCCTGGGTTGCTTGTGCAACGTGTACCACATTTAGCTCCCTTGGCATGTATTGTGGGCTATGAAGGGTTCATTCCATCTCCAAAGTGCTTTCTCTCCACCCTGCTTGCTTAAATGAGGGCCAAAACAGACATGATGTAGGAGATCCTCTAAATCAGAGCACCTGATAAAGCTGTAGTTGTTCATATCAGCAGTGCTAGGAGAAGACTGGATATTCCACCCACCCCCAGGTAGTTTTCCATATCTACATGGCCCCCTCTCTACAGCTGCCACTAGCCCCATGAAGGGGAAGAATGGATACCTGCATCTCATCTGTTTGTGTGTCTTGAGATTGCAAACACAGGGAGCAGAGAAGGAGATGTTGCCATGTGACAGCCATTCCACAAATTGTGGCTAGTGGGTTGTGTTCAGTTGTGCAACCTTCAAGTCTGGCCCGGTGAATCCATCCTTTGGGCCACATTGGCCTGATTTTGAGGGTTTCCGTTATAAATTGCTCAAGGATGAATGATTTCTAGAAGCCTGCATCTGGCTGCTAGGAATCTAGTCACACATCTAAAGAGCCAGCATGAGATTTTCCTCAATAGGAGAGCCGCTGGAATATTTTAAGGGCCATGCTCTGAATCGAACATTCCTGAGAGGCCTTTCTTATAGTTTCCAAATGGCCTTTGTTTGCCTGCCAAACTTGGCTGCCTTGTGCTGTTCTGCAGCCCTTTGGGAAGAAAGAGCAGACATAACTGAAATCCTTTGGAGGGGGCAGAACTAATGCATGCAATTGCGAGCAAGAAATATTCAGGACACTAAAAAAAACAAAAAGGATGCATAAGGCAGACAGAAGGTAAAACCTTTTGAGGCCTTTTTGGCAGGCAAAAGCGCTGTGGAACAGTGGTGTCCTGGGACATTACGGGTGGGGTTTTTCAGAACAGACCTTGTTTTCCGAGCAAGCCGCAATGAGACTAGTAGGACACAACAAGGAATTCTGAACAAGTTTGATGATGACTAGACGAAATGAGACGAGACCAATTGGATTGGCTTCGCTGCTGTGGCAGCATATACTTGACATTAATTTGGGTGTGTTGCTGGCAGCAAATTCTCCATTACCAGACAGTTCATATAGAATAAAGCCATAAATTGAAAGAAAAAGCCTCCAGTCTAGCTGAAGTTGTTGTGACTATCTGATTGAAATTAATGGAGCAAATTAATATCAGCTAACCATGGTTTTCAATACAATGTTATGATGACTAACTTGTGGAGAGGGGTTTGCTTACACAATGGAGTGATGCTACATCTCCCTATCATTATTTCAGGAAATGCAAAACTTCTGCATAGATTTTTCCTGCTGTCTTCCTATTCAGCCCGCTCTTTTGACACCCCCTCCCCGCAATCAGCCGGGTTTTGGCCATTAAAAAAAAATGATGGTCTTCAAGATATTTAGAGGAGTGCCCCAGCTCTGAACTTGATCGCTCTGGAAAGCTGGCTTTGGAGAGGCTTTTTCTGCCAATCATGTGATTGTCACGGCTGGGGCCGGGTCAGGCAAAGTCCAGAGGCAGTCCGAGGTCTGTAGCCAGTAAGCAGGAGGGTCCGAGGCGCCAAATCCGAATCACTGTAGAAGTATCGCAGGTCTGAGGTCCAGAAGCCGAGGTCAGGGAGTCCAGAAGTCCAAAGCCAAAGTCAGGGAGTCAGGAACCAAAGTCAAGCCGGAGTGGATGCTAGAATGTCAGGGAGATGACTAGTTGCTTCCACAAAGCTTCCTCCCAAAGCCCACAGCTATATAGCCCTCTGCTGGCTGTTGCCCGTTTGGGCTAATTACTGGCTCAGGGAGGCAGCCAGGATCCTGTTACCACTCAAGCATCCTTGCTCTTAGAAGGGCCAGAATCCTCTCAGAACTCAGGGCTCAGGGAGCGTCTTGCTTGTGAGCGTGCCGCCCTCCTCCGATCCCTGAGGTCCTGCCGGAGGCGGTCACGCACACGAGCCACCCGAGAGGGCGAGGCAGGGGGGCTGGGATCTTCTCCAGCAGGAGGCAGGGGCACTGGTGCAGGTGGCAGGGGCACAGTTTCCTCATCAGACTCAACTTCCTCTGAAGGGTCCCCAGCACCCATGACACTATCCCCCCCCCCAGGGCCCCCCTCCGTCGAGGGACCTGGAAGGTCGGGGTGGTCGTTGTGGAACTGGTGCACCAAGTCCGGGGCATGAAGATTGTCCTCGGGCTCCCAAGACCGGTCTTCTGGGCCGTATCCCTCCCAGTCCACCAGGTACTGGAGGCCTCCACGATGGTACCGGGAGTCCAGGATCTGGCGCACCTCATATTCTTCCTCGTCATCCACCAACACTGGTGGTGGCGGCGGTGGGGAAGGAGTCCGAGCTGGGTCAGGGGGTGCAGCCGGAACAAGGAGGGAGCGATGAAACACGGGGTGAATGCGGAGGTGGGGTGGCAACTGGAGCCTGAAGGCGACGGGGTTTATTTGTTCAACGACGGGGTAGGGTCCAATGAACCGTGCATCCAGCTTGTGAGACCGACCAGGCCGGCGCAGGTAGCGAGTTGAGAGCCACACCTGATCCCCCGGCTGCACTGGAGGGCCTTCTTGCCTCTTTCGGTCCGCAGCCCGTTTATATGCCTCCTTGGCTTGCTGTAGCTGCTCTCGGAGCAAGTCTTGGCTGGCACGGAGTTCTTGCAGGTAGGCATCGACGGCGGGGACATTCGTGGGTGGTAGGATCGCTGGGAAGAACCGAGGGTGGTACCCGTAGGTTGCAGCAAACGGGGTCATTTGGGTGGATGAATGGACCGCGTTGTTGTATGCAAACTCCGCTAGGGGCAATAGAGTGGTCCAGTCATCCTGCTGGTAACAGGTGTAACAGCGGAGATATTGCTCTAGCGTGGCATTGGTGCGCTCTGTCTGGCCATCTGTCTGTGGGTGGTAGGCCGAGGACAGGTGCACTCGAGTACCCAGGCTGGAATGGAGGGCTTGCCAGAACCGAGAGGAGAACTGAGGGCCCCGATCGGAGATCAGATGGGCTGGGAGTCCATGCAGACGAAAGATGTGTTGCAGGTAAAGCTGGGCCGTCTCCTGAGCTGTGGGGAGTTTCGGGCACGGAACAAAGTGGGCCATCTTGGTAAATAGGTCGACGACCACCCAGATACAAGTCTGACCCTTGGAGCGTGGAAGTTCCGTGATGAAGTCCATCGAGATGGTATCCCAGGGTCCTGAAGATGTGGGCAAGGGCTGCAGCAACCCTGAGGGTTTGGCTGGGATGTCTTTGGCCCGTCGGCAGACGTCACAGGAGCTGACATAGCGGGCAACATCAGCGCGAACTCGTGGCCACCAGAATTCCCTTGTCAGCAAGTGTGTGGTCTTATGCTGTCCAAAGTGCCCGGCGGGTAACGAGTCGTGGGTCAGGCGTAGCACTTCTGCCCGCAAGGGCCCGGGCGGCACATAGAGGCGTTCGCGGTGTAGCAAGAGGCCGCCTCGAGTCGTGAACTCCCCCGTTGGGTCATCTTGGAGAGCCTGGAGGTGTTGCTGGACCCAGGGATCATTGGCCTGGCTAGCCCGAATGTCCTCCACGAGTGCTGGTGAAGTGGAGGTGGCTGCAAATACTGAGGGCGGCAGGATTGGAGCAGCGGGCGCGGTCTCAGTTGAGGCAGGGGCGTATTCCGGTTTCCGGGAGAGCGCGTCTGCTTTCCGGTTCTGGGTATGGGGGATGTAGGAGATCCGGAAGTCGAAGCGAGAGAAGAATAGGGACCACCGGATCTGGCGCTGGTTGAGACGGCGGGTGGTCTGGAGGTGTTCCAGGTTCCGGTGATCGGTGAGCACTTGAACAGGGTGGCGAGCCCCTTCGAGGTAATGTCGCCAAACCTCAAACGCCGCCTTGATCGCGAGCAACTCCCTCTCCCAGATGGTATAGTTCCTCTCTGCAGCAGTGAGCTGCCGCGAGTAATAGGCGCAGGGCTGTAGTGGCTGGGACGGCTCCTCGCGCTGGGACAGCACTGCTCCCAGGGCCACGTTGGAGGCATCAGCTTCCACCGTAAAGGGAAGCTGGGGGTCGGGGTATCTCAGGAGTGGCCCGGTGGCAAAGCGAGTCTTCAGGGTGGAGAAGGCGTTATCGGCCTCTGGGGACCAGTGGAAGGGTTCTTTGGGGCGGAGTAGTTGAGTCAGGGGTGTGGTCAGGGATGCGTAGGCCGGGATGAATTGCCGATAGTAGTTGGCAAAACCGAGGAACCGCTGCAGGTCTTTGCGATTCTGAGGAGCCTGCCAGGTCAGGACCGCTTCTACTTTTTTCGGGTCCATGAGGATCCCCTGCGGTGACACGATGTGCCCAAGGAACTCGACGGAGCGCAGGTCGAAGTCGCACTTCTCCAGCTTGGCGTAGAGACCATGGGCTCGTAGGCGCTGCAGGACCTGGCGGACGTGCTCGGCGTGCTGGGCAGGATTGCGGGAGTAAATTAGGATGTCATCCAGGTATATGATCGCGAAGCGGTCGAGCAGGTCCCGGAATATGTCATTCATGAACCTCTGGAAGACAGCGGGGGCATTGGTCAGTCCGAAGGGCATTACCAGGTGCTCGTACTGCCCGTATCGGGTCCCAAACGCGGTCTTCCATTCGTCTCCGGGCCGTATGCGCACCAAATTGTACGCCCCACGGAGGTCCAGCTTGGTGTAGATTTGGGCCCCCTTTAGGCGATCCAAGAGTTCAGGGATCAGTGGTAGAGGGTACCGGTCGCGGATGGTGATCTTGTTCAGGGCCCGGTAGTCATTGCACAGCCGGAGCTCCCCACTTTTCTTCTTCACGAAGAGCACTGGAGCAGATAGGGGAGAGGTTGAGGGTCGGATGAATCCGCGTTTCAGGTTCTTGTCCAGGAAGTCTCGCAGAGCTGCCAACTCCGGCTCCGACATTGGGTACAGACGCCCCACCGGGAGTGGTGCCCCAGGTACCAAATCAATGGCACAGTCGTAGGGCCGGTGAGGGGGAAGCTGATCAGCTCCTGTCTCTTCGAAGACATCAGCAAAGTCCACATACTTCTGAGGGAGCTGAGGACCACCACTCGGGATGCCAGCTGCTAGAGTGGTGGGAGGAGTCAGATGGGGGCATGGGTCTCGGAAGCGTAGTTCCTGCTGGGCCCAGTCCACGATGGGGTTGTGCAGCTTCAGCCAGGAAAGGCCTAGAATCAGCGGGAAGCGAGACATGCGGGCGACATCAAACCGCAGCTGTTCTTGGTGCTGCTGGACGTGGAAGGTGATGGGACAGGTCTCCTGGGTGACGGGGCCAGAACGGAGGAGGCGCCCGTCAATAGCCTCCACCAGCGACGGAATCCCTTTTGTCTGCACAGGGATCTGGTGCTGCTTCACAAAGGCGGCATCTATAAAACAGTGGGCCGCTCCCGAGTCCAGCATGGCATACACGAACAGCCAGCGTTCGTCAGGCAGACGGAGTTTGACTGGTAGCAGGAATGGCCCTGGGGTATCAGCCCGCTGTTCGGAGGACCCAGCTAGTCGCCCCAGGCTGGGGGGTCCACTTACGCCTGGGGCTGCCCTTTTGGCGGCGGTGGCAGCGAAGGTCCAGGTATCCGATGCTTAGCAGGGCAGCCAGAGGCATAGTGGCCTGCCGTGCCGCAGTAGAGGCACAGATTCTGCGTGCGGCGTCTGGTCTTTTCCTCTGGGGTCAGGCGGGGTCGAGCAGCTCCAAGCTGCATAGGCTCATCCTTGGTGCTGGTACTAGCTGGGGACGGGCGAGGAGCCAGGTAGCACGGCGCAGGGAGCTGGCGCCCTCTGGTCTTGGCTTGGCGGCGACTTTCCAGGCGGCCATCGATGCGGAGGCAGAGGGTGATAAGTTCTTGGAGCGTGGGTGGCTGCTCCACCCTGGCCAGTTCATCCAGGACCTCCTCTGCCAACCCCTCAGTAAACTGGTCCATCTGGGCAGCCTCATTCCACACCAAGTCCTGGGTCAGGAGCTTGAATTCGGTGGCATATTGAGCCACCGAGGAGTTGCCTTGTTTCAGTGCCCTGATCTTCCGGTTGGCTGTGGCTGCTTGGACTGGGTTTGAGAAAGCAGCAGACAGGTGGGCCTCAAACCCCTGGTAATCAGTCAGTAGGGGAGAGGACGCGACCAGTAAGGGTGTGGCCCATTTGGCCGCCTGCCCCTTTAACAGACTGATGACGAAACACACCTTGGTTTTGTCATTGAGGAAGTCCCGTGCTCTCAGTTCAAAGTACAGCCGACACTGTGCTAGGAAGGCAGGAAATTCTTCCACGGCACCCCCAAATCTGTCAGGTGGGGGAACTGGGCACTTGGCTGGAGCACTGGCCGCAGGTTGTTGCTGCAAGTGTACTACTGCCTGTGTTAGCTGCTGTACCTGGGCTTGGAGCGCAGCCAGTAGTTCTGTGGTTTCACTTGCTTCAGCATCCATCCTGTGGAGTGGGTGTTTGTCGGTGGAAGCAATCTGTCACGGCTGGGGCCGGGTCAGGCAAAGTCCAGAGGCAGTCCGAGGTCTGTAGCCAGTAAGCAGGAGGGTCCGAGGCGCCAAATCCGAATCACTGTAGAAGTATCGCAGGTCTGAGGTCCAGAAGCCGAGGTCAGGGAGTCCAGAAGTCCAAAGCCAAAGTCAGGGAGTCAGGAACCAAAGTCAAGCCGGAGTGGATGCTAGAATGTCAGGGAGATGACTAGTTGCTTCCACAAAGCTTCCTCCCAAAGCCCACAGCTATATAGCCCTCTGCTGGCTGTTGCCCGTTTGGGCTAATTACTGGCTCAGGGAGGCAGCCAGGATCCTGTTACCACTCAAGCATCCTTGCTCTTAGAAGGGCCAGAATCCTCTCAGAACTCAGGGCTCAGGGAGCGTCTTGCTTGTGAGCGTGCCGCCCTCCTCCGATCCCTGAGGTCCTGCCGGAGGCGGTCACGCACACGAGCCACCCGAGAGGGCGAGGCAGGGGGCCTGGGATCTTCTCCAGCAGGAGGCAGGGGCACTGGTGCAGGTGGCAGGGGCACAGTTTCCTCATCAGACTCAACTTCCTCTGAAGGGTCCCCAGCACCCATGACAGTGATCAGCAGGAGGGGGGCATCTTGCAAGTGCCCCAGGAGCCCGCTCTTTACTCTTTCGCCTGGTTGGTGGGTGAGTAAGTAAGTGGGTGGGAGGGAAGGAGGGGGAGGTGGGGCCACCAGGGGCAAAAGTGGCGGCGGAGAGAGTGGTGGTCACCAGAGAGAGGGCCCTCCATCCAAAAATTTCCTGTGGGCCCCCCCAACAGAAATTTTCTGGCTACGGGCCTGCAAGGAAGCAACCTTAGAACTGGAACTGTGCCACGCGCATTCTTTCTGGCACGTGTAGCCCCATGAAACGTTCGTCAGAATTGATTCTAAAATGTATAGCCTTCTTTGCAGACCCTACCGGGCTCTCATTCTTGAAGGCACAAGCATGTACTCCCTCCCTCAGTACCAGGTAATTCAGCTGTGTGTGTGAATTGCTTCCATTAGGAAATACTGTGTCAGAGTTTACCTTAAGCAATATGGGGGGGGGGGGAGTCTTCTTGGATGCAAACCTTAACATGGTGAGGGGGGTTTGTGGGTATCAGCGAAGAAGAGCACAATAGTGTATGGGATCTATACTCTGTCAGGAAGCTAAACTCCTAGCAGAGTCACTCAAGGAAGAATGGTCACCTCATGGCTGAGACACCAGACTAAGATGCATCCATTCAATCCTTTTTTTGTGTGGAAAAAGCCTAGCAGGTACTCATTTGCATATCAGGCCACACCACCTGGCCTGGGAGCACATGGCTGCCTCATGGTAGGTCAGGCCAGCCAGCTCTGCTCTAGTGGGCTCCAGCAGAAAAAAAGCCCTTCAGGGATCAATGACCACATCAGCAAAAGAGAATGGACAATTCCAATAGTGAGGGAGCTGGAGAACTCTTTGTAGGGGAGTTACTGGACAGCAGCAGTAGCGGAAGGTGATGCTGGTGGAAGATGACAGCAGGGCCACTTCAGCTAATCCTAGTTAGTACCATGCAGAAGGCAGCAATGGCAAACCACTTCTGACCGATTTTCTTACCTCATGAACTCTGTGATGAGGCAATCTGAAACAAAGGACCCTTTGGAGGACACTAATTCATAGGGTCAGAAGCAACTTACCACACTTAACAACCACAAAAATGTGTATGCTGATTTTTAGGCCACACTTGCAAATCGTCACATGATGCTACAGTCAGTGAGTGAAAAATAGGTTTGTGTGAACTGGCTGGCAGCCATGTTTCCTAAATGAGTTCTTCAAAACTGAAGAGCCTGACATCCTGGTAAGATGAGCTCATGAAGTGGCCTTATACTGAGCGAAACCATTGGCCCAGCAAGGTCATCGTTGTGTGCTCTGACCAACAGCAGCTCTCCTGGGTCTTCCGGGTCTCAAGAGAATGTCTTTCACATCACCAGTTACTTGATTCTTTCAACCGGAGGTGCTAACAGCTGATCCTGGGACCTTCCCCATGATAAGCAGATGCTTTAGCACTGAGCCTGAGCCCTATATCTCCTCATGGTTGAGGCATGGTTCAGGGAGGGATGATGACTTAGTGGTAGAGCATCTGCTTAGTAAGCAGAAGGTCCCAGGTTCAATCCCCGGTATCTCCAACTAAAAAGGGTCCAGGCAAATAGGCATGAAAAACCTCAGCTTGAGACCTTGGAGAGCCGCTGCCAGTCTGAGTAGACAATACTGACTTTGATGGACCAAGGGTCTGATTCAGTATAAGGCAGCTTCATATGTTCAAGTCAGACATCCTTCAGGCCAGGGATGGTCAATTGGTGTGAACTAGATCGTAACGATCTACAGGGCACATATGGAGAGAGGAAGTCCCGTAGATATGTTGGTCCCAGGCCGCGTAAGGCATTAAATGTCAAAACTAAAACCTTGAAACAGGTCCAGTACTCAACTGGTAGCAAGTGCAGTTGATATAGCACTGGCCAGATGCTTGCTTGCACAGACATTGTTATTAACAGCCGAGCTGCTGCATTTTGCACCAGCTGGAGTTTTCAGATCAGTCTCAAGGGCAAGCCTGTGTAGAGTGAGTTACAGTAATCCAATGTTTTTTGAGGGGGGAGGAAAAAATGTTTTAGGCTTCCTGTATGAATCTTGTACAGTGTGTCGACATCACAGAGTAGGATTCTTCAGTGGAAATGATATGATTGGGAATGTGACTTAAGATCTCTAGCTCTCTGACCACAAGTAATGTTACCCAGTTTAGCTTCACCTGATGCATCACCTAAATTAATGTCCAGCTTGGGTACTCTGGACTTTGGACTTCCTCTGCTCTCAACCTTTTAAGGAATCTAAGGACCATTTGGTCCATTTTCATCATCTACTGGCCTTTGTATTTTTCAACTGAAGGCTGACTTTCCCCCTTCTTTTTTTCTGGGAAGTTAAAAGTGCAGTGTGATATCAGCATCTCCCAGCACCACCAAATCTCATTTAGGCTGCAGCACATTCTGCACTAGTAAAGTAAAGGTCTCACTGTTATGCCTTGAAACATTTTTCCCCCTCCTCTGCCCCATTTTTACTAACCTGAAGAAAAGTTTTGGAGCACTTGAACGCTCTTTTCCCAGTTACTCTTTACTGCCTCCAAAACACGTGGCCCTGCTTGCAGTCACAGTAGCTCAAGGGGGATATTTTTAAAGACAACTTAAACATATTGTGGGACATTTATTTATTAATTGATATCACATTTTATTTATTTGAACGAAGCCTTCTAAAAGCTTATGCTGAAATAAACTTGGTTATTCTTAAAGGTGTGACTTGATTTCTGTTTTACATTTTAGAGGAGACAGCGATCTAGAAAGGTTCTTCCAGAAGCTCGGGAAATCTTGGATGGGCACAGCTGGCTAGGCCAAGATGGTGGATTTTCAAGCATAAAGTGCCATTGATTTGTTTTTGTTTTTTTAATCAGAAATTTCCCTTTCCACCCTGATCTGGGGAGCCCAGGCAAGCCTGAGATCTTGGAAGTTAAGCAGGGTCAACTCTGGTAAGTACTTGGATGGGAGACCTCCTTGGAATACCAGCAGTTGGGAGGCGGGGGCAGGCTTTATTCAGCCACCTTTCTGAATATCCTCCAGGCCCCTAGTAGGGGTCAGTCACTAAAGGTCGCTATGACTTCCAGGTGCAGACACACACATACACATAAAAATACAAAAAACCCCAAGAAATTCCCCTTGCCTTAACACAAGATCTCATTCTTTAAAAGGAAACTGTCAGTTCACAACTTTGCCTCCAGATTACTTAGAGCTGATCAAAGTTTTTATTGAAGTGCAGCACCCATTAGCTACAGCCTTAATAATGAAGTGAAGAGTGCCATAGGACAAGTAATGGGTTTCTTCGGGAGATGGCCTTGAATGTGGAGGTATACATCGCAACAGCTTTCAGTAGCTCAAGGCGTGTGTGTGCGCGCACACATGCGCATACATTTTAAAAGTTTCATCTCATGGGCAAAGCCCAAGGCCAACGCTTCACTAGCGACACCGAGCTAATGCAGCAAAGTACCATTTATCTATCTCTGGAATGGAAGGTAGGAAGGAGAGATTATAGAAAAATTGTTCCCACTGCTGATAATGGGCCCTCTATTATAAGAATGCTGTGAACTTGTGAAAAGAGATGATGGATGAATGGTTCCAATCACAAAAAAGGCAGTCTTAGCTGATCTGAATTTCTCATTGCTGTTGATCTGCAACTCAAGCAATTAACAAATAGAAGTAATTATATATATATATATATACACACACACACACTTAAAAATTACAGGATTCAACAAGCAAACGAACAAAGCCCAGAATAGGATCTTCATCAGTCACCTTCAGAAGGCCCTTAGCACATATCAAGAAGAATTGAAGAATATTCCCCGAAGTGAGAGCTTGAAAAGGCACATCAGCAAACAAGAAAGGATGCTGGATCCCCTTTAATCCCTTATTAGTGCATGTTGTTGAGTCATCAGAATCTTTGTGGTTGACAGGGATGAGAAATCAAATACCCACCAGGGAGGCAAGGATGAGAAGGAAAACATTATAATAGCCAGGGCTGTTCGTTCACCTCTAGCCACTTACTTTAAGTCTGACCCCAGTCACTCAATAACAGTGGTGTAGGTTTTTTTTAAAAAGTAACGTAATGATTGTTTGACAGTTTGTGTCTCTCTAAGAGACCAGCAGCCCCGTCTCAAACTCAGAATCAGTAGGGTAAATATAGTTCATGAGATATATTTGCGAGGCAGTTTCTCACCATAGTCTCGCTGAAGAGTTATTGGTAAGGCTTTGTGTATTTTGGAACTCCGGACAAGCCCAGGAAACAAGTGCAACATGGCGTTGAAGGCAGCATGCCAATAAACTGAATTATACATTTGAATCCCTTATGGTTTTGATGACAGGGCTGAAATTGCCTAGGTAATGTCTGTTGGAATCTCCAAAGCTAGAGAGGGACTCTACAGCAGTGCTGCCCAACTGTGGGCTTGGACCCAAAAGTGGGTTACAAAGCCTCTGCTAGTGGGGTCATGGGCCAGCTCTTCCTAATGGCCATCCCCCCCTCTCGACCACTGCTCTCTTTTGTGTCTTACAAACCAGTGTCTGACCCTAGAATCTAACCTCCATAGTTCAAGGCTGTGTATGTTGGGGAATGCCCCTTGCTTGGGTAGGGTTGCCAGCCTCCAGGTGTGGCCTGGAGATCTCCCACTTTTACAACTGATCTCCAGCTGGCAGAGATCAGCTCCCCTGGAGAAAATGGCTGCTCCAAAGGGTGGACTCTATGGCATTGTACCATGCTGAGCCCCTCCCCTCCCCTCCCCAAACCCCACCCTCTTCCAGCTCCCCCCCCCCCCAAAAAAAGTCTCCAAGTATTTTCCAACACAGACCAGACAACCCTATGCTTGGGGTTCGTTGTGTAATGTTAGTTGGCTTCTCAAAAACATCAGGTTAGCCACTGTGAAGGTTATAATTCACCTAGAGCACCAAAAACCCCTGGGCCAGCCCTGGATGAGTCACCATACCAAGCAAATGTGGACTTGTGGGTCACTATACAGGAAAAAAAAAAATGGGAACCACTGCTCAAGAGGATTCCTAGGAGCCAGCAAATGTGAAATGCTAAGAAATCATCCCATGGACTAAATACAATATGATGAATCTTGGTTAGGCCACTAGGTGGAGCATATATTAAGACAAACTGTCCATCAATCATATAGAACAGTTACAGCTAACACTTCCTGTTATACAAGTAAAGCAAAAGACAGATTAGTGAGTGAATTCTGACTAATTATATAGATTTACAACGTAAATTACCTGTTGTAATGTGAATTAATATATATATAAATTTTTTGCCCACTGTGTGATACAGAGTGTTGGACTGGATGGGCCGTTGGCCTGATCCAACATGGCTTCTCTTATGTTCTTATGTTCTCTTCCCCCACAACAGACACCGGTGGGTGGGGCTGAGAGGGCTCTCACAGCAGCTGCCCTTTCAAGGACAACTCCTGAGAGAGCTATGGCTGACCCAAGCCCATTCTAGCAGGTGCAAGTGGAAGAGGGGGGAATCAGACCCAGTTCTCCCAGATAAGAGTCTGCACATTTAACCACTACACCAAACTGTACCATCTTAAATTTCATGTGGAGGTATTGCATATTAAAATGCTCCTCTGTACATTTTTTTTAAAAAAAATCTGAACATGCACAGGGCTTTTTTTGTAGCAGGAACTCCTTTGCATATTAGGCCACACCCCTCTTATGCAGCCAATCCTCCAAGAGCTTACAGGGCTCTTATTACAGGGCCTACCATAACCTCTTGAAGGTATGGCTACATAAGAAGGGTGTGGCCTAATATGAAAAGTTCCTGCTACAAAACAGCTTTGATTATATGTATGCTAGGGAACAGGACAATGCCTGGTTGTGTGAGCACTTCATTTATTGCTGGTACACTATATGTGGACTTAAGCTTCAAGACCAACACATTGCCCAGGCATTACCTGATAGTTTCATTGCCTGCCAGACTGGGATCATGAAATGGAGAAGTCATGCCCTGCACCTGTGGAATTATGTTTACTAGCCCTGGGTTGAGAAATACCTGGAGATTTTGGGTGTGGAGCCTAGGCAGGGTGGAGTTTGGGGTTGAGAGAACCAGCCTCAGCAGGGTATAATGCCACAGAGTCCACCCTCCAAAGTAGCTGCTTTCTGGAAGAGCCAGTTTGGTTAAGTGGTTAAGTGTGTGGACTCTTATCTGGAAGAACCAGATTTGAGTCCCCCACTCCTCCACCTGCACCTGCTGGAATGGTCTTGGGCTAGCCAAAGCTCTTGCAGGAGTTGTCCTTGAAAGGGCAGCTGCTGTGAGAGCCCTCTCAGCCCCACTCACCTCACAGGGTGTCTGTTGTGGGGGGAGAAGATATAGGAGATTGTAAGCCGCTCTGAGTCTCTGATTCAGAGAGAAGGGGGGGATATAAATCTGCAATTCTTCTTCTTTCAGTGGTAATCTGGAGATCAATTGCAATAGCAGGATTTCTCCAGGTACTACCTGGGGGTTGGCAACCCTCTGTGGAATGCCTGCCTGAACAGCTGGATTTAGAGCCAGCAAGATGAAGGGAATGGGATGAGGGGCAGACTGCCACTCTCCACCTGGATCTCTGGAGCAAGAAGAACATAGAAGATGTAAAGGAATGCTTGACAGGTGTGGAAAGACCTCAAAGGCAATCAGTGCTGTTGCAAGCTACTGAAGAAGTAACACCTGTGGGTCATTAGGCTAATAAAAGAGAAGCAACTTCATAACCACCGAACTGTGAGTTGATTTCTTAGCACACATATTCCTGCCTTATTAGACTTTGCTGCTTTTAAATCCTGTTTTGTTAAGATCTTGCCTTGATTCTGGCTTCCCGCCTTCCTTGTTTTACTCTAGACCTGTGGACAGAGCTCTTGGCTTTCTAACTCTATGATTTTTGACCTTCCTCTTATCTCTTGATTGTTGCATATGTATTGGTGCCTCCCAGAATTCCCAAGTAGAGCAAAAGCATCAGGCTCTGCCTGAATGCAGCACTTGTTTGTGGATTTAACGGTGTCGTTACATATCAAAGTAGGGTTGCCAGCCTCCAGGTGGGGTCTGGAGATCTCCCACTTTTACAACTGATCTCCAGCTGGTAGAGATCAGCTCCCCTGGAGAAAATGGCTGCTTTGAAGGGTGAACAATATGGTTTGTACCATGCTGAGGCCCCTCCCCCAAACCCCACCTTCTCCTGGTTCCACCCCCAAAATGTCCAGGTTTTTCCCACACAGACCTGGCAACTCTACACCTAAGGCTACATAGATGCATTTTCAGCAAGCCAGCTTGAGTGCATGAATTAGTGCAAGCATGCACCATCATAGCTATGGACCTGTCAGTGGTAAACCTCATAGTGAAAAGCAGGGGTCATTTTGTAGAACATAGGTGAGTTCTTTTGCCTCACCAGCATCACATTAAAATCAGGCCTACGATGTACATGTGTACAAGTTGAAAATGCCCTCATGGAGGGGAAAAAGACATCCTGCATTGTAGCATGTCAAAGAGAAGGCTGCAGTGAACACTTTCTTTCACCGTGTTCATTTTTGCATGCCCAGAAACTGTCAGATAGAGGAGCACAGGCAAGGAAAAACATTCCCACTTGGTTGTCATTTCTGTCAGATCAGTTCCAAAGAATATGCTTGGAAGATCATTCTTCAGTTGCACAAATGTTTGGGAGAGATCCTTTGATGTGTCTTGTTTAGGATCAGTCCTGTAGGGGGAATGGATAGGCAGGGCTGGCATTTGGGGTTCTGCCTCTCGAGGCAGACCTCTGTGCCGCGCCCCCCTCCCGCAGGCTCATTGTGAGGGGGATGAGAGAGTGATGGGCAGCTCACAAGAGTGCTGCAGCATCACCGCTTCCCCCCCGCAGACACACTCTTCGGAGGCATCTTTGGAAGCCTCCAAAGAGTGCAATGTTTTAGCGGCGCCCAGCTGCTTTCCAGGTTGAAAGAGACTGAGCAGCGCCTTCCTGGAAAGGCTTCCAAGGAGTGTACTGTGCAAGGGGAGTAAGAGGGTGCCTAGTGATGCCCCCAAGAGGGGTAGCACCCTAGACAGCCGCCTACCCCACCTACTCCCACACGCCAGCCCTGTGGAGAGGATCTATTGAGCAAAGAAGTACCAGCAACTTCAGAAGGAAGAGGTTTCTTAGAAATGCTAATATTGGGACTTACAAACTGAAACCACTTATTGTTTTGAGATTCTGCAGCCAGCGTTCTTAGCTACGCTGTGACAATGAGTTCAGATTTTTTTTAAAAAAAATCATGATAATAAGTAGTTAGACAGGTGTCGCTCGCAGGGAACATGTGTGATTGTTTTGTTTAAGTGAGGGATATGGTGAGTGGGTTGGAAGATTTGTATCTGATGGATGCAGAGACAGGTGTAGGTGGGTGTGAATGGTATTGTCTTAATTCAGCTTTTACAAGAAATGTTATGCTAGAATGTTTTGCACATAACTGCACATCTTTGTGGCTCTAAGGATAACAGCAGCTCTCCATCTTGTTCTGCCTTGGAGCTTTCCTGGGATGTCTTGTTAGCTCCTGGGGACACAATACTGAACTAGCTGGACCCTTGGTCTGAGCTGGCAGATCTTATGGTTGTTGGGGGCTTTTTTTAATGAAATGGGAATGGAAATGGAAATGGAACACTGGATTCCATGTCATTTCTCCAGATTCCTTGGTGACATTAATAATATTAGAAAATTCAGAGAAATGACTACATAGATCTGGACATAAATTGATTTCTGACATTCTAGAACAGTGGTTACCAAAGTGGGTGGGATCTCCCACTGGGGGTTTACTTTGGGGGTGCTAAGAGGCAAGGGGGCAGGAGGGGTCACTGGAGTTGGGTTCTTTCAACTAGTTCTTTCAACTATGTTGTTCAGTTAGTTATGATTTTCCAGACTACAGCCTAGAGAGTGGCAGATGGCACTCCAAGTTTTGCTTCTCCATGGTGCTGAAAACTGGTGAAAACTATGAGAATTTTTAGTAAATATACCACCAGAGCTTGAGTAAGACCAGTATAGCACATAGTGAGAAACTGTCATCACTGAATACATTTTTTGTCTCTTTGTCATTTTTCAGGTTTTTACTGATAAATCCTTAACATAATCAAGGGTGATATTTATTTTCCTGAGTTCTCAATTACTGTACCTGTTGATTATGACTGTTATTTTTGTTGCAGCCCAGCCCACCCAATATTAATATTTCTAGTTTATATAAGGATTTTAAATTTCTCAGTAGCTGTTTTCAAAAAGGAAACTGATTTTGAAAGAAAAATGTATGGGAAGAAGGTAAAAAAATGGGTAATTGAGGAAAAAATAGGGTATGAATAATGAAAATTCCAGTTATAAGAAGAAAAAATGGTAAATATAAATATCGGGGGGAAATTTGGGTATATTTTCAGCAAAAACTAGAAACGTTTTAATTTTATAAAGAATATATAACACATTGTCTTTATTCAGAATAAGAATAAAATTTAAATTTAAAATTTAAATATTAAAATTGATTCTATGTTCTTTATTACTTTAAATTCAAGCCATTATTTTTCTGATTTTTTTCGGTCTTCCATCTTCAGCCCATTTTACAACAAATCAAGTTCTTTCACCCAGTGTATACTCAATAAAGAGCTGAAGCGCATTGTACCACATGGATCAGTATTCCTGATTAATACACATATTATCAAACATCTGTTTTTTCACATTTATATTTTGAAGCATTCACCTGAACTAGGCTTGCCAATTTCCAGGTCCCAGCGGGGGTTCTCTCGCTTTCCCAGGCTCCTTCCCGCCCCCAGTCAGCTGGCCAGTGGAGAGAAGCCCCACCCCCACAGCACCATGTGACTTTCCACCTCCAGAGACATCAATCTCCAATTGAAAGGCTTCCTCTTGGGATGGTGTGTCTCTGTTACTTTGAAGAAGCTGGCAGCAACTCTTGAGTAGAGATGCCAATCCCTCACTTCAGAGTCGCCAAAAACGGGGGGGGGGGGGGTGTGTGAAATGTCTGCTGGGCACTTTATTATTCCCTATGTGGAAATCGATTCTCATAGGGTATAATGGGAATTGATCTGGAGGTATTGGGGGCTCTGAGGGGGCTGTTTTTTGAGATAAAGGCACCAAAGTTTCAGTATAGCATCTAGTGCCTCTCCCCAAAATGCCCCCCAAGTTTCAAAACGATTGGACCAGGGGGTCCAATTCTATGAGCCCCAAAAGAAGGTGCCCCTATTCTTCATTATTTCCTATGGAAGGAAGGCATTTAAAAAGGTGTGCTGTCCCTTTAAATGTGATGGCCAGAACTCTCTTGGAGTTCAATTATGCTTGTCACACCCTTGTTCCTGGCTCTGCCCCAATGTCTCCTGGCTCCACCCCCAAAGTCTCCTGGCTCCACCCCCAAAGTCTCCTGGCTCCACCCCCAAAGTCCCCAGATATTTCTTGAATTGGACTTGCCAACCCTAACCTGAACAAAAATGTGTGTGCTTTGGTAGGCACTGAACCCATCAGCCACCCACACAGTTGTCTGATTTGGTTTTGTGTGGACTTCGATGGGTAAATTCCTAAGAAAAGGAAGCTCTTTTTTTCCTTCCCATGCATAAAGCTCATGACTCTTGTTTTAACAAGGGCAGCATCTCTCCCCACCCCCCACCCCGCCAAATTCCCAAGTTCCATTCTGGGTCTTGCTGTAGCCGTTGATAAGGAGCAGTGAATTGTTACAGCCCTTCAAGTCTGATAGGTACATTCCAGTCCCCATGGCCTGGCTGTGCATTCTAAACATTATTATTCACAGATGGAAGCCGTCAGCCTCTGTTGACATATACACACTGAGAGAGTCATATCCGCATTCTTCGAATTGATGGTGGCCCAGGCTTCACCTTGTAGGGTCCTCTAATCAATAACACGTCATGTCACTTCAGTCTCACCCTAACCTAAAATACTTTCACCCACTTATCCATCTTCCATTTTGGGAAGGGGGGGGGAACCATGAGTTATTACAAAGTAAATATTTTAATAGGATGAGGGTGGGAAAGGGGGACTATAATGGTTTCAGACTGCCTCTTTTATACATTAAAACTGATGGGCAGAAGCTAATGGACGTTTGGAATTTTTTAAAAAAATGTTTCACTTGGGGGCACAAGAAAGCAGATATCTTGGTTAGCAGTACCTAATCAGACTACTATGCAGGCAACGTAGATCCTTTTTAGGACTACTCAGGCCAGAAGTACAAAAAGTATGGAAACATGGCTCACTCTCTAACATCAGGGAAGAAGAAGGAGATGATGATGATATTGGATTTATATCCTGCCCTCCACTCCGAATCTCAGAGTCTCAGAGTGGCTCACAATCTCCTTTACCTTCCTCCCCCACAACAGGCACCCTGTGAGACGGGTGGGGCTGAGAGGACTCTCACAGCAGCTGCCCTTTCAAGAACAACCTCTGCCAGAGCTATGGCTGATCCAAGGCCATTCCAGCAGCTGCAAGTGGAGGAGTGGGGAATCAAACCCGGTTCTCCCAGATTAGAGTCCACACACTTAACCACTACGCCAAACTGGAGTAGAGGGACAATTTCAGCTGAAAAGTGGGAGTGGGAGGGAAAAATAAACCAGGGCTACTGAGAAAACTAAGGGCTCTGCAATTCCCTCCCACATATTGTCTTCCTGTGAGAAATCACCCTGCTCTTTACTATGGTTTGGAAGCAACCTACTTTTGGAAACATGGGTCTGATGCTGTCCCATGTCCTTCAGCCCTCTTTTTGAAATCCGAGCCTCACATCATTACAATGTTAGAATAATAAGCTTTTTAAAAGTTATTGAAACTTATTACACCTTCATTGAAGATAAATCATAAGCCATCTCAGTTTCAATACTCTAATTTCACTCTGGATTAATTGCTTTATTTAATGTCCCAACAAATGATGATAGCTGTCAGACTCACACCGCGTCCCTTCCAAATGCTCCCTCCAAGTCACCTATGGAGGTATTGGACTGTTTTCCTATTTTTGCAGTCTGAAATGTGGTAAAGTGCCTGCTCCCTCCATAAAATGCAAATTGCAGGCTTGTGCAGCCTCATTTTGCCTCAAGCCAAGCAGGAAAGGGAGAGGTTGTCTAAGACTTCTGTATCCACTCAATTTCACTGGTCCAAACCAGATCTGCTATTAGTATTTTTACAGTACCATCCTAGGCAGAGTTACAGCTTTCTAAGACAATCGAATTCAGTGAACCTAGAAGGATATAACTCTTTCACCAACTATGCAAACCAGAAGGTTGCATTGATAAAGGGATAGGGACTGTGTGACACAGAGCGTTGGACTGGATGGACCTGATCCAACATGGCTTCTCTTATATTATGTCTGGGGCAGTAATTCTCTGTATTCTTGGTGCTTGTGGGGGGGGCAATATTGGAAGGCTTCTGGAGTTCTGACCCCCCACCCTGGTGGGCCAACTGGGTTTTGGCCACTGTATGACACACAGTTGGACGGATGGGCCATTGATCTGATCCAACATGGCTTCTCTTATGTTTTGGGGGGTTTTTTAACACGAAAAAGCAAAAACATATTTATTTCTACAGGGAAAGGGTACTGGGAGATAAAACAACAAACACTAAAGAACTACATGCTAACACATTGAAAACCACATGCTTAATGGAGACTACTTCCTCCTTCTTTTTTTAAAAAAAAATTATTTGACAAACAATACAATCAATACATACCTTATCTAAAGCTTACTCGAATACAAAACAAACAATACATACCTCCCCAACATCCAAAGGAGTGTTCAGATAAAAATCTAATACATATATCTTCTTCTATCTAATCAGTTTTCCAATGTTTCACCCATTCATACATAGGCTTCCATGTATTCTTACATTCTACAATATTCCCATCTCTCAATCTAGTAGTTAATAAATCCATTTCTGCCATCTCCATCAATTTTACAATAAATTTCTTTCTATTCGGTATTTCACAGGTTTTCCAATATTTGGCATACAGAATTCTGGCCACAGTTAACATATGGAGTAAAAGTTTTTTCTCTACTTTAGTTGTCTCAATTTTACATACATTTAATAGGAATAACTCTGGAATATGAGGAATTTGCCTTTTTAGGATCTTCTGAATCCATATAGATACCAAAATCCAATACTTCTTGGCCCTATCACATTGCCACCACATATGGAACAATGAACCTTTTGGTTTTTTTATACTTCCAACATTTATTTGAGACCTCAGGATAGGCTCTGGATAATTTTTCTGGAGTGAAGTACCAGCGATAAATTAATTTGTATAAATTTTCTTTAAAGAGTGCAGATTTTGTCAATTTCATGTTTTCCTTCCAAATTTTTTCCCACTCTATTACTTCAATATTATATCCAAAATCTTGCATCCATCTCACCCAAGCTTCTTTTACCGTTTCATCTTGCATTTTATATTCTAATAACCAATTATAAATCCTGGAAACTAGCTTACAATCTGAATCAAAAATTATGGAATCAAAATCATTTAGCTTATTTGAGAAACCTTTTTCCTTATCAGATTTGTATCTGGATCTAATTTGTGCTTTAAGCCACCAGTCCAATTTAGAATGCTCCTCAATATTTAGATCTCCTTTAGTATCTAATAAGTATTCATAAGCATAGTTATCTTCCCATGAATAAAGATTTGGGTGTAAAGACGCCTCTACTGGGGAGAGCCATTTAGGTGTATACTTATATGTTAGAGTTTTTGTTTCCATCCATGTTTTAAATAAAGCACTCCTTATGTCATTTCTGAAAAAAATTACTATCTTTTGCTGGAGGCCTGTACCAGATATAGGAATGCCATCCTCTTATTAAATCAGCACCTTCTAATGTTAACAACTTCTTATTTTTTAGTAATGCACCCAAGTCAATGCACAAGCCCTATAATACAACTGCCAATCCGGAAGCGCAAATCCTCCCCTCAGTTTGGAATCTTGCATGATCTTTAACTTGATCCTGGGTTTTTTGTTCTGCCAAATAAACTTAGTCACTAATTTATTTAGTTGCTGGAAAAAAGTTTGAGGAATTGAGATTGGGATCATTTGGAACAAAAATAAGACCCTAGGTAAAATATTCATTTTAACCGAGGCAACCCTTCCTAATAACAAAATTTGCATATCGCACCATCTTTCCAAATCTGATCTTATTTCTTTTAAAAAAATTTCATAATTATCTCTTCGGAGTGTTTTTAATTCCGCTGCTAAATAAATACCTAAATATCTAACTTTTTTTTCATAAGAGAATCCTGATTTTGCTTCCAATTCTAAAATTTGTTCTTTTGTCATATTTTTAGTTATAAATTTAGTTTTCTGATAATTTACTTTAAATCCCGCCACTTCTCCATATTGCTTTAATCTTCCTTTTAGATTTTCCATCGAGCTGTTGGGATCTTCCAGAGTGAGCAAAACATCATCCACAAAAGCTTATGTTTTAAAAATTTATTTTTTTACTTTAACACCTTTAATTTCTTGATCCTCTCTTATCACCTTCAGGAAGGGTTCCAAAGTCATCACAAAAAGCAGAGGAGAAAGTGGGCATCCTTGTCTAGTGCCTTTTTCAATGTTTATCGAATCCAATAATGATCCATTAATATTAATCTTAGCTTTTTGGCTTGTGTATATTGTCTTAATTAATCTCACAAAATCTCCTTCACATCCAATTACTGTTAACGTCTTTAACATAAAATCCCAATTTATGTTATCAAATGCTTTTTCCGCATCTAATGTAATTGCTGCAAATTGTTTGTCAGGATGCTCTTTGTAATATTCCAAAATATTCAGTATAATTCTCAAGTTCTGTCTCATAACTCTTCCGGGTATAAAACCTGTCTGGTCTTCTATAATTTCTGGCAAAAAATTTTTTAATCTGTTTGATAAGATGGTTGCAAAGATTTTATAATCTATATTTAATAAGGAGATTGGTCTGTAATTTCTTATTTCCGCTGGGTCTGATCCTTCCTTTTCTTATGTTTTTACTGTATTGCTACCGGTCTCTATAAGTATGCTGCAGACTAGGTTGTCCTACACCACTTAATGTATCAGCTTTAAAAGCGCATGTTTTGTTTCAGTTCTGTTGGAGATTCCTGTTTGTTTTCAGATTTCTATAGTCCAAACCCCATTGTACTGTTCATTGGATGTCCCATCCTGTGGATTATACCGTGTTTACATGACATAAGTCGCCTTGTGTCCCAGCAAAAAAGGTGGACTATCAAGAAGGACAACTCTGAGGAGAGCTCTGGCTGACCCAAGGCCATTCCAGCAGCTGCAAGTGGAGGAGTGGGAAATCTAACCTGGTTCTCCCAGATAAGAGTCCGCGCACTTAACCACTACACTAAACTGGCTCTAGCATAAACTAGCATAATCATAATAATATAGAGTTAATGTGTATGCTGATGATTGCCTCTCTTTCCAAGCCTCTCACCCTCTTCTTGACTGTAGAACGTCAGACCTGGCTTTTAATACTGGCTGAATCAAAATGTCCTGGGAGCAGAATTCTTATGTGCTGCCCCAGAGCCAGTAACTCAAATACCAATTAGAGCAATGATCTAAACTTCAGCAGTAATGACCCTTGACTTGGTGGTGATGTGCTTTTATACTTCCAGAAGGTTCCAAGGAATTAACCAAGAGTCCAAACAGAATAAAAATAAATCCAAGTGGGCAGCCATGTTGGTCTGAAGCAATACAAAGTAGTAGTCTAGAGCTGCAATCACACACACTAAATAATGGACTTTCAGTGCACTTTCCAAATGGAATTTACTGTGTGACCTGGCAACATCCATTTGGAAAGTGCATTGAAAGTGGATTGAAAGTGCATTATTTAGTGTGTGTGATCACTGCCTAGGAGCACCTTTAAGACCAACAAGGTTTTATTCAGAATGTAAGCTTTTGTGTGCTAAAAGCACATTTCATCAGACAATGAAATTGGGTACAGTGAGCAGTGCTACATATAACTTGTGGGTAGTGATTAAGCATGCAAAATAGTATAACGTTAAAATCCAATGGCAAGATAGTGGAAGCAAGCATGAAGAACATGAGCCAAGTTACTCAGTCGTGTAGTAGAGAAGACAAGAAGGAACAAAGAAAGAAGGGTGAGGAAAGCTTCTGATCCTGGGTATTCAGCAAAAAGTTCATTGCCGATTCAAGAGGCCAGGTGGCTTTGGAGCTAGTAAACAGAAGAAAAGGGGGGAAGTAGCGCCATCAAATGCAGAAGCAATCAGCAGCTCTCAAGACATGAGTGGTCTCAAAGATGCAAGATTTGCATTTTAGGGGAAGATTCTGTTCCTTCTTATAGAACAGGCAGAGGTAGGCTAATCACAGCAAGTAACTAAAACTGTCAGCAGTGCCGGATTAAACCCTGTGGAGGCCCCTAGGCAGTCAAAATCTTAGGGACCCCCTCGCAAATTATTTTAGAATCTGAACGCCCACCCCACCGCCCACAGCCCCACTGCAGCCTGCAGGCACCTTCTTAAAAGCTCCTTTTACTAAGCTGTAGGGAAGAGGCAGAGAGAGGCAAACTTGGCGACAATGCCAGCAGCAGCTGCACCAGGCAAGTTGGGCAAAGAGCAGCTCAGTTGCTGGCTGCGCATGCAGGCTGGGAGGACTGTAAGCAGGGAGAAACCAGGGGCGGGGGGAAGCTGGCCCAGGGCCCCTAAAGGCGTGGGGGCCCATAGGCCAGTGCCTACTTGGTCTAATTGTTGATCTGGCAGCGGCAGCAGGGTAGGGTGAGGTGAGGTGGGAAGGAGGGAGGGAGTGCCGCCTGGCTTCCAGCACCACAACGGAGGGAGGGGGGGTTAAGATCAGCCGGGGATGGGTGGGTGATGAAGGGGAGGAGGGCACCTGCTGTCTCCTGCTTCAAAGTGGGAGAGGGTCAAGAATAGGGGGACTTGAAGGCACACCGCATGGAAGTTTGTTTTTAAAAAAAAAAGAAGGGGCAGGGGGCAAATTTCGGCCTGGGGCGCTGGAAACCTCAGCATCGGGCCTGCACTTATGGGGCTTACTCCTTATTTAGTGCATATATGATTGCAGCCTTAATTAAGGTCTAATTTAAGCCATAAGCAAAGGAGATTTTTTTTTTTTACAGTGTAGGGACTGGCACCAGACTCAATTGGCAATTTCTACTGATACTCCCTTCCTGCTGCAGACCCCCTTTCCTGCCAAGCTGCCATTCCTCCGGATCCCCTATCCCAGGGGAGCAGCACTTTGTGGAGATCAGTGGGCTGTAGCCAGAGGGGAAGGCAGAAGCAAGAAAAGTTCCACTCTGCCATTAGAAAATTTAGACCGGATCCAACCCCAGGGTGTCTGAAAAGAGCAGTTTTAAAAGAACCAGACGTCTCTGCTTTAGAACATGCTGGCCTTATGTGGTTCCAACTGAGCAGTTATTTGCATCCATTTCAAGGGGTATGGCTCCTGTGGTGTGGGAGTGGCAAAAAGGTTTCAAAGCATCACATTGATCCAGTTCAGCATCATATGTTCCAAGGCTGCTGTGGTCGTGACCCAGAGGCCATTATCGCAGTAAGAATGCCTTAAAATCATTTTTTGTACAGTAGGCATTTGACAGTGGGAACATTAGCTTGGAACACAGTGCTTCGGGTTGCATCACTCTGGAATGGGTTTTTTGGAAGTCGATGCACACCGTTACCTTGCTTGACTTCTCCCACATTGCTAGGAATATATTGCTAAGTGTAAAGAGATTCTTATTAACTTCTGGAGGGCAATAACAGGAGAATCTGCTGATATTTTTTGATTGCAAGCTGCAATCCAGGACACAATTATACACCAGTATATCGACGTGGGACTGACTGCGGAGGAGCACATTAAGACAAGCAGGAATCTGCAAAGATTTGTGGCATGTATTTCCTTCTCCCTCATTATTTCATCTTTCTGAAAAACCGCACAACCTCACTCTTTCCTGCCTCTACTCCTTCCCACCTAGAGAGTTTTACCGCGAATCCTAGAACTTCCGTGGCGTGACATGCCTGGTGCAATGATATCATTTCTGGGTGACATCATCACACAGTGCGCTCGAAGTGGCAGAGGGACTTGGCAACCCTAGTGGGGAAGGTGCTTTGCTTCACAGCCCCATATTGGGGGTGCGAATAACTAAATGAATAATGCTATGATCAAGGGTCCTTTTGTAGAAAAATAGGTAATAGAACTCATCCAGGGATTGTTATGCAGCTGCATCTACTATTCAATGGACAAAGTAGGTAGGTGGGGAGGAGGGGGAACCCTAAGAAAGGTGCAGAAGCTGTGCTCCTGTGAACTCCTGCTGAATTCAAGGCCTGGCTATGATACAAAAGGTCATTAAAAGCCAATGCTAAAATGTGGCATGGTTTGTGATCTTAACAAAATTAAAAGAACTTTCCCTGTTGTTCAAACCGATAACAATTTGCAACAGTTTATTGACTGAGGATTCGTACATGCATCCAATGGAACAAGGTTAAAGTCCAGTGGCACCTTTAAGACCAACAAAGTTTTAATCAGCGCGTGAGCTTTCGTGAGAACGAACACTTCTTCAGATACAATGAAATGGAAACAGAAGTAACAATGTTAAATATAGAAGGAGGGCAGTAAACAATTATTTTGTATGCTAATTTACTGCTCACCGTCTATATGCAATTCGTTCTGTCTGAGAAAGTGTACACAAACACACATATACTACAGGTATAGATATAAAGATACAGAGAGAGAGAGGATTCAGTAAGTTAATTATAACCCAATACATTTCCCATTGAGTGGTATTTGGTTGTTTAAGCTGGTGATGGCTACAGAGAGCAACGTACTTGCTTAAGTTTGGGGTCATAGGCAAGAGTAGGACAGACTTCAGCCACAAACCAGAGTGAAAGTCTACCATGCAACCAACCACTACTGAATGGGAACAAAGGTATGGTAACCTGACTAGACCAAAAGAGAGCAATGCTATCTGTGTTGGAAGCATACCACCAGGACATCCGCTGCACAACCACCAGGAACACTATTTTGGCAAAACCCCTAACTGTACAGCAAAAGAATTAATCCATTAAGAAAATCTATTTGATTTTTATCTCTGAGGAGCTCACAATACCATACAAACCTTTTTATTCAACAATTATCATTACTACCCTTACAGTACTGAAAAGACTTGGGTTCAAATTACTGCCCAGCAGTGTTCCCTCTAAACTGAGTTAGTATGAGCTAGCTCAGTTTTTTAACCTTTGGCTCACACATTTTTGTCTTAGCTCAGGAAAAATGGCCCCAGAGCAAACTAATTTATGCAGTAGCTCACAGTTTTAACATCAGTGGTTCACAAAGTAGAATTTCTGCTCACAAGACTCCACAGCTTAGAGGGAGTATTGTTGCCCAGCCATGCATTTTAGATAACCTTGAGGCAAGTACTCTCTCTCAGCCAAAACTACTTAATAAGGTTGTTGTAAGGTGTAGTGGTTACGTTTGGTGTAGTGGTTAAGTGTGCACCTGCTGGCATGCCAGCCCTTGCACCTGCTGGCATGGTCTTGGGTCAGCCATAGTTCTGGCAGAGGTTGTCCTTGAAAGGACAGCTGCTGTGAAAGCTCTCTCAGCCCCACCCACCTCACAGGGTGTCTGTTGTAGGGGAGGAAGGTAAAGGAGATTGTGAGCCGCTCTGAGACTCTTTGGAGTGGAGGACAGGATATAAATCCAATATCTTCTTCTAAAATGGTGGACAGAATTATGTGCATCACCCCAATCTTATAGGAAGGCAGGGTTATGATGCAATGGATAGATTTTTAGGTAGATTGGGCTGAGAATGGCTGGTCCAAGCTCTCCCAGTTTACTGCTGAGCATTTCAGCCCAGATTTTCCCAGTTCTGATGGCCACCACATCATTTTCTACTGACTACAGGAAGTCGGAAAGGGCATAGGAAGAGTTAGAAGAAGCCTGATCTGTTTTGTTTCTTGCCAAAGCTGCAGTTTTAAAGGTCCAGTTGACCCACTTTATTAAAACATGTTCTGTTGCAAAAACAGCCTTAATTCATTGCTAACATTTGTTGGTGATCAGCTTAACTGCTCTTCTATGATAAATGTGGATGCTTGTGGTTTCAGCAGGTGCATTTTCATTATTTTCCAATCATTCATAGGATGTACAACGTTCATCCTTGATAGAATGTTTTTTTTCTTTCCAGAAAAGCGCTACAACTGTATTTACCAACTGGGGGGGACGCATAATTAATTAATATACAAAATCAAGTTCACCATGACCACAGTGCATGTAGCATCAGTACAAATACTTTTTACTATTGATGGACAACAAGGTAATAAGCTTGGGTTTCTGCTATGTAACAGGAAGTGGTATTATCCTTGGAAGTGACCCTGGAGAGCATGGGCAGCTGGAGGCCTTTATGAAAGGACTAATCACTGAATATACCCAGGATTCATAGAGTGCTCAGTTTTAATTTTTTCAGAGAATTTCTCTAAGGCAGGAGTCCCCAACCTTTAAATGACCTGTCATTGACAGGGAGTGATTTTGACAGGCACAGGTTCAGGAGGTTTAGCAGTATATAGAAGTTAGTTAGTTAGTTAATTTGATTTATATCCCGCCCTCCCCGGCGAAGCAGACTCAGGGCAGCTCACAACAAATCCTGTGCAAGCTAGAGACATTAATAGGGCTGCCAAGCCCCTGGTCTGGGCGGGAGTTCCCCCACCCGGGAGGTTCCCAACCTGCCAACCCACATTGGGCCGGTGGGGGGAATGTCCCCTGATGTCGTTGGTACGATGACATCACCCGGAAGTGACATCATCGCGCCAGCAATGTCGTGCAGCAGCCACGCTAGGCATTTCCAGGAAAACTCTATGGTTTTCCCAGATGATCTAGGCATTTGGGAGGGAAAACTCTATGGTTCTCAGCATTGTCCCCCATCTGACAACGCTGAGAACTTGGCAACCCTAGACATTAAAGTCACAGGGGAATCCTCTACATGCCCTCCCAAGTTGTTGCTTTGAAGTTTGGTAAACATTTAGATTGAGTGGAGACAGTCTGTCTGGAAATCTATTCGTGCATGAACTGACACGAACCTCCATAAACAGCTTGAAAGTTCATGGAAAGTTTGTGCTGGTTGACCAGCTATGAACTTGACTTCATAAACCACAAAGTGGTCAAAATTTGTCACAAACTTGAATTTGTGAACCAGTTCTTGACCATCCCTAAGTGTGATCCATCCATATCCCGACGCTGAAAAATCAGCAACAAAAATAACAGTCAGCAGGTGGTATAAAGGCCTTTGAAAAATAGCAATATTAGAAAACTCACCAATTAAATTAGTAAACAACCAAGCAAGCGCTGAGGTTTACTTTATTGTTTGGAATCCATTTATACTTTTGTCTACTCACATTTCACACGACTTCATCCTCCAGATAATGCTAAACATCTTTTGAAAAATGTCTTTTAACATAATGAATGCTGATACTCAGAATTCTCATAACATATTGTTCAACTGTGAAACAAATTGCATAACTGTGCATTGACTTACTCTTTTGGCCCCTATTCTCCTTCTTGTCATATCTATTGTTTTGTTACTATATATTTGGTTAATATATTATTTGAATAGATAAACATATTAAAAACATCAACAACAGTTGAGCAGGTAGAAACAAAGGCAGAGGGGAGCAATGCCACTCAAAAACCAATAAATGACGTGATTGACACAAGTCTTTATACTGCCACTTTACAGCTCTCTTTGCTTGCACACATGCACACATACACACACACACCAGACTCAGCGTATGACTCAGTAGCTCCCTCCTGGAATCCTGCAGATGCTACTCAAGGCAGATTACATTTTAAAAGAATGTTTCTTGTTGCAAACAATTGCATGTTGGTATCTTTTAGCCTTCCTCTCCGATCAGATCATATTGAAACATCAGGGGAAAGCAGGGCTGCCACTGTAGTTCAGTGGTTGAATATCTACTTTGCATGCAAATAGTCCCAAGTTCATGACCAAGTATCTTCAGCAGCTCAAGGGATCAGGTCATTGGAGATGTGAAAGGACTCAGCCTGAGGCCTTAGAGAGTCCTTCCCAGTTTGGTGCAGTGATTAAGTGTGTGAACTTTTATCTGGGAGAACCGGGTTTGATTCCCCACTCCTCCACTTGCAGCTGCTGGAATGACCTTGGGTCAGCCACAACTCTCGCAAGAGTTGTCCTTGAAAGGGCAGTTTCTGTGAGAGCTCTTCAGCCCCACCTACCTCAAAGGGTATCCGTTGTGAGGAAGAAGATAAAGGAGACTGTAAGCTGCTCTGAGACTCTGATTCAGAGAGAAGTGTGGGGTATAAATCTACAGTCTTCTTCTTCCTCAGAATAGACAGTACAAAACTTGACAGACCAACCAACTGACTCCATTTGAGGTAGCTTCATATGTACATAAGATCTTTACTTATATGAGTGCATCGCAACAAGGGCCCTTATCACCAGATCTATCAGAATTATATATTTATTTTTCTTTCTAACTTAATAGATAGTCCTAAAAGAAGGAGGGTCATTCCCTACCTTGGCTTCTTCCAACCATTTTTTTAAAAAAACCCAAACCAGGTGAAGCAGAAATGTTCATGAAATGCTGAAACGTTTTCTCAAAAAATTTCTCAGAGTAAAAAACAACCTAGTAAATATGGATTTCTTCAAGAGCACAAACAAGCCTTTGAATCTTTATTTAGCTCCTTTTGAACATCTGCAGTCAAGAGAACATTCACAAAGACAGCATGTTAAAATGTCTGTTATTCTGCTCTGCGGGTGAGTCATCTTGCTCTGTCATTCAAAAAAAATCAAATCGTCTTATGTAATCATCATGACTGATTGGCGAACTTGAGTAAGTAAACAAATGACAGGCTGGTTCTGGAGATGCACTGTCAGTTCTGAAGAAAAGGTGTGATGATTCTGAAACAATCCCAAAGCTCAATATTTTATTTAATGGCATGAAGAAAGCTGGCTGCACTTCGCCGTTTTCGGTTTAGCACTTTTAATGTTAATGTAGTAGTTATTTTATTGGTTTTATTGCTTTAATGATCTTAGTTGATCTGTAAGCTACCTTGAGTCTCCTTCAGTGGGGAGGACAGGATATAAATAAAATAAATAAAAAATTTTATTTATTTATTTTCTTCAATTTATATCCTGCTTTCCCCACAAGTGGGCTCAGGGTGAGTTACAAGGGCACATAAATTGTGACAATAAAGCATTTAACAATAAAAATCAGATGAATTTATAACCTCGGGGAAGTCAACAATGGAGGGAGGGGGGATGGAAATGTCATATGGGTTAATGCGAAAAAAAAATTAAGAAATGGTTAAGTTTTGTAACCATATGCTACCAATAAATTGTTTAAACTGAAACAATAAAAATCAGTTAAAATTAGAATCATAATCAAGAAACCAGCATAAGACATTGTTTCACTAGCAACACTCTAAGTGGTGCTGATAGGTATTGGCCAGCAATATATATACTTACAGTATTTATATAAAGGAGAAGGAGCAAATGTCCTAGACAATACAAATCACAAAATGGATGTCTTCAATCCCCTTCAAATTTGCTCCAGAAAATAGAGCTAATAACCACTTTCCAGAAAGCCATCTGGCTCCTGTTTACCTTAATTAACTAAGTCCTCTCCTGCCCCCTTCAACAAGCTTTTGGAAAGAGGCAACGTAAGAGAATGCTCTGGTTTTAAAAAATAAAAAGGTTTTCTAAATGTTAGCTGGCTTTCTATTTTAATCTGCATATTTTTATGCTTGAATTGTAATTTTAATTTTTCATTAGCTGCCTTGGGGATTGAACTGTGAAAACGATAGGATAGAAATATTTTAAAATGAATAAATCGACTGCATATCAATTCATTTCACACAGCCAGTTGTTCTGTTTTAATGTTATAGATTTGTCAGCAGTTTTTAATATTCTGGACTAGTCTTCTGAGTGTTCCCACCTTACTGACAGTGCCACTTCCCCAGTGTGAAAAGCAGGATGTATTGAGTAGCAATGCATTGTATTTGGGATGACTCTTAATGGCTTTACATAGAGCAAGTTTGATGTAGTCGTTAAACTAGGACTGCCAAACTCCTGGGCTGGGCGGGAGTTCTCCCGCTCAGGAGGTCCCCAACCCACCGGCCCATATTGGGCCAGCAGGGGGATCCCCTCCCAACGTCGCCGGCGCAATGATGTCACTCACAAGTGATGTCATCAAATCAACGACATCATGCACTGACCGCTCTAGGAGCTTCCAGGAAAACTCTATGGTTTTCCCGGACGCTCTAGCAATTTGGGAGGGAAACTTACATTTTGCCGTGCGCGCTATGTGCATGTGAAAAAAGTCCCCCACCGGAGGCTGTGTGGGAATTGGCAACCCTACATTAAACCTCTGGACTTGAACAAGGGACAGTCAGGTACAAAACCACACTGTTATGAAACTTACTGGATAAACATAGGCCTGTCATAGGGTTACCAATCTCCAGGTGGGGGCAGGGGATCCCCCAGTTTGGAGGTCCTCCACCCGCTTCAGGGTCATCAGAAAGCGGGGGGTGGGGGAGTTGTCTACTGGGCACTCCATTTTTCCCTATGGAGACCTATTCCCATAGGGTATAATGGAGAATTGATCTGCAGGTATCTGGGGCTCGGGGGGGCTGTTTTTTGGGATAGAGACACCAAATTTGCTGCTTAGCATCCAATATCTCTCCTCAAAACACACCCCAAGTTTCAAAAAGATTGGATCAGGGGGTCCAATCCTATGAGGCTCCAAAGAAGGTACCCCTATCCTTCATTATTTCCAAGGGACGGAAGACAATTTAAAAGGTGTGTGGTCCCTTTAAATGAGATGGCCAGAACTCCCTTTGGAGTTCAATTATGCTTGTCACAACCTTGCTCCTGGTTCCACCCCCAATGTCTCCTGGCTCCACCCCCAAAGTTCCCAGATATTTCTCCAATTGGACTTGGCAACCCTAGCCTGTCACTATCTCTCTGTCTAATGTGCTTCACAGAGCATAGAGCTAAGCGGTATAGGCCCTGGTTATTACTCGGACAGGTGACCACCAAGGAAATGTAGTGTCAGGCAATGGCAAACCACCTCTGCTCATTCTTGCCTTGAAAACCTCATGAGGGGCCATCTTAAGCTGGTTGAGCCTTGATGGCACTTAATTATTAAATAATGTACCTCACAGAGTTGTTGTGAGTATAAAAGAGAATGTGGGAGACCATGTATGCTACCCTGAAGCCCAAGAAAGAAAGGTGGGATAAAATTAATACACAGAAAGCAGAACCTTGCTTCCTGATGAAGATGAGGCAGCTAAGCTTCACAGGAACAATTAATGGAGTGTTAAAAATATATATATATAAAATCTCTAAATAGCTTGGTGTATACGTGTACAAGATTGCCACTTCCGTTTATAAAATTTTGCAAGGTGTGGAGAAAGTGGGAAGAGACACATTTTCCTC
The DNA here is from genome assembly GCF_032191835.1 of Heteronotia binoei. Lineage (NCBI taxonomy): Eukaryota > Metazoa > Chordata > Lepidosauria > Squamata > Gekkonidae > Heteronotia > Heteronotia binoei. Next base: position 27,556,067 of record NC_083231.1, on the reverse strand, counting down.
CCTCTTAAATAATACTAGCACTTTGTGTCACCTAATGAAGTGGGTGAAAATAGATCCAGGAAAGATGAAAGATACATGATGCGCAATAATAACTCACAGAATTCTCTACCACAAGATAATAGTGAGGAGTGCTAGATCTGATAACTATAAACCGGAACAAGCCAGATGTGGGAGGAGAGGTCTATTAACAGCTACTCCCCATGGATGGCTCAATAAAATCTCCACGCCCCAAAACATTGTGCTTCTAGATGGGGAGCATCAGTGGTCCCTCTGGTGGGCTTCTTCCCATTGGTGGGCTTCCTGAAATCATTTGATTGGACACTGGGAAACAGGATGCTATCTAGATACACCAGTGCTCTGATCCACCAGGGCTCTTATCTTCCACCAGAGGGACCACTGATGCTCCCCGTCTAGTGCTGTTCAGATGCACAATGCCTTTGGGCGTGGAGCCATCCATGGGGAGTAGCTGTTAATAGACCTCTCCTCCCACATCTTTGTCACAATCCTTAACATAAACCATGGGCATCCTCATAAGAGGATAGACCTACACAGATGAAGCTACACAGAAAGCTCAAAGTCAATCAATCAATTCAATTTATTGCATTAGCACATATTGCCATAGCATCAAACAACCAGATTCAGCAATAAAACAAAAGAAACAAGAAGAGAGAAAGGGGGAAAAAAACCCAGAATACCTCATGCCTTAATACAATAAGATACAATAAAACTCAATTTTAAAAACCAGATATAAAATTTAAAACATCAGAAAAAAATTAACCAGTACCACACTAGTAAACTACCCAGGATAATAATAATGAACAATTAGTGTGGTACAGTCTTCATTTTCTTTTCCATAATGCCAGTCATGAATCTTGCAACTTGGAGGGTAATATGTCTATCTCTGTCAGACAGCAAGAAGACTAGTTTCTCTTGATTTGACTTACCAAAAAGAGAAGATAAAATACGATCCAGAAACCTATTCCGTTCAATCTTAAAATCAGGACAATAAAATAGGGAGTGATAGAGGTCCTCAATGGATGTTAGGTCACAAGTACAAACTCTTTCCTGAAAAGGAATCTGCCTAAACCGGCCTTCATTGGCCAGTATTGGCAGTAAATCAAAGCGAGCCCTCGTGAAGGCTTTCCGGTGCTTAAAGTTCGTCAAATTTACAAAATATGGGGGAAGTAACGGAAGCGGACAAGGGCAGCTAGCTATAAATCACAGAAGTTTTCAGTTCGCCTATAATTCCCCTATCGGCTTGGATAGATTGGTCTATTAACCTTTGGGCGTGGAGCCATCCATGGGGAGTAGCTGTTAATAGACCTCTCCTCCCACATCTTTGTCACAATCCTTAACATAAACCATGGGCATCCTCATAAGTGGATAGACCTACACAGATGAAGCTACACAGAAAGCTGTGCCTGAGGGCCGCTCCTCAGCTGTGGAACAAAGGCTGGTTTCACACTGTGAAACTGACACGGTTTTATCCTGTTCAGAAAAAATCTGCTTCAGTTTGAACCATTTCAGGTAAATCAGCTGCTGCTGAAGCGGCAGGACCCCAGCAGCGGTCAGTGATGGTCCATTCACATGCTAGCCCATCTCAACCATGGACCCATTGCAGAAAGTGTTCTCTTTTTACAAGGCCCCCATGTGTGCACTCAATTGGAGAAGTGGACAAGCACACCTCGGAGAGGGGTGAGGGGGGGAAAAACCCCGACTTTTCCAGAAATGACTTGGCATGATCACACAGCTCTTCCGCTTATGAGCTGCCCTCAGGCATTCAGACAGCAGCCGATTATGCAACCTACATCCGATTCAGGGTGATGCTGCTGAGAAAATCTAGGTAGCTTTTTAATGCGGATAGGAGGCATGGAGATGGGGTGAGCACGGGTGCAGCTTGGAGGGCAGATGTGCTCGTGTGATCATGCATTTTTAATCCGAATGGGAGGCAGGGCTAGGCTGGGGCAAATCTCCTGTGTGAAACCACCCTTAGTCCTTCTTTCCAAGGTTCATTAAAGTGAAAACCGGGGTATCTTTTGTAAGCAATGCAAGAATAAGTAAAAGCTATTTGCTATATATTTAAATGTGTTACTTTCTTGTGTTAACAGTAACTACACTAAAGCACAATCTAAAATTAAAACAAATTAGAAAATAAAATGATATTTCGTGGGACTGAATAGTGAAGGAATGGGACCAGGGGTAGAATTCTAGCAAGAGCTCCTTTGCATATTAGGCCACACACTCCTGATGTAGCCAATCCTCCAAGAGCTTACAAGGCTCTTTTTTTAAGTTCTTGGAGGATTGGCTACATCAGGGGTGTGTGGCCTAATATGCAAAAGACCTCCTACTAGAATTCCACCCCTGAATGGGACAAAAAATAAGGCCTGAAAGGAGAGAGGTGTTTTGCTGCTAGGAAGAAGCTAATAAGGAAAAAAGAGGAAAAGAAATCCAGATTGTAAAAGACTGGGGAGGAAAATGGTGCTATCAGAATGTGACAGAACTTCTGTTCAATCTAATAAAAATGTTTTTAAATAGCAATAGGCGAACTTCCTTTGCCTTAATTCAGGATTCGGCTTAACTTGTCTATTATAAGATTTAAAAAAAAAAATTGGGGAAATTGCCATTTTTTTTAAAGTCAACTTCTGATCTTTAGAAACAACATTATGCTCCATGACATAGGTCAAAGTTGTGTCATTCCAGACTGCAAGCTGGGGCTCACATGACAAGAACGTTCTTTGGTTTAAGAAAATCATTTCATGTTGAAAAGTAGAATTCTTTCCCCTGGCATCTAGCCTCCGACATGCAAGGGCTTTACCTATTTATTTTGGTATGGTTCAGCATTCCGTAACATGAGCCCCACCTGTGGTCTGAAGTGGTACAGCCCAGGCATAGGTTTACCCCTTGAATGAGAACCAGGCCACAGAGGTACTGTTATAAATAGCTTCTGTCTGATGGTACAGGAGGATCATTGTGTTGTGTTGCCTATTTCTTGCTGACATGCACATTCTTCAGGTAACAACGGAACAAAGAAATTGAAACTGACCCCCTTTTTTAAAAAAAAGAAGCGTCCAGGTGCAGAAGTGAATGTGTTCTGATCTGATAGCCCTTCTGGATAATACTGTCCAAGAAAAGCAATAATTACATTCCAATCTGCAGTCCATAAATGAGCACATTTGCACTGAACAGTTTCAGAACTAGAACTCTGTTTCTTGATCTGTTTCTTGCTGGGCAAGGGGGGTGGGAGTTGTCATAGTAAACCATGAAAAGCCCTTTTCCTCTGTAAAATGGTGCTATGTAAATTACAAAACCAACATATGGTACATATAGGTAATGCAGATGTACATATAGAAGACATGCCTTGAGGCCAATTAGTAAATGGAGGAGCAGATGGATGTAGAATATCCTGGATGGAGTGGATGCAACATGCACCAAGGATAAGCATTAAGAACCTCTCTCCAACTGAAGTGTCTCTTTCTCCAATAGGGAAGCCTTCAAGTTTGTTTATTGTTGTGGGAGGATGGGGTAGAATCATACACACACTTGCATATAACTCTCCTGTCCTCTTTGGTCCCAGTTTTTTACCTGGCTGGCACTTAGCCTACATCCTTTCCAGCTAGTTTGCCTCTTTTCTACAAAAGAATCTTCAGTAGCATTTTCCACAAAAGAAGCTTCAGAGCCAGTTTGGTGAAGTGGTTAAATGCACAGACTCTTATCTGGGAGAACGGGGTTTGATTCCCCACTCCTCTACTTGCAGCTGCTGAAATGGCCTTGGGTCAGCCATAGGTATTGCAGAGGTTGTCCTTGAAAGGGCAGCTTCTGGGAGAGTCAGCCCCACCTACCTCACAGGGTGTCTGTTGTGGGGTGGGGAGAGGGTAAAGGAGATTGAAAGCTGCTCTGAGACTCTGAGATTCAGAATATAGGATGGGATATAAATCCAATGTCTTCTTCTTCAGAGCCAGCATCCAAAAGAAAAACCCAATTTTCTCTATAAATTAGACATTCTTGTGAGTAGACCTGGATTTCATGCAATGTACATTTAACTGGGGAGTAAATCCTAAGCAACTCAGTGAGACTTGCTAGCACAGCATGTGTGCACAGGATCAAGCTGTGATTCTGAACGGAGGGTGTTAATACAAGTATCAGGTGTGCTGATTTAAGATGCTTGAAATTGGCATGCCAGTTGGGTATTAAACTTGAGCTCTGCTGTACAAACAACACACTAATAGCTATCAGGAACAGTGCTACCCCACCCCCACCCCCCAAAAAAAGAAGAAAGAAAGCAAATCATCTTGATTCTGACTCGGCGCAATGCCCAGATAACGCAGAGGCGGCACACACGGCCTCCAACCTGTGTAAAATCTTTAGAGAAGAATACATCATCAGCAGAATATATATGCTGCATCTGTAACCAAAGAATTCGCTCTACTTTTTAAAAATGTCAATAAATTCTCTGTGAAGTCTTGTTTCGACCATAAGTAGTGGCAAATACTGCACGAAGTCCCTCTTTGGCCTTTAATTAACCAATAGCAGATGTTCCTGGAGAGAGCAGGTTAAATCGATCGTGTCTTTTCGAAGTTTCAGAATGACTGATTTTTGAGCACTGTGCTGAATTTTCATTAGGTTTGTTTTTTCTCATCAGCAAGCTCATATGCAAGTCACACACAAAGTAAACTTGATAGCAAGTGAGTGCAGACATAGCAGATGATCCACATAATGAATCAGGAAGGGACAGTGGCTCCATGTTTGAGAACATGGTTGACCTGCAAAAGGTCGCAGATTCCATGTCTGGCATATCCAGTTAAGAGGAAAATGTTCAGAAAAGTTTTCTCTACCTGAGACCCTGGTGAGCTGTTGCTGACTCTAGTAGACTATATTGAGATAGACAGACCAATGGTCTGCCCCAAGATGGCAGCAGTGGCTTTTGATCGTTCCTGAGATTATTGTGTTGAAGGGTTTAATAACCTGATCTGGGGGTTCAAAGAGATAGCTAACCTAGTCACTTATGATTTCTGTGTGCATTTGTGGTAAGTCACCATGTCTTGGGTTCAAACTTAACGTGCTGTTGGTGACATGTAGTTTTTGCTGCAACAGTTCTGCTTTTAACCAGGCTGTGATTTTCAGTGGGGGATCACCATGGGGAATGTTGGCTAATCTCTCTATTTCTACCACCCAGTTGACTTTTAAACCTCAAGGGAATAGGGAGAAAACCCTCCCTTGGGCCAAAAGTAATGTGAAGGTCAATTTTAAGATAGAAGATAGTTGAAGGAAGGATAATAGGTCATCCCCCCTTCAGTTTTCACTTCGAGATCACAGTCAAAGCTATTAATTTAGATAAAAGAAAAAAGAAAGTGGGGGGCAAGATTCATGTTATTAATATCACAAGTAATTTTAACTTCGGCCTCTGTTCTACAGCCTGTAAAATGAAGAAGGAGGCTGTAGATTTATACTACGCCCTTCTCTCTGAATCAGAGACTCAGAGTGGCTTACAATCTCCTTTATCTTCTTCCACCACAATAGACACCCTATGAGGTGGGTGGGGTTGAGAGAGCTCTCACAGAAGCTGTCCTTTCAAGGACAACCTCTGCAAGAGCTGTGGCTGACCCAAGGCCATTCCAGCAGCTGCAAGTGGAGGAGTGGGGAATCAAACCCGGTTCTCCCAGATAAGAGTCTGTGCTCTTAACCACTACACCCAAATGGGAGTAATGGTGCAACTATTGTGAGGGTGGAAAGCATGGGAACCTCGATCCCTCTATTTCCAGTGGGCACAGCATTAACTAAAACATTTTTATGCCACTTCTCCATCATCAGGGTTTTCAATATGGCAAAATGAAAACGTTCAAGCATTTGATCAGTTAAAAACAACATGTAAAATTATAAAAATAATTCAGTAAAAACACATGAAAAATATAACATCAGAACCAGGGAGGATGGCCAATAACCATCACTGAGTATACGCCAAATGAAACAAAAAAGTCTTTACCCACTTGTGAATGATATCAGTAGAGGGAGAGGGAGATAGATGAATCTCGGGGTGGGGGGAGTTCAGGTGCCACAACAGCGGAAGCCCTCTCTCATGTTGCCGCCCATCTAACCTCAGAGGATGGGGGCAACCAAAAAAGGGCCTTTGAAGATGAGTGTGCGTAGGCTCATATGGGACAGGGCAGTCCTTAAGGTTTGTTAGTCTTGGGCCATACAGAGCTACAAAGGTCAATATCAGTACCTTGAACTCAGCCCAGAAGCCAGGGAAGATGGAACAAGACTGGAGTGATTTGCTTCCTAAGACCTGGCTGCAATGTTCTATACCAACTATAGCTTCTGGACAGTCTTCAAGGGCAGTTCCATGTAGACTGCTTTACATGCATGCATGGGAGTTATCTTTTGAAGGAACAGGGAAATTTACCTGCTTAAGAACACCATCCATACATGAGGGTTTGAACTCGGAGCAAGGCAAGGATTCCAAAGCATTTTGTATGATGAAATTTGTACATTTTTAACGATGTTTGGGACAGCCTTGACTATGCACACACAATGCCTGTCTGCAATTTGTATTATATAACAGGTTTCCCACCATACATACTAGCACACTTTCCACAGTGCCTGTACCCAGTGGCACATTTAAATTGGTACGCTAGTAAACAAGAAAGTGGCAGCAAATGTTTTGTCTGTATGCTCACTGGCAAGGTGGATAGTACTGTGTTTACTATAGAAAGTGCACATCTGCAACCACACATCTGGAGCTACCTAAGTATTAATAATGATCCACAGTTGCTGATTTTATAGCCATGAAGCTGGCCTGGAAAACCCCCATGTGACATATTACCCCCAAACAATATAAGGATTTTTGTCATTCCTCAAATATCCCCTTTTAATTTCTTCTGCAGTTTAAATGAACAGTGACTCAGTGCCAATTTTCTCAGACCATCTGTTGAATTTTTTTTTTGTTTCTTTCTAATGAGAAATTTGACACAGCATAATAAATACTTCTGTACTTCTCTGAACATCCTGGAATTGCTGTGTTCAGTTCTCCTAGAAAACGCTGGCCTATATAAATTGAGCAATACTTGGTAGTTTTGGAGTGTAACAGCACATAACGTACTGTTTTATATGGTGGCATTTAAATTAGGCCATCTGCTAAGCATGGGGTTATAGCTGAATTCACATCTGGAATGTCTATCCAGGGGCTTGGCATGAATCTCACAGCCTACTCTTAAATCCTGTGATAAGACCCTATGGCTGCAAAGTTCTTGAAATGTGGCATGCTTTGCTGGTTTTTACCACAGCTTCACTGAAATGCCAAGCCTTGTGCAGGGACAGAAAACTTAATATGCTTTCTTAAAAAGCGACATGAGTCTGGCTGACAAAATATACCAAAAGAGAAGAAAAACTTGTTCTTCCAGTTAAATTTCCCCAACTAAGATCAAGTGAACAGAAAGTCAACAAAACAAGGAAAGCATGCCTCTCTCATGTAAGCCCTCTCAGATCCTATAAGGATGCCAGCCTCCAGGTGGGACCTGGGGATCTCATGGAATTACAGTTCATTCCCAGACTGATAATTCTCCTGGAGAAAATGGATGCTTTGGAGCAGGGGTGGCCAAACTTGCTTAATGTAAGAGCCACGTAGATGTTTGAGAGCCACAAGACAGGCAAACAGGCACCAAATAGATGGGGGGAGAGGTGGAAAGAAAGCAACTTTAACTTTAAATGCATTCTCCAAGCTGCCAGCTGGCTTAGCTTGAAGAAGTAATTTAAAGAGACAAATGCCTTCTCCAAGCCATTTGATGGGGCGGTGGGGGCTTCAAGAGCCACACAATATGTATGGAAGAGCCACATGTGGCTCCCGAGCCACAGTTTGGCCACCCCTGCTTTGGAAGGTGGATTGTATGGCATTGTACCGCACTGAAGTCCCCATCTCCCCCAGTGTTAAATACCGGGTTTGATGCATAGATGTTCAAACAGGAACATGCTTTATTGATAATTCTGGAACAAGACAACATGTCAGGGTCGCGGTCCCGCTTATACGCATGCACAGAAACACCCTCCCCCCTAGACCCCCATATTGAATCACAACAGTTGAGCTTCATGCTAAACCTGCTGATTGGCCCTCGAAGAGTCCAGGTCTAATTTGTATTGAGAATCTCTGTGCCCTGCTTAGCTGGGCGTGCACGAACGTTCTGTTAAACATGAAGTCCAATACACGACACCCAGGCTCCACCCCCAGATCTCCCAGAGTTTCCCAACATGCATCTGGCTTCCCCCATCCCCTACAAGGGGGATTGGCAACTGTACAGGAAGACATTGGATTTATATTCCGCCCTCCACCCCGAAACTCAGAGTCTCAGAGCGGCTCACAGCAGACTCCCCCACAGCAGACACCCCGTGAGGTATGGAGAACCACAGCATTATGACATCATAATACATGGTATTATTCTAAGGGTGAACTGAGAATTTGCCACAAAACCAAGGTTTCTGTTTCCTTTTCTCCCAACCCATGGTGCTCAGAATCAGCAACAGAAGGAAATAAACAAATAAAATGAGAAGTGTCTTTGGCGATACCACGCGTTAGCCTCCAAACTGAGATTAGATGCTGTCAAAGGGTGAACGACTTCTGAAATGACTTGGGCATCAAGGGTTTAACGTTACAAAAAATTGGAAAAGAACAGCCTAATGTTTAAAGGACCTGGCCTAACGAAAACAATTCTGGTCATATAATCATCTGCGAAGATACAGGAAAGATAAATGTAGTAACCGAAGTAGACTTTCCAGGCTTTCTGACTTGGGGGAAGGGAGCGAACTGGATGTGACAGCAGCAGACCAAATGGGGTGGGGGCTCCCATTGCCACTTGCTCCCTCCTAAACCCTTTGGAAGCCTGTTCTTTCCCAACTATCCATGTAGCTGGACAGCTTTGTAGGGAGTTGGGATGCCGTGGGTTGCATCCTGCCACCATCACATCACATCATAGCACTCTGGTATCGTTCCCCCTCCCCTCTCATCATAGCCGCTCTCTGGTTTAATTCATGATGGAATGCATAAATGTGTCAACAGTTCAGTCATCTTCCTTGTTTCTCAGTGATGCTGAGTTATGTCAGACATTGGCCAGAGCACCGCAGGTGACAAAAAACCAAGCCGCAGGGTCTGAGTGTTATGCACCACAAGTTTTCAGAACCAAGACGGTCTTGGGGTTTGGTGTTGCTACAGTTGAAAGAACTGGACATGCATGGTTCCTGTATACCAGAGGTGACCAAACTTGCTTAACGTAAAAGCCACAACAGAATAAATGTTGGATGTTTGAGAGCCACAAGACATGAACATCAGATGTTTGAGAGTCGCAAGGCTTGATTGTCAGATGTTTGAGAGCTGCAGGACAGGAAGGAAGGAAGGAAAATAGATGAGGAGAGAGAGATGAAAAAAAGCAACTTTAACTTTAAATGCCTTCTCCAAGCAACCATCTGGCTTGGCATGGAGAAGTGATTTAAAGAAGGAAATGCCCTTTTCAAACCAGCCGATGGGGTAGTGGGGGCATCAAGAGCCACACAATATGTGTGAAAGAGCCACATGTGGCTCTCGAGCTACAGTTTGGCCACCCCTGCTATACACGGAAAGAGTTTTACTTGGAGTTCCTCCCACGCATTCTGAGGGAGTCCAAATCAGCTCTTTTAAATCTCATTTATTGCATTTATTTATTTTAAGTAGACTGTTTCTCAAAGCTGTTTACCAAAAAATGATACAATTAATCCCTCCTCCCAAAAACAGCTTTTAAAAACAGCACAAAGACCTCTGAATAATCTCTGATCTTGACAACAAAATAGTTAATAAAAATAGTTAATAAAAAATAGTTAATAAAAATTTGGCACCTGGGTAAATATTTAAGTGTATCAATGTCTGGTCATTTAAGACTCAGCCAAGTAACTTAACAACTGCCATGTGGCTTTTGGTGCAGCAGACAGTTTGGTGAAGCGGTTAAGTGTACGGACTCTTATCTGGGAGAACCGGGTTTTATTCCCCACTCCTCCACTTGCAGTTGCTGGAATGGCCTTGGGTCAGCCATAGCTGCCCTTGTCTGAAGTCATGAAGGATGAAGCCTTTACCTAGGGAATCCATCTTGACCATGTGTCAAGGGACTATGGGAGAAGTCCCAGCTCTAAAAACCAAGGTCATGGAACTTTTTTAAGGTCTTGTACCTCCAAGGAAAAAGTGCCTCTCCTTAGTAGCAACAAGTTTAGAACAGGGTTAGAAAGACTGTGTTTACTGTTTATTCACCTTTTCTTTTAATCTTTGCTCTGCCCTGCTGCAGAGAGAAATTGTGTACAGAATTCTATGGAATGATAAAAGTGTGTGAGATGACATACCTTCCAAACCTGCATTGCTTACAGATGTGGAATAGGGCTAATGTTGAAGGCAGGGCTTTTTTTTGTAGCAGGAACTCCTTTGCATATTAGGCCACACATCCCTGATGTGGCTAATCCTCCAAGAGCTGACAGGGCTCTTCTTACAGGGCCTACTGTAACCTCCAGGAGGATTGGCTATATTGGGGTGTGTGGCCTAATATGCAAAGGAGTTCCTGCTGCAAGAAAAAAAAGCCCTGCTCAGCCCCATCTACCTCACAGGGTGTCTGTTGTGGGAAGAGGAAGGGAAGGAGATTGTAAGCCACTCTGAGAGCCTGAGTGTTTGAGAAGAATAAGTCCACTGAGCACTTGGAATTATTTTACAGTTCTGGAGATCCTGCAGAAGAGAGCTGCAGGTAACTCCACTCCTGGTGGTTTCCTATTTTGAAGAAGATATTGGATTTATATCCCGCCCTATACTCTGAATCTCAGAGCAGTCACAATCTCCTTTACTTCACCCCCCCGCCCCACAACAGACACCCTGTGAGTTAGGTGGGGCTAAGAGAGCTCTTACAACAGCTGTCCTTTCAATAGGGGGGAACCTCCCCCTATGTCGCCAACATGATGATGTCACCCGGAACTGACATCATCGCATTGGTAATGGCATTCAGCGACTGCTCTAGGCATTTCCGGAAAAACTCTATGGTTTTCCTGGATGCTCTGACCATTTGGGAGGGAAAACTCTATGATACAATGGAAACGCCTAGAGCAGCTATGCACAGCATCGCCAGTGCAATGACATCACTTCTGGGTGATGTCATTGTGTTGCCCGCTCGGGGCTAAGGGGACTTGGCAACCCTACCTTTCAAGGACAACTCCTATGAAAGCTATGGCTGACCCAAGGCCATTCCAGCACGTGCAAGTGGAAGAGTGGGGAATCGAACCGGTTCTCCCAGATAAGAGTCCATGCACTTAACCACTACACCAAACTGAAATAAATGGATTCAGGAGGGACATCTGTCATTCTTGTAGTTAGCAGCAGAGCACCAGACTAACATTTTTCAGACTTCTTGAAGGAGATGGCAGCACAAAACACTCTTCTAAAACCTTATTTCAATATCTAAAACTATTTGAGAAACTGTGCAGAAGGTGTTTGCCATAGAGAATTTGAAAGCAGGTTTATGAGAAATCAAGCATAGCATTAAGGGATGGTTTCCTCAAGATTTTGAAAACATTTCATAATTAAATCTCATTCTTGTCTGACAAGTACTTTCGCTGTTCCCCTCTTCTAGACAATGGGGCAGACATTCTGCGGCTTATTTTGTTTTCCAGCAAGAATGCAGTAACTACATTCCTCCATACCCAATTATATGCAACAATTTTTCTGGCAACCCAAGTGGTAAATCTAATCTCAAGATAATAAAAGCATGGATAACTAATTTCAGGGTCTGGCAGAGACCCAGAGGAAGGTAGCTCTCTCACTGCAGCTGTAGGTCCTCAAAAAATGCTCAAATTATAAATGACAAAAGTCCTCGCCAACATTCAGGTTGCTTGAATAGTGAATCACCTAAATAATAACATTCGGTTAACAGAAGAAAATGGTAGAATTGAATAAGTAAGATAGGATAAGCATTCTGTAGGATAGCTTCAGGGTATTATAATTGTTGTAAGTCTAAATTTGTCACAGCTGGGAAACTGATTAGATCAAGGGAGTCATCCAGTCACATACTGCAGTATACAAATGTGACATTGTTCACAACCTTGAAAAGCATCAGAATTTCCTCTTTGATTTTAAACAAACACTTTTTTTGCGCATTAAGTGATGATATAACCAAAGGCAGTGCAAAAACAGAAGCTCCAAGTAAAATGTGACATCCTGTTATTACTGAAAAAGTACCAGCAAGTGCTCAAGGCCACTGCTTTAAATGCAGTTGGGTGGAGCCTAGTGAAAACAAATATAGTTTGTTTTTATAGAAATGTTTATAGCCTGCACCTCTCTCCAACGATGATCCAAAACAACTTACAACACCATTCTTCCTCCTGCATTTTATCCGCCCAACAACAACTCCATGAGGTAGGTTAGGCAGAGAGTGACTAGCCCAAGGTCATCCAATAAACCTACATGTCAGAGTTGGGATTCAAACCTGGGTGTCTCAGATCCTGGCCTGACACTCTAAATCCTATAGCGCTCTGGGTTGCTAGAGAAGAATACCCAGAAAAACCGAATCCAAGCTTGATGGTGAATGCAGAAATCCAACTTTATTAAAATTTTTGTGAGATTATACCATGTAATTTCAAGTAACTTTCAAGTACCTCAACATTCAGTCAAAAAGACATTTTTCCCATGGGACTACATTGCACTGTTTCTATACTATTACACAATGGCCCTTCTTCACTGTCTCTAGGATGTCTTACCACCTGCCTCTGGGACTCGGTGTGGAGAATAATATCGTGGACTTTTCTCCAAGCCTCTCTTGTCCCAAGTTTCTTGAACGTCACACATCCACCTGCCTCAGTAGAGATGAATACAGCAGTTGGCTTTGGCTGGCAGAGTGATTAGAGTATTAAACTAGGACTGGAAGAACAGGATTCAAATACCTGCTTGCCTTGAAACTTACTGGGAGAGACTGGGCCAGTTACTCAACAGCCTACTTGAAAGGGTCATTGTGAGAATAAATTGGAAGAGAGAACAGTATGTGCTGCTCTGACTTCCTTGGATGAAGGATGGGATAAAAATGCACCCCATCGATCCACTGTGAGTCTCATTGAGAAAGCCAGATGACAAATTATTTAAAGGAAATAAACACAAATAAATCGTTCTAAAGTTTTGAAGCTCAAAACCCTCAGCTTGGTAGAAAACCTATTTTCTCTTCCTCCCCCTGTGGCCACAGGGGCTTTTTTTAACAGGAATGCACAGGAACACAGTTCCGGCTTGCTTGGCACCAGGGGGTCTGATTTAGTATAAGGCAGTTTCATATGTTCATATGTTCAGGGGTATGGCCTAATATGCAAATGAGTTACTGCTGGACTTTTTCTACAAAAAGCCCTATGTAAAACCATGGTGGTGTCAGGGGGTGTGGCTTAATATGCAAATGAGTTCCTGCTGGACTTTTTCTGCCCAAAAAACCCTGGGTGGCTGTGTTAACCTGTCTGTAGCAGTAGAAAAGAACAAGAGTTCAGTAGCACCTTAAATTCTAACAAAATTTGTTTCCAGCAAGACTGTCACAAATTTTATTTTATTTATATATATTCTATTTTAGACTGCTCAGGGTGGTGTACAACATAAAAATACAATATAATCATAATACAATTAAAACCATAAAAATCAGTAACTGCTAAAAGATGGCAATAAAAAGCCCAGGAAAGCAAACTGCTCCGGGGGGGGGGGGGCGCAAAGGAAATGGGACTACCAGAGGAGACAGCTTTAGTCTTTCAGGTGTTAATGAACTCCTGCTCTTTAACCTTGTCCAGCTGCTGGAAACATACTGAGCTCTTCCTTCTATGGGTGACTTTCTTCTTTCAAAATTAATTTTATTTACTTCATTTATATCCTGCAGTGGGAACCCAATGCATTTTATTCTATGCTTTTTTATCCTCATAATAGGCTAGGCCAAAAGTCTGACTGGTCCAAACTCACTCAGTAAGTTTCCATGGCAGAGGGGAGATCTGAACCCAGATTCTAGTCTGACACTCCAACCATTACAGCACACTGGCTTATTTGCATGACAAATTACATTAATTCAACATGTGACACAGGGTAATTTATAATAAGAATCATCAAACAACAGTGTGTGGTATAGGCAGATCCAGCGATTGTCTGGCAGCCTTAAATTCTAGCTCTTTTAGCATTATGCGCCACCAGGTGGCGAGATAGATTCCATGACACAGGGTATAGGTACTTCTCTATATATTTTCACTTCCTTGGTTGGGGGGGGGGCACATATTTTGTGTTTGTGCGGATACATTCCTGGAAGACATGGTTGACATCTTGCGACCCGTACTGGGGCTTGGATGTTTCAGAGAGGTGGTTCTATTGCCTGCCTCTACATCCCAGCCCTGGTATTCCTTGGAGATCTCCCATCCAAGTACTTGCCAGCGCCAGCCCTGCTTAGCTTCCAAGATCTGACAAGGCTCAGGGCCTTTCACTTCCTCTTTGTGGCACACCAAGGCCAATATTGTATAGGTTGTTGTGAGAGAGATGTTGCAGCCTTTGTCACACGCACCAATACTTCTGATGACTACCGTTTGCTAGCAAAAAGGAGTCATTCAAGCCTGTATAACTTTTCAATGCCTCCTTCTTGTCAAGTTGAATAGATGAATCATGTTGAAAGAGCCAACCGATGTTATTAAATGAGTTCAAATCTCAAGCCTCTCTTCAGAGTAACTGTGAATGTATGTGCAGTTTTCTTTACCCTGTTCTCCTGCATAAGAATTTCTGATGCCATCAAGCTTCACTAGTACACGTGCACTCTTTTTAAAAAGTAGACAGATGTCATTCGCACCATAGATTACAATAGAGAAAACAGCCTTGCATTTGCACCTTCTCTGCCATACATTTCTGATTTATTCATAAAGCTGTAAGCAATTGCTTTCTTGTATGCAACAGAAGATGCCCTTGAGAAGGGACTCAAAATAACTTCTGGTCTTTCTATCTATGAAGCATTCATACCAATATAATTGGTTAATATCTCTTTAACTTAAACCTGCTCCAGAACCTAACAAACAAAAAAATGGCAATAGCTTATCCCCAAATAGCACTGACACTTAAAAAAACAAACAAAAGGACACCTCAGTTACCTGGATCATTTCCTTTCCATGTATTCTATCCTTCCTCCAACAAGCTGAATGACCCCGCTAATGCCTGGTACTAAAATCTGCACAATGGAGCAGCTGTGTTGTGCACTGTTTAAGTGGGAACAATGCTGTCAACAGGTGTTGCTGCTGGGCAGCATATCACACAAGCTCAGTTCAGTTCATTTGTTGTAATTAGCCATTGGCTGTTACAAGTCTGCAAGAATCTCAAGGAAAAGGAAAGTAAACTAGAAGTTAATGAATGTATAAGTTTATCATGTACACCAAAAGGGTATAACAACAAATGCAATACAAAAGCAATGACAATAGGGGAGCAATTTGGGGAGGGACGGTGGCTCAGTGGTAGAGCATCTGCTTGGGAAGCAGAAGGTCCCAGGTTCAATCCCTGGCATCTCCAAGAAAGGGTCCAGGCAAATAGGTGTGAAAAACCTCAGCTTGAGACCCTGGAGAGCCGCTGCCAGTCTGAGTAGACAATACTGACTTTGATTGGCCAAGGGTCTGATGCAGTATAAGGCAGCTTCATATGTCCAATAGAGGCATACACATAAATCTACAAATCATTCCTTCGCATTGCCATCTTGGCACATATTTTCTTTGCTGCAAGAGCAAAGACTGAAACGTTCTGGGAGATGTAAGCATCAGCGTCAGAGAAAAGAAATACTATTTTTTCCTCATCTGAATGAGCACTTAGGCCTGACAGAGTTCCAGATCACACAAGCACACTCATTAAAATCATGGGCCAGTGTCCATGCTCATTCAGTGGCCTCCAGGAAATGGTGCTCATCAGCCTTGTCAGCCATAGCATAGGGGGAGGGGCACTGCCTGTCATGGTTCCAAACTGGATGCAGCCCACACTTCCCTGGGAATGAAGGGCTGGATGGATCCTCCCCCAATTCCCACTGCAGCCCACTGGTCTCCAAAAAATGCTTTTCCTGGGGGACAGCAGATCCTGAATAGCATGAAGGGAATCTGCAAGCAGGAAGAAGTGACTAGTAGAAATTTGATTTCGTTTGGATCCAACCCTTAAGTTCTGAAAATGGAGCTCCCAGTCTTCATCTGCTTGACAAGACGGGTGGGCAGCTGGAGGCCTCAAAGGTTTTGCAATTTTTGAATTGGGCCTGTGTGTCACATGAACCCTCCTCCCAGTTACATCAATATATGTGATATAATAAAAATGATTCCTCTTCCCACCTTTGTTCCATGTTACTTGCCGTCTTGAGAGTTCACATCACAGTGATGGGAAACTGAGTTTCTTCGTCAGTGGGGTGGCAAGCCCAGCGTCACATCAAGTTCTACACCAAGATATCTGAAATGACTCATATCTCAAATATAGTGTATGGCTTTTCTATGGCCAACCAACTCTAAATTTTTTACCTGCCTTGACCTAGATGGCCCAGACTAGCCCAATCTTGTCAAATCTTTGAAGCTAAACAGGATTGGACCTGATTATTAAGTACTTGGATGAGAGACTACCAAGGAAGTCCAGAGTCACATTGCAGTTAGGCGATGGCAAATCACCTTTATTCATCTCGTGCCCTTAAAACCCTATGGAGTCACCGTAAGTCAACTGTCTTGAGGGCACTTTGTACTGCTAGCACTCCACCATGTACTCTTTGATGACCACAAAATAGCTAGATCTGTCTCACTCAGTCCTTTTTCAGTCTCTTTTAGGACTGAACTGCTTTGGTCATGCTGCTTGATGACATGCAAGGGAAGATACAGGAAGTGCAGCAGTGTTAATGCCCCTGCATCTGTCAGTAGCTTCCAGTACAACAGACTGTGGCATATTTCTAGGTCACCTGTTCAGGTTGGATACTGCAGGCTCCATGCTGGTCCTAATCCGGCATCAAAAGTACTTATGATGCTACTGATGATGACCACCACACAATGCTTCTGAGCTGTTGCTGCCTCCCAAGCTGCTCAATATCTACTTAGAACCACTGGGTACTTGCTCAGATTGCATTCTTTTCTGGTTGCTTTAATTATTAAAAATCCTCAGAGATTCATCTACTACCATACCAAAAAAAACCTATTACAATTTGTTATTCTTTGCAGCTAAACACAGCTGCCCATTATTTAACATCTCTACTCACACCTTTTTATGTGTTAGAAATGTATTAGAACCCTCGAAGAGCTTTCTTGGTAGGCTGTAAGCATCTTTAAGGACTCCTTATGGTCATCTATTTCTAGTTAGACTTTCTAGCTTGGAGGGAATGTCAGATCCAGTTAGTAGTATAGTTTAATACAGTCAAAGACCAATTATAGAAACAGAGTTGGAATGGACCTCCAGGATCATCTAGTCCAACCCACTGCACAATGCAAGAAATTCACAAATTTTTGTTGTTTAGTCGCACAGTCAAGTCTGACTCTTTGCATCCCCATGGACAAAGTCATGCCATGGACAAATTCACAAATACTTCCCCCTAAATTCATAGGAGCAGCATTGCCGTCAGGTAGCCATCTAGCCTCTGTTCAAAAATCTCCAAAGGAGGAGAGCCCATCACCTCCTGAGGAAGTTTGTTTCACTGAGGAACTACTCTAATTGTCAGGAAGTTCTTCCTTATATTGAGCCGGAAACTCTTTCTGATTTTATTTCAACTTCTTGGTTCTGGCCCTACCTTCTGGGGCAACAGAAATCAATTCCACACCATCCTCTATATGACAGCCCTTCAAGTACTTGAAGATGGTGATATCATCTCTCAGCTGCCTCCTTTCCAGGCTAACCTTGCCCAGCTCCTTCAATCTTTCTTCAACGGACTTGGGTCTCCAGACCCCTCATCATCTTCATTGCTCTCCTCTGGACCCATTTCAGCTTGTCCATATCCTTAAAATGTGGTGCTCAAAACAACACAGGACTCCAGGTGAGGTCGTACCAGAACAGAGTAAAGCGATACCATCACTTCATGTAATCTGGACACTATACTTCTGTTTAAATACAGTCCAAAATTGCATTTGCCTTTTTAGCCACATCACACTGTTGACTCATGTTCAGCACATGGTCCACTAAGACCCCTAGATCCTTTTTGCACAGAATACACATTCTAGATTAAAAATATATTCAGAACAGAACATCTAAGAGATCCAGTTAGCTCCCCGCCCCCACAATTCAATCTCACCTAAATCCCCTCCTCATTACAGTCCCTATCCAATATTGCTTTTGGTTCCAATACAGACATTTCCTGAAACATAAAAACTCTCTCTGAAAAATAAGTTTAGCTTTTTAGTCAACTGAATCCAAAATAATAAACAGGAAAGAATGCTCCCTCCTCAAAGTTTCTGCTGCCTTTATACTTGTGCAATCGTTCCTAGAAATCAGGAAAAAAAAATATTCAATATGTCATCATCTGATTCAATTTGGCATGGGATTATAACTAAAGGCTCAGACCTCTCTACACACCAAGGAAATAACTCCTGGCATTTGACTCAGCATCAGTTAAGCATGGAACTGGGAACACTTTCTGGAAGTACAGTGGAGAATGAGGGCCCTATTAGGAGGAATAGGTACATAATGAATACAGCACAGTGCTTCTCGAATACATTAACAGCTTTGCAGTCAAAAAATATCAACCAATTAAAAAGTTTGTTTATTGTGCCCAAAATAGCTGCTCAGTAGTGAGACCAGAAATTACCATCTTAAGAACTCATTACCACGCTGTCAAGAGTATGTCCATTGTACTTTAAGAGTTATTTTCGTAAATACTGAAGTCAAAAGTAGTTATCTGGGGAGAGGAGCTAGTCAGGACACCAGCGGCATCTTGCCATTTGTCCAGGGCCTGCCCCTGCAACAAGGGTAGGAATCCATCAATTAACTGGAAAAGAGCACATGTGCCACAAGCCCAAGCGGCTGCTACAGAAAAAGCCCTCTTCCTTGTACACTCAGCTACTCAGAAATTAAAAAAAAGAGGTAAAGGTAGTCCCCTGTGCAAGCACTAGTCGTTTTAGACTCTGGGGTGATGTTGCTTTCACAGCCTTTTTGCAGGGTGGTTTGCCATTGCATTGTAAGAGCCCCGCGGCAGTGTTAAAGCTGTAGTACTGCAGTCCTAAGTTCTGCTCACAACCTGAGTTCGATCCCTGGTGGAAGCTGGGTTTTCAGGTAGCCAGCTCAAGGTTGACTCAGACTTCCATCCTTCTGAGGTTGGTAAAATGAGTACCCAGCTTGCTGTGTGTGTGTGGGGGGGGGAATGTAGATGACTGGGGAAGGCAATGACAAACCACCCTGTAAAAAGTCTTCCGTGAAAACGTGAAAGCAATATCACCCCAGAAACAACAGGGGACCTTTCCTTTCCTTCCCCAGTCATCTACATTTCCCCCCCAGCAAACTGGGTACTTATTTTATCGACCTCGGAAGGATGGAAGGTTGAGTCAACCCGGAGCTGGCTATCTGAACCAGCTTCTGCTGGGATTGAACCCCAAAAGTTAGGTAGTTTCTCTCAAAGAAAATTGGTCAAATAGAATGCATCTGTATAAGGCAATTCATCAAGCCAGGTAAGGAATTCTGAGGCAGGAAGCTGCCCGACAGGGAGAATAGCACTCATCTGACCTGGATCATACCGTATCTTCTTCAAGCACTGGGCACAGTATGGAGCTAACCCAGGAGGAGCTTTTACCTAGTTGTCCTGCACCCCCACCCCCCCAGCACTGGCTGCTGTACCATCTGCAGATGTTAAAGGTAGTCCTCTGTGCAAGCACCAGTCATTTCTGACTCTGGGGTGATGTTGCTTTCATGTTTTCACAGCAGACTTTTTACAGGGTGGTTTGCCATTGCCTTCCCCAGTCATCTACACTTCCCCGCCCCCCCCCAAGCAAGCTGGGTACTTATTTTACCGACTTCAGAAGGATGGAAGACTGACTCCACATGGAGCTGGCTACCTGAACCAGCTTCCGCTGGGATTGAACTCAGGTCGTGAGCAGAGGGCTCTGACTGCAGTACTGCAGCTTTACCACTCTGCGCCACGGGGCTTTTAGACGATGTGAAACAGTAGATATAACCACTTTCAATAAAATGCAAAGTCGTTGTAACCATTATTTTATTCATCTGCATAACAAACCTATGAGGTAGGTATTCATATTATTTTACAGAGGAAAGACTAGCAGAGTAACTGATACAAAGTGGCCTGCCTTCCTTCTATTCCAACACTGTTGCTTCTAGTGGCTGCTACAGTAAAAGCCCTCTTCCTTGTACACTCAGCTACCCAGAAATGCTATGTTCCCCAAATGTTAGGTAGTTTCTCTCACAGAAAATTGGTCAAATAGAATGCAACTGTATAAGGCATTCACAGCTAAAATTCCAGATTGGAAACAAGACCCCCCTCATATTTCTAGGTATTTTCAACCCTGTTTATTAGCAGCCATTAACATGGTAGACTGCACTGTGTAGAAAGTTATTTTGTCATTCAACATCCCAGCCAATTCCCAAGAACCACATTTTAAAAGGTGGTTTCCATAGAAACACTGTAGTCAGGTGGATTCTAAATCTCTGCTTTGCTCGCGTAAGTTGAGTCTGCAAACAAAACTCACTCCCCGCTCCCTATATGTAGGACTGCTAATTCCATTCCATACTACTGTCTGATGAAGTGTGCTTTTAGCACACGAAAACTCACATTTTGAATAAAACTTTGCTCTTAAAGGTGCCACTGGGCTGTGTTCTACTGAGGCGTCACACATTCTTTTCATTAGCACTCCTCTCAATTCCTTCTAAAACTTTGTCAGCTTCTTTCACTCTTATAATATTTTGACAGTTGACTCTTTTGCCACTATGTCCTCTTAGTATTATCAATCTCTTCTTAAAAAACTTTTAATGCCTTTCACAGCACTAAATGGGTTTCTAACCAGAAGAGTGCGGTTTCAAGCTCTATGGACTGTTTGACCATAGCAGACACTCAAAACTGCTGCCACTCTGCTGAGTTAACCACTGACTGACTTCTCTCCTCCCACAACCTTCAGTCACCAGCCAATCACTTCACTCATTTATCCCCCTTTCATCCCCTTTCTCTGCTGCAACTTACCAACAATTAAAGCAGGGATGGCCAAACTGTGACTCAGGAGTCACACGTGGCTCTTTCATACATATTGTGTGGCTCTTGAAGCCCCCACTGCCTGGCTTGGAGAAGGCATCTGTCTCTTTAAATCACTTCTCCAAGCCTAGCCAACTGGCAGCACTTAAAGGTGCATGCATTTAAAGTTGGTTTCTTACTATCTCCCCCATCTATTTCCTTCCTTCTTTCCTGCAGTTCTCAAGCATCTGATGTTTATGTCTTGCGGCTCTCAAACATGTTTATGTCTTGTGGCTCTTATGTTAATCAAGGTTGGC
Organism: Heteronotia binoei; assembly: GCF_032191835.1. Classification (NCBI taxonomy): domain Eukaryota; kingdom Metazoa; phylum Chordata; class Lepidosauria; order Squamata; family Gekkonidae; genus Heteronotia; species Heteronotia binoei. The sequence continues at coordinate 27,534,622 of NC_083231.1, read as the reverse complement.
CACCCCTGAATTAAAGGAACACACATATATAGGTTTAACTCATTACAGCCCTGCTCCGTCAGAGCTAAAAATGTGTGCAATGGTGCAGTTTAGTGGGAACACTGCTTCCACTAAACCCCTTCACTGCATAACATAGGTGAAAAAGCTTCAGTGTTTTCTTCCAGATTCGTCTGTTACATCAACATAGTTCCTGATGAACCTGCAACAAGCCAATTTCTGTTGTTGCCTGTGTGGGAGAGAACAGAAATTTGATTCAGTTGTTTCTCAATGAAAACACATTTTCTAGTACAAATTGCAATGATCAAAATTAGTCAAGGGGTTTCTTCCACAGATCAGGCTATGATCTACTGTGGCAGTCTGCTGTATGAACATCTTATCTCAGTCACTGGAGTTATGTTAATAAACAAAAGGCCTGCTCTATGTCAACACCATCAAATGCTAAAACTAGACATTTCAATACATACACGGTCACTGCCAAAAGCAGCAGCTCTACTTTTTCCCCCTTGCAATGTTTGGGGATTCATTCATAATACATGAGAGGACATCATCACACTAACATTCTCCACTAGCAATAGCAGCTAAGAAAAATCTCACTGTGAGGTGTGTTTAGCCATTACATCAGGAGTCCCCAGCATGGTGTCTGTGGGTACCACAGCGCCCGCCAAGTGTTTTGAGAAAGTAGGTGGTGTTTCTGCCCAGCAAGGCTTCTATTTGGCCACTGGAGATTTGACTGGCTTACATTTTTTTTTAAAAAAAAAATGTTGCTTTGGATGTAACTGCCACCACAGCACATGGATCTTCGCTGCCATCTTTTGGCAGCCATTTTGTGGCTATGCCCACCATGCTGTGTCAGAATTCCAAAGGTAGCCACACACTCAAAAAGGTTGGGGACCCTGTATTACATATTCCAAGGAGTTCACGATGGCATATAATGTTCTCCCTATTTTATTTTATCCTGACAGCTAACCTCTGAAGCAGGTTTGACCCATAGAGAATGACTGGCCCAAGGCCACCCTGTGAACTTCACAGCTAAGCAGGCATTTGAACCCAGGTCCACCCAGTCCTAACTCAACAGTCTAACCACTAGCCCTCATGTTGTTTCATGGAGGAAACAAAGAGACATGGGATAAGTCCAAGTGGCACAGTGAACACAGAAGGGGCTGGGCGGGAGCATGAATTCTTGGCTCTGAGGCATTCAGAGGAGCTCCAAATGCCTCTGAGGCGAGCAGGCTGGCACAAGTGGGGAAAGGGAGGGGGCACCTGCCCCCCAGCCCGCAACCAGGTGGCACCCTAGGCAGCCACCTACCTGACATACTCCTATGTGCCAGCCTTGGATATGGGCTGCCAAGTCGTGCATGTTGTAACATCTTGTTTAGCCAATAGTTTGCATGTACTTTGATACAGAAACTGTCGCCCATTTTCAGAATGGGAACTCGCTGTAGCTGAGCTTCCATTATAAATTTCTGCATACACCAAAATCATCTGGTGTAGAATCTTCCATTTTACTAAAACGCTCATTGTGAATTTTTTCCCTGGTTGACTGATTTGCAGGCAGGTTTTTGAGCAGGCTAATGTTAAAAATGTCACCAGTGACATTTCCTGAGATCTTTTCCTGCAATTTTTGTAGGCTTTCAATACCCTCACTCCCACTTGTTCCAGCTGAAATAGATGTTCATACCACCTTCATTGCCTAAAATAAGTTGTGACTGAAGCCAATTATGCAATAAATGGCTTTGAAACTATTTTCCTATGAACCTTTTAGAACTTACTAGCAAAACCTTCCCCCCATTTCCTATGGAATCCATAAGTTACTGGAGACAACTAGCTTGGCTTTGAGCAGCAAATTACTATATTCAATTCATCACCAAGTAAGGAAAAGCAGGGGTCAGAAAGGTCAGGAGGGTGACCAAATTTCTTTTCCGTCTTAACATCTGCTGCATGCAGAACTATCCATCGTCTATTCACTTGCTATTTATAGAACTTCTGCAGTTGCTTGGTTTGTGGAAAATAGGCTGCCACGTGCGCTTCTAAAAGCTCCTGATTAAAATCCAGGCATCCATCTTATCTGGTACCAATAAAACCTCAATTCCTGGGAACTACAAAACGTCGTTGACAGGAATTTTTAAAGCAATAAAATTGCATGATATGCTATTACACAATGCATTTAACATACCACTGGCAACAGCAATCGGACCATCATAGCTTGAAGTTAGACAAGACATGTTTCTCCCAACAAGCTCCAGGGAAGGATCTTCATCCTCCCCTTGGTGTTTAAGAGAATACTGCTCTACCCTTCAGTGTTGGCCCCTTAAAGCACCACCCAGCCTTAAGAGGGCAAAGCTAAGAAGGGGAAAGGTTGCCAGATGCCATTCCATCCATATTCCATCCCATCTCCCATTCATGTGGCTATTTGTTTACGTGCCATCTTTTAATATATTCAGGAGTGGAATTCTAGCAGGAGCTCCTTTGCATATTAGGCCACACGCCCCTGATGTGGCCAATCCTCCAAGAGCTTACAAAAATAGCCTTTGTAAGCTCTTGGAGGATTGGCTACATCAGGGTGTGTGGCCTAATATGCAAAGGAGCTCCTGCTAGAATTCCACCCCTGAATATATTTATATGCATTTTAAAATCTTGCATTAGTGTTTATTGTTCGCTGCCTTGGGGACCCTAAGTTGGGTGGAAAGTTGGCTTAAGGTTTTACATAAAACATTCAAAGAGTCTTGATACTGGACAACTGGGCCATGGTTCAATGGTAGAGCATCTGCTTGCCATGCAGAAGATCCCAGGTTCTCAGTCCCTGGCATCTCCAATAAAAGGACCAGGCAGTAAGTCATGCAAAAGCTGAGACCTTGGAGAGCTGTCAGGGTGAGTGAACAATATAGATCCATGAAGGACCAAGGGTCTGATTCAGGATAAGGCAACTTCATGTATTCATGTGAGTTGGTTCATATACTCATGTCTATCATTTTGGTGACCACATCTGTTGACATCTTATGTGCATGAATCTAAGATCTACCTTCACAGAGGCTATACTCTTACCTATTGTTCTACCACCTCACCTCTTATTTTCCTGGAAATAAGAATCTGCAAGACTCTGAGTTTGGCAAAAGGGAATGATGTCAACACAATGGAACTTTAAGGGACATGACAGTGAGGCTCAAATGCAACAGTGACGGAGAAGTTTTATTTACAAAATTTGTACCTTGTCTTTCAGCCCTCATCAGGGCCACCAAGGCAACTAACAAATTTAAAATATACATCATAAAGATACATCTCAAAAACCATTAAAACAGCTTTAAAACTGAAAGGATAAAGGGGGGTTGTGCTTAAAGTAAGCAGGGATGAAAGTACAGCTGAGCTGACTGCTGCTGTAATACCAAGCAGCAGATTTTGGCTGTGGAATTCTGAGAACCTCAGATGAACAAAAACCAGACAGAAGATGGTTACGAGGAAATATCAGTGCTCTGAACTGATATGTATTACATTGTGGGTCTGGGAAAGAGGAAAGAAAGGCTTTTCATATCACTGTAAACAAGTGTTCCCTCTAAGCTGAGTTAGTGTGAGCAAACTTAACAGTTTTTTAGCCTCCGGTTTACATTTTGTCTTAGCCCAGGAAGGATGGCCCAAGAGTAAACTAATTTATGCAGTAGCTCACGAAGTAGAATTTTATGCAGTAGCTCACAAAGTAGAATTTTTGCTCACAAGACTCCACAGCTTAGAGGGAATATTGCTGTAAAGTGCATTAATTCTTACCTTTTCACAAGAAAAATAACTACTCAGCTGCTATTTTATTCATGCAATCACCTACAGCATCTTTTTTTCAGAAGGCCACACCTATAAGCTGGCAAACAATTGTTCATGATTCGGCCAGTCCTTCCTAAACTGGAAAAAAAGAGCAAAATTAACACTTCACCAGCTAACTTTGCTATGACTGCTCATATAAACCAGCTCCAGAACCAAAGAAATTCAGCCTGCGTGAGTTAAACAAATGGCAATCATTTGCCCAATATGTATCAAAGACAGAGAAGAAAAAAACACACTTTGTAACATTGAGTTTAATAGTTGCAATCCACAGCCTTAGTGTACTAATTTCCTCTGCCACTCTACACATGGCTTCTTCCACTCAGTGCTACTGGGAAGCTTTTTCTCCCCTTTCCCCACAGCTTTTGTGAACATGCTGCATTTTGGATGCAGCAAGGACAGCTACCATTTGAGAGGTCCAGATGTTCATGGGCTCACACACTGCCTGCATTTCCCCTGACCCAGTTCTCATGGTAACTAAACACCCCCTGCCACGGGGGTGTGTATGTGCGATTTTTTAAAAAAATACCCATTGGCATGCTGCTACACTGGTCTATTAATTAGCCATTTAGAAACCTCAGGAAGACCCCCATGGCACAAGGGGGGGGGCGAGAAACACGTGGGGGAAAGGGTCACCGCTGTGCAAGACCGGCAGCCACAGCAACACCCGAGAAACCCTGAAATCCACTGCCACGTGGAGCAGCAGACCCTCACCGGGAGGGCCAGGGCGTCTTGCAAGACGCCTGGGGGCAAGAGAAAGTAGTCCGCCTGGCCAAAGCGCGACCAGCAACGGAGCGTCCCTATAAGGCCTAAGAGAGCAGCAACCAACGTGTCTCCCACGACAGGATCCGAAAGCAGAGAGCAACGACCCTGCCCCAGGTTTCAGTGAGAGGAATGCTCTTCCCTCCTGTGTTGCCACCCGAAAGCACGGATTCGCTTGGGATGGGCACAGTTGGAAGGGATCGCGAGGAAATCCGGGTTGAAGAAACAGGGCGACGGGGGAGAGGAGGCTTCGACCTCTTTTCCTGCCTCCTGACCGCTGTCGCCCCCGCCACAACCCTCCAGGGTCGCAAACCACGTGGAGATCCGCTCCTCCGGCCCCCTCCCTTGAGACCTCCCTGCTGCCCACAGCCTCGCCTTAAAGCTCCCAGAACTTCTTGAACAGCCTCACTCACCACTAAGCAGATCACGAAAGGACGAACTAGCCCCGGTCGTGCATTTATATAGAAGGGGGGGGAGCACGATCCCGCGAGACTGGGTAGACTGGCGCATGCGTATAATCCTTCAGGCAGCCCCCCCCCCTCCCCGTGCAGGAGCTAGGAAGAGGGGAGGTTTGTAGCATGCGCTTAGTCCGGATGCGCAGCTTTTTGGTGTGCAGAAAGAAAGCGAGGGTAGGAGGAAGCGAGCGGTCATTTGGTATTTTGTTTTTTAGCTGCGTCCGGAATCTGTGCTTCCTGCCCCTTTGAATGCAGAAATTCTTGGTATTTCAAACTGCAGGCGTTTGGTACATATAAATTGCATGCCTAAATTTGCATAAATTAAATTTACATAAGTAGATATAAATTACATGCCTACCAACTTCTTTTCAGTTTGACCCCGAGAGAACTCCAGTTTTCTGGGTTACACCTCTGAGAATGCCCGTTACAGTTGCTGGTGAAACGTCAGGTCTCACAATGCCAAGACCATGGCCACACAGCCCGGAAAAGCTACAACAGCCAATTCATAAAAAATGTTCTGCCAAGGTAATAAAAGGATCTTCCCAGCCCCCTGCACTGAAGTTCAGGGTGGGAATTCTGATGTGGGAAGACTGTCGAAATGTGTAGGGAAGATACTCAAACAGGGATACTGGTTGTTTATCCCATTACATATATTGAACCCATCTCCCGCTATATTTTAATGCATTTTCTCCTAATGACAAACTATATGTATGTTGCATGTTAAAAGGTAAATTAGTTGGATGGAAAAACTTCTGAGATAGAAATTCCCTTCTTTTGGCCCAGGTTTGTAACAATAGTGTCATTAACAGACACTCACATTTTGACATACTACTGTTTTGTTGCTTTCGCATGCTCATGTACTCAGATCAATGGTTTGCTCAATTTGTTAATTTTACTATTCTGTCATTGGATCTTATATTTGTACCCTTTTTCATTCTAAACCAGGGGTGGTCGATGGTAGCTCTCCAGATGTTTTTTACCTACAACTCCCATCAGTCCCAGCCATTGGCCATGCTGGCTGGGGCTGATGGGAGTTGAAGGCAAAAAAACATCTGGAGAGCTACCATTGGCCACCCCTGTTCTAAACCACTGCCTACCAGATAATTTTATTATTCTGTCATTGGATCTTAAATCTGTACCATTTTACATTCTGAGCTATTGCCTACCAGCTATGTGTGGCTCTGCTCACGAAAGCTTACGTTCTGAATAAAACTAAATTGGTCTTAAAGGTGCTATTGACTCCTATTGTGTAGGGAAGAGGAAGGGGAGCTGAAGCCCAAAAAAAGATGGCATTTTTTTTTTTGTGATTACCTTGGACGTTAAATCCTCTTGACTAACCTCATACCTGCCCAGTGTAGTGTTGGACTAGAAACTTGGAGGCCCAGGTTTCGATTTATCTCCACTTTGCCATGGTAGCCTGCTGGGTAACCTTAGGCAAGCCACCCACTCGTTCAGCTTTGCCTACCTCACCTGAGGAGAAAATGGAGGAGTGGAGAACAAGGACACAATGGCTTGAAAAGATGCTTTAATAAAGGGAACGGCAGTGTGGAACAGTATACTACTGTGTATTGCCTGGACCTGGCTGACCCAGGCTAGCCTGATCACATCACATCTCTGAAGCTAAACTGGGTCAGCCCTGCTTAGGATATGCGACCATCAAGGAAGCTGCTACACGGAGGCGGGCAATGGCAAACCATCTCTGAGTGTCTCTTGCCCTGAAAACACAAAGTCAGCTGTGAATGGATGGCAAAAAATAAAATAATAGTATGTATTATCAGTTGCTACCTGCATTATCTTGTTCTCACTGCACTGTATTTCTACTAATGGAATACCATTTTCTGCACCGTTTGACATGTCCTGTTTAAAACTTGTGCTTGTTTCAGATTCCTGCTTTGTACTGATGGCACTGACTTCCCTTGTATAATCTGCCTTGAGTCCCAGGGAGAAAGGCAAACTATAAAGAATGTGAATAAAATTAGAGATCAGGAAGGAGAAGTGACTGACTGGTTTCCAACAACCGTATCAAGTTCAGGGCTTTTTTTTTTGTAGCAGGAGCTCCTTTGCATATGAGGCCACACACCCCTGATGTAGCCAATCCTCCAAGAGCTTGCAGCGTTCTTAGTACAGGGCCTACTGTAAGCTCCAGGAAGATTGGCTACATCAGGGGTGTGTGGCTAATGTGCAAAGGAGTTCCTGCTACAAAAAAAGCCCTGAGTGTAGTGGAAAATACCATCAGGCTGCAGCTGACTTAGGGTGACCCCGTAGTGCTTTCAACGCAAGAGATTTTCAGAGGTGCTTTGCCATTGCTTGCCTCTGTGTCATGACCCTGGGATTCCCTGGAGGTCTCCCATCCAAATACTATCTTCTGAGCTTCTAAGATCTGATGAGACCATGTTAGCTTGGGCCATCCAGATCAGGGCCCTATCAAGTAGTATGTTCTTAAATTATATACTTATAATATATGAGGATATGGTTTGTGTTAAGGTTTTTGTATTATGATTTCCCCATTTCTCAGAGAAGTGAGAGAATTCACCTATTGCTCACTTGGATGCAGTTGTGCTCCAGCCCATTGCATGCCTCTTGTCATTCTTTTCAGTAACCAGTGGAGATATCCAGACTAAAAGCAGTGGGGGGGGGGGGGTGTGAGTATTATCTGTCACGTTGATAAGAAATCAGGTCCACAGTTATTGTTGCTGATCAGTGGTGTGCAAAGCAGGAGTGTAGCAGATTCTCAATGTCATTACGAAGTTCCCATTTCATTTATTATCCACAGCAGAGGCTCTGTACTTTTGCTAATGCTTGGCAGGCAAGAAATCAAGAAGTGCATGTTTTATTCTTGCATGGTGATGAAGTGATTGGAAAGCTGCTGCTGTGAATTTTGCCTGTTGAGCTACCCTGTTAAAGACAGAGCTTCTCTCATGGAAGAAAAAGCCACAACATTACCACATAACATGCAGTAAAGGAAGGTTTTATATGTTTGACCAGATAAAGCTAGTTTGACCAGATAAAGCTAATTAAAATACTTGGAAGAGGCCAGCGCTTCTTCCCTAATTGCTTTTCTGAGTATTTTGTAAGAACTTTTAGATGTTTAAAGCTGGCATGCTTTGTACTTTGATTATCTGAGGACAGAATGTATCCGCTATCCAGCTAATGCTGGACAGCTCCATTGATGACATGAAAATGGCCACTGACAGTGAAGTACAAGACGCAAGGGTGGCCAAACTTGCTTAACATAAGAGCCACACAGAATAAACATCAGATGTTTGAGAGCCGCAAGACAGGAAGGGAGGGAGGGAGGGAGGAAGAAAATAGATGGGGAGGGGAGAGAGGTGGAAAGAAAGCAACTTTAAATGCATTTTTGAAGCTGTTGGCTGGCTTGGAAAATGATTTAAAGGGACAAACGCCTTCTCCAAGCTGGCCAACCGGGTGGTGGGGGCTTTGAGAGCCACACAATATGTGTGAAAGAGCCACATGTGGCTCCTGAGCTGCAGTTTGGCCACCCCTGTACAAGAATGTTCTCTAAGTCTTTTCTGGAATGAAGCTGACTTTGAGTTCAGTTTGAACCCTGGACTTCGACTGTCTTGTGGTTTAGGTTTATGAAGATCAGAGGTTTGGACTTATACAGGGCAGGACATAGCTCAGATCTCAGCGCGATCTGATCAGATCTCAGAAGCTGTGCAGGATCGACTGTGGCAAGTACTTGACCTCCTTGGAATACCAGGAATCAGGAGGTGGGGGCAAGCTTTATTCAGCTACTTCCTTGAATATTCTCCAGGCCCTCAGTAGGGGTCAGTTACCAGAAGTCATCATGGCTTCCAGGTGCATACACCCATACATGCGTGTGCACACACACACATGCACAAAATAAAAATACAAAAATACCCTCCCCTCCAAAAAAAGAAAGAAAAGGCCACGAGAACAGCTGCTAGAAATGAAAGATAAGCCTTATAGTAAGGAATAGTGAGTAAAATCATGGACTATCACATAGTTTCTGTTCAGTTTAGTCAGGGCTTTTTTTTTGTAGCAGGAACTCCTTTGCATATTAGGCTCTACCCCCCTGATGTAATCCTCCAAGAACTTACAGTAGGTCCTGTAATAAGAACCCTGTAAGCTCTTGAAAGATTGGTTACATCAGGGGGTGGAGCCTAATATGCAAGGGAGTTCCTGCTACAAAAAAAGCCTTGAGTTTATCATATACGTTTAGTTGTAAAAATTAAAATGTAGTAAATAAATATGTCATTTATACCCCACCTTTCTCTGCAATGGAGACTCAAAGCAGTTTATAGTGTTTTCCTTTCCTCCATTTTATTCTCTTTCCCAGGAACCCTGTGAGGTAGGTTAGGCTGACTGAGTGGGGATTTGGATGTCCCAGATCCTAATCCATCACTCTATCCACTACTCTACACTGGCATGATGAGAGAGAGAGAGAGAGAGAGAGAGAGAGTTAGGAAGAGAGAGTGCATTGTTGTAAAAGGTTAACCATTGCTAGCATTGATTCCAGCAGTACAATTGCTGTAAATAGATATATATTTGCTCAGTGGTGATTCCTCCCCCCCCTCCCCCATTTTGTAATGACGAACTAGCAGCACCAGCATTGATGGACTTAGAAGGGCATTCGTCTGCTTAGGATGCCACTGAAAGTAAAAGATTTCCAATCTATATGGATGTGTGGTCTTTTCAAAACCCAGGGTTCACCTCTGGTGGTCTGCCCCAACAATGCAGATGAAAGCAGGAATAAATAACAAACAAACTTGATTCTTTAGACTTTTCTTAATATTCATCTTAAATGGGGGGGGGGGGGTGAGAGGCAAAGCTTGAAGAGGAAAAAAACTAACAATTCTTCAAGAGATGGTTTATATTGCATTTGTGCCTGTTCTTCTGTCGTGTTGGGAAAAAATAAAACTTCCCTCAGGTCTGGTATCTATAACACCTTGCCCAGGTTGCTGTTTTTCTTACCTGGATAAAAAGAGGCATGCCTATACAACCAGTTTTACCGCAGTGATATTTGGGAATAATCATTTAAACTTTTGGTCAAGTACTGGAATTTCTCAGAAACCCAGCTCCTAGATAGGCTATACTTCTGGATTCAATTTTATTTTGTATTTGTTATATTTTTAAAAAAATGCAGTGTAAAAACGCACCGCTCCCATTAGAATCATAGAATTGGAAGGGATCTCCAGGGTCATGAAGCTGAACCCCCAGCACAATGCCACCCGCAGCCTTTAAACACACATCAGATAAACAAGACAGAGTCATTCACCAAGGGACCAAAATGCAGTGCCAGAAGAAAGGCTGAAACTTGAACTGCAGCAAGCCAAAATATTACTAAATAACAGCTTGCACATGTCTAGCTGCTGTTACAGTTAAAAGCTAGTCAGTCGCGCTTGACTCCCTCTTATGCCTCCATGTCTCTGGCTTAAACAATGGACAAATTTACATTCTCGCTGTTAATAAAAGCACATCACAGTGTGATAAAGGAGAGAGATTTGTGGTCTTGTCACTGCCATCTGTGCTCTCATAAAAAAGTAGTTTAAGACTGACAGTTCAAGTGGCCTGTAGACATCCCCAAGTATATATTCAACTATGATGAGACTGCTGACAAAGTTTCTAAAGGCATAGATGCAGGGCTGGCCCTTGACTGTCTGACACCCTAGGCAAGACTAACTTCTGGTGCCCCCCCCCCCACTGCACTGATATCATCAAGTCATGTAGGGAGCGCCCAATCTGGCACCCCCAGAAGGCTGGCACCCTAGGCAATTGCCTAGTTTGCCTAGAGGCTGGGCCAGCCCTGCATTGATGCAATTAGAATGCAAGTTTTTAGGAAACAGTTTTATTCCTGTTGGTCGTAATAGTGTAAAAATCTGCCTCAATTCCACTATATGGACAGACTGTATGCGTTCTCAGCGAAGCCTGTAGCATGGTCATATGCATACTTAATCAGAACTACATCCCACTGAGTTGGGGGGTGAGTCTTCTTCCTAAGTAAGGGTGTCTAGAATTGCGGCTTTGAAATTTGGTGGGTTAGAAGGGCTTTGCTCTGCTTAGCACGGCGCTGGTAGAGTGGTATACATTCAGGTACTGCCCTGCTTAAGACCTGCTTAGTTTGGTGTTCGCATGAGGTCATGAGCCCTGATGAGGAGGAACTGGAAGGGTTAACAGACCTGGAAGAGTTGCCAGCCAGTTCCTCTGCTGAACAAAGCAGCTGGCCCATCAATCACTCTCCAGGCACCAGTGTCAGCTGTTGACGATCAATCTCCTCCAAGCTCTCCTCCCATCTCAAGAGTTCGAAGCAGGCTCTGGAAAGAACTTTCAGAGCGAAGACATGAGGCACGCCGATGCTTCAGGTCTCTCAGCCCTGAGTTCTAGCAGAGTGACTGCCACCCAGTGAGCAGGCTGATTGAGACTCCCATATAGCTCCCACGCAGTACCTGGTAACCTTGTGGAAGCAACAAGTCTATCCACGCTCCTTCCTGATCCTGACCTGCTTGATTTCCTTGGCACCCTGACTTTGTAGCTTTTGGACATTGACTTCTGATTCCTGTTTGTGATTCTGCATTGGTGACTTGGCTCCTGCTTGACTTCCTGGACTTTGACCTTGGAATGCCTTTGGACTCCTGCCTGCCTGCCTGCACCCTGCACCAATCTGGCACTGTCTGTTTGAAAGCAATCAGAGCCAGAATGATGAGTAAGCAGAGGACTGGACAAGGAACACCAATGTGCTAAGTTGGATTTGGACATGCGGCTTGCTGGGTGGTGCTGGCCAAGTCTCTCTCCACCTCTCTCCCCTATCTGATACATGGACACAGTAGGGTTGCCAATCCCCAGGTGGGGGCAGGGGATCCCCTGGTTTGGAGGCCCTCCCCCCGCTTCAGAGTCATCAGAAAGTGGGGGGAGGGAAGGGGAATGTCTGCTGGGAAATCTATTCTTCCATATGGAGGCTTATTCCCATAGGAAATAATGGAGAATTGATCCGTGGGTATCTGGGGCTTGGGGGGGGCTGTTTTTTGAAGTAGAGGCACCAAATTTTCGGTATAGCATCCAGTGCCTCTCCCCAAAATACTCCCCAAGTTTCAAAATGATTGGACCAGGGGGTCCAATTCTTTGAACCCCCAAAGAAGGTGCCCCTATCCATTATTTTCTATGGAAGGAAGGTATTTTAAAAGGTGTGTAGTCCCCTTAAATGTGATGGCCAGAACTCCCTTTCAGTTCAATTATGCTTGTCACACCCTTGCTCCTGACGCCACCCTCAATGACTCCTGGCTCCATCCCCAAAGTCTCCTGGCTCCACCCCCAAAGTCCCCAGATATAGGGGTGAGGGGGTCTGCCTTACAATGGCTCTCCTCCTTCCTCGAAGATCGGGGACAAAGGGTGGCAATTGGTGGCGAGCGGTCCCGGAGGCGCACACTGGATTGTGGAGTGCCTCAAGGGACAGTTCTCTCACCAATGTTATTTAATATCTATATGCGCCCTCTTGCCCAGATTGCCAGGAGATATGGACTTGGGTGCCATCAATATGCAGATGACACCCAACTCTACCTGCTGATGGACGGCCAGCTTGACTGCGTCCCTGAAAATTTAGACCGGGCCTTGCAGGATATGGCAATGTGGTTGAAGGGGAGCGGGCTGAAACTGAATCCAGCGAAGACAGAAGTCCTTTGTCTGGGTCGGGGCGCCCGGAAAGGGGAAATACCTCTCCCGGTCTTCGACGGGGCGCCGCTGAAAGCGGCGCACCGGGTTAGGAGTCTGGGAGTTTTACTGGAGCCTTCATTATCAATGGAGGCCCAGATTGCAGCCACTGCCAAGTCAGCCTTTTTCCATCTGAGGCGGGCAAAGCAGTTGGCTCCTTTCCTAGAGCGCCAAGATCTGGCAATGGTACTTCACGCAACGGTCACCTCGAGACTGGATTACTGTAATGCCCTCTACATGGGGCTGCCTCTGTACCGAACCCGGAAGCTGCAGCTGGTGCAGAACGCAGCGGCCAGACTGTTGCTGGGGCTCCCTAAATGGGAGCACATACAGCCTGGACTGCACGAGCTGCACTGGCTGCCAGTTATATACCGGGTTCGTTACAAAGTGCTGGTCATTACCTTTAAAGCCCTATATGGTCAAGGACCTGTCTACCTTAGGGACCGTCTCTCCCCATATGAACCCCAGAGAGCACTGAGGTCAGCTGGAAAAAACTTGTTGACCACCCCCGGACCAAGAGAGGTGAAGCTGCAATGCACCCGGAATCGGGCCTTCTCCTCTGTAGCCCCGAACCTATGGAACCAACTTCCAGAGGAAATGCGGGCCCTGCGGGACCTTGAACAATTCTGCAGGGCCTGCAAGACCTTCCTCTTCCGACTGGCTTTCGCTGACGAAGAAAGAAATTGCTAATGATTACCGCCATCATAAAGAACAAATAGCATTAGCACTTTTATTAATTTAATTAATTAATTTTAAACTTATCAGAATTTTAATGTTAATGTTTAATGTTAAATGTAACTTTGTCTTTTGTATAATGGAAATTTGAATGATGTTGTTAGCCGCCCTGAGCCTGCTCCGGCGGGGAGGGCGGGATATAAATAAAATTATCTATCTATTATCTATCTATCTATATTTCTTGAATTCTACTTGGCAACTCTAGGATACAGTGGAAAAACAAAGTTTGAATCCAGTGGCACCTTTAAGACCAACAAAGTTTAATTCTGGGCAGCGGTCGTTTTGTAGGGGGGAAAGGTGCAGGAGCTCAGTAGCATATCTGATTTGCATATGCCCTGGAATCTGTGTGCAGCGGGGAGAGAACTCCCCACTAGAGGCAGACCCTGGCTGGAGGTTCAGGGTATAAGCTTTCTGGGTATAAGGTATAAGCCCTGGTTCTGGGTATAAGCTTTCATGTGGATGCATTCCTGTGCGCTCCTGCTTTAAAGAAAAGCCCTGCTCCAGTCTAAGCCCATTGAAATGAATGGTAACTGTGCATAGGCTTGTACTGGAAATGTTCTCAAACACCTGGACATATATGCTTTTAGTATATAACCCACAAACAACAGCCAACAGAACTACAATTTAGATCTGGTTGTTGCTAATGCCTGGATTTATTAGGAACCATATAAATACAGGCTTTACAAGATTTACACCGAAAATAAACCCTTGTTCAGCTGGAAGCCCACCTGCTATCACAGTAACCCACTGTTTGGCTTTTTACGGTGCCTGAGCCCTGCAATTATCACTTCAAGACTACCATATACAAATCCTGGAGGAGAAAAGAGCACACAGATGCAATGTGTATTTTACAAAGACAGAAGCGCCATTCAAAGCTTCCACGATATGTTATTTTTGTTTCAGACTTTCCCCACCCTGCAGAGCAGCTCCATTGAAGCTAATTGGATTATGAACATGACCATAAAATGAACCCGCAAATCCCGTTTCCTGTTTCCAGAAGCTGCTGGTCAGTTCTCCGCTGTACAGCATGAAGGCAGTGGAATGAACATCTTTGCCTCCAACCCCTGGGTCCGGAGGTACATACTTTCTGAACATGGGAGATCTGTTCACGATCTCTTCACTGAATGAGATACCCAGATGATAGGGTCACAGCTGTATTCTAGAAATATCCTCTATGAATTTGTCTGTAATCCCACCCCCGCCCAGATAATTTTGTTTCTGGAACACAGCATTTGAGAACAGCGTTCTTTTTGTTTAATTGTATTTTAGCAACATTTGTTCGAGGTGTGGGAAAAGATGCTCGCATACTAGTAGACTAGTATTTTACCAGCACAAGCCTAACAACACTGTCCTAAAAGCACTGTGGTAAGACCAGCTGAACAGACCTTAGTGGAATTCTGAGTAGACCTGTTTGAGAGTTGCACTGTTGTATTTCTCTGTTTAGGTGACTCTTAGACTAGTATAATTTGCAGCTTCTTCACTGAAGATGCCCAAATGATAAGGTCACAGCTGCAACCTTATATCCTACAGAAGGCAGGGGACATATTAAAGTGACACCTACGGTAAAGATATGTACACAAAGCTGGACTGCATATGGAAGACGTTTCATTGCTGCTGTCTCTATAAAGGTGATAATTTGCCTAGGGAATGCAGCTTTATGGAAAATAATTAGCAAGGTAGGAGAGGGAATGGCTGTATCATCAGATAATCACACTCTGGGGGTATTTATGGAGAATGGAACATATTGCAAAAGCTATTATGAATAATCTAGGTATGGATGGAAGTCCATAATGTACTGCCAGCAAAAAAAAAAAGTTAACCCAGTTTATGTATTCAGTGTGGCTTATTCTGTTTAATGAATCTGGACTGCAAGGCTGTCAACTGTCACATTCCTGGAGAAAAATCCCACAGCAGCGGCTCTTTCCCTGCGTAAAACCCACCCCCCACTAGTTTTAACCCTTCACTGTCATCTCCTTATGATTGAGAAGTGCACCGCGGATGTTCCAGATAACCTGAAGTAGCACGATTGTTATTTATCTGATTGTTTTAATATTGTTTTTGTTTACTGTCTATTTTATGCTGTTAGCCGCCTTGAGTCTGTATGAATTCGGTGGGATATAAATATAACATAAATTTTAAAAAAAAAACCTCTGGGGAAAGTGAGTGGATATAGGCAGGCAGGGCATTTTTTGGTAGAAAAAGCCCAGCAGGAACTCATTTGCATATTAGGCCACACACCCCTGACCCCAAGCCAGCCAGAACTGCATTCCTGCTCAAAAAAAGCCCTGTGGTCAGGCATTCCACTATGTGAGTGATGCATCTAATTTTTCCCCCTTTAATTATGTTTTCAGAATGCTGTCAAATGAGATGAAGACAATGCTGACTTTCTGGGGTGGGGTGAGCCCCAGAGCTTTTCTGGAGAACTTTGGAGGCAACAATACCCTGGGCAAGGGGGGACAAGCCTGTGGGCTTGGGCATAATTTGTGTTTAGTTTTGTTATTAATGTATAGCTTTATGTCTTGTTTTATATTGTTTTTGCATTGTTGTTTCCTTTCTGGAGTCCTGAAATGCCCAGGAAAAAGGTGAGAATAAAAATATTTTGAATAAGTAAATATTAAGGCTGTACAGGAGTATTGCCAGCATAACTACTATTGTCTGACCAGTGAAACTATGTATTTTTTAAAAAAAAAATCAGATGACCACACAAGCGTCTGAAATAGGCTGGCCAGGTCCTCTGTTATACTGGGAGACTTCCTTCCCCTGGACTCCCAGCTTACATTGCTGCTCAGTGGAACAGCAGGAACCAAATAAAGAAGAAAGTGGCATTGCAGCGGCACTGGTGGTTCTGTGCCCAAAAGTGATGTCACGGCAACACTCTAGGAATTTAGAACATTGCCATGACACTGTGTTGTCACTTCAGCTGACAACCCTAGTCTGAAAAGCCAGTCAAATCCATACTCGGCCAAGTTTTGCCCACCATTCTGTCACTCCCCACCCATCATTCAGTAGCCTCCACCCCAACCCAACAGCTTCTACTCCCGATAGGACCTGGAAATCCCCTGGAATTACAGTTCATCTTCAGTCTACAGAGATCAGTTTCCCTGGAGAAAATGAATGTGTTGGAGGGTGGACTCTATGGCATTGTATCTGACTGAGGTCCCTGTCCTACCCAGGCTCCATCCCCAAATCTCCAGGAGTTTCTCATCCTGGATCTGACAACTCTATCTTCTGCATCCTCTAATGGTGGCCAGAGGGTACCAGGCAACCTTAGCTCCAGAACTATTTCCTTCCTTATTCTCCAGGAAGATTAGATTCTTTGAGCCTACCTGGCTCTTCCCACTACATTTGAAACCAAAAGATGGTAATTCTGCCTATCATGAAATCTTAATTCTCTGTGAGTGGGGACAGGCTTCAGGGTCTGCCTAGAAAGTACATAGGTTCAAAGCACTGTTTAGCATATCCATCCACCCAGAAATGTTTAGCATGTCCATCCATACAGCCAAGTGGAAATTTTCTGGTAACGTGTGTTGGTAGTACTTGCAGCTAAACACCCAGCGAGCTTCTAAAAGGAAATGCAGGGGGTTCTTTGTAACCTTTGAACAAAATTATATAAGCACAGTTGTGTTATAAATAATTCTTCCCTCTCCCCCTTTGTCTCACCACAGAAAGAAAACACAGGGCTTCTTGTTTGTTACCAGGGGACACAATGGAAACAATTGTTCACGCCACATATCCTTCTGATACTGGTTTGAAAACTAGCATTTTATGTTTTGCTTCCCCAGCTTCTTTAGCTGTTAAAAAACAGGGTACATCTAAATTATTCATACTTCACCAATCTTGATTTTGCTCTTACCGTTTTCACTGAGGGGGTAAGGCTAGTCGACGGCAGCAACATAAACAAGGAGTCTTATGGCACCTTGAAGAACTGTGGATTTATTATGGAGTAAGTTTTTGTAAGCTGGAGTCCACGTTTGATCCAAAAATCTTTTTTAAAAATATAACTTGGCACCAGTAAAATCAATGAAAATCTTGGAGTTTGTTTTGTCTGGCGTCAAAGAAGCTATTTTTCTTGCCCCCAACAGCTGGACTGGGCAGAATAAAGCCAATAACATTTATAATACTTTCTAAACAGTAAAGGGGAAAATCTAGGAAACATTGGGTGTAGAAGTATGAGAAGAGGGTGGTTTCATATGTACCTGCTCCTCACTGGACAGTAAGATGTTGGTGGGCCTTCGCTGGCTGTGGATTGGGATGAGTTGCAACCTGCGTAGAACAGCAAAGCAAGCACAAAAGCAAAAGAACAGCAAACACAAAAACATGGAGGGGGAGGTCCTGTGGGAACTGTTCTGCTTCCTAAGGCTGAGTCTGGGTGCAGGATTATGGCCTTTTATTGGATGTCCTTTTCCACACATTTTTATACCATTGAGTGATATAGCTGCAGTACTGCAGTCCAAGCTCTGCTCACGACCTGAGTTCAATCCCGGCAGAAGCTGGGTTCAGATAGCTGGCTCAAGGTTGACTCAGCCTTCCATCCTTCCGAGGTTGGTAAAATGAGTACCCAGCTTGCTGGGGGGGAAAGTGTAGCTGACTGGGGAAGGCAATGGCAAACCACCCCATAAAAAGTCTTCCATAAAAACGTTGTGATGCGATGTCACCCAGAGTCAGAAACGGCTGGTGCTTGCACAGGGGACTACCTTTACCTTTTACCTTTTTTGGGAGGAAAACAGAGTTGCTTTTAACTGTAACTGTTGTTCATCGACATCTTCTGGGGAGCCAGTTTGGTGTAGTGGTTAAGTGAGCGGACTCTTATCTGGGAGAACCGGGTTTGATTCCCCACTCCTCCACTTGCACCTGCTGGAATGGCCTTGGGTCAGCCATAGCTCTGGCAGAGGTTGTCCTTGAAAGGGCAGCTGCTGTGAGAGCCCTCTCCAGCCCCACCCACCTCACAGGGTGTCTGTTGTGGGGGAGGAAGGTAAAGGAGATTGTGAGCTGCTCTGAGACTCTTCGGAGTGGAGGGCAGGATATAAATCCAATATCTTCTTCTTCTTCTTCTGTACAGACAGCACCTTTAAGACCATCAAAGTTTTATTCAGGGGGTGAGCTTTCAGGTGCACCCACACTTCCTCAGGCAAAATGGAATACAAACAGAAATGACAATCTTACATAGAGAAGGTAGGCAGTAAATTAGCATGCAGAATAATGAAAATGTTTTTGACAGATTAAAATAATAATAAGCTTAGTTATATGGCTATCAACTGGGGGAGCGGTACATCACAAGGACATAAACATGCCAGAATTGAAGATTGATCTGTCCTTGGTAGTGAGAGTCTGTCATTATGTTTCTTAATTGTAAAGAGTAAAGCAGGAAGACTGCTAATTTGCTCATTCTCCTGCCCAAGGTAACTGCTACCAGGAAAGCCACTTTTCTGGAGACTAAGGTCAGGAGATGCAAAGCCAAAGCTTCAAGGGTGCCTTCATTAACTGAGCCAGCACAAGAGAGTGGGAGACCACTGCAGAGCAATGTAAGGAATAAGGTTGCCAGGTCCAATTCAGAAAATACTTGGGGACTTTGGAGGTGGAGCCAAGGGACTTTCCCATTCCCTAAAAGAAATAAAAGTACAGCAGTACAGTTCCCCTGAATACAGTCTTCATTTCCTTTTCCCCCAGCAGCTGGCTACATTTTCACTAAATGAAAGTGAACACACACACACACTCACAAAGCAGCCAAAATAAACACAGTTTGCAAGCACACTTTTGTGATCTTATTGGCACAATTTACTCATGAGTTGCTGAATGTAAGTATCTGCTGTATTTCCACCAACTTCTGCAGATAACACAGGAAAATGAAAGATTCTAGTTTACCCTTTACTATGCAAATAACTTTTGAAAGGAATGTAAAACAAAGGGAGGGGCTGGGCTGGGCTGGGCTGGCTTCCTTTCCTTTCTCACAGCTTCACAGACTCTGGGAAAAGCCATGTGGCTCACACCATCCCCATTCAGCCTTGCTTCTACTGAAATTTAAGGGCACACACACATAAGCTTTCAGATTCCCAAGCTTATTCTAAGCCTTCCGAGGTGGAAAGACATCTAGTGGCTGTTGGGGCTGGGCTTCATCCTAGGGTTGCCAGGTCCTACCTTGGTCCTGGCAGGGGATGTTCCTCGTGTGTGCAGTACAGTGACGTCACCCAGAAGTGCTGTTACCTCGCCAGGCATGTTGCCGGGGGGGGGGGGGGATGCTCTATCACTTGGGGGAAAACTCTATGGTTATCATAGAGTTTTTCCCCAAGTGATAGAGCATCCCCCTGGCAACATGCCTGGCATGATAATGTCACTTCCGGGTGATGCAATCGTGCCAGGCATGGCACGGCACGCTGGCACTCTTCTGGGGTAGGGCACCCCCACCAGCCAGTTGCATGGCAGTGGGTTAGGGGCCCCCAAGTTGAAGGAAATCGTGCCTGAAGCAGGAGGCTGGGAACCGTACTTCCCCTGCCTGCCAGATGGCTAGCGACAGTGAGGAGCCTGCAAAACTGGGGGATTCCCGCACTGGGACCTGGGGACTCGCAAGCCTAGAAAAGAGTGGGGGGAAACACATTGAGAAAGTGATGGAATAGCTTATGGGCGAATAAAGACGAACCCCCTATGCCCTTGTGATATGCCAAAATGGATGGACCTTTACCTTTACAGTCAATCCTTTATGAGGCAGGGAAAGCAGGCATTCCAAGACTAAAGACAAGGGTCAAGTAAAGGGTGCCAACCCCCTGGACAGGGCTCAGGACTCAAACCAGAGCCTGCTTTTGTGGGGAGGGCACAATATAAATAAAATAAATAAATGTATTTATTTCCTGGCATATGAATATCTGTGGAGGACTTTCTAGCCTGGACTAAGATATCATGCTCCTCAGATGAGAACTGCAACTCTGCAACCATAAGGTGTAAGCAGGATACACTGTGGTGCAGAATAGGCCCCCTTATCAGTAAATCCAGGGCGGTGGGGGAGAGTGATGTGCTGTGGCCCCACAAGACATCTCGCATGTGTCAAAGAGATCTTAGGGGCAGTAGTGAGGTCGAATGGGAGCCCCAAGTATTGAAAGCTGTTGTGTATGTGGACTCTTTGGTTCATGTGTTCTATTAGTTCCTGCCTGGCTCATTGGAGCCTTTAGGATTGAATTTGGGGACTAGGAAACAATGGGAAGCAGAATCTGGGTTCAGATATGGGAAGCAGAATCCAAATCCCTGCTTCCCCTGGCCAATCATCAGCCCCCTGCTGGTTCAAATGACTCAGTGGCATCTCAGCGCAGGAACTTGACTGTGTATATATTTGGCCCCGTTGGCCCAGTTCAGCGGTCGAGTCAGCCATTACCATGCTGTTATCTCTGATAAAAGTGCTTTGATCACAACAACCTCGCCTCTCCATGCATTGAACCCACTATTTAATGAAAATGTTTTGAGCCTTGCCTGAAGTGAAGGTACTTTCTGTGTGAGGGATGAACTGCAATGTGAAAAGATTTAGAAGATCTAGAATGACAAACCAGGAGTTGGGAGTGAGAAACTCAATTACAGCAGGTGAAAGAAACTATTCTGAGCTTAGAAACCTTCAGAAACTTGTTTAATTTTCTCAAGTTAAGAATTGGCCCATGGCCATCTTTTTTATCTACAAGAAGGAACCTGTAAGTGTAAAACCCCTGAGTGCAGGCCCATGGGAACCCTCTCAACTGCGCCTTTCTGTAAAAGCTCATTCAGTTGAAGTAAGAATTCAGAATATGGGTTAACCATTGATGGGGGGAGACATGGGAGAAGTGAGGGGAACTCAAGGAAGCAACCATTATGGACAACACAGAACCCAACCATCAGAACAAATAGAACACTATGCACCATAAAAATGGGCTCATCTATCCCTGAAAATAGGACTATCTGAGGACAACTGAAGGGGTAGTCAGGATTTTGGCAACTGCTGACTCTGCTCCCTATGAAAAGGTTGCTGGCTTGCAGACCTAGGTCTCAGAGCACTCTTTCTCCTTTGGAAGGAGGATGCCTGATACTGATGCTGAGGATACTGGCAGGGTGCCTGTTGTTGACTAAAACATCCTAGATCAGGGGTGGGGAACCTCCATCCCGAGGGCCGTAAATCACTTGGTCCGGCCCTCAGGGTTTTCTGAGCTAAACCAAGCCACGTGGCGGCCTCCCTGGGGCCCGCCTGGCCGGCGAGGATCTTGGGCCCAGCTGCTGTATGCAGCAGCCTCCCGAGGCCCCAGCTGGTCAGCAGGGATCACGGGGACCAGACATGCTGGTCGGCGGCCTCCCTGGGGCCTGGCTGGCCAGCCATGATTGCTGTGGCGCCTGGAAAAGTCACTGTCACAATTCAGATAAGTTTCCCCCTCATTTCTTTATTTCCCTTTCTTTCTATTTCTTCCATTTCTTTGTTTCCCTTAATTCCCCTTTCTTCCCCCATTTCTTTATTTCCCTTTCTTTATTTTCCTTCATGACCCTTCCCCCCCCCCCATTTCTTTATTTCCCTCTTTCCATTTCTTCCCCACATTTCATTATTTCACCCCCATTTCTTTATTTCCCTTTCTTTCCATTTCTTCCACCATTTCTCTCTCTCTCTCTCCCTGGGAGCTGTAGTTTTCGCATGAAGTGAGGGAGGGAGGGGTGGGGGGTGGGAGCTAGCTACCACCAGTTCAATTTGCGCTTGATTATCCCAGATGATGTGGCCTAATATGCTAATGAGTGTGTGACCTAATATGCTAATATTACAGAATGTGGTCTAATATGTTAATGAGTTCCTGCTGGGCTTTTTCTACAAAAAGAAGCCCTGGACCTAGGCATTTGCCTAGGGCGGGGGGGGGTCAGGTGGAGGTGCATGCCAAATTAGGCTCTCCCCACATGACTTCAAATAGAAAAACAATTATTTACATTAATTTTGCCAGCCTGAATTGTTCTCTCTTGGAAGAGCACTGTTTTTTAAGCTGATAATTTTGTATGGCCCGCAAATGATATTATAAATATCCAAATGGCCCTTGGCAGAAAAAAGGTTCCCCACCCCAGTCCTAGATGCTGGACTGTGGATAATTATTTGCTCCATTGGGAGCCAGCATGTGCACTAAATGCTTGCACATGCTGTCTTCCAGCTGCTTTTCCCACACAGGATTCCTGATGTGAATCAAGCCCTGCTGCACATTCGCTCACAAGTTCCACCAGGAACTAGCAGCTATAACATAGCTGCAAGTCCCCATGTTGAAACCATGCAGTTTATAATATCTAGTTAGGCTACACCAGAGGTGGCCAAACTGTGGCACAGGAGCCACATGTGGCTCTTTTACACATATTGTGCAGCTCTTGAAGCCCCCAATGCCCCATTGGCTGGTTTGGAGAAGAAATCTGTGTCTTTAAGTGCATTCTCCAAGCAAAGTCAGCAGGTGGCTCGGAGAATGTATTTAAAGTTAAAGGTGCTTTCTTTCCACCCCTCCCTCCCTTCCAGCTCTCAAACATCTGCCATTCATGTCTTGCGGTTCTCAAATATCTGATGTTTATTCTAGGTGGTTCTTATGCTAAGCAAGTTTGGCCATCCCTGGGCTACACTATGGCTTCTTCCCAGGGATGATTCCTTGATTTTTTTTGATTAGCAAGGGCTTTGCAAACTTGTGGATGAATGAACGAACTTTGCTGCAGCGCTGGCCAAAGGCAAACTCATAATGTCGTCAACGGCTTTCACAGTCGAACATCAATTTGTTATTGTGGCACGATGGACTCTGTGCCTCAGTTTACACCCCTCTCTGCTGCTAACTCAGCAAAATAAGTAAGAAATATTTTAGAGCTAATAATGTAACATCTGTTCAGTACACTGAATAATACATTCTGAGCAAGGAACAGGGTGTTCCTCTAGATTTCAGCTGCAATATATTCAAGGCCGTAGCCAGGATTTTAAGTTTGATGGAGTATACAGCCAGAGTTTTTTCTTTGGAAGGGCCCGGAGGCCACCTGGCTTGATGGTCCTGACCAGGCTCTTGGCACTGGAAGGCAGGTGGTGAGAGAAAAGGGTTTCATTCAAAGAAGAATCAGAATTGGGGGCTTTGTTTAGACGCCGCCCTTTATGCCTGCCTTCTCTTCAGAGCTCATAGCCACTGAGGGGACAATGCGGTCAGGGGTGGAATTCTAGCAGGAGCTCCTTTGCATATTAGGCCACACACCTCTGATGTAGCCAATCCTCCAAGAGCTTACAAGGCTCTTTTTTGTAAGCTCTTGGAGGATTGACTACATCAGGGAGGTGTGGCCTAATATATAAAGGAGCTCCTGCTAGAATTCCACCCCTGAATGAAGTGCTGGTGATGAGGACTTGGGGTGGTATGTGGCAGGGCCAGGACCCTGGGCCCCCCACCATAGCTACGGGCCTGAAAATATTCCTTTCTTGTTTCTATGCCATCCTTCATGGGATGTTAAACCCTCAAAGATGAGTAGCCATGAAGATGGTGAGCGTGAATGAGAATGGATAACGGGATGAAATGTCCCTTCCTTCAGTGGAGAAAAGAGCAGCAATTTCATCCGCTCCCACACCACCCCCATGTCACCATGCGGGTGAGAAGTAATCTTTCCAGGGCTCCAGGAACAGCAAGGACAGTGGCAGAACTCTGTATTCCATGCACAAGTGGATTCAGGTTATGACTTCACAAATGCAAAAGGTATTGCTAACAAAAGATACTGCTAACTGGGCCTGGCTGGAGTCAGAAAAATGGGACTGCCAGACCAAGATCAAAAGTTCCTGCATACGTCCCACCCCTACCCCCGCTACTTATATCACTGCTTAAATATTTTGGACACTTCACTGCCCAAGGAAATGGCTTTCAATGAAAGACATCATGGCATGCTTTTAAATTATACTGACAAAATGAGGTCAGTTCCTAGCCCTTGCAAATCAACTCCACCTCTGCCCAGCTCTGACTTTTTCCACATTTCAGAACAAAATATGGTAGGAGAGAAAACTAGATGCTGCCAGTCAGATCCTATGTAGCCTCACCGTGTTTAATGGAACTTATCCACACACATGAATTTGAGAATTAGCTCTGTTAAACTCAGTGGGGCATACATCAGAGTAAACATCTAAAGAAAGTACTTCTTCACCCAAAGGGTAATTAACACATGGAATTCACTGCCACAGGATGTGGTGGTGGCTGCAAGCATAGCCAGCTTCAAGATGGGATTGGATAAGCATATGGAGCAGAGGTCCATCAGTGGCTATTAGCCACAGTGTATTGTTGGAACTCTCTGTCTGAATCAGTGATGCTCTGCATTCTTGGTGCTTGGGGGGGCAACAGTGGGAGGGCTTCTAGTGTCCTGGTCCCACTGATGGACCTCCTGATGGCACCTGGATTTTTTTGCCACTGTGTGACACAGAGTGTTGGACTGGATGGGCCATTGGCCTGATCCAACATGGCTTCTCTTATGTTCTTATGTTAGAACTGAGTTGCTCAGAACTTTCCCTAGTAATTTCTGTTCTTCATACCAGTGATTGCAGGATTGCCACTTCAGGATTCCTCAAATGTGTCTGCTGTGGTTTAAAAACAGTTTCTAACACACACATACACTGTCCACTGACGGCCCCCTCCGCTTCTGTTTACAAAATCCACCCTGTGCCCCCTATGAACTTTATGAGCTTCTACAAACAGAACTGACTGTTCTTGATAGCCTAAAGCAGCTTCATGATGCCACCTGGCAGTCTAGGAGAGGCACAACCCACAGGGGTGGCCAACAGTAGCTCTCCAGAGGTTTTTTGCCTACAACTCCCATCAGCCCCAGCCATTGGCCATGCTGGCTGGGGCTGATGGGATTTGTAGGCAAAAAACATCTGGAGAGCTACTGTTGGCCACCCCTGCAAAAGGAGATCCCGGAGGGAGCTAGAGTCCAAGACCAGCCCTGCTACTAGGCAAACTAGGTGATTGCCTAGGCGCCAGCCTTTTGAGGGTGCTGAATTGGCACCCCCTCCCCGGTGACTCAGTGGCGTTATCAGTGCAGGGGGGCACCAGAAGTTTGCCTTGCCAGACAGCCCCACCCCACTTATGCCTTTAAAATTCAGTGCCACAGAATATTTTTTTTGATAAATATTTTTTTTTACTGACAATGTAAACAACTTACAATAAATAGTGAAACATTAAAATGATATGGTAGGAAATACATACAATCCACACATATACAATAATACATGCAAAAGTACAGTTCAAACAAATTATGATAAAGAAAAATAGTCAACAAAGTCAGTCTTTAGCTGCTGTTAATAATACCATTATTAGCTCTCTATCCAGTTTTTGGATAAATTTAGATTCCCAAAGATTAACACGAATCAGAGTTGGAGAAAGTGGGATCAAAACCCTTGTGATTTTAAAAAATTCTCTAACAACCTGTTTCCATAAAATGGCAATCACTGCTAACCACTAAGTGTGAAAAAATCTGCCTTAGCTCCACCAGTGGCACAGATTAAGCCCTGGTTGTGTCTACTGGCACAAAACAGGGCAAACCAACTTAGGGCAAAGCCTGGTACTGCCAGATGACCAAGCATCCAATCAGGACTGTTGCATCCGTGGTGGTTCATTCACACGTGCACGTCACTTAGACGCTGCAGCCACCACGCAAGGAATATCCACGCCTGTGACAGGCTGCACTTCAGAGTGCCCAAGCGAAAAGCACTTCGGATCCAGGCACTTGCGTGAAGGAAAAAGGCCCAGCCGGCCGCCACCTGCAAGAGCAACTCAGTCCGGGACTTGGGTGCTGCTTAGATCCTTGAGGGCGGTCCCAAGGAGGCGGGTCCGCCTCTCCCCTTCCGCGCGTCGCCATTGGGCGCGCCGCGAGCCCCCGCCCCGGGTTGCGCTCCGGCGGTTGGTTGGCGGCCGTGCCACTCCTCGCAAGTGACCTTCCCTTTTCCCAGTCGCTGTCAAAGTTGATCACCGGGCGCTGCACTGCAATGGAGAGCAGGGAAGAGCAGCAGGAGCAGCAGCAGCGCCCGCCGCGGGGGAAGGAGGAGGAGGAGGAAGAGGAGGAAGGCGAGGAGGAGGGAGAAGAAGGGGGAGATTGAGATCAGTCCCGGCCTCTGGGAAAACAGACTGGCGCCGCTGTGATCCGTCCCCATCTCTTCGCCTGCGGAAACCCCAGCCGAGCAGTTGCAATGCTGCCGCGCTGCTGAGCGCATTGCCAGCCGGATCCCCCCTGGACGGGGACCGTAGATCCGCCGCCCCCCTTGCCTTCTGATCTTGCACAGCTTGGGGGCCGAAGAGCCGGCCTTGCGCCTGCCTGCCTTCCTCGGACCCCGAGCGCCTCCCCCTCTCCCCCCCCACCCCCAGTCCGCCTGGCCCTCCCCCAAGCCTCCAGCCATGACCGTTCCGGTTTTCACCTTATAAAGATGGCGGTGTGGGATCACTGCAACCTTTAGACTCATGACTGTCAGAAACATCGCCTCCATTTGTAATATGGTGAGTACTTGGCCTGTGCCTGACCTGCCTGCCTGCCTGGGGTTTGCAAGCGGAGGGGGAGGGGTGTGTGGGTTGGAGAGCGGGGCTTGCCCCACCCCCACAATGTGCGGGGTGGATCAGAAGAGAGGGGTCACCCTAGGGCGCGGCGGGGGTCGCCAAAGCTCCTTCCCGGGAGTCAGATGGAGCGGAAGCGGCCTTCAGCGACCAGACTTGTCGCCTGCAACGCTTGCTTGGAAGCTCTTGCTTCTGAGTAAACGGGAACCGGATCGGGCAGCACGTTTAGGGGAAGAAAGCTGCTAAAGTACGGGGGTATAGGAGGAGACCTCTTTTTCTTCAGTGGGCGGAGCCGCTGGGGGGGGGTAGCGCTGATAATCGGAAGGGTCATGGGGAGTTTACACGGTGTTGATTTACGCTGGAGTGCACTACTGTGGCTGAGCGAGGAGTGCGAGAAGCAGTTCTTGTTCAGTCTCCAGAGAGATAAACAGATGTAACCCGGTTCCTCGAGGAAGCAGATCACCTAGTCCAAATTATAGTTGTGATTAAAAGGTTGACAGCGAGAGAGGGAATATTCAGCCTTCGACCTGCCTTTCCTGTTTGCCAGCCAGGCAGTTATTTGGAACTTAAAGCTGGGCTTTGATCAAAGCTTGTTCGTCTTTGGGCCCCCTGAGAAGTTCTGAATTTTTTAGTTTCAAGACTCCTGTCCTGCTGTGTCAAGATTTGCCAGGATCTTTTTTTGCCTAAGAATTAGGCTCACAACAGCTGGGTGACAAAAAGCTTGTTAAAGGTTGGTAACAGTGGCTTGGAGGATGGGGGAAAGTTATTATATTGAAGTGCAAACTTCTACTGAGATGGGGTGGGGAGAAAATCCTGTAGTGGACTAATGAACACGGACAGGTCATGAGATACACGGCAGATTTGGTCACTCTTTGGGCCTATGGTGTAATTTTTGTCAATGTTCAGGGGTCATTTTGTAGGGAAAAAAGGTGGTGGAGCTCATTCAGGGATTGTTATGCAGCTGCACCTACTATTCAATGGACCGGGTGGGAAGGAGGAGGTGGAACTGTCAGAAAGGTTCAGGAGCTGTGCTCCTGTGAGCTCCCACTGAATCCAAGGCCTGTCAGTGTACATTGTAATTTGCTAACCCCAGATTTAGTATGGGACGTGACAGTGGCTCTGAGAACGCAATGTCATAAAACCTGGTGTGTCAGCACCCTTGCAAGTGGTGTCACAGATGTTTTGACACCACTCCCCATCACCTGGAGTGTGAAACTGCAATCCTTGAAGCTGTTTGCTCCACTGTAGGCCCATTGACATTGCAAGGGAATACCATAGTGTAAAAATAGTGAATTAGTGTAAGTCACCACCAATAGACCCAAGTTGATTTGTGTAGACAAACCTGGCCATGCCTTTAAGCGCTTAACAACAGTGTTTAGGTTTAAGTGACCCACTTCTGAAAATGGGAGCTTGAAATGCTATTTTGTTCCTACTTGGTCTAGAGCAGGGGCGTCAAACTCATTTGTTATGAGGGCCGGATATGACATAAATGAGACCTTGTCGGACCAGGCCATGTGTGTCAGAAAAGGTAATGCCAGGTAGAGGACATATAAACTGTATAAAGGGGGCGCAGACAAACACATATTTTTTTACTTAAAACATTAGCACTCTTGCAATATTTTGTTTTATAGTCTGATAAATGTCATCTCTTGCTATGAATTATTGCATCAAAAACTGCAGGCAATGTCTGTGCTGTACCAGTCTTGAATATGCTGTTTAAGTGTTGTTCAAGTGTGCACATCTGTAAGATGCAAACCTACTTTTGATTTATAGACATTCATTATAAAGATCTCATAGTCAATGCTTTGAGCCTCAGACCCAGAGGAAAACATGAAGCAGCTGGGCATTGTGAGCTTTTGTACATAGGTAGCTTCATGTGCTGGTCAAGATTATGTGAAGGCACCATGGCACAGACTGAGGGCTATGTGCTTGTCTACAATATAGTCTTCCCCCCCCCAAAAAAATAACTACAACTCCTATGTGGCAGTGCAAGAACAGAAGAAGAATTGCAGATTTATACCTCGCCCTGCTCTCTGAATCAGAAACTCAGAGCGGCTTACAGTCTCCTTTATCTTCTCCCCCCCGCAACAGACACCCTGTGAAGAGGTTGGGGCTGAGAGGGCTCTCGCAGCAGCTGCCCTTTCAAGGACAACTTCTGCCAGAGCTATGCTGACCCAAGGCCATTCCAGCAGGTGCAAGTGGAGGAGTGGGGAATCAAACCTGGTTCTCCCAGATAAGAGTCCGCACACTTAACCACTACACCAGAGAGACAGCCATGTACAGTGGTCAGTATCAGCATACTATCTGGGAAGTCTAAGTTCAAGATCACCAATCAAAGGAAAATGTGAAAGAAAAATCAAGGGAAATTTGTTAAGTAAACCTGGGCTGGACACACTCAGCCTAACCCTGGCTTTTGTTATTGCTCTTTTAAACAGTTCACATGCTTTCCTATTGATAAAGACTGGAGGGCATGAATATAGGAAAAAGAGGAGGGGAAACCAGTTGTACCCATAATAAGTCCTCTCTCAAACCAAACTCTCTCTCTCAGTAGCAAGGCAAAAAACTCATACCCTCAATGAAACATTGCTGGTCTTAAAAGTGCTTTCTTTGTATTTCTCCCGATGCTCTACAGGTAACAGTCCTCGATGGTGGGGACTGGGCAAAGGAAGCTCTAGCTCTTTCCTTCCTTCCTCCAGGGCACGAGAGGGAGGAGCCTCAGCCAGGAAGGAAGAGAGACTTGGCTCAGTAGCTCTGCAGGGTGATTAATTGAGTCTGGCAAACTTAATCACTCAGCAGAGCTATAGAACCAGGCTCTTTCATTGGCTAAGGCTCCTCCTCTCTCCTCTTCCCTTTGGAAAAAGGGAGGGGGAGAGAGAAGGAGCCAAGAAAGGCAGCTTTGCTGGCTGACTGATTGCTGGGAAGAAACACAAAATGGTGACCGAATACAGCAGGCAAGGTAAAATGAAGCAGACAACAGCCAGTTGCTGGAGGGCCTGATTGGAGCCCTCTGCAGGGTGCATCTGGCCCAGGGGCCGCATGTTTGACACCCCTTGTCTAGAGTCTTGGCTTTTGCAGCTGAGATTGCATACTGCCACACAGTAGCACTGACTTGTGGCCTCATTTCTGAGTTTTGTATATATATATATACACACACACATATATTGGCCACTGTGTGACACAGAGTGTTGGACTGGATGGGCCATTGGCCTGATCCAACATGGCTTCTCTTATGTTCTTACAGCTTAAAACTGTATTGGTCCAAAGTAAAACCCAAAATCAAGAAGAAGAAGCCACATAACATACACCAGAACTGGAGAATGCAGCCTTCCTATAGGATCAATAGCACAGGTACCGGTGTATTAAGCACAATATATCCTTCAAAACCTCACCGGCTGAATTATCACTCTCACACAAAAGGAGTGTAAACAAACATTTAGTGCACAGTTTATAATAAGTCCATACAGCAAAATAATAGAACGAACACCCACACTATGCTCCCCCAGACTGTTTTCTAAAGTCATGTCTCAGAGGCACTGCCTTCAGCAGCTTCTTGCTGTTCAGAATCTGTGTGGAGACAAGGGCATCGTTCTGCACAGCTTTTTACAAAGAGTTCAAAAGACCACATTTCCTATGGTTCCATTGGTTTCACCCTTTGTCGGTCTTCTCTCAGTGCTGTTTTAACTGAAGCCACAGTACAAAGAATTCAATCACGGATCAATGTGTACATGGCTCAAGTCTCTGCTACCGGCTCTCCTCAAGTCTCTGTTACCGGCTCTCCTCCAAGAGCTTACAAGGCTCTTTTTTGTAAGCTCCGGGGGGGGGGGGCCTAAAATGCAAAGGGGCTCCTGCTAGAATTCCACCCCTGCCCATGACACTCAGGAAGAACTCAACTGTGCCTTCTTAAACTGAAGGAAGGAACATTTTTGCCATCAAGTCACAGCTGATTTATGACAACTCCATGGGATTTTCAAGGCAAGAGACATTTAGAGGTGGTTTGCCATTGCGACCCTGGTATTCTTTGGTGGTCTCCCATCCAAATACTAACCAGGGCCAACCCTTCTTAGCTTCCAAATCTGACAAGCTCAGGCTAGCCTGGGCTATCCAACCAAAATGACACAAAGCAGTGTGCAAGTTTTTGAGTGCTCCAGAAGTCTTCACCAGGTTGGAGAACTCAAAAAGTGTATCATTTAGAGAAATCAAGATATTTAATAAAAGGCGAAACACTCAGTTTAATAATTCCTTGGCTCATTTTGTTGTTTTAGTTTATGCCCCAAGCCCCACCAATTGTCAGGTTCCGGAAGAGCAGTTACATGGAATTGCCATCTTCCCTCCAGGGGGCGACCCAGCATGCCTGTTGCTGGTGAAGTCACATCTACCATTCACCAGCACTGGAGAATGGGGCCTTCTTATAGGATCAGGCAGTGGTTCACATTACTCTACTGAGGTTACCAGCACTCTCCCCTTCGGGAACATTCGCCATTATTCCACTGGATTGGGTTTTCATTGCCCTACCAAGACATATGGCAAGATCCTCCCATGACACCCATGAAGACCTCAACTGTGCCTTCTTAAACTGAGTTACACCCATCTAAGCCCGATGACTTCAGCTGCTTAGGACTGAATAAGTCACATGAATGAGAAAGCTTGAGAATCTCTGCAATAAATCTTGGATCTGAAGCAGAATTTCTGCAGGTTCAAGAATTTCTACTCAGGAAGTGCTATTTTCTGCCTCTCTCTTCCCATAGCAGCCTAAAATGCCCTCCAAATACTGCTTGGGGAGCATTTCAAGCTACTGTGGAAAGGTCGAAGAGGTAAAGTTGAGTTCTGTGGACAGAAATCCTTGCACCTACAGAAATGCTGCTCTGGATCCAAGCTACTATCTGTGCTCCTTCCCCTATATTGTCTTTGTAGGGATGCCAGTCTCCAGGTGGGACCTGGAGACCACCAGAATTACAATTCATCGCTAGACTACAAGGATTATTTCCCTTGGAGAAAATGGATGTTTTGGAGGGTGGATTCTGTGGCATTCCACCCCACTGAAGTCCTCCCCAGGTTCCATCCCCAAATCTCCAGGAAGTTTCCAACCTGGAGCTGGCAACCCTATGTTCTTGATGCTTCTTGGTTTCCTAAAATTTCGTACTTCTTATTTTTATTTCTGGATTAGGAAGAAAGACACTTTTCCTTCAGTCCTTAAGAAACTGTATTGTAGCTGGGATAAAAAGTGGGCTGAACATTTTACAGGCAGATCTCCTGGTGAGCGGCGGCTGTGATCACCTGCGGAACACATGCTCAGACATTGCATGGAGACAAGCCAGAGTTGATTAGACCATCTGCATTAAAACAGGATTTAAAAAGGATTGGTGTATTCACACTACACTAAGTAATGCGTTTTACATCTGGATTTTTACTGTGTAAGAATAGCAAAAATCCAGATGTAAAATGCATTATTTAGTGCAGTGTGAACGTACCAAATGATGACCGCATATAACAAGAGCTCCTTTCATATCTCTCCATCTTTCTTTAATGACACTCATATGCCCATGTCTACATATCATGCTTCTTCCAACAGGAGCAGAGAAGAGGAGCTACTGAGAAACTTGCAAGGGACTAACTCTCCCACAGAACAATTATGTCTCATCAGGGCTTTTTTTTTTTTAGCAGGAACTCCTTTGCATATCAGTCTACAGCTTCCTGATGTAGCCAATCCTCCAAGAGCTTGCAGGGCTCTTATAACAGGGCCTACTGTAAGCTCTTGAAGGATTGGCTACATCAGGGGGGTGTAGCCTAATATGCAAAGGAGTTCCTGCTACAAAAAAAGCCCTGTGTCTCATTGTACCCCCTACGGTAAACCAACTTTCTCTTGAATCTGCACATTGTAGTAATGTGTTTGCTGAGCACAGGCCTCAGATTCAGTGGGAGCTCACAAAAACACAGCTCCTGAGCCTTCCTGAGAGTTCCACCTCCTTGTCCATTGCGTAGTATGTGCAGCTGCATAACAATCCCTGGATGAGCTCCACCACCTATTTTTCTTAAAAATGACCCCTGGTTGAGCATGACTAGTCCATGCTCCCTAGCAGAGGAATACGGGTGAAGAGAGATCTGCTGGGGAAGAGCCCTTGCTGTGTCCTTCAAAAATGTTACTTCTTCTGCCCCAGGGTTGGATGCGGAAAGAACTGGTTCAGTGAGGTTATTGCAGAAGCCTGCTGCGAACCAGCTTGCCCTTCCCACCCCAAAGCGGGAGCAGTCCTGAGAATCTTTTCAAATAGGTTTCAGTTTGCAAGAGCACAGTGAAGGCTGAATGTATCAATGGAGAGAGAAGCATGCAGGGGATGTTTCTGAAAAGGACAGGAAAAAATGCAGTTGGCATGCTGAAGCGTGGCGGGGGGTGGCGGGAGCTTGAGGGCTGAGCCGGCTTTGGACTTGACAAGATGTCTGTCTTCCATGCCAGCTGGAAATCTGGGAGGAAGCCAAGTTCATGTCACAAGTGCAGAACATGCTATGGACATGCACATCCTTCAGTAATGTTGCCAGCCTTTCTCCTAAGGCACTGGGAAGAATTCAAATGACCATAGCTTCTGCATGAACAGCTCTTCCATATGTAATAACCTGCAGCCAGCAAGTCAATCATGCACATGTGTAGTGAAATGTAGTACTAATAGGAAAATGTGGCTTATCAAATGCCCAGCATGTATGTGGAGCTGAGTTCATATTTTTCTTGGGGGGGGGGGGAGGGGGGACAATCTTGATTAGAAAAACAGGCTACAGTAAAGAATAAACTGGGGACCAAAAGAGCCTCAGGTCAGATCTTACTGCAGAAATTTATCTAATTCATCTGTCCCACCTTTCTCCCAGTGAAGACCAATGCTCCCTCTAAGCTGTGGAGTCTTGTGAGCAAAAAATTCTACTTCATGAGCTACTGGCATTAAAGTTGTGAGCTGCTGCATAAATTAGCTTGCTCTGGGGCCATCCTTCCTGAGCTAAGACAAAAATGGGTGAGCCGAAAAAAACTGTGAGCTAGCTCACACTAACTCAGCTTAGAGGGAACACTGGTGAAGACCCAAAGGGGCCTCCATTGTCCTCTCCTCCATTTTGTCCTCGCAACAGCCCTATGAGGTAAGTTAGGCTGAGGAAGTGTGTCTGGCCCAAGATCCCCCAGCAACAGGG
The DNA here is from genome assembly GCF_032191835.1 of Heteronotia binoei. Taxonomy (NCBI): domain Eukaryota; kingdom Metazoa; phylum Chordata; class Lepidosauria; order Squamata; family Gekkonidae; genus Heteronotia; species Heteronotia binoei. Next base: position 27,500,508 of record NC_083231.1, on the reverse strand, counting down.
GTGGAATTCTAGCAAGAACTCCTTTGATATTAGGCCGTACCCCCCTGATGTAGCCAATCCTCCAAGAGCTTACAAAAAAGAACCTTGTAAGCTCTTGGAGGATTGCCTACTTCAGAGGTGTGTGGCCTAATATGCAAAGGAGCTCCTGCTAGAATTCTACCCCTGCCCAGCAAGCTTCCATGGCACAAGCGTGGATCCAAACCTGGGTCTGTCCGATACTAGTCCGAAACTCGTAACCTCTGTACCGCACAAATATACTTGCCGATCGGCCTTAAGCAAGCAGCCACCTTTCTTAGCTTTTCTGTTCCTTTCTCCTCTTCACTGCCTGTAATATGGTAATGACAGAATGGCCTACCATGCAGAATTGTTGTACAGATGACCGAGAGACAGTGCTTTGAGTCCTGACAGAATGTGCTGTATAAATAAGAAGTGCTGTTCCTGTAAGCAGAGTTACACTTAGGATGGCATTCTTGGACAGCAATCTGAAGCAAGTTTATTTGAATGTAAGACCGATTTCCCACTATCCTTATGCCGCTCTCACGCTCCTCTTCTCTGTAGGGCTTCTGTCGGATTTCACACTATCTGCCCCAGGGCTGCAACTAGCTTTGCCTTTTTCACGCAGCAAACAGACACTGGGTTGTAGAGGTTTCTGTTTGCTGCGCGAAATAGGTGAAGCTAGTTGCAGCCCCGTGGCAGATAGTGTGAAATCTGACAGAAGCCCCGCAGAGAAGTGGAGCATGAGAGCAGCATAAGGCTACTGGGAAATTGGACTAAGTTCCATTTTATTCACTGGAGCTCGCTTCCAGGAAAGTGTTCTTAGGATGGCACCCTGACTGTCATATGCAATACTTAGCACCAGCTGCATGCTATTGCAGATAAGGATATGCTTTCCCAGGTAGGATTTTTCTGTCTCTGAAAAAGCTTGGAGAATCCAGTTGACTGGCTATATTGAGGAAGAAGAGAAATGATTTTTAAAACATGAGGGTGGAAGAGTGCAAGAAGCTCAAAAAGCTGTTGATACTGCTTGGAATATCTTCTTAGCAGACATTTAATTCAGTAGGGTGTGTAGAATCTTTCGGGCTCAAATGCCGTGTTCTACTGGAGAAAGTTTTTCTTCCAGACGTTTCATTCTCGGCTGCGAAGAACATCCTCAGTGGCGTTGCTGCAACGCCACTGAGGATGTTCTCTGCAGCCGAGAACAAAACGTCTGGAAGAAAAACTTTCTCCAGTAGAACACGGCACTTGAGCCCGAAAGATTCTACAAACCCTAATGATGTTACCAGCCGTGAAAACCTGAAATATTTAATTCAGTAATTGAAAGATGCTGCTGTTTTGATAGTCTCGGGCTAAATCTGGCACATGTACTCTAAATTAAATGCATAGTTTATTTTATTTTTTTGTCTGTTGAGAGAACTTTTTCATCAAGTTATTTTTGTTACTTATTGTAGTTTTACATTTTGGAGGAAAAGATCTATTTGCTTTGATGATTTTTTAAAAATGGATGTAATAATGTCTGTATACCAGCATAGGAAACCAGACGTCTTGGCATTCTCATGGACTTCTGTGGATTTTTTACTTTGCTTTGTTTGGAAACTTCTGTGTTGTGGTGTCTATTTGAACCAAGTATTGTAAACTGAGAATAAACAGTGTGAAATTAGCTGGATCTAATCAGGTTAGTCAGAGGAATAGGGATGCTATTTGCTTTGGTGTAATCAGCTGCCAGTGGGTGTAGTTTTTCCAGTCATGTATCCTGACTGAGGTGAGGATTTGGAACGTTCTTGAGGTCGTCGTGTCCAACTCAAGAAATATCTAGAGACTTTGGGGGTGGAGCCAGGAGCAAGGGTGTGACAAGCACGATTGAACTCCAAAGGGAGTCTGGCTATCACATTGAAAGGGACCGCACATCTTTTAAATGCCTCCTCTTCATTGGAAATAATGGAGGATAGGGGCATCTTCTTTGGGGGCTCATAGAATTGGACCCCCTGGTCCAATCTTTTTTAAACTGGGGGGGGGGTGAGGGAGGGCTTGAGGAGAGGCACTAGATGCTACACTGAATGTTTGTTGCATCTTCTGCAAAACAGCCCCCCCCCCACCCGGAATCCTAGATGTCCATGGATCAATTCTCCATCATACCTCGGGGACCAGTCTCCTTAGGTTATGATGGAGTGATCAGTGGGCATGTTCCCCTCCCCCACTTTCTGATAACCCTGAAGTGGTGGGAGGGCTTCCAAACCAGGGGATCCCCTGCCCCCAACTGGGGATTATAAGCAACTAAAAAAGTCCCACCGAGTAATGGAGTTAAGGAAAAAAACCCAAAAGGTTTCGTGTATAAATCAGCCTTCAAATAGCTTTCAACAATAAAGTCCACTTGAACTGTATGAACAAACAAACTCCAATTTATTTAAGAAAGCCATAAGCTTTAGAAAAGTGTGGATTGTACCGAATCTGCATGTAACTTTTCCACAGACAAAATTTCTTTTTTTTCTTCCTCTTCATCCATATGCATTTATTATTTACAGCAGATTAATCATACATGCAACAGGATTAATCGATTTAATTTTCCTGTTTCGTTTCCATGCTTTATCCCAGCCAAAGCTTATTTCATTTCAAAAGCAATCCTTATTCATTCTCTATTGCTTTACTCAGTGGACCCCTGAGGAGAGGAGAGTTTGGGGAGGGACTTCAGTGGGGTACATTCCACCTTCTAAAGCAGCCATTTTCTCCAAGAGAACTGATCTCTCTAGAGATCACGCGTAATTATGGGAGATCTTCAGCTACCACCTGGAGGTACTTTGCCAGCTCTTGCCACTGTGAATATTTTCATTTACACACACACACGCAACACTTTATAGTAATAATGTGAGAAAAGACAGTAGACTGGGTAAGTGTCACTATTGCTTTGGCAATCCCCATCGGAAAGGCTGATGTGTAATTATATTTACCAGTTCACAGTCTGATCCTAAGCGGAGGGAGACCCTTCAATAGACTTCTATTTATTTATTTAGAAAATGTATAGGCTGCTTCTCGCGGACACCTGCGATGGGAGAACATGAAACTCTGCAGGGGCCTGTAAGACAGAGATATTCTGCCAGGCTTTTGGTTGAGGACAGCGACGGTTTCCATCCTGTCTGGCACCCACCACTGTTCCTCATGTCTGCTTCCCCTTCCCCCACTGCCTGCAGAGTGGCTGGCAGTCTGTGATTTAGATACTTTAATAAGGAATTGTACTCACCATCTGTTTTTATAATGTCTATTGTTTTATCTGGTAAATGTTTTTAGCCTTATGGACATCGCTCCAAGCCCTGCAGTAGTAGCAGGGATTGGGTGATTCACAAACGTAATAATAATAATAATAATTATTATTAATAAATATAATTATTATTATTATCATCAACTTCTTCGCTTCTTCCTTCTATTACAATCCCCTTTTTGCTGCTGTTCTTCACTGACTTGATTCAAATATTGGGTCAAACTGAATCAGGCGTGTAATTCCCCCCCCCCCCCCCCCAGTGCTGTTTCAGCATGGGAAAACAGCTTTGAGGGACAGGAACCCCATGAAGGCATTCCAAGTCCAAACAAGCTCTCTTTTGATTTTTAAAAGCCCTTTCCCATAGCTGCTATGTGGCTCTGGGGAACCCGAGTTAGGTTTGAGGAATATGGACCGAACACTTTAAAAAAAACCAAACCTTTAGCTTGGCCAATAATATTATGTTATCAAGTGAGCCTTACTCCTTAGAACTTGCAGCCATAGTGAGTCACAGGCTCAAAGTAGAGGTGCATCTCTTGTGTGGCCTGAGTCTGCCTGGCCATCTCTTTTTCTAGACTGTGACCCTGTGGACATCTCCCCCATATGCTCTTCCAGCCATCTTTTCAGGGCTTTTTTTGTAGAAAAAGCCCAGCAGAAACTCATCTGCATATTAGGCCACACCCCCTGGTGCCAAGCCAGCCAGAACTGCCTTCCTGTGCTTTTCTGCTCAAAACAAACAAACAAACCCTACATCTTTCATGTTTGCCATGTCGTTGTTACCTTTTCAAGCCCAGTCTCGAGGTTGCCGTGGACTGCATGCATCACCTTCAAGGTTCTTGGGGGAAAACTCCCATTTGCACAACAGGTGGGCTAGCTTCACAGTTTCAAAACATTAGCTGCGGCCAGATGGGCAGAGAGATTTCCTATGTACTATCTAATCCCCTATTATATTAATTTTAAAATAAATGTACCCACAAAGGTGTATTGTGCTGAGTTAGGACACCTCCTATCAAAGTCAGTATTGTCTAATCTGACCCATAAGGTTCCCACAGCTAGGAATCCACTGAAAGGAACTTGGAGGAGGGACAGATGTACTGGCATTATGTTGGTGCGCGATGCCACTTCTGGTGCAAAACTGGAAGTGACGTCATTGTGTCTGAGCAACATTCTAGGATTTGCTGCAAACCCTATGGTTTAATATAGAATGCCGCTCCAACACAACATTGTTTCTGGTTTAGAGTCAGAAGCAACACCATGTGCTTGTGCAACAGTGATGGGCCCCTCTATTTTCCCCCTCCACTGCCCTGTGAAGTGCTAAATCAGGAGATGTGCCCCCCCCCCTCGGTTTGATTGGCAGTGGTCCTCCAGGGTCGCAAGCAGTATTTCAGATTTACCTCCCTCCCTCCCCAGACTTGGCCCCCTGAAAGCTCCCAGGGGTTGCCAGCCCAAGGCCTACATTTTGTTTCCAGAGTATATCTGAGAGAAAGGCAAATAGGCAAAGTGTGTACAACGTGATCCAACAGATACGCTGCCGTTTCCTGATTGCTACTGAAATTCTCTGCAGTGCAATTCTCTTTGTCTTTCATAATCTTCCAGCTCAGCTTCAGAGTTTTTGAGTTAAGTACTTGCTGCAGTTCAGGGTGGGGGAATCGTATTGCTGCCACTGATAATCTTCTCATTTTGTTGAAATCTGTTTTATGTTCCCTCCCTTCCCCCTCCCCGGGCCTCTGAATACTCAAATAATCTGAATTCATTGCCGTATTTTGCCATGCCATAATAGGGTCTGTTGGTGTCACACTCATCATGTAGTTATAGAGACTGCTGACTTGTTACTGTGCTTCTCATTCCTTGCAGTGAGAATCTCTAGTAAATCCTGACATGAATTTCATTTCTTGACTTAAACCAGAGGCTGCTTTCTGTATTGTTTTGTTTTTTTAAACAGTGGATCTTTGCTAAAGGCTGTATGATTGGTTTTATCTTGTGGAACACCTCCATACTTTTTCAGATTTCACCCAGCGTGGGTGGAGCGACAATTTTTGGGCCTCTGCTTTTGGATGTGTTTAACATCCAACTAGGGAAGTAAAAACAGCAGAATGTAGAAAAGGCCATGCATGTTAAGAAAAATTGTTGTGATTATCTACTGAAGGCTTTTTATTCCGCCCTTCCTCCAGGACAGGGGTGGGGAACTTTTTTTCTGCCAAGGGCCATATGGATATTTATAACATCATTTGCGGGCCATAAAAAATCATCAACTTAAAAAACAGTGCTCCGCCAAGGGAGAATGATTTAGGCTAGCAGAATTACTGCAAATAATTGTTTTTTGTATTTGAAGTCATGTGGGGAGAGCCTAATCTGGCACACACACAGCCCACCGCCCTAGGCACATGCATAGGAACTCAGTAGCATATTAGACCACATCCCCTAATATTAGCATATTAGGTCACACACTCATTAGCATATTAGGCCACACCATCTGGGATAATCAAGTGCAAACTGAACCGTGACAGTAACTTTTCCAGGCCCTTCAGCAATTCAGACCAGCCAGGCAGGCCCCAGAGAGGCTGCCGCACAGTACATCTAGGCCCTGTGATCCCTGCCTGGCCCTGGGGAGGCTGCTGCACAGCGCAGCTGGGCCCCACGATCCTCGCTGGCCAGCCAGGCCCCAGAGAGGCTGACACATGGCTCGGTTTGGCCCAGCAATCCCCGAGGGCCACACCAAGTGACCTCGAGGGCCGCATACGGCCCTCAAGACATAGGTTCCCCACCCCTGCTCCAGGACCTCAGGGCAGCTATGTAGGTCTCTCTTCCCTGTTTTATCCTTATAACCATACTGTGGAGAAGGTTAGGCTGAGGGCCAGCACTCACACTTCACAAAGTTCTTGTGTCCCCTGCATGGCCACCGCAGGACATTGGATCAAATATGCACTGATAGCTTGAAACTTAAACCCAAACTTAAATCTTTAAGTCCAGTGAGTGCTAACACTTTTTAAAAAATATATTTGTATTTGTGTTCTTTATAACATTTATATCTCTGCTACCTAATCTTAACTAGGTACACACATCGCCTGGCCTGACACGGCTCTGTCCAACCCAGCATGACCTGGCCCAACAAGGTCTCATTTATGTCAGATCTGGCCCTCATAACAAATGAGTTCGACACCCCTGGATTAGAGTAAAGCAACAAGAGATTTCCTCAAGATTCATGACACAAAAGGCCAGAGAGAGAATTCTGAGGTTAAAGTAAGAAACTGCTGAGAAAACAAAACTGGAAAACAAAACATTTGGATGGCTAGTATACACAGACTATATTCATTACCAAGGCTGTCAGCTCCAGATTGGGAAATTCCTGGAAATTTTGAGGATGGAATCTTTGGAGGGAAGGATATGGAGAGGACGGGTATAATGCCATAGACTCCACCCTCTGGAGCTTCCATTTTCTGCAGGAGAACTGATCTCTGTTATCTGGAAGTCAGTTGTAATACTGTGGGAACTGCAGGCCCTACCTGGCTGTCGGCAGCTGTACATATTCCAGAGAAAGAAAGAGGGGGAGGTTCTTACCTCAGAGAAAATGGGAACTTAGAACACAAATAGAGGCGGAACAGAAGCCAAATGACAATAGAGATAGCTGTAGGGAGAGCCAGACCTGCAGCTGCTTGGAATTTCAAGTGCAGCAGCAGGTTGGAAGGAAAGGAGGCTGACCTACATCTTTAAGCAAGTTAGTTCATGCCAGTGTGACATCAATGAAAGGCAGCGGGCATGTGATTGTGTGCTGGAATCTCAAGGCTCAGCTCTCAGGGCAGTGGTCCACTTGCTCCTTAATGCTGCCACCTGTACGTGTCCCAGGCCAGAGAAGGCTGGTTTAACTGTAGTGAGGAAGCAGAGAATGAGGCACTCCTTGGTCATTTGTTCCTGTCAGACAACATTAGATAAATGACCTGACTATTCAGTGGTGAGATCTGTCACCCCCATGTTGGTTAGTTGACACAGAGGGGAGAGTGATGTGAAGACAAAGAATACTGCAGATTTATACCCCGCCCTTCTCTCTGAATCAGAGACTCTGAGAGGCTTACAATCTCCTATATCTTCTCCCCCCCACAGCAAACACCCTGTGAGGTGGGTGGGGCTGAGAGGGCTCTCACAGCAGCTGCCCTTTCAAGGACAACTAGGGTTGCCAATCCCCAGGTGGGGGCAGGGCATCCCCCAGTTTGGAGGCCCTCCCCCCACTTCAGGGTCATCAGAAAGCAGGGGCGGGGAGGGAAATGTCTGCTGGGAACTCTATTATTCCCTATGGAGACTTGTTCCCATAGGAAATAGTGGAGAATTGATCCGTGGGTATCTGGGGCTCTGGGTGGGAGCTGTTTTTTGAGGTAGAAGCACCAGATTTTCAGAATAGCATCTGATGCCTCTCCCCAAAATACCTTCCAAGTTTCAAAAGGATTGGACCAGGGGGTCCAACTCTATGAGCCCCCTATCCTTCATTATTTCCTATGGAAGGAAGGCATTTAAAAGGTGTGTGGTCCCTTTCAATGTGATGGCCAGAAATCCCTTTGGAATTCAATTATGCTTGTCACACCCTTGCTCCTGGCTCCACCCCCAATGTCTCCTGGCTCCACCCCCAAAGTCCCCAGATATTTCTTGAATTGGACTTGGCATCCCTAAGGACAACTCCTGTGATAGCTGTGGCTAACCCAAGACCACTCCAGCAGCTGCAAGTGGAGGAGTGGGGAATCAAACCCGGTTCTCCCAGATAAGAGTCCGCACACTTAACCACTACACCAAACTGGCTCTCTGCTCTAAGTCTAGCCTCAGTTCAGATACAACAAAACAAGATTTTCCACTATGTTAGTGAACCTAGACGTGCTCACATGAGCTGCCTTACACTGAGTCAGACCCTATCGAGGCAGTACTGTCTGCTCTGACAAGCAGCAGGATTTCATGTTTTTCCTATCAACTTGTACCTGATCCTTTTGACTGAAGGCGCTGGCGATTAAATGGGGCCTTCTACGTGCAGAGCAGATGCTGTCTCACAGGCCTTCCTCAATGAATGCTGGCTTGACGGAAGGGCAGGATAAAAGACAAGAGGGTTTTGTTTTGTCAGGGATGTCAAGTGAAAAGACAGGAAAGGGGGCTACTCGAAAATTCCATTGGTAGGCCAAGCTGGTGGTGTGTTTTTGATGAACACTACAACAAAAACAGCTGTCCTGTAGGTGAGCAAATTTGGACAGGCTGGTGTCTTGTTGCTGGAGCTGGACCAGTTCATGCATGTGCTGTGGCTACCTCAGTCTTGACAAAGATTGGTGTTCTGTAAGCATCACATCATGTGCTTTTACATCATGTGGGTGGAAAACATTTCTCTCTGGTGCCAGCTGCATGGAACTCCTCATAAGGGAGGGGCGCGGTAGAACATGAAGCCTCTGCTCTAGGTCTAGCCTCAGTTCAGATACAACAAAATAAGATTTTCTGCTATGTTAGTGAAGAAATATCTGGGGACTTTGGGGGGTGGAACCAGGATACTTTGGGGGTGGAGCCAAGGACAAGGTTGTGACAAGCACGATTGAACTCCAAAGGGAGTTTTGGCCATCACATTTAAAGGGATCGCACACCTTTTAAATGTCTTCCCTTCATTAGAAATAATGAAGGATAGGGGTACCTTCTTTGGGGGCTCATAGAATTGGACCCCCTGGTCCAACCCTTTTGAAACTTGGAGGGTGTTTTGAGGAGAGGCATCGAATATGCTGCAAATTTGATGCCTCTACCTCAAAATATAGCCCCTCGAGCCTCTACCTGCTGATCAATTCTCCATTGTACCATAAGGGAATCTGTCTCCATAGGGAATAATGGAGTGCCCAGCAGATATTCTCCCCCACACACACACTTTCTGATGACCCTGAAGCAGGGGGAGGGCCTCCAAGCTGGGGGGTTCCCTTCCCCCACCAGGGGATTGGCAACCCTACCCTCCTGCCCCGCATGTGGCCAGCTAGTGAATGATTTCCATTTACTATGTCTGGATTGGCAATCTGAGGGTTTTTTTCCATGTGGATGTTTTGCTTTACTTTGGCCTTCTTACAGCTGCACTCTTTTGGGGAGCACCCACATGTGACTTCATCCTGCTTCTGTGTTTGGCTGCAGTTGTTACCAAGCCTGCACAGATACAATGTTTTGGGGAAGATCATAGTCAAAGCACATTTGGACACAGTTTGCATGGGAAGGTGTGCGTTTTTGCAGATCCTGCCCACATTGGCACTATTAGCTGTGTGTTAGCCCATCCCCTTACTGTTTGCCATCTACCATTAAGAGTTTTTCCTTTTTAAAAAAGATACTTGATAGATCACTGCAGTATAATATTATAATGATCTATTGTTACAGTATACTAGTTTCTCACTTTCACTCTCTCTTTCAATAGCCCTTTTTGGTGCCAAGTTATAAGGGGAAATGTGCTGACTGTTTCTTCCTCTTATAACTCTTGGTGCACTGTGGCAAGGAAAATGGTGTCACTGTGGATGGGACCCTTTAAAAATGAATCTACATTGTGTGCAAAGGCACTGTGACCTGAGATATTTACAAACCAGGTTTTGGAAAGATAGCATCTAAGATGGGGAGAACCTGAAGAGTGAGTGTTTAGGGCAGGAGTGGGGAACCTTTTTTCTGCCAAGGGCCACATGGATATCTATAACATCATTCACGAGCCATAAAAAATTATCAACTTAAAAAAACAGTGCTTCGCCAAGGGAGAACGATTCAGGCCAGCAAAATTAATACAAATAATTAGCTCCACCTACCTCACAGGATGTCTGTTGTGGGGAAGTGAAGTCATGTGGGGAAAGCCTAATCTGACACACACACACACACACACACACCTGGCTCGCTGCCCTAAGCAAATGCATAAGTCCAGGGGGTTTTTTGTAGAAAAAGCCTAGCAGGAACTCAGTAGCATATTAGACCACATCCCTAATATTAGCATATTAGGTCACACACTCATTAGCATATTAGGCCACACCATTTGGGATAATCATATGCAAACTGAACTGTGGCAGTAACATTTCCAGGCCCTACAGCAATTCTGGCCGGCCAGCCAGGCCCCAGGGAGGCTGCTGCACAGTACATCTGGGCCCTGTGATCCCTGCCTGGCCCTAGGGAGGCTGCTGCACAATGCGGCTGGGCCCCACGATCCTCACTGGTTAGCCATGCCCCAGAGAGGCTGCCACATGGTTCAGTTTGGCCCAGCAATCCTCGAGGGCCACACCAAGTGACCTTGAGGGCCATATACGGCCCTGGGGACAGAGGTTCCCCACCCCTGGTTTAGGGGACAACTCTGTGTGATTGTTCAAAAACTCCTCTTCCGGATTAGACATCAAACCAGATTAAAACTGTCTTCTGGAATCAATTTGTACGCTTATTTCTGTACAGAGGTATTGAAATACTTAATAAATAATATTGTCATTAAATTACTTAGAATACAGTCATGCAATAAATGTGACTAGCACTGAGATGTAATTAAATTATTAATGTGATTTATATTAAAAACACATCAGTAAGACTAGCAAAGCAAATAGAGATATTTGTTACAATGGCAGAAAATTCCATAAACTATGATTCATAGATGAAAACCCTTTTCTCCGTTTATCACCATTTTAAACTTGTGTTTTTAAGGAAAACTCCTCCTTATACGTTTGATCCTGTGCAGCATGAAAAGCATGCACAACAAAAAAATGTTTAATCATTCTTTCTAAATTTTGAAAAAGTGTTTCTCTAAAGAGCTTCTTGAGACAGAGAGTGTTGGGGCCATCACCAAAAAGTCCTTTTCATGCTTTCTTATATTGTAAGGTTCCTGCTGTATTCATGTAGCCTGCTGGAGGCTGAAGCTTCTATTTTAGAGCTACTCCTGTGCATGTGCTCAGTTTGGCCACTTTGTGTCACAGATGTGGCCTAGAAACATGAGGGCCAAACTAGACATGATGCTGGGAGTTCCATGAACCAAAGTCTTAGCTAATGTGAGTGCCCAATTCCATTTGTGACACTGGTGCAAGGAAAGGGAGGGAAGGAAAGCATAGTTTTCCTGACCTGAAGCAGCCCAGTGGTCTATTTGCCCCATTGGGAAAACATATACAGGCCAATAGCTATTCCCTGGCCCTGCCTTAGGTTGGAAATTATGGGAGGAGGAGCCTTAAAACACCACTCCCTTTAAGGGAGAGCCAGCATGGTGTAGTGGTGAAGTGCATGGACTCTTATCTGGGAGAACCCGTTTGATTCCCCAATTCTGGGTTTGGTTCCCCAGTTCTCCACAGGCACCTGCTGGAGTGATCTTGGGTCAGTCATAGCTATCTGAGAGCTGTTCTGCTCAAGAGCAGCTTCTGTCAGAGCTCTCTCACCCCCACCTACCTCACAGGGTGTCTGTTGTGGGGAAGTGAAGAGAAAGGAGATTGTAAGCTGCTCTGAGACTCCTTTGGATAGTGAACAGGGGGGTATAAATCCAGTCTCCTCCTTCTCCGTCTTCTTCTTTTTCTTCCTCTTCTTCCTCCTCCTCCTCCTCCTCTTCTTCTTGTTTCAATCAGGAACTGAGTCCCCAAATGACTAAAAACTGGATTAAAAAAAAAAAAAGACTGGATGCTCCCCAGTGTCACATCTGGTTTGGCCCTCAAAGCCTGAGATTTGATCCTTCTTCTGGTATAACAGAACTTCCCAGGAATGGCAAGTTAGCCACTGAGACTCTGCCAGGATTGGCAGGGCCTGAAATGTGTATTGGAGGTGGAAAAAACCTTCCCCACACATGGTCCTCTCACGGAAGTGAAGGATATAATTTGGAGTAGAGTTTCCTTGGAACAGAGTTTGTGGGGAACAAGAGGCAGCCACAAAAGATCATTGTTGCTGTGTGTGCTTCCCCCTTTGCCCTCTGTGTTCCGATAGGGCTCGGGTGGACTGGAGAGTGGAGACACTCTTGTTTTCTTCAGGACATTCAATACAGCCCTTTGTTTCCAAGGAGCTAATGTGGAGGCTGCTGGGATAGTAAATGTAAAACTTTTTGCAGCCTGAGTTTCAATAACAGGGAATGTGTTCTGACAGCAAACTGGTGCAGAGATGTATTGTAACTACTTGTAGCTCCGAACTACAAGCAAGGTGTTTTACTTTGCAATCCTGCAGGCTCACTGCAAGAGTCTTTCCCAGTCTGTATTCAGTTGTTCCAGTTGTTGAAAACTTTTACATCCTGAGAGAAAAAAGCTATTACTCTACAATTCTAGATTAGAAAAATATGTGCAGTGCGAGTCCTGACGGGAACACCGCCGATTGTGCATATTTGACCTGTACTGCACCAGCTGCACTGGCTTTCAGCAGAGAACTGAGTCAAGTTCAAGGTTTTGCTTTTGACTTTCAAGGCCTTGAGTGGTCTGGGACTAATGTATCTGTGGGAGCGCATCCTCTGGTATACCCCTGGGAGAGTGCTACACTCCTTAGATAACGACTTGCTGGTGATCCCCAGCCCCAGAGATATCTGGCTATCCTTGGCCAGGGCCTTTTCAGTCCTGGCCCCAACCTGGTGGAACTCTCTGCCAAATAACTTCAGGGCCCTGCAGGATCTTTTGCAATTCCATAGGTCCTGTAAGGCAGAGATGTTCCACCAGGCATTTGGTTGAAGGCAGTGACAGTTTACATCACGGATGGCACCTTTCCCTCGTCCCTTTGACTGATCCAGTTCCTCTCCCCCACATCCATGAGGCGCCCACAGGCTGGAAATGGGAGGGAATTGCAGATTTTGCCACTTAATTTTAAAGCAATGTACTATATGTTTTGATCCTAATTTTATGGTTTTATTGTTTTTATAGCACCGTACATCTCCTAGAGCCGCACAACTGTGGAGATTAGGTGACTTATAAATGTAATAAAATAAATAAAATAATAGTCCACCAAAGTGTTGCAAAAAAGATAAATAAGAGAAACAAGATGGAAATTTTCAATTAGATACTGGTTGGAGGGCCAGGCTAGGATCTGAGAGAGCCAGGTTCATACCCCTACTTTGCTACGGAAGCTCACAAAGTGACCTTGGGCTAGTGATTCTCTCTTAGCCTTGCCTACCTCACAGGATTGTTGTGAAGATAAAATAGAGGAGGGGAGACTGACATATGCCACCGTGAGCTGCTAGGAGGAAGGGTGGGATAAAAATGTCCTAAATAAAAGAAACAACACAGGGTAGCATCAGAAAGGCTCTGTTGACTCTATTTTGAAAACAGATTATGACATATCAATAGAAGATGTGGGATGGGGGGGGGAGAGAGAGAGATCAGTGGGAATTGTGTGTTTGTGTTCTAGTACCAGTTGGATGGCAGCCCTGCCCTAGTTTAGGTTAGATAACCCAGGTTTGGGAAAAGTGTCTCTCACAGCCTGGTGTCTCCAAGTGGATGGGAGTGGGGGGGGGGGGCGCTGTAAGGCCAAAACCAGATGTGAATAATATATCTGAGAGAAGCTGAAATGCGATTGCTATAAAGTCTTCCCAATCTATTTATACCAGAACCTGACCACTAAAGTGCCTTTAAAGCTGCCTTGCTGTTTTTAACATATGCACCTTCAAAGCTGCCAACAGGAGAGCAGTTAAAAAAGCACATTAAGTGTCTTGTATGAAGCATTGTTTGGAGAGGCCAAAAGTGCTGCAGGCTTGGCTTCACCTTGTGGGGAGACAGCGGTGGATGGCAAGAAGATTTGTCAGCTCCTCCTGTGTCATATTTTAGCATGAAAGAGAATAACTGGCTGTCTCTCTTTCTTTAGGGCACCAATGCCTCTGCTCTGGAAAAAGACATTGGGCCAGAGCAATTCCCGATCAATGAGCACTACTTTGGACTGGTCAATGTAAGTATTATTGCTGCGCTGCAGAAAATATGCTAGACATTTTGTCAAGCTATGCAAGGACATTTTAGGGGTTCCGCAGAGGGATGCCAACTCTGGATTTGGGAAATTGGTGGTGATTTGGAGATAGAGCCTGGGAGTGACAGTATTCGGGGAAGGGAAGAATCACAGCAGGGTATAATGCGATAAAGTCCACCCTTCAAAGCAGCCATTTTTTCCAGGGAAATTATCTCTGTTGTCTGGAGGATCAGTTTTAATTCTGGGGTATTGCCAAGTCCCACCGGGGGGCTGGCAGCCCTATTCCCGGTCACAGCCCTGAACACCTGTAATGAAGGAAGCAGCAACTGTTATTGTCCACCCGGATCCCCCTCCCCTTCTGTGGCCGATCCTTCAGTTCTGCATGCTGGATTTCCCCTATGCTAGGGGGACCGGAAGGGGAGGGATTATGCGTGAGGACACTTCCTCCACGTGTAAGTTCCGTTCTTGCAAACTGGCAATTGTGTGGAGACAGGGGCAGTGTGCGCGTTCACTAAAGAAGTTGCGTGTCAAGAAAGAGGCAGCAGAAAGCTGCAGTTGGTGCATAGCCAAGTCCATAAACAAGAGCCACATAACACCTTGTATTAGGACTAACTGGAACGACAGCGAACAGCGTGAAAGCTTCTAGTTCTGCAGCATTTTTCATCAAGCTCTTTAAAGGAAAAAGCCAGGGGGAAATGAACTGAAGGCCTTGCCTTGACGGCATGCCTGTGTGAAATGCCACGTGGGTGTGCAGATTTCTCTCCTCATATATCCCTCCCCAGGGCTTTTTTTGTAGCAGAAACTCCTTTGCATATTAAGCCACACACCCCTGATGTAGCCAGTCCTCCTGGAGCTTACAGTAGACCCTGTCGGAAAAGCCCTGTAAGCTCTTGGAAGATTCGCTATATCAGGGGGGTGTAGCCTAATATACAAAGAAGTTCCTGCTACAAAAAAAGCCCTGACCCCCCAGAGAACCTTACGTTGAGTATCATCTCCTGGTTGTTCCTGGCCCAAAAGATATCCACTTAGCCTCAACTAGGGCCAGGGTCTTTCCTGTCCTGGCCCCTGCCTGGTGGAACAAGCTCCCATTGGAGATCCAGGCCCTGTGGAGCCTGTTGCAATTCTGCAGGGCTTGTAAAACAGAGCTGTTCCACCAGGCCTTTAGTTGAAATGGTGGATGTCACTGAACATCAATATGGCCTCCCTGCTGCATGCTGGCCCAATCTGGAGTAGTGCATCTATTTATTGTTCAGCCAGGGACCAGGTTTCTGAAATGGACACCATCTGAAATTATAACTATTGAATTTTTAATTAGTAAATGAGTTGTCTGGTTTATTCTTTATCTAGTTGCTTAGAGCTAATGTGACTGTTTTACTCTTGATGTGGCCAACCCTGAGCCCATTTGGGAAGGGTGGGATAGAAATGTGAAGTAATAAACAATAAATAAAGTAAATAATTTCTAATGGGACAGATGTCTAGTTTGTACCCTTGCCTCCTGCCTGATGAAGAGTTCTGGAGAATACGCAGTCTTTCTGTACTGACGGTTACATTCAGGGCCCTTTATGTAGAAAAAGCCCAGCAGGAATTCATTTGCATACCAGGCCACACCCCCTGATGTCACCATTGGCTTCACAAAGGGCTTTTTGTGCCCTGTCCACCGGTGGTGCGTTTTACTTATCGTTTTTTACTGTTAATTTTAATTTGGTGTTTTAACTTTGATAGTAGGTTTTTATTGTTATTTTATATGTTGTGATCCGCCTTGAGTCCATGTACGGGAAAAGGCGGAATATAAGCCTACTAAATAAATAAATAAATAAAAAAAATTTTTGCAAAAAACACCCAGCAAAAACTTGTTTGCATATTAGGCCACACCCCCTGAAACCAAGCCAGCTGGAACTGCGTTCCTATGCATTCCTGCTAAAAAAAAGCCCTGGTTACATTGCAACTGAAAAAGACCCCGTTCCAAACTAAAGAACTGTATTCTGAACTGAATACTGCTGCATTCAAAGCATACTTGCTCACAAGGAGCTCTTTAAATCTCAGGTGAAGGACACTCATGGTCATGAGTCTCCTTAATACAAACCTGCAGAAGCGCTGGAATGAAGGCCCTGTTTATGAAAACATGGGACGTTGGATGACAAAGCAGCTGGTGAAGCCTGTGGAACATTATGTAATTGTTATTCTTTAGCTCAAGAGGCTTGTGTCAAGGTTCTGCAACCACTTACGCCTTGTGCTGGCAACTGAACAAGGAGGAGAAGTCCCAGAGGCGAAGTGATGGAGAGCTTGCTGGGGTGTTGCGTAAGGTAGAGATTAATTGGTTTCCCCTCTTTATTTATGCAGTTCGGGAACACTTGCTACTGTAACTCCGTCCTGCAGGCTCTGTACTTCTGCCGGCCATTTCGGGAGAATGTGTTGGCGTACAAGGCTCAGCAGAAAAAGAAGGAAAACCTCCTGACTTGCTTGGCAGACCTTTTCCATAGTATTGCTACACAGAAGAAGAAAGTTGGTGTGATTCCACCCAAAAAGTTCATCTCGAGGTTACGGAAGGAGAACGGTAAGGATGGACTCCAACATCCATCTAGGCAATGGCCTGAAACTTGAGGATGTGTTATTCCTAAGGAGCATCTAGTGGAGCCTTTGAGTTCTTTCAGTTTTTGCTAATCTCTGTAGTAATGGGGGTACTAATGCTGCATGAGCTCCTGAGTTTCTGTTTGGCACTTGAGCAACTGGGTTTTTGTCAGCCACTGTACCGCTTTTTAAAAATCATATGCTGCTTTGAGCCAAGATCGAAGTGGGATAGAATTTTTTAAAACAACTAAATATTTGCATTTGTATTAAAAACGGTAATAAACACTATAATATTCTGTAGCTGAGATGCTAACACCCAGGGTTGTCAACTTCCATGTGGTGGTTGGAGATTTGGGATTACAATTGATCTCCAGGCAACAGAGATCAGTTCACATAGAATCATAGAGTTGGAAGAGACCTCCGGGGTCATCTAGTCCAACCCCCTGCACAATGCTGGAAACTCACAAATACCTCCCCCTAAATTCACAGGATCTTCATTGCTGTCAGATAGCCATCTAGCCTCTGTTTAAAATGGATAAAATGGCTGCTTTGGAAGGTGGATTCTGTGATATTATACTCCATTGACATCCCACCCCTCTCCTCAAACCCTGTCCTTCTCAGGCACGCCCCCCCCCTCAAGGTATTTCCTAACCTTGGCAACCCTAAAACCCCCTGTTCCTACACAAAGTCCTTTCTAGGTGCTATTGCCAGTGGAGCCCATTTGTGGAGTTCCCCATGGCATCTGGCTGGCCACTGTTGGAAACAGGATGCTTGGCTAGACAGACCTCTGGTTTGATCCAACATGACTGCTCACTCATTCCAATTATATTCCCGCTACAATAAGGATCAAGCTTTTGTAAAGGAGAACACAACAAGTCTTCACTTGACTTCCCTGAAGGTCAAAGTTAAGTTTGGGAGTAGGCTACTTTCTCAGCTGGGATTTTAGCAAAACAAAACTCCTTCATGTAAGGCTTTCTTCCTTTCACAGATCTCTTTGACAATTACATGCAGCAGGACGCCCATGAATTTTTGAACTACTTATTGAACACTGTAGCTGATATTCTTCAGGAGGAGAAGAAGCAGGAGAAGCAAAATGGGAAGTTGAAAAATGGCAACATGAATGAGATGGAAGAGAACAATAAGCAAGACCTCACCTGGGTGCATGAGATTTTTCAGGGGACGCTGACTAATGAAACACGATGTCTGAACTGTGAAACTGTAAGTTTGGGACTGGTTGAATTATGTGTTTGTTTTGTACCTGCATGAGTAGACCCACGAATGAGAATTTCCAGAGTCACCTGAGAAATGTGGATGAGTCTGTGTAACAAAATAGGCATTATCTTGGACTAAAGAAGGATAGTTGTTGTTGTTTTCTTTCATTAGTTTGGTAAGCAATAATGGCCTAGATCAGGGGTGTCAAACATATGGCCTGCGGGCCAAATTAGGCCCCTGGAAGGCTCCTATCAGGCCCGCAAGCAACTCACTGTTGTCTGCTTCCTTCTCCCTCTCTTGCTTCCCTCTGCATCACAACTTGCTTTGCCAGGCTTGCTCAGTTGCACAGGAGCAACAGAGCAAAGTTCATCTCTTGGGGAGAAAGTGGGGGAAGGAGAGCTAGCTTTGCCAGACTCTCTCAATTGCGCAGCAGAGCTACTAAGCCAAGCCTCTCTTTCTTCTGTTGGCTGTGGCTCAGCAAGCCAGTGAGGTGGATTAGGCTGAGTGTGTGTGTTTGTCTGTGTCCTTTACAAAGTTTATATCTCCCTGGCCTGGCATTACATTTTATGTTGCATGTGGCCCGGCCCGACAAGGTCAAGATCCGGCCCTCATAGCAAATGAGTTTGACACCCCTGGCCTAGATCCTACTGCACTGCTCAAGACCTCCTTCAGTCCAAGGCTCCTTCTTCAAGTAGCTCTTCAAAAGAATCCTCCTTAGGTGGGAGAAAGGCTTCTAACTTGGCTGCGTGGAATAGTGAAGTATAGGCCAACTTGTTTCACTTTCTCCTTCCCTTGTAGCCATCCTAGAAAAATAGAGAGAATTGCCCAAATTTATGGTTTCCAATCTCCTGTTAGTGACTGGAAATCTCCTGGGATTACAACTGATCTCCAGGCAACAGAGATCAGTTCACCTGGAGAAAATGGCCACCTAGGAAGGTGAACTCTATGGCATTATTCCCCACTGAGGTCCCTCCCCTTCCCAAACCCCGCCTTCTTCAGGCTCCACCCCCAAAGTCTCCTAGTATTTCCCAAACTGGAGCTGGCGATCCTACTCAAGATGCACCCTTTTACCCATATTTACTCAAAAGGAAGGCAACTCTGAATGTAAGATGACCCTCTAAAAATATTATACATTAAAAAACCCTGGACATAACTGTAAGTGATCCTCTCTTTTTTATAACATAGCTGGAATAAACTACTATTGCATGGGACTAAATACTGTATAAATGACGGTATAATAAATTATTACAGATATGTAAATAGTTTTCACATGTTGGTCTGTATGTCTGAAATAAAAACAGATTGCTTGTGGCAAAATCAGATAAGCCTTTCTCAGTCTTCTGATAACAGAGTATACTTCTATTCTGAGTCAAGATTGGGGGCACACTTCAGTTCAATACCCATAAGAGAAGACTGACTCATCCTCTGAAGAAGTTACCTCCATGTGTGTCACTGTTCTGTTTGTTTCCTGACTGGAAGGCAAATGTATGACCAGTGAGTTATACAGACACAACAGGCAGCCTCCTTTGTTGCATCTTGGATGTAGAGCAGAATTTTCTGCCCCAGTGAGGACTAATTGGATGGAGGCTGGCCTACAGTAGTGAGTCATGCAAAGGCACAGTGAGTAGGTACTTTGGGAGAATACTGTGGACTTAAAAACACCTTCAGTTATGTAGGTAATGTACGTCTCATAGCTTATTAGCAGTTGTGTGGCACACAGTTCAATAGTTACATCATTAGTATAATGCACTGCTGTCTTGGCCTTTATCATTTTAAAGAGGGCATATAGTGATCATTTATGCCATAGTATTACAAGGCAAAGTTCTTTGCAGTCTTATCATATTGCCTGTTACAACACTCTGTGAGATATTCACTGTTAGTTCTTGAGTGCTCTTTGCTCTGGGCTTATCCAGAGGTGTGATCTAGTTAAAGATCCCTTGGGTAGAGTCCCATGGCAGTAGGTAAATTGGTGTGAGCTGCCATGGGAGGGCAAAAGGCAAGCCTAGCCACATTCAGTTTCACGGCGGCATCTGTGGATGGGGAGGTTCATTCCTATTCTGGGACACGTGTTACATACAACTAGAGGTCATATCATGGGGCGAAACCTGCTTATTGCCTTTCAACTGGAAAGGCTAGAGTGGAGGGGAAACTACTCTTTTCATGTGGATATAGTGCTTAAGCATGGTTAGAGCAATCCCATTTCAAGCCAAGGTTTTATGTCCTGGTTTGTAGCCAAAGAATTTAAGTTGTAATGCTTAATCAGGGTTATTGAAAATAAGCTTTGGTTAAGTGTTACGTCTATTTCAGGACATAATGTTGGCAGACTCCAGAAGCCATTTTTACTACTTTTTTTTTTTAAGGCAGCCCATAAGACTGTATCCATGGCCATCCTGATTTTTAATAACTTGCCTTTGCTTGCAGCACTGGTTTAATGTTTGTGCAACATTTGGCAGATTCTGATGGTGCATCCCACAGCAATGGTCATCTTGAGCATGTGTTTGCTGGTGCAGAGAGCCAGGGCTTTAAAAAATGTATTTATTTATTTTATTTACATTATATTTATATCCCGCCTATTCTATGCAGACTCAAGGTGGCTAACAACATAAAATACACAAAACAATAAGCAATATTAAAACAATAATACAATAAAACAATCTAAGCAGGAATGCACAGGAATGCAATTCCGGCTGGCTGGACATCAGGGGTTGTGGCCTGATATGCAAATGAGTTCCTGCTGGGCTTTTTCGACAAGAAGCCTTGTGTGAAACAGTGGTGACATCAAGGGATGCAAATGAGTTCCTGCTGGGCTTTTGCTACAAAAAAAGCCCTGCAGAGCAGTGTAATTTAAAAAAACAACCTTTTGTTCTTGCAGGTTAGTAGTAAAGATGAAGATTTTCTTGATCTCTCTGTTGATGTGGAACAGAACACATCCATCACCCACTGCTTAAGGTAAATGTCTCGCTGCTGCAGAAATGCATGTTGAAGAAACCAAGAGCAGGGCTTGCTCTCTGATCGCTTTAGATCAGTGGAACTGGAAAAGAAAATATGATGTTTCCAGTATGATGTGGTGTAATCCAAATCAAGGAATATAAATGGAGTTTTCATGAGTGGGAGGCAAGTGGGAGTATAAATCAATCATGGTGCAAATGGAATATTATGTTAGAAATTGCAGGCTTTGAAATTGCTTACTTCAGCAGAGTCCCACTGTAGTTAGCAGTATTACTCTGGAACAAGTAAGAGTATGTGCATATATGCATAATAGATACCTGTTGTGAAAATAATTCATCATCTGTCTTTCAGAGAGCTTCCTGATAAAGTGCTTTGGCTACCAATTGCTGGAGGCTTTAGCTGCAATGAAATGTATGGGAAATCCTTAAAGTGTCTTGGATGCTAATTTTTATACATACAGAGTTTCTAGACTTTTTAGGGATGCCAGCCTCCACGTGGACCTGGAAATCCCCTGGAATTACAGCTCATCTCCAGACTAGGGTTGCCAAATCCAATTCAAGAAATATCTGGGGACTTTGGGGGTGGAGCCAGGAGACTTTGGGGGTGGGGCCAGGAGATGTTGGGGGCGGAGCCAGGAACAAGGGTGTGACAAGCATAATTGAACTCCAAGGGAGTTCTGGCCATCACATTTAAAGGAACAGCACACCTTTTTAAATGTCTTCCTTCCATAGGAAATAATGGATAGGGGCACCTTCTTTAGGGGCTCATAGAATTGGACCCCCTGGTCCAATCGTTTTGAAACTTGGGGGGTTCCTTGGGGAGAGGCACTAGATACCATACTGAAAATTTGGTGCCTCTACCTCAAAAAACAGCTCCCCCAGAGCCCCCGAAACCTCCAGATCAGTTCCACATTATACCCTATGAGAATCGATCCCCACATAGGGAATAATGAAGTGCTCAGCAGACGTTTCCCTCCTCCCCCCCCACCCACCCTCCCCATTTCTGGCGACTCTGAAGTGATGGATTGGCGTCTCTACTCACGAGTTGCTGCTTCAAAGTAACACAGACACACCATCCCAAGAGGAAGCCTTTCAATCGGAGACTGAAGCCTCCAAAGGCACATGGTCCTCTGGGGGTGGGGCTTTCCCCCGCCAGCCAGCTGACTGGGGGCGGGAAGGAGTCTGGGAAAGCGGAAGAACCCCCGCTGGGACCTGGGGATTGGCAAGCCTGCACCAGACTGCAGAGATCAGTTCCTCTGGAGAAAATGGCTGCTTTGGAGGGTGCACTCTGTAGCATTGTACCCCACTGGGGTCCTGGCCTCCCCAGGCACCATCCCCAAATCTCCAGGAGTTTCCCAACCTGGACCTGGCAACTCTACTCCCCCCCGCTCCCCGCCATGCCCCAGGAGTATCCAGGTGGGACCTGAGCACCCTGTTTCTGATACCACAGCTCTGTTGACGTTATATCCAACCTCCTTTCCTGCTAGATGTCTTTGGATGAAAAGGCCTTGTGTGTTTAAGCCTCCAACAAAGCTCTTTTCCTCTGAGTATCAGTGCTGGCATTAAAAGTAAAAAAAGCAGAATTCATAATAATAGCACAACAAATTATGTATTATTTTTATGTCCACGAGGAATCACAAGGGCCAGTGAATTCAGTCATTTTTACCCTTGCTCTCAATTGCAGTCTTTATTCGTTTTATTTTGTTGCTTTATTTAAAATGTTCCTGCTTTTAAAAACAAAAACAAAAAAACTCTTTCTCTTGTGAAAAAAACGACACCCCCAGCATATTTCTTGTCAGCACGAACAGCTTTTATTTGAGCTGGTCGAGAGAAGTGTGAGAATGTCTTATTTTGCTTTTGGTTTAAAAATGTAGCACCTCATCATCTATTGAAGGTTTTGCCATTAAGGAATATGTTGGCATTCTGCGAAAACTACACAAATGAAATGCAGAGAACTGGACCCAGGGCTACGATAGGGGTCAGCTACTGACAGGCCAAATTGGTTCGTTTCTTTGAAATATTTATTAGCCACCTCTATTAAAAAACGCCTCTTGTAACATTCAGTAATAACAAAACTGCTATTCCACAAGAACTCCCATTGCTTGTGTGCATAAGCCAGGGCATCCAAATTCCATCCAGACATTTTGGATATTCCCCTACCCAGTCCAACATTATTGATGTCTTGAGTTAATGGTACAGTAAAGTTGCCTGTATTGCAATCGATAGCAATGTTCCCTCTAAGCTGCAGAGTCTTGTGAATAAAAATTCTACTTTATGAGCTACTGGCATTAAAGTTGAACAAGCAGGAGTCAAGTGGCACCTTTAAGACCAACCAATTTTATTGGTTTTTGTCTTTGTTTTGTTTTTGCTTTGTTTGTTTGTTTTGTTTTGTTGTCCTGAGGCAGGTCAGAAATTGGTTTTTATTGGTCTTAAAGGTGCAACTCGACTCCTGCTTTGTTCAACTGCTTCAGACCAACACAGCTGCCCTCTTGGATCTATCTACATGGCATTAAAGTTGTGAGCCGCTGCATGAATTATTGTGCTCTGGAGTCGTCCTTCCTGAGCTTAGACCAAAATGTATAAGCTGGAGGCTAAAAATTTGTGAGCTAGCTCACACTCACTCATCTTAGAGGGAACACTGATTGACAGCTCATTCTATTCGAAGACTTATGGAGACGTTAAGAGTTGGGAACTCTGTTGATTTTCAGAGATTTCAGCAACACGGAAACCTTGTGCAGCGAACAGAAGTACTACTGTGAGATGTGCTGCAGCAAACAGGAGGCACAGAAACGGTAAGGAAAGAGCGCTGTGGTTTGCTCCCTGCTTACTTTCCCTGGAAGTGGTACCACTAACACAGTTCCCCCCCTTCCCACACACACTTTCTCTCACTGTATTGGCATGAAGTTGAGCCCAGGCTGCCTGGCTGGTTAGTGGTTCAAGCTGACCTGGGGGCGGGGGGGGGGAGTGTTTGGCCTTGTTCACCTAGGGTATGGAAAGCCCTTGGACTCACTCTGCCCACATACCTGCTGGGACCACCTCTCTGGCTACGCCCTTTCACTTATTCCGAAGGAGGCAACCTACAGTTCCTCAATCAGTTCCGCGGGGCTTGTAAAACTGTCCTCTTCCAACTGGCTTTTAAGGTGGAATCCTGGTAATGACATCTAGCCATCTTGATATATATGTATTGTACTGCAGCACCTTCAATCTATATTGGTTTTAACTTATTTATCTAACTGTAATTTAATTGTATTTTAACGGTATTTTATTGTACTAATTGTATTTTATTTTAATCATGGTATGCGCCATGTCCTGTGAGCCGCCCTGAGCCTGCCCCGGCGGGGAGGATGGGATATAAATAAAAATTGATTATTATTATTATTACATATGGGTAAAATGGGCAGCTGTCTGTTCCTGTGCATTCTCAACTGGTGGCACCCACTTTACAGAATGGTCTGCCTGAGGCAGGACAGAAAGCTCCCACACTCCTATTCGTCTGCATAATGGGCTAAATAGAGGTATTCAGGAGGGCTTTTTTATGAAGCAATTTGAACTGTAGCAGAAAGGACACCTTAATAATGGAACCTCATTGTTGTCTATTGAAATGATTTGGTACAGGGCTTTTTTTGTACCAGGAACTCCTTTGCATATTAGGCCACACACCCCTTTTGTACAGTCCTCCAAGAGTTTACAGTAGGCCCTGTCCTAAGAGCCTTGTAAGCTCTTGGAGGATTGGCTATATCAGGGAGGTGTGGCCTAATATGCAAAGGAGTTCCTGCTACAAAAAAAGCCCTGATTAGGTATATCATTCTAGTTTTACTGCACTGTTCTTTGTCTTTGTAATTTCAGGCACTATATTGTTTACAGTATACCTTGCCTTAGGCAAATTTGTTGCTCACAGTGTCTTTTAATTCTGTACTATAGCATTGTTCATTGGATGCCTTATGTTGTAGCAGGACATGAACTATTTTTTTACATTATTACTTTGACTTTACAGACTGGATTCATCTGGTAGAGGAGGACTGTATTACATGAAATAGTTTTTTAAAAAAAAGAAAGAAAAGCCTTGGCTTTTTTCTCCCCTGGAATTGATTCTTATTTTGCATGATTTTGATGTTACTACAGGATGAGGGTCAAAAAACTCCCCATGATCCTCGCATTACACCTGAAGAGGTTTAAATATATGGAGCAATTGCACCGCTACACAAAACTCTCTTACCGGGTAGTGTTTCCTCTGGAGCTGCGCTTGTTCAACACGTCGGGAGATGCTATAAACTTGGACCGCATGTATGATTTGGTGGCTGTCGTTGTTCACTGTGGCAGGTAAACCACATCCTGGTGCATTTGGGGAAATCATTTCTGTACAGAGACTGTAGCTCAGAACACTAGAGGCTTAGGGTGGACAACAGGATAAAGCCACTGTCTTTTTGTCCTACTCATGAGATTCCAGAGGCATCTAACTGACTGCAGTTTGAAGTGCTTGATCAGATCCAACAGACCCGTTCGAGTAATGGTGAAGCTTTCTTTCAGCGCAAAGACTCTTCCCCTGACTTACTGGAACTGATTCATAGGATCCAATCCCCAGTGCTGGACCAGATGGACCTTAGGGTCTAACTACATGTTACACAGTCCTTGTGACACTTCTGTGTCCATCATGAGTACTGTCTAGCTGACAGGTGCTGTAAGTTCCTTGTTGAATTCCCAAGTGTGTAAACGCCTGATTCAGATTGGGACCACAGTGCATGAGGAGAGGGGGCTTAAGCCTTCCCCCTCCACCGTTCTTCCAACTTGAAATGTCCCCAGCTGGACACTGCTTGCCCTGCCGGAGGAACCTACATGTACCGTATCAAGGTACATGAGGGCAAATAGCATCCCTGTTTCAGGCCAGGTAAACAGCACGGGGGAGAAGACTAAAGTTCCCTCTCTGCCTGTGGCGCACTCCCAATTTATCCGTGCCTGAGAACTGAGTTTTAGAGCAGTATACACAATTTGCAAGTGCCTTCTCTAAATTTATGTGGGCACCAGAACCTGCTGGAGTGTGTCTGAGGTAAGACAGGAAGGAGAGAAGCAATTTGTAGTGCAGTCCTGCAGAGAGTTACTACACTCTCAGGCCATTGAAATTAATGGAAACCCAATAAGCTGCCTTGTACTGCTTCAGACCATTTAGTCTACCTAGGCCAGTATTGTCTGTTTTGACTGGCAGCAGCTTTCCAGGGTCTCAAAAAGCCTTTCACATCATCCCAGTACCTGATCACTCACTAGCTGATCCTTTTAACTGGAAATGCCAGGGATTTCTGCATGCAAAGCAGTTTACTGCCGCTCCCCATCTTAGACAGACTTAGAGTAACTTTGCATAAGATTGTGCCGTTAGACTACCAAATGAATTGAGAAGGATGCGAACACCCATGCATTCCGATATTCCAGAAGTTACCTGTGTAAATATGTATCTATCTTTGTGTTTGTGCATGAACTCAAACTGTAATGTTTCTAAATCTAATGTGATTTTTATATATTTGTCAAGACAGACCCAGTTCTCTAATTCTGCCGTTCTTTTTCTCTTACCTTTGTAGTGGGCCCAATCGTGGACATTATATTACCATTGTGAAAAGTCACGGATTCTGGCTTTTGTTCGACGATGATATCGTAGAGGTCAGTGTACTGATAATATCTGAGTAGAATTTTAGGGTGACAAGTTGGCTTCTCGATACAATGAGGCTTGCTGCTTACAAGTGTTTTTTTTTTAGTAAATCATATGGACATATGAAGCTGCCTTATACTGAATCAGACCCTTGGTCCATCAAATTCAGTATTGTCTACTCAGACTGGCAGCAGCTCTCCAGGGTCTCAAGCTGAGGTTTTTCACACCTATTTGCCTGGACCCTTTTTTTGGAGATGCCAGGGATTGAACCTGGGACCTTCTGCTTACCAAGCAGATGCTCTACCACTGAGCCACCATCCCTCCCCAATCAGCAAACTGTAGCCATTTAGAAGATGAGAAGCAAAGAGGAGCTAAATTTCAGTCATCCTCAGTAAATGGTTATTGGAGCAAAATTGACACATAAATTGTTTAAATAAAATAGATAGCCTAATGCATGTACAACATTGACCAAGAGTAGAAGAAGAAGAAGATATTGGATTTATATCTCGCCCTCCACTCCAAAGAGTCTCAGAGCAGCTCACAATCTCCTTTACCTTCCTCCCCCACAACAGACACCCTGTGAGGTGGGTGGGGCTGGAGAGGGCTCTCACAGCAGCTGCCCTTTCAAGGACAACTTCTGCCAGAGCTATGGCTGACCCAAGGCCATGCCAGCAGGTGCAAGTGGAGGAGTGGGGAATCAGACCCGATTCTCGCAGGGCGTTTTCGCACTCACCTTAATCAGCAGCGACCCCCTCTTCACCGTGCAGGATCTGCGCGGATTTCGCACTAATTGCCGCGGAGCACCCGGAAGAGCTGGAAAGTCCCAGAGCTTTTGCAGCGCAAACGGAAACCGCAAAAAAAACAGTTTCCGTTTGCGCCGCAAAAGCGCCGGGACTTTCCGGCTCTTCCGGGTGCTCCGCGGCAATTAGTGTGAAATCCGTCAGATCCTGCGCGGTGAAGAGGGGCGTCGCTGCTGATTAAGGTGAGTGCGAAAACGCCCCCAGAGTCCGCACACTTAACCACTACACCAAACTGGCTCTCCTATACCAAACTGGCTCAAGTAGAATGGATTGTGCCACATCTAGCAGGTCACTTGCTTCCTAACTTTAAAATCTCCTCAAAACTGTTTTACTAACAAAACAGTTAGCAAAATACTTTTTTCCCCCTTGATATGTTAGTTTTCTATTTGCAGGATCTTTACTAAATTCCAGGTGGTGACAGGAAGTCTGGCAAAAATATTTGTTGTGAACATTAATGTGCATTGCATGGTGTAGAGCCAGTTTGGTGTAGTGGTTAAGTGTGCGGACTCTTATCTGGGAGAACCGGGTTTGATTCCTCACTCCTCCACTTGCACCTGCTGGAATGACCTTGGGTCAGCCATAGCTCTGGCAGAGGTTGTCCTTGAAAGGGCAGCTGGTGTGAGAGCCCTCTCCAGCCCCACCCACCTCACACGGTGTCTGTTGTGGGGGAGGAAGGTAAAGGAGATTGTGAGCCGCTCTGAGACTCTTCAGAGTAGAGGGCGGGATATAAATCTAATATCTTCTTCTTCTTCTTCTAAAGGATTTTAAAAAGAAAAAAATTCTCATGGCAGTGTGTTTCCTCTTCTCCCTTCTCTCAGAGGCCTTAAATCATGACTAGCTTCCTAAAGGAAGTTGTAGTTGCCATGGCTTTTAAAGGAGAACCATAGATGCACAGATGGCTAGAGAGTCTCCATTGTTTCAGACAGCTTGGAATTAGAATTGTACCACCAGCCAATACCAAAAGCCTAATTCCTTGCAAGTATAATGCAAATGGCATAATTGCCACAGTCCAAAAAGATTAAATGGAATCATCATGGAATGGTCGAGGTGGATTCCATAGGTGGCAAGCTGCCACCTCAACATGCCAACTGCACATACCATTATTACAAGAAATAAATGAAAACAAGTAGTCCCATGATGATTGTATTGGGTCTAGCCTAGATGTGAGTGTCGATCTACCTGGCAAATACTTCACAGTCTTAGCACACAGATTGAAGTGCAAGACACGATTCTTGAAGGAAAAGGGGTACCATTTTGGACAAGAGTTTATGCATCTTCTAGTTCAGTTAAGACTCTTGAACTCTATGATTGACTGTTTGCATGACTAGCGGATTGGCCCAGATCATTCCAGTTGACCCAACTTGGGCAATGAAGTCAAGTCCTTGGGGAAGAAGAACAGAATTGCCCTGAAATAGGGCTATACAACTTCTGACCCACTAAGTTGAATGAAGCCCATTAGACATGCAAGTGCTTGGCACCAGGGCCTTTTTTGTAGCAGGAACTCCTTTGCATACTAGGCCACACCTCCTGATGTAGCCAATCCTCCTGGGGCTTACAGAGCTCTTAGTACAGGGTCTACTGTAAGCACCAGGAGGATTGACTACATCAGGGGTGTGTGGCCTAATATCAGGGGTGGAATTCTAGCTTGAGCTCCTTTGCATATTAGGCCACACTCTCTGATGTAGCCAATCCTCCAAGAGCTTACAGGGCTCTTAGTACAGGCTCTACTGTTATCTCCAGGAGGATTGGCTACATCAGGGGAATGTGGCCTAATATGCAAAGGAGTTCCTGCTACAAAGAAAGCCCTGTTTGGCACTCTTCCAAAGAATTATCTCAGGCTCCTACTGAACTCCCTTATGTGGCTGGTGAGACACATTTGGTCTGGCTGGCAGTTCTGTCCTCAAACAATCATTGCCCTGTTGCCTTAATCCATTACATTATTTTCTTTAAAATATGGATCAGTTTATTCTCTTAACTAATACATCAGGGGAAGACAGAAGCAATAAGTTCTTTTTATTGTTTTGCACAATTTTTACAGAAAATCACAATTAATACAGACATACATTTATCCTTGGAAAGAGATTAAGTATTTCGCTCCAGTGATTCTGAGTGTAAAAGCAAACAGAACAGGATTTAGGATAGCTTACACCTTTAGCTGCACACCCTAAGTTTTGTCTGCCTTTTCTTAATATATTAATAGTTATTTTTATTTATTTATTTATTGCAGAAAATTGATGCACAGGCTATTGAAGAATTCTATGGTTTGACTTCTGATATATCAAAAAATTCAGAATCTGGATATATCTTATTTTATCAGTCAAGAGAGTAACTGCAAACTCTGACCTTTTCCCTCCCAAGATGAGAAATTTACCAGTACTGTTAACTGGCCTCTATGTAGACCCATCCACTATGACCTAACAATGATAAGCTCATCTTTAAACTGTTGACTGAAACACTCCAACTTGGACTGGAAGATCTCTTTTCTTTAGTTTGACTCTCTCATTAACAAGAATATATTTATATGGACTCACATGCCCATCTGCTGAATCCTGCTGAATTGAGGTATAACATTGCCTAGATGTAATTACCATTAAGGACTATTTGTTTACTCTTTCGAAAGAACCATTCCTTTGGACCAGTGGTTTTCAAACTGTATTCTGGGGGATGCTGGGCATTACTGGAAGGTTCTCAGGGGGCCCCCCAGATAAGAAAACTGGTAATAATGGACAACTGAAAGTCCTGTGAATTCACATAGGGCAATGATGAGCCCAAACACATTCAAGGCTAAGCTGTAAAATGACTATACACTCTAGAAACATATCCCAGAATCCCCTGCAAAGTACAGAGGGTTCCGTGACAGACACACAGGAGCTCCTCAGCCAATGAGCTCATGGGAAAAGGGTTCACAGAAGAAAGAAAGTTTGAAAACCACTGTTTTATATACACAAGCAGCTCATTCTTGTGGTAAGTGGAAAGCAAAGAAATGTATTTCCTAAGTGTTGGCACTGGAGTACTTTCACAGATTATGTCACATGATGTTCTTCAGCTGGAAGGCTATTTATTTTCTCCTGATCCTTTTAAGCTTTGAGTTATTAAAACGTGAAATTGGCAATCTCAAGTCATGAATTCTCTCAAAGGGATTTCAGTCCCACGGGGAACAAATCATATCACATATCCAGTCTTCCTTCTTAGGGGGACAACATACACGAGCCAAAAAGATCCTCTGGATTCCCACACTGTATAAAAAAGCTTTAGGGGGACTTTGCAGTGAAGAACAGAATAAGCTGTTCCTCCATATTAATTTGCACTGTGTAACTAGTGATAGTGTCTTTTTAAGCCCAAAGGTTTTACCTGACCTTCCACAAGACACGCAGGCAAGCAAAAGTGTGGACATGAGTTGCATAAGCATCAACACCTCTCATGTCAAACTCCACAGGGCCCAAACACACTCAGAGCACAGTGTGAGCAGGGGCATGCACACACAGTCACTGGATTTGGGTGGATACCTGTCTGTCACCCGCTTGATTCTGCGAAGGACTGGCCTATGCAGGCTTGCTGGGCCCAGGGACCTTGCAACAGGGGGTGGGTAGCAACTTCACAGTGGGGCAGTGGTCCCTTACCAATGTGGCTGGATGGCACAATGCAGAATTCAAGCTTTTCATTAGTGTGCATTGGGGCAGAATTCTAGCAGGAGCTCCTTTGCATATTAGGCCACACACCCCTGATGTAGCCAATCCTCCAAGAGCTTACAAGGCTCTTTTTTTGTAAGCTCTTGGAGGATTGGCTACATCATGGGATGTGGCCAAATATGCAAAGGAGCTTCTGCTAGAATTCAACCTATGCAACCCCTGGTGTGCATTATCTGTATACAAGCAGCCTTCCCTTGCACCCCCAGTCAGCTGGCAAGGAGTTTCTTTCACTCTGTTCCCCTCTTTCCTTCAGGTTTGGTGGGGGATTCCTTCACTGCCACCCTTGCCTTCCTTTGCTCACCCCAGGCTTTGCCTTGATTTCTCCTTTAAGGCCCTTCCTAACATCCAGACTCACCCATGTGTTTAGAGGCCACCTCCTGTCTGGTGAACTGGTGTAGCCCTAAACGGATTCTAGCTCTCCCAATAGCAACTGCTATAGCCAGACTAGCATGAGTTTATCTGTTAAGGCCCACCCAATGTTAGCTATGATAACTGCACACTGGTTAGTAAGTGGCTACCCAAGTAATATGACATAAATTGAGTGTAAATGGAAATCTCAGAAGAATTTCTGCCATGCCAAATGAATGACTTTCTGATTGCAGCATTAAACTGTCTTGAAGTGTAGCTATTTAGTGGTACAGTGCATGAGCACCTAATCCTTAATTTTGATCTAGGCAAAATAAAAAGCAAAGGTCACATTATGCTGTGTAAGCCCCATTGAAGTGAACATAAGCTGTGCAAGAATACTTGTTCTTCCTCCTGCATTTTGCCCCAAACCTCGAAGAATCCAACGATGGCTCCACCTGAAGAAATTCCAGAAGGGATCATAGGGATGGATCCAGCCAGCTTTTCCTTTCAATCTCTGTGAATTCCCCTCCTCATTGCAGTCTCCATCCCATGGGCTTTATCCATGGAGGTAACATGATATCCAGGGGTGGAATTCTAGCAGGAGCTCCTTTGCATATTAGGCCACACACCCCTGATGGAGCCAAATCTCAAAGAGCTTACAAAAAAGAGCCTTGTATTGGCTCCATCAGGGGTGTGTGGCCTAATATGCAAGAAGCTCCTGCTAGAATTCCACCCCTGATATTCATAGCATTTGAGAGAGAGAGGGAGGGAGAGGTCAAATGGAACCCCCCTGCTTTTCACCAGCGGAAAAGTTGGTTGGATCCAACCTGCCTGGGGGAGGAGCTGTTGGTCAGTGGTAGAGTATCTGCTTTGCACGCAGATAGGGTTGGCAAGTCCAATTCAAGAAATATCTGGGGACTTTGGGGGTGGAGCCAGGAGACATTGGGGCAGAGCCAGGAACAAGGGTGTTCTGGCCATCACATTTAAAGGGACAGCACACCTTTTTAAATGTCTTCCTTCCATAAGAAATAATGAAGGATAAGGGCACCTTCTTTTGGGGCTCATAGAATTGGACCCCCTGGTCCAATCGTTTTAAAACGTGGGGGGTACTTTGGGGAGAGGCACTAGATACTATACTGAAAATTTGGTGCCTCTACCTCAAAAAACAGCTCCCTCAGAGCCCCCGAAACCTCCAGATCAATTCCCCATTATACCCTATGAGAATTGATCTCCACATAGGGAATAATGAAGTGTTCAGCAGACGTTCCCTTCCCCCCCCCCCCCCAGTTGCTGGCAACTCTGAAGTAAGGGATTGGCCTCTCTACTCACGAGTTGCAGCCAACTTCTTCCAAGTAACACAGACACCCCATCCCAAGAAGAAGCCTTTCCATCCGGAGACTGGAGCCTCCGGAGGGGGATAGTCACATGGTGGCTTTGGGGGCGGGGATTTCCCCCACTGGCCAGCTGACTGGGGGTGGGAAGGAGCCTGGGAAAGAGGAAGAACCCCCACTGGGACCTGGGGATTGGCAAACCTACAAGCAGAGGATCCCAGATTCAATCCCTGGTATCTCCATTTAAGATCAGGTAGTAGTTGATATGACAGACCTCTAGCTGATAACCTGTAGAGCTGTTACGAGTCAGAGTAGACAATACTGACTTTGATAGATCAAGGGTCTGATGCAATACAAGGCAGTTTCATTTGTGTTCATTATCTTGCAATATTTCCTTCTTTTTTTACAAAATTCATGCATGTGTTTGTTAGGAAAGAATCCTTTTTAGTACTTTCTGGATAGAGATTTAATGACTGGCTTTGACAGATGAGCACCTTATTTCATTGTTCTTTTAAACCTTGCCTCTTGGTTTTCTGGCTGACAGTGAAAGCCATCCTTGTGAGCAGGGCTTTTTTTGTAGCTGGAACTCCTTTGCATATTAGGCCACACACTCCTGATGTAGCCAATCCTACTGAAGCTTACAGTAGGCCCTGTGAAAAGAGCCCTGTAAGCTCTTGGAGGATTGGCTACATCGGGGGGGGGGGGTGGCCTAATATGCAAAGGAGTTCCTGCTATTAAAAAAGCCCTGCTTGTGCATATGTAATCGTTTCCTGTTTTCGTCATTTGAGTATTTGGAATAGTATGAGGCTACTCTGTTGC
Organism: Heteronotia binoei; assembly: GCF_032191835.1. Lineage (NCBI taxonomy): Eukaryota > Metazoa > Chordata > Lepidosauria > Squamata > Gekkonidae > Heteronotia > Heteronotia binoei. The sequence continues at coordinate 27,467,060 of NC_083231.1, read as the reverse complement.
CCATGAATAGCACTTTAGTTAGCTGAGGTGCATAACTGGATTTAAAAAAAAAACACCTATAAAATTTCAGAAATGATTCATCACTGTGGTCAGAACAGAAAAGAAAACCTTGCATGCCTCCTACAGGATTATGAATATTCTGTATACACAAATATGTCTGAATATTCTAGTAGTGCGTACATTTCTTCGTCTTCAGGATGTGAATTTTTGAGAGATAAAGCTCCCTCTGTCAAACAGGGGATCTTTGACACTTGAAAGCTCATACTTTGAAACTCTTGTACTAATTTCTCACTAGCACTGCTTTGCCCCCCCCCCCAGGCTTCTGTTTCCCCCGCCTCCTGGCACAAGCAGTCAGTTTCCCACCAGTTGTTCTATGGGCACATTTTGACACACAGCTCCCTCCAGTTCCTGTTGCAGTTTGTTGATCCTTAAAAGACAGCATCTCAAAGCCGCAAGAGGAACTGGAGGGAGCCATGCAGCAAAATGCGCCCACAGAGTAGGAAATAGTAGGAAATCAATCACTTGCACCAGGAAAAACAGAAGCCTGGGGGCAGAGCAAGGCTAGTGAGAAATCGGTCCTGGTCTCTAAGGTGCTACTGGACTCAAATCCACTCCATGAACAGAAGGACTAGGAATGTGTTTCTGTTGGAAAAAATGAAAGGATGAAATTCTAAAGAAGCTAACTTCTCAAAAAGATACCAAATCCCGCACATGCACAATATGGTCGGAGTTATACAAGAATACACACAATCGAGAAAAAGATAAAAAGATCAGATAGCTTCATGTGTGTTCATGCATTCATTTCTGCAGGTTTGGCCCTGTGTCTGTGTCTGTTTCTTTTTTGTTACTGACTTGTGACTTCAGTGCAAATTTATTAGAATGGAACAGCAGATGCTGTCTGCCACCCAGCGTAACAGTTGCCCCTGTTTCCTATGCCTCAAGTTTGTAGCCCTGTCCCAGGACTGGATCTACATGTTTTTGAGGGGGGCCCATAGAATAGAATGGACTCCATACCCAATTTGGCCCCCCTCCCAGCGGCACCCAGGTCAAGCTGCCCTTGTGCTCCCCCCTAGATCTGGCCCTGCCCTGTCCACCTGAATGCCAGGGAGTACAAGCAGAATGTTTGACCACCCACAGAGGCAGCACTGCTTTTTGTCAAGAAGGAGCAAATATATGTTTGCTGCAGAGCTTTGTTTGAGCAGGAACGCACAGGAACACAGTCCCGGCTGGCTTGGCAGCAGGGGGTGTGGCCTAATATTCAAATGAGTTCCTGCTAGTGAAACAATGGTGCCATCTGGGTGTAGCCTAATATGCAAATGAGTTCCTGCTGGTGGAACAATGGTGCCATCGGGGGTGTGGCCTAATATGCAAATGCTGGGCCTTTTCTGCAAAAAGTCCTGTGTGAAACAATGGTGTCATCATGGGGTGTGGCCTAATATGCAAATGAGCTCCTGCTGGGCCTTTTCTACAAAAAAAGCCCTGGTTTGCTGTATCTTCCCCGGCCTGCTTTATTACCTGCTGATATGCCAGTGTATACGAGCAAAATGTTTGTGTCTGAACTTGACAAGCACAGCACCAAAAGGAACAGAACAGTAAACAAACAGGAGCCAGAGATTATAGAGAATCAAATCAAAATTCTCCTGGAGTTAGTGTGCCAGCAGTGTGGTTGGTATAAACAACACACTGGAAAAAGAGAACTAGGCAAGCAGTTTTCTTTGGTGGCACAATCTGCGTGCAGCTCAGCGGACTGGTAAATGTCCCTGCCAGCTATATATCTGTTGTCTTTCCCTCCCACTGAACTTCTTGTACTCAAAGTGGGCAGCAAGGAACCAGAGAAATGGCCAGAACCAAAGATTTCGTGAATATTATTGATTTATTTTCTAGTTCAGAGTATGTATAATTATATTAATTAATGGGACATTCAAAATATGCATACCTAAACAGCCCTTTCTTCTCCCCCCACCCCCAAGTAGGTGGTATTTAGCCTTAAACAGCCTTCTGAACTAAAAGATATTATCATGGCTAATATATTAACAGACCAATCAACCAATAATTTGCCAAATCATTTTTATAAATAACCTTATGAGTGACTGCCTCTTAATGCTTTCTTCAAGAATTCAATGGATATCCTTTTGGTTTATGTACTCATTTATCCTCATCAATGGACAGAAAAGCTATTGACAGTAGTGGTATTCTATATCAATAGTACTTAATCATAAGAGGCATCTACTGAAGAGAATGCAATAAGTGATCATGAAAATATCCTTATAGAATTTTATTGCCATGATTGTACAATGTGTAACAGCCATTCTGAATCAACTGGACACAAATAACACAGACTGAGTATGAATGTGCTCGATTTCTACCATATTTTCTAGTCAGTCTTCCTTGATTCCATTCCTAACTGCAGTTCTTGTTCCATGCGACTGTCATCCATGGGGGTTTCATGATCTTTGACATAGTTTTCTTGGTGGTTAGAAGAGGATCCTCATTCTTCTTTCGCCAGCGGTAAACTGGTAGGATCCACTACTGTTTGGGAGCAGAGCCGGCCCTGCCAGTAGGCAAACTAGGTGATAGCCTAGGGCACTGGTCTTCTGGGGACGCCGAATTGGGTGCTCCCCATGTGACTCAATGACATTATCAGTGCAGGGGGAGGGGGACCAGAAGTTAACCTTGCCTAGGGTGCCAGACAGTCTAGGGCCGGCCCTGCTTGGGAGCTCATACCATCCAGATAGCTTCAGTATTGCAGGAAGGCAAGGCCCCCACCTCAGTGTTCAGTGCAAGAATGCTATGATGAGTCATGTCTCACATGCACAACCAAGGTCTCCTCTATGGAGAATGACTGGTGTTAGGTGGGTGGAGAAAATAACACTGGAGCAATACAGTGTTATAGATTATAATATATATTAGTCTACAGCTTCCTGATGAAGCTACTTGCCCAAGCAAAGGGTGGAGAATTGGGTGTCTCTAAAAAAGTCTCTTCAGAAAGATACATGGTCTTTTGTATCTTTCATTCATTCCAGTAGGTCTTGCAGAGGGGTTCTTCTCAGATTGTCCCTGTAGTCTTTAAGTCATATTATTGAACATGCATTCCATGATTACTCCAGACTTGACGACTGACAGCTGAACGTGTGAAATCGACTTGGTTAAAGAACCTCTGCTCTATGATGGCTCATTCACCTATGCAAGTCATTGCTAAGGCTGCAGTTAACAAGGGAACATACAAATATGTGTGAGAGCCCTTTCACAGAGAGTGTATTGATGCACTCAAGAGGACAGAAGCATGAAGCTGTTTCTTACTTTGGGGTTGGAATGATGCTAGCTTTCTCTACTGACAACTGGAATCAATGGTGATGTGTTCTCTCCACCGAAGGCCACTCAAGTCTACAGACACTGTATAACTGACTCCTATGGGGTTTGGATGTGGTCTTTTGGGGATAAGGTCCTTGACTTCTTGCTTTTGTAACTTGCACAGCATTTTCCTGAGAGACGGCCCATCACTGTTCTGGCAGGCTAACCTACTCTGGTTGTGCTCAAGAAATGCACTTTCTAGTTCAGTATTAATCAGTGTAATGCAGATGTTTTGTATGTTGCAAAAGTTGCTGCCAAAACATTTTTAGGATTGATGTTAAACCTTATTTTTTTATTTTAAGAAAGGATAGCATTAATGTATAACTTGAAGGTTTGGAACTGATGTTTGTATGAACAGAAAGTTTGTGTTACAAAGTTCATTTTTTAAAAAGAAAGGACACAAAAAATTAGAGATTAGGGTATATTTGGGTTTTACTTTAACTCTGAAGTTCATTTTCTGTTAAGTAATGAAGCCAGAAGATTGAAATAATACTTCAAGATTAAAATATAAGCTTCAACACATTTTTTCCTTGCTGTATCTCTTTACATTGAGTTGGATAATAAATGCTGATAATTGTAAAGATTCTTTTGGACATTGAAATTATTATTCCAGGCTTCCCAACCCCCACCTTCTGTTTTCTTATAGATAAACATCACAGTTCATCCAAAGAGAAGGACCCTAAGCAATGCTCCCTCTAACGTGCAGAGCCTTCTGAGCAAAAAAATTACTTTGTGAGCTACTAGTATTAAAGTTGTGAGCTACAGCATAAATTTAAATTTTTGTGCTCTGGGATCAATTTTCCTGAGCTAAGACAAAAATGCGTGAGCTGGAGGCTAAAAATCTGTGTGCTAACTCAGCTTAGAGGGAACACTGACCCCAAGTTCAAACATAAAAGTGTGCCATCAGCTGTTTGGTCTCTCTTCCAGACATCGAATGATCCTTTTTCCAAGATGACAGAACAAAGTTTGAGTCCAGTGGCACCTTTAAGACCAAAAATTTTTAATTCTAGGTATAAGTTTCTATGTGCATGCACTATGGGGCTTAAATTTTGTTCTTTTGCTTCAGACCAGGGGTGGCCAAACTTGCTTAATGTAAGAGCCACATAAATGCCAGATGTTTGAGAGCCACAAGACATGAACATTAGATATAAGGAAGGAAGGAAGGAAGGAAGGAAGGAAGGAAGGAAGGAAGGAAGGAAGGAAGGAAGGAAGGAAGGAAGGAAGGAAGGAAGGAAGGAAGGAAAATAGATGAAGAAGGGGTGGAAAGAAAGCAACTTTAAATGCATTTTCCAAGCCACCAACTGGCTTGGCTTGGTGAAGTGATTTAAAGAGACAAATGTCTTCTCCAAACCAGCCAATGGCATGGTGGGGGCTTCGAGAGCCACACAATATGTGTGAAAGAGCCACAGTTTGGCCACCCCTGCTTCAGATCAACATGGCTGCCCACCTGAATCCATCCAAGATGATGTATATGCTCAGTGGACAGCAGTGCTATTACAGCCATCCTTTGGAGTAGAAGTCTAGGATCCCAGATTTAGTAGAAGAGGTCTTCAAAAGAGGCTGTAGCTAGCAAGCCCTTTTGAGCAGGGTGGGAACTTACCACCGGAAAAACACACATTGCATCAGTTTATACTGTCTGTGCTTATTGGTGGAGATGATGAGATGGCATGTGATAAGCTTGCTAAGTTTGGTCTGGTGCTTCCCCCTGGAAGTAAGACTACTGAGTCCGGAGTCTAATTATCTGTCAGTGGAAGAGGCTGTGGAATCTCACGCACAGCATTCATTTGCTACTGTGATTTCCCATCCGGTTAGGGTTATACATGCAGAAACCCATTTGTGCTGCATTAAGGCCAAGCGCTTCAACCCCTGTGGATTTTTACTGCAGTCAAATCATTAACATGTTTGGTAAGAATTAAGTGTGACTGAGCTCAAGGGAATTAAGGGCACACAGAGATCTACGTTTTTATGTAGGCAGGATTGTTTTTTCCTCATCCCATCATGATTCCCCCTCCTCCTTCTGTCCACTTTCCTCATCCACAGCGGTTTGAATGCTGGAGCACTGGCGCGTCTCTCTTTGCAAAAAGGCAGATCATACATGTCCAGAGTGAGTTTTATTTAAAAAGAAAAGAAAGATGGAGAGGGGAGGATTCATACTAGGTAGTAGAAGAGGAAAACAATTCAAGGGGGGACAAACAACAGCAGTGAATTCTTGCCCCAACTGAGTTGCAATATGAGGATACTCTTTGCCTTCTTGTAGGGTGTCTTAAATATTCCGGAGGGATAGCTACAGAACAGTCCTATGCATGTTTAGTCAGAATAAGTCCCACATTTTATAAGATTATTACCTTCAACTGCTGTAAGCAACAAAAAAGAGTAACAAGGACCATAAAAACTTTAAAAAAAATTCATTGTGCCCCGTGCTTTCATAGCCTACTTTAACACTGGAAGCTGAATAAAGATATTCTGTCTATCTATCTATCTATCTATCTATCTATCTATCTATCTATCTATCTATCTATCTATCTATCTATCTATCTATCTATCTATCTATCTATCTATCTATCTATCTATCAATCAATCATCTATCTATCATCTATCTATCGTCGTCTGTCTGTCTCTATTTTTAGCCCGCCCTTCCCGTAGAACAGGCTCAGGGCGGGTTACATCATAAAAATAGTCAACAGTAAAAATAGTAAAAGGCCAATTTAAAATATATAAAATCTAAAATTATGACTAAGATGGCAGATTCTGCCTCACAGATGTGACTTATTGTCCAGATCCAGCAGATCTTGTAGCATTGGGATGGAATGGTGGAAGGGGAGCCGGGTAACAAGTGACGTCCACTGCCTCAGCTGAAAGCCTAGCGAAAGAGCTCTGTTTTGCAAGCCCTGCAGAACTGAAGCAGATCCCGCAGGGCCCGGATCTCCAGGGGGAGCTCATTCCACCAGGCAGGGGCCAGCGCTGAAAAGGCCCTGGCCCTCATCGATGCCAGATGGACATTTCTGGGGTCAAGTATTACCAAAAGTTGTTGGTTTGCTGATCGTAAGGACCTACGGGGCTCATACAGGGAGAAGCAGTCCCGAAGGTATGCTGGCCCCTGGCCATATAGGGCTTTAAAGGTAAATACCAATATTCAGGTTGCCAGGTCCAATTCAATAAATATCTAGAGACTTTGGGGTGGATCCAGGAGACGTAAGGGGTGGAGCCATGAGTAAGGGTGAGACAAGCACAATTAAACTCCTAAGGGAGTTCTGGCCATCATGTTTAAAGGGACCATGGTCCTTTTAAATGCTTTCCCTCCATTTGTAAATAATGAAGAATAGGGGCACCTTCTTTGGGGGTTCATAAAACTGGACCCCCTTGTCCAATCTTTTTGAAACTTTGGGGGGGGGGTTGTTTTGAGGAGAGGGACCAGGTGCTATGCTGAAAATTTGGTGCATCTACCTCAAAAAACAGCCTTCCCCCAGAGCCCCCCAGATCAATTCTCCATCATACCCCATGGGAATTGGTCTCCATAGGGAATAATGGAGTGCCCAGCAAACATTTCCCTTCCCCCACCCCTGCTTTGATGACCCTGAAACTGGGGGATGGCCTCCAATCCAGGGGATCCCCTGCCCCCAACTGAGGATTGGCAGCCCTAAATGGTAGTAGAAAAAGTCTGGAGTTCTTAATTTAAATAAGAATTTTTAAAGATGAAAAGATGGCTTCATTTCCAGAGGGGCATAACTGGCATAACTCTAGAAATTGAGTAGAAGGGTGAACTTCTCATTGAGAACAAGTGACAATAACTGAGTCAGCCTGGTAAAATCTACATCTTGCATGATAAAACAGAATTGTACATAGGGAACATCTCCGCCACATTCCTTAAGGCTCAAGGTTTACTGGATGAGACAGCAGAACAGTAATCCAGATGAGTAAGCAGGTTTTTTGATACAGCTCAACTTTATATCCTACAGCCTACCATAGGGGTCCTCAATTAGGGTGCCAGGTCCCCTCTCCCTTCTGGCGGGGCAGGGGGGAAGGATTTTGGGGGCATGCTGGGGAGGGGCATCGCACGACACCCCCAACATAAGGACATCACCCAGAAGTCATGTCAAGGATATTTGGTGGAGGGCAGACATTCTGTTTTTTGGGCAAACTCAATGGTTGTTGGGCTTAAACCATAGAGACTGCCCAAAAACAAGAGAGTCTCCTGCGCAACATCTCTGTTTAAGGGAGGGCTTTTCTTCTCAACCAGCTGGTCTGTGGCAGATGGCGCGCCTGAAACCAGTAGATCCCCCGCTAGCAACCTTATCCTCAAACTTTTTGAGCCTGTGGGGAACTTTGGACTTCTGACACACACTGCTAGGCGCCGTCACAAAATGGCTGCCATAAGACAGATGCCACTGGAGGTAGAGTGAGCCACAAAATGTTTTCTGCAGCTTAACTTCAGTCATACAGTGAAAATCTTTGTGCTATGGTGCCAACTGCTGCCACAGCAACATTTTCAGGAGTCCGCATAGCCAATCAAATCTCTAGTAGGCAATCAGAAGACTTTCTAGGCCAAAGCAACCACCTGGCCCCACTTACTTTATAAAAACTCTTGTCGGGCACCAGGGAAAGGACCACTGGGTGCTATGGTGCCCACAATCACCATGTTGGGGACCACTGGCCTACAGTCAACAATATGCACTGAAGATGGCTCGGCACTGTGTGTGTGTGTGTGCGCGCTATCTCAGCATTCTAAACAATCCAGCAGCAATTAGCCTTGTGAGAGGTTTCCACTCATACCCTATTACTATGATCAAAATGTAAATACAGCAACACACATGAGAATAAAGGGTGATGTCACAGTGGGCTAGATCCTGTAGATCCATTCCACTAGCAGAAGTGCTTTCCTCTGTTGGAGGAAAGTCCCTCCATTAGCAGAATAAATCCGTGGGATCCAACCCATTGTCTGTCATCCTGAGCCATTTGAAGAGATGGTGGGGTGTGAAAGTGATAATACACGCAGGCGTCTAGTGCTCACCCTGTCCTCTGGATTGTTGCCTGTGTGAGTAACAGTGCATAACTCATTATTATGGAGAGGGAACTTGAGATAGTCAATGAGACCGATTTCCCACGAGCCTTATGACACTCTCACGCTCCTCTTCTCCGCGGGGCTTCCATCGGATTTCACACTATCTGCCCCGGGACTGCAATTTGCTTTACCTCTTCCATAAGGCAAACAGAAGGTTTTTAGAGGATCTTGTTTGCTGCACGAAAGAGGCAGAGTGAGTTGCAGCCCCGGGGGCAGCTTGTGCAAAATCCAATGGAAGCCTTGTGGAGAAGAGGAGAGTGAGAGCGGCATAAGGCTAGTGAGAAATCAGTCAGAATAACTGCAGTCACAGACCTCTGAGTGGGTTTTTGTGAACTGCGCCTGAGACTTTGTGTGGTGGCTTGCAATCTGGATCGATTTAGCCTGAATTGGGGGTGTTGTGGGGGAGAAATTGCTTGTTAAACCATCTGAGAGAAAGCAGAGACCTTTAACAGTTTTATAAGGGGAGCGGGGGGGGGGAGAATGCGGATGCTGTTTAACAAGAAAATAGCTGAGGAGAAATATTAACAAGTACTGACACAATAATTTACATCCTGGCTGGTGCATAAGCTGTTCCAACATTTGAAACTGTTCTGACTTTTACTATTGATAGCACAGAGTCAAAATCTTTGCACGAGAAGTTATGATAAAAAAAAAAAAAACAGCTCTGCACCCTGGGCCCTGATGCTTCATACAAAGCTTTTCCTGTTCAAAGATAAGTGCATTATTCCATGAGAAGCATGTGACAACTGTTCTGCTTTGCCTTCTTGTGAGGGGAAACAGAGATCAGAGCCCTTAACTCTCCCATTGAAATCAACTAAGTTTGACATGTTTTGCTTTTGATGGAACATGCCCTAAAGGTAATAACCAGCACCTTGTAGTGAATCCGGTATGCCACAGGCAGCTAGTGCAGCGCCTGCAGCCCATCAGACAGTACACAGAATTCTCTCACATCCCCACAAACACAAGGGGATCAGTTCTCAAAGCCCACCATCAAGTGGTGAGTAAATTGATTGCCCAATGGTTACTCAAGCTACTCTTAGTAGCATTTTCGTCCTGGCCAAACTTCCCTTGTTTCCAACACAGGCCAACTGAACAACACTCAGTAGGCAGTCCATACAGCTTTTTTGCTTTACCTATAGGCCAAAGTAGACTTTCAGTGAAGAAGACCAGGCCTTAATGCGCCAAATGTATTTTAAAAGAGAAAGAAATTGGCTTCCTTTGACCCACAGAAAGTTGGTGTTGGGAATTTGGGTTACCAGTTTCCAGGTGGAGCCTGGAACTCTCCTGTAAGGAGACCAGTTCCCCTAGAGAAAATGGCTGCTAATGTCTGCTATGGAGGGAGGACTCTATGGCGCTATACCCCTGTGAGATCCCTCATTGCTCCAAACGTACCCTCTGCAGGCTCCATCCCCAAATCTACAGGCGTTCTCAACCCTAGCCTGAGATTCATGGGATACAGGATGGAGCTGTAGAGAGGAGGTGGATTTGACAAGATCACTTTTCCTTATTCTGGATCTGGTGGAAAAGCTGGTAGAATCCAACCCAGTGATGTGGTGGGGGAGGCAGAAACTGGAGGGACATCAAATCTTTCTCCTTCTTGCAGCTGCTTCTTTGCATTCTCTTCTGCCAAGCATCTGGGATTTCCAGGCACACTTTTGTTATGGCTCAGAATGATTGTCATAGGCCCTGCTTTGTCTCCCCTGCCTTTCAAAGTAAAGTGAGATGGCCATGCAGTAGTGTTGCCAGCCTCCAGGTGGGGTCCGGAGATCTCCTGGAATTACAACTGCTGTCCACACTACAGAGATCAGTTCCCCTGGAGAAAATGGATGCTTTGGAAGGTGGGCTCTATGGCAGTATATCCAGTGAAATTCTTCCCTCCCTCAAGCCCCATCTTCCCCAGGCTTCACCCCCAAACCTCCCAGAATTTTCCTATCTGGAGTTTGCACCACTACCATGATGGACAGGGTCTTTTCAGTTGTGGTGCCTCATCTGTGAATATGCTTCCCTTTGATCCTTCACTTGTGCCAAATTTGTCAACTTGTCAGCATCAGACCAAAAGTTTTTTTAAAAAAATTAACGTATCTACCGGACCATCTGTCCTGATCTGCTCTACTCAGCTGATAAATTATTATTATTATTATTATTATTTAAAAATCCTAAAGGTCAGCTAGACATAGAGTTTTTCCTGTGGCGTTCCCTACCTGATGAAGTAGTGTCTCTGAGACAGGCTGGATGGGCTACGCAAGAGGCTTAGTCCTGAGGATTTATAAGACTTCCAGTCCTGGTCTGATTTTGGTATCTGAGTGATTGTGTTTTATTCTCTTTGCTGTTGTTCTTTTTATTGTATTTTAATATAATACTGTAACCACCTTGAGTCTTTTGCTAGAGAAAGGCGGGAATAATAATAATATGTATAATAATAATAATAATATGTATATAGAAATGTTCTGATTTTATCAGAATTCCACTTCTATTTGTTGTTTTAATGCAGTTTTTATGCTGAGGTTGTTTTTTTTTAAGGTAGTTTATTGGAAATGTTGCTTGTAGTGATCTCTGCTGTTGGATTGTTAGATTTTACTGTGCTGTGATTTTGTTTATTTTGAAATTACCTCACACATGAACATCTCAAGAGAATTTTTCAGAGGGCTGCAATACATAAAATAATAATAATAATAATAATAATAATAATAATAATAATAATAATAATAATAATAATAATACAAAATAAATACATGTGGGGGGAGAAACTTAAATGAATCCTCACTTTATCTTCACTCTCCTTTTAGATTCCTCACCGTTCACTGCAGACATTCATGTTTTCCATATATGAAAATGTACCCCCATTTTTAAAATATAACAGTACCATTTACCTTTACTAAAAGAGCCTAACTTCTCTTTTGACATATGTGTCAGATTCACAGACCAGAGTTTTAAAAATATTCTTCCCAGATTTGTCAACAGCCTATGCCACAGCTCATGTGTCTTCTGGATCAGAATATTTCCAGCAGTATCCTAGGTGACTGTTGCTATAGCATTTGCCAGAATTTTATTTCTGTTCATTCTTCAAAAGCAATAGTTTGGACATCTCTGTGGGGGGCCTGGAGTTTTACTAACATCAAATTTTATTGGCTTCATTGCTTTGCTCCTACCAGGGAATAATCTGTTATTGCTCTCTCTGCCCCCTGGAGCTAAACAGAGATATTTCTAGGAAAAATCTTTCATTCCTGCCACAATTTCTAACTTGTCTAGGTTTAGTGATATGCATTCTCCCTGTTCTTTCTATTTCGGATCCTCCTAATCTTTTTTTAAAAACCACTTCATTTTTGTATTCATTTGCTTGCCTCTTCTGATTGGTATGGTCACATGAAACCTCATCTCCAACCTGAAGAAAATTTCTGTAGACCATTTCATGTATTGTGTGATATCAAACTGAGGCAAATCTCTGAAAATACAACAGGGAGCAGCAGCAAATCTAGGCTCACTGACAGGTGCATATTTCTGGTGCACATGGGTTTCTAGTGAAGATGGGTTTCTAGTGTTGCCAACCTCCAGGGGAGTTCTCCCAGAATTACAATTGATCTCCAGACAACAGCAGTTAGTTTCCCTGGAGAATATGGCTGCTGTGGAGGGTGGACATACCCCACTGAGGTCTCTTCCCTCCCTGACCTGCCTTCCCCAGGCTCCATTCCAAAAATCTCCAGGACTTTCCCAACCCAGAGCTAGCAAGCCTAGTTTTCACAATTAAGGTTGCCAGCCTCCAGGTGGGGCCTGGAGATCTCCTGCTTTTACAACTGATCTCCAGCTGGCAGAGATCAGCTCCCCTGGAGCAAAATGGCCACTTTGAAGGGTGGGGCTTATGGCAGTGTCCCCTGCTGAGGCCCCTCTCTCCCCAAACCACACCCTCTCCTGGATCCACCCCCAAAGTATCCAGGTTTTTTCCTACACAGACCTGGTAACCTTAATACTTAACAATTGTAGGTGTACGCCTGCGACATCTAATCAAAGTGAATTTCGAATCTATCAGCTGTGCATTCAGATTATGGATCGGATCCTGTCAGCTTCTAATTAAAAATTTGTTTCCTGAAATCAACAGGAACTGGATCCTAAGGCTTCGTCTAGATGATACAGGCATCACAGGGAGATTTCTGTTTTCACATGACCACTGTCACTTAGAAAGGTACGGTATTTTGCTTGCCACCTTGGCAATCCAGCTGAAGAATTCCACGATAATTCCATGTGATCTCTTTATCCTGTGGTAATTAGAACATTGGGAGGGAATGCAGCATGGTATAGGCCAGAGGTTTTTTGTAGAAAAAGTCCAGCAGGAACTTATTTGCATATTAGGCCACACTCTCTGATATCACCATTGTTTCACACCAGGTGTTTTTGTAGAAAAAGACCAGCAGGTGCTCATTTGCATACTAGGCCACACCCCCTGACATCACCATTATGCCACACAGGGCTTTTTGTAGAAAAAGCCTGGCAGGAACTAATTTGCATATTAGGCCACACTCCCTGATGCCAAGCCAGCCAGAACTGTGTTCCCAGGCGTTCCTGCTCAAAAAAAGCCCTGGATAGCCCAATTTCATCAAATCTCAAAAGACAAGCCAGGCTGGTACCTGGACAGAAAATCCCCATGGAAAACTGTGCAGTGGAATACAATGGCAAACTATCTCTGCTTCTCACTTGCTTTGAAAGCCCAGGGCTTTTTTTTTAAGCAGGAACGCACAGGAACGTAGTTCCGGCTGGCTTGGTGTCAGGGGGTGGCCTAATATGCAAATGAGTTCCTGCTGGGCTTTTTTCTACCAAAAAAAGTCCTGGCCATAAGAAATTATTTTTACCCACTCCGATACAAATAATTCTTAGGGGTTTTTTTAAAGTATTAAAAACAAACCAACATACAAAGAAGTCACCTGGGTAAGAAGAAGATAGAAGATATTGGATTTATATCCCGCCCTCCACTCCGAAGAGTCTCAGAGCGGCTCACAATCTCCTTTACCTTCCTCCCCCACAACAGACACCCTGTGAGGTGGGTGGGGCTGGAGAGGGCTCTCACTGCAGCTGTCCTTTCAAGGACAACCTCTGCCAGAGCTATGGCTGACCCAAGGCCATGCTAGCAGGTGCAAGTGGAGGAGTGGGGAATCAAACCCGCTTCTCCCAGATAAGAGTCCACACACTTAACCACTACACCAAACTGGCTTTGCCAAGTTGTTATCTTTTCCCAAACCCTGTTCATCTAGTCCAACATCCTGTTTCACACAGTGGCTGACCAGTTGCCACAGAGGGATAACAAAGAGGGCACAAAGGCCAAGGCCTTCCCCTGATGCTGCCTCCCAGCCTTCCAGCCCTGGTATTCAGGGGTCTGTTGCCTCTGTATATGGATCTTCAATACACAGTAAGAAATATGCTTGGCAATTTTTGTTCCAGCTCTACATTAATAATCTTTTTCTGAGTCATGTACTGTGTGATCATATGCATGATTACTTGGAAGTATGCCCACGCTGAATTCACTGGTGCATACTTTCATAGAAGTATACAGAAGGATTGCAACCTCATCTTATTTCAAAATTCAGATCTGAGAATTAATGAGAGCAATTAAATATAAAAATTAATAATTGCAGTACTATTTGTCCCTGACCAAATATCCCTTGCACATTACCAATTTGCGTAGGGATTATAAAAGACAGATTCTGCCCTTGGTCTTCTAAATCCTAATGGGAAAGTTACTTAAAGACCTCTTATTTGTATTCTTAGCCTTTATCCGACCTTTAAGGCTTCCCAGTTCCACATCATTAACAATCCAGGCAAGTTGACTGCTTGTTTCAGAGAATGCCTCTCCAGGACTATCAAAACTCACTCTGGATCCCTAAAAAAGGAGTCTCTGGCTGCTTACAGATGGGCAGTTTGGGGTGCATGGGAAGTGTCCCAAATTGGGCAGGCTCAAAAAGAAGTGTCTCAAACCATCCACATGCTCCAGCACAAGGCACCCCTAATCCCACTCGTGGGGCGCCTTGGAGCAGTCAGGTGGCTGTAGTGCACCATTCCCTTGGCACAGTTTGGTTTTCTTTTTTTCCATACATTTTTAGTGGTCATGCACATACCGGTGAGAGCCTAGAGCAAATTGGCGGGTTCACACCACCAATCCACCTCGCTTCTGCACTTCCACGTCCAGACGCCAAAGAGGCGACTGGCATGCGGCTCAGAAATTTGCTACCTCTTCGAAAGTGGTAGCTTTTTGAGCTGCTCAGGGGACACCTTAGAATAGAGTGAGTACAGGATGGGGTTGGGCAGCAGATGTGCACATTTGGACAGGTTTTTCTAGTCCAACAGTGGCCCAACTGTGGTTCAGGAGCCACATGTGGCTTTTTCACACATATTGTGCAGCTCTTGAAGCCTCCACCGCCCCATTGGCCAGCTTGGAGAAGTCATTTCTCTCTTTAAATCACTTCTCCAAGCCAATCCAATAATTTAGATTTGGATAATGCATTTAAAGTTAAAGCCACTTTCTTTCCATCTCTCTCTCCCTCCCTCCTCCCACCCCATCTATCTCCCTCCCTCCCTCTCTTACAGCTCTCAAACATCTGATGTTTATTCTATGTGGCTCTTAACTTAAGCAAGTTTGGCCACCCTTGGTCTAGTCAATTTCTAAGGCATCTCTGAGTTGCCTTAAACTGCCCGTCTGTAAGCAGACTCTAAGTCCCTTCATACCACGCAGTCTCTAGCCTTGCTAACTGGAAAATTCCTGGAAATGTGGGGGGTGAAGCCTAGGGAGGGGAAGGACCTCAGTGGAATATAATGCCATAGAATCTACCCTATAAAGTAGCCATGTTCTCTAAGGCAACTGATTTCTGTAGCCTGGAGATCAGTTGTAATTCCAGGAGATCTCCAGGCCCGACCTGGAGGTTGACAACCCTATCAGCCAAAGCCAAACATCCTATGAAAGCAAAGCACATGACATAGCCTTGGAACTTTGGCTCCCTCATCTCCACCTCTCTTCAGTCTTGTTTTTCCCCTTAGTGCGGCAGCTTCATCTCCACCTCTCTTCAGTCTTGTTTTTCCCCTTAGTGTGGCAGCTTCTAAACCAAAGGTTTCATGATTTGGGTGATGGCCTTCCACAATTGTGTGAAAGGCTCTATGATAGCCACTTTGCTGGCTTTTAACTGCAGTATTCAGGGGATATATAATTATACGGAGGTCACAAAACAAGATTGTTAGTTTATTTAAGAAGTATATGAATCTCAAGTTTCCAAAAATATTTGAATCTCCTGACTTTATTACCGGAATAAAAATAAAACCCATTTTATGACTCTTGCCAAATTTTTTAATATTCATTCACCTCCTCCCACAAAAAAAATTCAGCACAGGAGATGTTTTTAATGAGTTTCTAGGAGCGACACCATCGTTGCCATAACAAAGCAATTCTTTTGAGCAGTTCTGTCTGTGGCCGCCTTCTACCACCCAGTGTTTAACTTCATATAGACAAAAATAGAATCCCTTTCTGAAGCGGCCCATCCTCTTTTGTATCCCTACCGCATGACAAACTCCCATCATTCAATAGGAAACTCTAAACTTTCTAGAGAAACTACAGCCAAGATTTATAAACAACTTGTAGTAGATTTATTTTAAGACTAATTATATAAGATGTGTACTTTGTAAATGCCCAATAAAATTTAACAAAATATTTTAAGAAGGCATTAAGTGGTCATGAAATTAAAGGGCCTACATAAAGCACAAGAGACAGACTGGGCATAGGAAGGCGCCAAGAAGACTCCTGCATAGGGTTGCCAAGTCCAATTCAAGAAATATCTGGGGACTTTGGGGGTGGAGCCAGGAGACTTTGGGGGTGGGGCCAGGAGACATTAGGGGTGGAGCGAAGATCAAGGCTGTGACAAGCAAAATTGAACTCCAAAGGGAGTTCTGGCCATCACATTTAAAGGGACGGCGCACCTTTTCAATGCCTTCCTTCCATAGGAAATAATGAAGGATAGGGGCACCTTCTTTGGGGGCTCATAGAATTGGACCCCCTGGTCCAATCGTTTTGAAATTTGTGGGGTATTTTGGGGAGAGGCACTAGATGCTATACTGGAAATCTGGTGCCTCTACCTCAAAAAACAGCCCCCCCCAGAGCCCCAGATACCCATGGATCAATTCTCCATTATTTTCTATGGGAATAAATCTCCATAGGGAATAATAGAGTTCCCAGCAGACATTCCCCTCCCCCCCCCACCCCCGCTTTCTGACAACCATAAAGTGAGGGGGGGCCTCCAAACTTGAGGATCCCCTGCCCCCACCTGGTGATTGGCAACCCTACTCCTGCACAGACCTCTATGCCAAGCCTTAAACACAGCTTCCTGAAGGCCAAACTTCATGTTGTGCAGAATCCAGTGGAACTTCCTCCTGCTTGTTTTTCAGACACAAGAGGCAATTTCTTGAGTCAAGAGCAGCGTTGCCAGGTCAGTATTGGAAAATACCTGGGGACTTTGGGGGTGGATCCAGGAGAGGGTGAGGGTTGGGGAAGGAAGGAGCCTCAGTGGGGTACAATCCCATAGAGTCCATCCTTCCAAGCAGCCATTTTCTCCAGGGGGTGATCAAAACAACTGGAACTGGTGTAATCAATAGAAATAATAGAAAAACCACCAGAGGCAATGAAATTTACACAGAAACATGTATAAATACATTTTAGTGCAAGCTTAAATGAAACCTAAACAAAACAAAACTAAGGAACACTGCGCTTTCAACATATGAATTTTCCCACAGAGTCTTTCAGTAGCCCTGTAAATCGGCTTCCTTTGAGCACACTCAGTTGTGGGTGAACACTTTTTTCCTCAGTGCCTGACTCCTAACGATGCGGTGAGAGTAAGGAAGGAATCGCTTATGAAAGGACTCCTCACGGTTTCGATCACTTTGTCAGCCTCCTTCTCCCGATGTTACATGGAGCCTCATCTCAATTTTTTCAACATGGGTCTACACATGCTCTCATCAGTTGCATGACATGTTCTGAACCTTGTTGGTCTTCTGTGAATGTATTGTAAAGATTGGGTTCCAGTGATAAATAAGCCTCCAAACTGAAGAAAGATGGATGAAACATCTTGATATCTAGAACAGACATCTTTGGAAGGGTTTCTTTTAGCTCCATGAACTAAATACTGGACTATTGTCACTTCTTTGTGATTGGAAAGACTGCTTTTGAATTGTCTTGTTTATGTTTTTTTGCTACATGATTTCTATTTGAAGTTCTATGTGCAAGTTTTGTTAGTACACCACTGGCCTCTACATTACACTGTCTTGTTTAAAATTCTCCCACCTGGGGATTGGCAACCCTAGAGAGTCAGACCTCTGCTGAAGTTGCCTCCTAAGACGCCGATATCCAGAGGTTTTCTGCCTCTACATACTGAAGTTCCCTCTTATCACTGCAGCTAGTAGGCATTGATAGGCCTCTCCTCCCTGGGACTTTTTATCTTGGTTTGTGTGGAAATAAGTCACTGAGTAGAGCAAATGTTCCCGCCCTTTCCACTTTTACTTAATTAAAAATATGGACCTTCTTCAAATGGAGATTCTTATTTAGTTTGGTTTTTTTGTGATGTCCTATTCAAAATGATTCCTGAATACCCATTCTTGAAAAGAGGTTATTATTGTTACCAGGATAAACATGATTAACTATGGCACTGGAAACACAGAGCGATTTCAATGACCACTGGAACGCACAACTATTTCCTCGGTGGATCACAAAAACAAGAATATGCTGGATATTTTGCATAACACAAAACCACATGCCTGTTTCTTTGAATTTTGCTAAAACAGGAGGGATTGATTATAAATGGCTGGGGGCAAACTATGACATGTCCTTCTTCCCTGGCTGTCCCCAGAAAGTCTGATGTTTTGTTTTGTTGCTAATAGGAGCTCACCTAAAAGAACAATGAACGAAAAATAAGTGTGCTGAATTTTCATACCTTTCTTGTTTTCCAGGCAGAGGTTTTTATTTACTGAAGTGCCACAAGCAGATAATTGTACTTGGAGGGGTGGGGAGGTGGGGAAGGAAGCCTATTTCAGCCTTTTCTGTTTCTTATAACTGTTTGGTCAACTTTACTTTGCAAAGATGATGATACATTTTTCAGCTCAGGTTCACAAAGCAGGTTCTGGGAATTTTAAAAACATCAATACTGTCAAGAGCGCCTCTTGCCGTGTTGTTTTGCATTTGCTTCCAAGTTCCTGCTATGCTAGCATGCTATCTCTTTTGTAACCAATTAAGCATACTTCTGCCTGGTCTCAGAGACAGCCAAGGTCACAGACTGTCTCCTGTTGATTATGTGCACACCTGAGAGGGGCCTTGGAACGGAACTTTGGGGGGAGGGAAGGCTTGCTTGATGCCATACGGGTTGGGGTTCTTGAAAGTGTAGAGTGAAACTTTGTATGAGGGTAGAAGATAAATAGTAATGAATGAGCAAGCTACGGCTTAGATAAAGCGTACAGTGAAACAGGGAAATAGACCAGTTTTGCCTGTCAGCTCTGTGTTTTTGTGGATGCTGTGTGGTGTTCTAGGTTTTTCACCCACAGTTACCCGCTATGTATGGATGCCATAGTGAATGGAAATTCCGCACATATTTGCTGATGCAAGTTACATGGATTGAATAAATGGAGACATTTTTCTAAAGAAACATTTATTGAGCGACACATTTTTAAGTGTTTTTTTTTTTTGCTTCAGAAGTCTGCACATGGTGCTTTTGCTTGTTCCCCAGTCCCACCTGCGGATTGGCAACCCTAGATCCAGGCTTTGGGGGGACCCAGGCTTGTCTGCTTCATGCCAATATTTGAATGGTCCCTTCAAGGCAGGTGGAAGCTGGTAAAGAAGGGTCTTCTGCTGGTGGTACTGGGTCCAGACACAGGAGAGGAGGGATGCAACATTTACTTTGCAAAGCAACATTAGAATTTTTCATTTCCTCTCGCCCCGTCAGGGTTGCCAGGTCAGAGTTTGGAAATAACTGGAGATCTTGGGGCTAGCCTTCTTCTGAGGGAAAAGCTGTGTGAGCTTCCTGTAAAATCCATCTGAAAGAGTACTAACCTGCTCTCATTTGCAACTGAGAACAGCTCTGCCCCTCGGGAGCTCTTCAGTAGGGCTATCCCGGGGTCTTAGTGCCCTCATAGAAGACAGCAGCACTTACCACCAGGGGAGGAATTCTAGCAGGAGCTGCTTTGCAAATTAGGCCACACAGCCCTGATGTAGCCAATCCTCCAAGAGCTTACAAGAAAGAGCCTTGCAAGCTCTTGGAGGATTGGCTACATCAGGGGTGTATGGCCTAATATGCAGAGTTCCTGCTAGAATTCCACCCCTGCTTACTACCACACAATATACAGTGCCAACCTCCAGGTGGGGCTTACAACTGATCTGCAGATAATAGAGACCAGCTCCCCTGGAAAAAAATGGCTGCTTTGGAGGGTGGACTCTATGGCATTGTACCCTGCTGAGGCCCCTCTCCTCCCCAAACCCCGCCATTTCCAGTCTCAACCCCCAAAATCTCCAGGTATTTCCGAACCCAGAGCTGGCAACCCTTCAGGCCAGGGGCCATATGACTCTGCTCCTGGAACTGAAAACCAGTCCTACCTCTTTGCCAGTATTGCTTTGTCTTCATGGGCTTTACATTTTGTTCCTTTTCCATAATCAGGACTTTTTTCCTAGAAAAAGCCCAGCAGGAACTCATTTGCATATTAGGCCACACCCCTTGATGCCAAGCCAGCCGGAACTGTGTTTCTGTGCGTTCCTGCTAAAAAAAAAAAAAAAAGCCCTGTTCATAATGTATTTATTGATTACGATTTGTAAAACGTAAGACACTCTCAGTACTGCCTTTCCTGTGCACCAGTCGTTTCCAACTCTGGGGTAACGTTGCTTTCACAATATTTTCACGGCAGACTTTTTACGGGGTGGTTTGCCATTGCCTTCCCCAGTCATATACACTTTCCCCCCAGCAAGCTGGGTACTCGTTTTACCGACCTCAGAAGGATGGAAGGCTGAGTTAACCTCGAGCTGGCTACCTGAAAACCCAGCTTCCACCAGGGATCGAACTCAGGTCATGAGCAGAGCTTACGACTGCAGTACTGCAGCTTTGATACTCTGTTTAATACTCTAATTTGGAAATGTTTAAAAGCCCTGGATAAGTCACACTCTCTCAGTCTTGTACAGAGCTTGTACTGCAGGAACTCATTTACATATTAGGCCATACCCCCTAACATCACCAGAAGTGATGTCACCCATTCAGTAGGTTACTTTCTGCAGTGGAGTGGGCAGTGGCAGGTGCAGTTTCTCCCAGGAGGGGGCACTCTTGGGCGGCTGGGTGACACTCACTCTCTTTGCAAGCCCATTGGAGGCTGGAGGCGGCAGAGAGGATGGAGCGCGTGGTCTGGGAATGTGTGGTTGCCTTGTGCCTTCCCTCTGCCAGAGACCTTTTTTTGAGCTGGGGCCCTTGTCAAGCCAGCTGGAACTGCGTTCCTGTGTGTTCCTGTTCAAAAAAAGCCCTGGTCTTGCAGATTTTTTGTTCTAAGCAGGCCTCGGATTCAGTGGGAGCTCACAGGAGCACAGCTCCTGAAACTTTCTGAGAGTTCCTCCTCCTCCTTCCGAGAGTTCCACCTCCTTGTGCATTGAGTAGTAGGTGCAACTGCATAACAATCCCTGGATGAGCTCCACCACCTATTTTTCTACAAAATGACCCCTGGTTCTAAGGATAGATTGGAGGAGAGGATGTTGTAAGCCACTCTGAATTGTCCTTGGGGAGAAAAGCAGGGCATAAAATAAAGAGAGAATATATTCAAATGTATTCCCAAGTCTCCATAGATATTGTATGCCCCACGCCATGCAGGCATTTAATTATACATTCCGTTGCTTATTTTTCATGCATGAAGTTTATTAATAACCCGAATGCTCATATGATAAGATATGTGCATATATACATTGCATATACATATATAAAATAGAAATTGAGGAAACACTATGCTGTAACGTAAACCAAAAGTTTTCTGCCCATTTCTTTAGCATGCTCAAACAAAGAGGGCAATATATTTGTGTAACATTACATAATTAGTCCTGCCTGATCTTGTAAACACCTGCGGATAATACCCTCAATGTGTGTTTGTGTGTGTTTGTGGTAGCTCTCTGAGGCCCAGTGCTGCCATTACATCAGGCAGGTGGCTAATTGCAAAAGCACAGAGTTCCTCTGTGGACCCCTCAATCCTGTTCCTTTCCCGAGAGCTCTCTCCTTTCCAGAGTCCTTTAAAAGCACACATCATGACAGTATTGGAATATTATGCAAATGCATGCACTTCAAAAAATATACTGTGAGGACTACTACCAAGACAGAGTTGCCAAGTCCAATTCAAGAACTATCTGGGGACTTTGGGGGTGGAGCCAGGAGCAAGGTTGTGACAAGCATGATTGAACTCCAAAGGGAGTTGTGGCCATCACATTTCAAGGGACCACACTCCTTTTAAATGCCTTCCTTCCATTGGAAATAATGAAGAATAGGGGCACCTTCTTTGGGAGCTCATAGAATTGGATCCCCTGGTCCAATCTTTTTGAAATTTGCGGGGTGTTCTGAAGAGAGGCACTGGATACCATGCTGGAATTTTGGTGCCTCCACCTCAGGAAACAGCCCGCAGAGCCCCAGATATCTGCAGATCAATTTTCCATTATTCCCTATGGGAATCTGTCTCCATAAGGTATAATGGAGTGCCCAGCAGACAGTTCTCCCCCCCCCTGCTTTCTGATGACCCTGAAGCAAGGGGAGGGCCTACAAACCAGGGGATCCCCCGCCCCCATCTCGGGATTAGTAATAACAAGAACAAACCACTGCGAAATTATAAATTGCAAACAATTGCTAAACAAATCTCTTTTATATTCTATTTCAAAAGTGAATATACTTTCTCCACATACCAAAATTCTTGTAAATGTCCATCAAAATATAAATGCTTCTTTATTAGTGTTGCAAGATGGTACTAAAGTCCACTGTCCTATAATTCCTTGTGTTGGGAGACATAGACAGTACCCACATTTTTACCACTTCTCATGTGGGTGGTCTATATTCACATTTGAAATAGAATATAAAAGAGATTTGTTTAGCAATTGTTTGCAACTTATAATTTCGCAGTGGTTTGTTCTTGTTATTACAAATCAGTACACTGCAGTTTCCGGTTTGTCTGTCCGACCTGGGGATTGGCAACCCCCAAGATGACACAGCAGAGGCATGAACTGGGGTCATCTGAAGCTTGGTGGGACATCTTTAAAGTCTCAGCTATAGCATTGTTTGCTTTGTAGTTTAGTTATAGTTACAGGTATTCCAGCTACTGACTTTTTTATTTTTAATTACGCGTTCCTGTAAAGCAAGAAGGTGTGAATGTCAAGGATAGCAAGATCAGGGGCTGTGCATTTCATAAGGGGTCAGTGAGGACCTAACAACATATGTCTTCAGGTCAAAGACTTGAGACACAAGCGCCCCACTGAGAAGCCAGTTCCTAGGAGCACAGGATTTGTAAGGATCAACCAAGTAGACTCTCTCTCATGCAAATAAAAATAGAGTTTTTACCCCACTCCAAATTAGAGTTGATTTGTGTCAATACAGGAGTCAAACCACCATGTCACAAAGGGGAAATAGGTTTAAATGAGCTAAAGCTGCTTTCTTTTCACCTCTCCCTCCTCCCATCTTCCTTCCTTCCTTCCCTCCCTCCCTCAAACATCTGATGTTCATGTCTTGTGGCTCTCAAACATCTGATGTTTATTCTAGGTGGCTCTTATGTTAAGCTAGTTTGGCCATCCCTGGTTTAAACCCTTTTTCCCCATGCCATTTTCCTAACCTTAAACAGTCCCAGAGAGGTGTTGTTTGTCCCATCGAGGGCTCCATTTGAGACCCAGTTTGGTGCCATCCTTAAAAGCAGCAGACTGTAATCTGGAGAACTGGGTTTGCTTCCCTACGCCTCCACATGCAGCTGCTGGGTGACCTTGGGTCAGTCAGAGTTCTCTTTGAGCTGTTCTCTCAAGAGTAGCTCTCTCAGCTACCTCACAGGGTATCCGTTTCAGGGAGAGGAAGAGAGATTGTAAACTGCTCTGAGACTCCCTCCGAGTGAAGGGCAGGGTTTAAATCCAATCTTGTGAGCAGCAGAAAAAAATGTTGGGCAAATCCCTGTATTGGTATGAACTGCTACAAATCCATTTCAAAGTTAAGAGACAGCTACGTGTTGATTCAGTAGCAATAGTTTTCTGGCACCTTTAGATGCTTTGATCCCATCCTTAGACTTTAATAAGAAGTGTAGTGTGATACAGCGATATGACAGGTATCAAAGTATACAACAGGAAGAAGAGAATGACCCGTCACCTTGAATGTGCCTGACATTATTATATTTTTTCCTTTAACAAAGTCCAGTTTCTTTGGCATATGGAAGATGAATGATGCTTTGATGAACTCCATTCAAACTCTTTTTTAACCTTCAAAGGGCAGAATGTACAGCCGAAATGTGACAGGACTGTGAAAAACTCCACAGACTCTTAAGCTTTTGCCAGTTCGTGAGCTTTTATTACAAACCTTTTAATATGAAGGATTTCCTTTCAAAACTCTTGTGGGGAAAGCAGTGTTGTGATTTAAATGCTCATCTTAATTAAGAAAAGCACAATGCCTTTAAGACATAACGAAGTAAGTAGCCCCAATATATAAAAACTGCATAGGCTTTATATTTGTAAAATTTTATTTTGCATTTTTAATGGATGACATAGGATGCAAGCATGTGTCCTTGAACCAATGTTGACATTCAAGTCTTTTGAAAAGTCTGACAAGAAGCATTGTAATCAGAGATGTTGACCCTTTCCTTTACACTAAATCCTTGATACATGGAATATTGATTATAGGTCCATGAAGAAGGTTAACCATGCAGTCCTACACTGAGTTACTGTCACTAAAGACCATTGTAATTAATGGGCTTAAAGTGGAGTAACTCTGCATTAGATTACATGGCATGCATGTCTTATTGGAACATATGAACATAAGAGAAGCCATGCTGGATCAGGCCAATGGCCCATCCAGTCTAACACTCTGTGTCACACAGTGGCCAAAATAACCAGATGCCATCAGGAGGTCCATCAGTGGAGCCAGGATACTAGAAACCCTCCCACTGTGCCCCCCTCAAGCACCAAGAATACAGAGCATCACTGCCCCAGACAGAGAGTTCCAACAATATGCTGTGGCTAATAGCCACTGGTGGACCCGGAAAGGATGAATATATTCCGAAACCATTGAAAGAAACAATCAGTTGGATAATGTTGCTGTATCTGTTGCTAGAACTGCTTTTTTAAACATTTATTCCTTTATTGTTGTTAGTAGATAATTAAGCAGGGCTTTTTTTGTAGCAGGAACTCCTTTGCATATTAGGCCATGCACCCCTGATGTAGCCAATCCTCCTGGAGCTTTCAGTAGGCCCTGTACTAAGAGCCCTCTAAGCTCTTGTAGGATTGGCTACATCAGGCGTGTGTGGCCTAATATGCAAAGGAGTTCCTGCTACAAAAAAAGCCCTGACATCAATGTATAAAAGCAAGCATACATATGGCCCAACTGTCTTCAAGTACAAGAGCTCAAAAATATATCAGGTCTTTATAAACAGCATTGGTTGGTATTATATCATGCTCTATTAAGTATGAAATTACTGGATACCACTGTTTCACTATTTTCTTTTCATATAAAGAAGATGAGGCATTAAATGTTGATTATGCGAGTTTGGTGAGAGCTAGAACTGCTTTGATGAAAGAAAATGCTTTCTTTCTCTGCGGGGCAGATCATGGAGCATTTTAACTGGGTTTTAGCCTGAAATGCGATTGAGAGAATATACCTTATTTTTTTGTGTCACAGTGGCCAATCTCTAATAAAAAGCAAACGATTCAGTTCATAGATACACATACATAGATGTAGTTGAAGTGTGGCTTGAAGCATGAAGGCAGAATTAATATTGGATATATGAATCTGTGTTATCAAAGCTTTAACAGCTGTTCCTGTGAGTGAAAAGCTCGTTCAGGAGGGGAGATTTGTACTGTGGGGGGTGGGGGAGACTGCAGCGGAAAAGCAGTCGATGGGGAAAGAATTCCGCTCCCTCTCCTGCTGCAAAAGGCCCCCTTTCAGGGTATTATTTCTCTCACTAAAGTGGCCAGCCAGCCTTTGTTGCATGTTTTTCCATCTAACATTAAGTTACGCAGTACCTAACTAAAAGGAAGAATGGAAAGGATGAGTATATTTAGAAACCATTATTTTCTTATAAAAGAGGCTAATAACTGAATGGTAAGACAAGCAAGCACACTGAGGGTAGATTCATAGCTGCACCGACTATGAAAAAAAGTTTTTGGTTTTTCCTTTGTGATAAAGTGACCTGACTATTCATAAAAATGCAAGGGGTTATTTCTGTTTTTCACAAATAAACAGCTCAGGTCTGAGGTCGCCAAGCTGAGAGCCAATTTGGTGTAGTGGTTAAGTGTGCAGACTCTTATCTGGGAGAACCGGGTTTGATTCCCCACTCCTCCACTTGCACCTGCTGGAATGGCCTTGGGTCAGCCATAGCTCTGGCAGAGGTTGTCCTTGAAAGGGCAGCTGCTGTGAGCGCCCTTTCAGCCCCACCCACCCAGGGCTGGTGTGTGGGAGTAGGCAAAGTAGGCAGTCACCTAGGGCACCACCTGGCCTCCCAGACGCATGACTCTGGCTCCTGACCACTGTTACCTTGTCTTCTCCCATCACCAAGCTGCCCTCAACAAAGCCAAACCACCCCCCTCTCCCCAGTGTGTGACTTGGTCTCCCTCCTCATCCTATCCCGCCACCCTCTTTCCTGGTGTGGCCAGCAAGCACTTATTCTCACATTTTTTAAATAACATATTACATTTTTTAAAAAAAAATTAAATTAAAAATCAGTAAATTAAAAATGTGAAAAGTTTTAAGTATGGCGCTCTTCATTTTCCCTATATTTTAATAAGGGGGGGGGTGTTAGTGGGTGGTTCGCCTAGGGCGCCAGAAAGCCTAGCACCAACCCTGCACCCACCTCACAGGGTGTCTGTTGTGGGGGGAGAAGATATAGGAAATTGCAAGCCGCTCTGAGTCTCTGATTCAGAGAGAAGGGCATGGTATAAATCTGCAGTCTTCTTCAGTTTGGTGAACTTGGTGAACTTCTTCAGAGAGCCAGTTTGGTGTAGTAGTTAAGTGTGCGGACTCTTATCTGGAAGAACCGGGTTTGATTTCCCACTCCTCCACTTGCACCTGCTGGAATGGCCTTGTGTCAGCCATAGCTCTGGCAGAGGTTGTCCTTGAAAGGGCAGCTGCTATGTGAGCCCTTTCAGCCCCACCCACCTCACAGGGTGTCTGTTGTGGGGAGGAAGATAAAGGAGATTGTGAGCCGCTCTGAGACTCTGAGATTCAGAGTGGAGAGTGGGATATAAATCCAATATCATCATCATCATCTTCTTCTTCTTCCAGTCAGACATGAGTTGTGGGTCCTCCTCAGCTCCCACACACATGTTGCATGACCAGGACCACCATTTTGGGTGGAGAATAGGTTTCAGGCTTCCTCACACCATCCCCCTGCCCACACACACACACCTGAAACAATTGCCAGGAATAATACTAGGGAGACCCACATGTCCTTATAGTTACACCCAGGGCTTTTTTGGTAGAAAAAGCCCAGCAGTGATTCATTTGCATACTAGGCCACACCCCTGATGTCACCATTGTTTCACACAGGGCTTTTTTGTAGAAAAAGCCCAACGGGAACTTATTTGCATATTAGGCCACAGCTGCTGACACCAAGTCAGCCAGAACTGCGTTCCTGTGCATTCCCACTAAAAAAAGCCCTGGTTGCACCTATGTGCAAAATGTTCCCACCAGCCTAGAAATTATCCCACCAAACTGACAGATATAGTACATTACTGCATAGTGAAGGAAAACCACCCTGCACCTCTACAGAGCATTTCAGGGAGAGAGATTATTGTTGGTTCAAACTGGTTTAAATCCTCCCCATGAATTTGCTTTTATAAAGTGAGAGGTAGTGGGGTGGGCCTTAACACTGCCAAGATATTTTGTCCCCTCAGCTCTCTGCCTGATAGATCAAGACAGGTAGCCTTCATAGCCTCAAAGCCACAGGTTGTCTAAATCAGGGATGTCAAACTCATTTGTTACAAGGGCCGGATCTGACATAAATGGGGCAGGGCCACACGTGTCATAAAATGTAATGCCAGGTAGTAGAGATAAAAACTTTATAAAAGACACAGACAAACACAATTAAATATTTGCTAAAAGAAACCCTTAAAATAAAGCATGCTTAAAACATTAGCACTCTTGAATTACTTTGTTTAAGTCGCTGATAACTGACGACTCTTGTTCTGAGGAGCCTCTATCAACAGAAGGGAGAGAGGCTTGGCTCAGTAGTTCTGCTGTGTGATTGAGAGAGCCTGACAAAGCAAACTCTCCCTCCCCAAGACAGAAGCCTTGTCGGAGCGGGAGTAGCAGAGTGAGGGAGATGACTTGCCCGACACAGGGCTTCAGGAAAGAAAATCAGGCAGACACGTGCAACTAGTGCCAAAAGGTGTATTAACATATATACACAACAAGTGCTCTCTTGTGCAGTCTATACAATATCACCTCCACGGACAAAGTGCTTCGCCTAACCACCATCTCACAGGGAGAGACCTGTGTGATGCACACACAGATCATATATAGTCCAAGCAGCCAATCCTGGCCGTGCTGACTCAGCAGATTGCATCACTTGGCTTCTGCCGGCTCAAGCCGGTCTGCTGATCAGGTCACTGTGACCTAGCCTGGCAGCTAGATCACCAGCTGTCATACTGTAGCTGTCAGACTGGGTTTATGTAGATTCTTGCTCCAACACACCTCCTAATCTATTTAAACCCAGTATACCCAAAACACTTTACACAGTTTACATACATGTCCACCAGCAACATTACAGTTCATATTTACGTAGCTCGGAACCCTTTCCGGAATTCGTTCAGGAACTCATCATGATTGTAAAACACATCATCGTGTTCCTGTTCAGCCAGCTCTTTCAGACGCTTGGCTTCAGCCTCCTTCTCCCTTGCCTCGCACTCTGCCACCCAGGCTTTCCATTTCTTAGCCTTTTCTTTTAACATTTCCTCAAATCCGGGTGGGTCTGGATTGACAGTCAGAGTGACATAGGGACACTTGTACCTAGCGGGACGTTGGCCTTTGGTGGACCTGGCAGACACCCGTGGCCCTGTGCTTGGACCAGCTTTGTCTTCTTCGGGTTGCTCTGTTCCCACCTCCTGGGCTGGTTGCTCTGCCCCTGTAATTGGGTGTTGAACCTCCTGACTCTCACACTTTACCTCCAGTTCCTGCATTTGAGGCTCTGCCTCCTGACTCTGCTCGTCGGGCTCTGTGCCAGCATTCGGCTCACCTTCTCCAGCCCCACTGGGTGCCACCTCCTGGGCTGGAGTTCTGGGCTGCGCTCCAACATCGTTATCGCTACTTGGCAGCAGGACAAATTGTTTCTGCAAGGAGTGCAACCTTGGCCAGCAGCTTTCTTCATTGAACTGGGCACTCTTACTAAGTGTTATCTTGCTTTTGCTATTGCAGAAACGATAACACCTGGCCCTTGGCTTGTAGCCCAGAAAAATTAGGCTCTCTGCCCGGACATCCCCCTCCCCGCTACTCGTGGAGTGGGTGCCAACCCGAGCCCGTGACCCAAAGACTTTTAAAGAACTCAAATCTGGGGTCTTGTTCAACAGTAACCTGTAAGGCACATTTTTCACAGTATTACACCAAACCCTATTTTGCAAA
This sequence comes from Heteronotia binoei, assembly GCF_032191835.1. Classification (NCBI taxonomy): domain Eukaryota; kingdom Metazoa; phylum Chordata; class Lepidosauria; order Squamata; family Gekkonidae; genus Heteronotia; species Heteronotia binoei. The sequence continues at coordinate 27,437,840 of NC_083231.1, read as the reverse complement.
AAAACAGCTGCATGTATGGTTTCTGCCCAATAGGTCATTGGCAGTTGTGCATCCTCTAACATGCAATACATCACATTCTGCAATACAGCCCCATGCCCATTTTCTCGGGGCGTTGCCGGGTTCGTCAGACGGTGGGCGATGCCCTTGTTCTCCAGCCAACGTTTCATCTGGTTAGATAAGAATTCCCCCCCTCTGTCGGTTTGTACAGCCAGGAGATTAACCCCTAATTGTCTCTCCACTGCTTTGACCCACTTGGTGAATGTCTTATACACCTCAGACTTATGCACCATGGTGAAAACCCACGCGTACCTCGTGTGGTCGTCGGTGGCCACCAAGCAGTATCTCCTCCCCGACAGACTCTTTGGCAATGGGCCAATAACGTCTAAATGGACTAGTTCCAGGGCTCGTGTGCTTTCCCTTGAGCTTTCTTTAGCAACGGCACACGCCTTGCTTTTGGTCTTCTTGCAGACCTGGCAATCCAAGTAACATTTGCAAGGATTTACTTTCAAACTAGGCACAAGCTCCAGGGTTTTCTTTAACGCCCTAAATCCGCAGTGCCCAAGTCTCCTATGGAGCAAATGTATACAATTATTGTGCACAGGCTCATTCGACACCTGAGCCACCTGGGCACAATCACTCTGGACCACATACAGTTTACCTTCCCTCTTTCCTGTCACAAGCAACTTTCCCCCACCTCCCAGGATTTTGCAGCAGGTTTTCTCAAATCTCACCTGGTATCCCTGGTCAAACAGTGTGCTAACACTCAACAGGTTAGACTGCAGTGAGGGTACATACAACACATTTTGCAACATACATTTCAGTGCAGGAAATTCCACATTGCCTGAGCAAACAGAATTGGCAGTGGTCCCATCAGCCAATCTCACATACTTATGCTCAGGACTGTCAATGTTTTTCAACAACTCCTTCTCGCAGCAGAGATGGCTCGTTGCCCCGGAGTCTAAAATCCAAGCAGACCCTGTGCTCTCTACTGCAGACGTGACCAGCCGGGTTGCTTCCTCACACGGGCTGGCGGTCCTCCGCTCTCGCCGCACACGCCCCCGCCTCTTCTCCCTCTCAGGGCAAGCTCGGAGCAGGTGCTGCGACGACCCGCATCCATAGCAGCGACGGACTGCAAACGCAGTCGGCTCCACTTCCTCCACCTTCGGACGCCTGCCAGCAGCAAAAGCTGGCTCATTCTTGGCTGTCTTCCCGGACACACCGATAACAGCACGCTGCCCGGCCGACACCCCCGGACAGCTCACGGCCGCAATTCTCTCTTGGAAGTCAAGCAGGTGGGCACAGACGTATTCCATGGTCAGGGTCGCTACGTCCACCGTCTCCAGAGAAGTTATCAGGGGAGTGTACTCAGGTGGCAACGACGACAGCAAAATGTACACTCTGTCGTCTGGAGCTACAGTCTTGCCTCTTGCCTCCAGCTCAACGAAACAGTCCGTTAGCCGTTTGATGTGATCTTTCACACACCCTCCAGCCGGCATAACGGTGCGGAACATCCTCCTTGTCAAGGCCATGAGGGAACCAGCAGTGGTGCTAACATGCACCGCACTCAACGCGTCCCAGGCAGCCTTGGGAGTGTCCTTCCCTCGCACATAAACCAGCTGGTCATCTCCTATAGACAGCACTATGTTGGCCAGTGCCTTATCCGATAACACAGTCTCGGCAGGAGATAAGTCAGCAGGGGGGTTACTCACGAACAGCCATTGCCCTTCACGCTTGAGGTAGTGTTGCATTCTCAGGCTCCACACCGCGTAGTTGGCTGAGGTGAGCTTCTCAACGGCTACTCCAAGCTGTTGCTGAGCCATCGTGCCGACTCCTCCTCACAGCTGGCTGCCGACGTCCCTCTGGCTCTCAAACAGAGAACGGTGGTGCTTCTGTGTCCTTCACCGGCGTTCCTCGCCTCCGGCTCTTTCCAAACTCACAGTCCGCTCAACTCTCAACTCTCTCCTCCGCGCAGCGGAACCGCCCTGGGCCCATAACCCTGTCGGAGCGGGAGTAGCAGAGTGAGGGAGATGACTTGCCCGACACAGGGCTTCAGGAAAGAAAATCAGGCAGACACGTGCAACTAGTGCCAAAAGGTGTATTAACATATATACACAACAAGTGCTCTCTTGTGCAGTCTATACAATATCACCTCCACGGACAAAGTGCTTCGCCTAACCACCATCTCACAGGGAGAGACCTGTGTGATGCACACACAGATCATATATAGTCCAAGCAGCCAATCCTGGCCGTGCTGACTCAGCAGATTGCATCACTTGGCTTCTGCCGGCTCAAGCCGGTCTGCTGATCAGGTCACTGTGACCTAGCCTGGCAGCTAGATCACCAGCTGTCATACTGTAGCTGTCAGACTGGGTTTATGTAGATTCTTGCTCCAACAAGCCTGAGAAAATAGAGGCTTTGCTCTGTAGCTCCTGTGTGATTGAGCAACCCTGGCAAAGGAAGTTGTGATGCAGAAGAAAGCAAGAGAGAGGGAGAAGGAAGCAGATGACAGGCAGTTGTTTATGGGCCTAATATGCTTCCTCCGAGGGCCTGATCCAGCCCTCAGGCCACATTTTTGACACCCCTGGTCTAAGTGTTCTAAAGGCCCATATAATGGAAAGCAAATTTAAACCATTCAGTATAGTTAGTCACACAATCACCATGGGAAACAGTTAAGACTAGCTTTTTATAGCCATGATGTCAACAGATGTAAACTTACTTGTGGTATTATAATGACCAACCATCACACAACGTGTCCTTTAGAACAAGCTACAGTCAAATAAATTGTGGTACACACATTTTAACATAAAAAGTTAACATTAAATGTGCTGAGTAAGCAGGTGTGATTTTTTTTGGTTATTTATGCTTAATAGGATGGGGCATCTGATCAACTGTGCAATAGGGTTTGGATTGCAGAAATAAGAGAGTTGAAACAAAGAATAAGCATTTAAACATGGCATATTAAAATGATGCACACATTATGTAGTAGGAGTGTACTTGGGGTCATAGTGGATAGCTCAGTGAAGGGGCCAACCCAATGTGCTGCAGACAGTGATGAAAAAGGCAAACTCTTTACTAGGATTATTAGGAAAGGGATTGGGAATAAAATGGCCGATACTGTAATGTATAGATGTATTTTGCTGTAATGTGGCACAGAGTGGTAAAGCTGCAATACTGCAGTCCTAAGCTCTGCTCACGACCAATGTCCCCTCTAAGCTGCATAGTCTTAGTGAGCAAAAATTCTATGTTGTGAGCTACTGGCATTAAAGTTGTGAGCTGCTGCATAAATTAGGGTGTCCTGGGGTCATCCTTCCTGAGCTAAGACAAAAATGTGTAAGCTGGAGGCTAAAAATCTGTGAACCAGCTCATGCTAACTCAACTTAGAGGGAACACTGCTCATGACCTGAGTTCGATCCTGGCGGAAGCTGGGTTCAGGTAGCTGGCTCAAGGTTGACTCAGCCTTCCATCCTTCCGAAGGCGGTAAAATGAATACCCAGCTTACTGGGGGAAAAGTGTAGATGACTAGGGAAAGCAATGGCAAACCACCCCATAAAAAGTCTGCTGTGAAAACATTGTGATGCAATGTCACCCCAGAGTCCAAAACGATTGGTGCTTGCACAGGGGACTACCTTTACCTTTTTAGTATGTACTGTATATATAGATCTATTTTACTGCAATGTATAGATCCAGGGCTTTTTTTTTGTTGCAGGAACAACAAAAGAGTTTACAGTAGGTCCTGTAAAAAGAGCCCTGTAAGCTCTTAGAGGATTGGCTACATCAGGGGTGTGTGGCCTAATATGCAAAAGAGTTCCTGCTACAAAAAAAGCCCTGTTATATTTTATGGCCTTGTTTGGAATACTGTGTACAGGTTGCAGAGCTGGAAAAAGTACAGTGGAGGGCAGCCAAGATGATGAGGGGGTTGGAGCACCCTCCCTATGAGGAAAGGCTGAAGAGTCTGAGACTTTTCAGTTTGGAGAAGAGATGACTAAGGGAGGGAATAGGATACAGGTTTATAAAATTATGCATGGAGTAGAGAGAGCTGACAGAGAAATTTCTCTCTCTCCCCCAAAATACTAGAACTTGAGGGAATTCAATGAAACTGATGGGCAGTGGGTTCAAGATGAACAAAAGGAAATCCTACTTTACTCGGACAGTGATTAAAATGTGAAATTTACTGCCAGAGGATATAGAAATGGCCGCGGGAATAAACAGCTTTAAAAGGGGGTTAGATAGACTCATGGAGGGTAAGTCCGTCAGTGACTGCTAGCCATGGTGACTGAGGGGAACCTTCACCTTCAGAGGCAATGGACCTCTGAATCTCAGAGCCAGGCAGCAACATCAAGGAAAGGCCTTAACCTCTATGCCCTATTTTTGGCCATTCAGAGGAATTGGTTGGCATTCATGTGAGATAGGATGCCAGACTAGGTGTACATGAAGAAAGTTCTACTCTACGAAGAGGATGCACAATATACTAGGCTTTTCTTCTCCTTGCCCTATAAGACAGCCAGCACCCATTCACAACATGTTATTTTATCAGCAAAACCTTTGAAAGAAGTCACTACTAACCGTCTGTTCCTGAGACAGCGAAGGTTCATACTCATACATCAGCAGATATTGAGATGCTTCCCAAGATATTTTTTTAAAGAAATCCAACAGAGTATCCTGATAGTACATTGGAAAATATTTTATGTTGCACACTTGAGAGTTGTCATGCTCCAGGTAGGCCCTGGAGATGTTCCAGAACTGCAACTGATCTCCAGGCTACAGACATCACTTCCCCTAGAGCAGAGGTGGCCAAAGTTGCTTAACATAAGAGCCACATAGAATAAATGTCAGATGTTTGAGAGCCACATGGAAGGAAGGAAGGAAGGAAGGAAGGAAGGAAGGAAGGAAGGAAGGAAGGAAGGAAGGAAGGAAGGGAGGGAGGAAGGAAGGAAGGGAGGGAGGGAGGGAGGGAGGGAGGGAGGGAGGGAGGGAGGAAGGAAGGAAGGGAGGGAGGGAGGGAGGGAGGGAGGGAAGGAAGGAAGGAAGGAAGAAGGAAGGAAGGAAGGAAGGAAGGAAGGAAGGAAGGAAGGAAGGAAGGAAGGAAGGAAGGAAGGAAGGAAGGAAGGAAGGAAGGAAGGAAGGAAGGAAGGAAGGGTGGAAAGAATGCAGCTTTAACTTTAAATGCATTCTCCAAGCTTCTAGCTGGCTTGGTTTGGAGAAGTGATTTAAAGAGACAATTGTCTTCTCCAAGCCAGCTGAGAGCTACACAATGCGTGTGAAAGAGCCACATGTGGCTCCCGAGCCACAGTTTGGCCATCCCTGCCCTAGAGCAAATGGCTGCTTTGAAGGGACAACTCTATGATATTATATCCTGTTGAGGTCTTTCCCCTTCCCAAACCCCATCCCCTCCAGGCTCCAGCCCGAATTCCCAGGAATTTCCTAACCCAGCATCAGCAACCCTAATTTCAGTCTTCAACAGACTGAGAATGATCCAGTCAAGGTTAAGAAACTCTGAACTGATTTAAATAGAAGATTACTGAGAACTCACCTATTGACTTCGCCTATTGAAACAAGCAGGATGATTAATCTTGGCTGGATTATACCCACTATTCCCTGTTTTGAGTAAATTCAGGGCTTTTTTTGTAGCAGGAACTCCTTTACATATTAGGCCACACACCCGTGATGTAGCCAATCCTCCTGGAGCTTACAGCAGGCCCTGTACTCAGAGCTCTGTAAGCTCTAGGAGAATTGGCTACATCAGGGGCATGTGACCTAATATGCAAAGAAGTTCCTGCTGCAAAAAAAGCGCTGAGTAAATTCATGTATACATGCAAGCTTCTGAGAAATCTGCAATATAAAACACATTCTAAGAAATGCGTTAAGAGCTGCTGGCCTCACTTTTATCTTAAAATGCTTTTCTGTCTGCATGCAACCACTGAAATTACATTTCCAGAATGCATTTATTAGTCAAACATTGTGTTCTAAAGGAGGCTGGTTATTCTTAGGAGGAAAACAACCCCAGATTCAAAAATCTCCATAAACAGATTGTTGGAGGGGAACTGAAGTCTGCAGATGGTTACTGATGAGGAATAGATGGAGAATCCTGTCTTATTTTCCACAATGAGGTCCCTAAAGTCTGTAAACGGTTTATCAAAATATCCTGATTTTAACCAAGAAGGTTTTACTATTTATCAATTTTGCAAAGTTCAATGATCTTTTATCTACATTCTAGTTTTACAAACTTTGCATTTTCGTGTATCATTATTTGGTGGCTGTATATCTGTGTTTCTGATTTTAACTATGCTTGTGATCTCTGGTCATAGAAGCTGAATAAATTGATGATGTCAAGCACTGGGTGAGGATTTACTTAACTGACTGAAATAGAGCTTCAGTGTCTTTTATGTGGGCTTCAGCGCAATTAGATCAGCCACCTTATAGACTGATTCAGTTGTAGGACTTATGTAAAATGTCTCTTCTAGAATGAGTCAGCTGTAGGTGTAAAACGCATCTTCTTAGGAAAATGCAGAAATATATTGCCATTCCTCTCCCCCCCCCCCACCACCCCCAACACCAATTGCTTGAGAGGTTTGGGAAGACATTTGTAGTAGCAGTGCCCTCTGCTGGTTCTTCACTCTCTTTTCCTGACTTCATTGTGAATACTTAAAAACAAACCTGAAACTATTATCTTTGCTGACATTTTATATGTGCTCTATGAAGACACGTGTTTCCACAACTAAATTTTTGTATTTTGTACACCAAAGAACATGCATGCGTTTCTATATTATTATTTTTCTCTACCGTTGTTAGTTGCTCTATAAAACAAATTTATTTGAAAATGATGTTGAAATTAGCCCCCAGAATATGAATGGTTTTGGATAGTTAAATGTTTCTTTGTAAGCCCTATTAATGATCAACTGAAATGTCCTCTCCTCAACATTTCAATTTATACTGAACCTTCTTGTGTCCCAGAAACACTGAGAGCCCAGGAATCCTCCTCCCAGTTCTACAGAGATATAACTTGTGTCTTTTTTGCTTTCTTTGAGTTGCATATTTTTAGGGTACACATCATCCAGATAGGAAGCCTTTGACCCTATATGGCTTAAAAGTCTGTTTCTCCCTCTACAAGAGTACCTCCATCCTTTGAGGTATTTGGTTGTGCATACAGACCTTGCCACATCTAGGGTTGCCAAGTCCAATTTAAGAAATATCTGGGGACTTTGGGGGTGGAGCCAGGAGACTTTGGGGTAGAGCCAGGAGACATTAGGGGTGGATTCAAGATCAAGGCTGTGGCACGCATAATTGAACTCCAAAGGGAGTTCTGGCCATCTCATTTAAAGGGACCGCACACCTTTTCAATGCCTTCCTTTCATAGGAAATAATGAAGGATAGGGGCACCTTCTTTTGGGGCTCATAGAATTGGACCTCCTGGTCCAATCGTTTTGAAACTTGGAGGATATTTTGGGGAGAGGCACTAGATGCTGTGCTGAAAATTTGGTGCCTCTACCTTAAAAAACAGCTCCCCCCCAGAGCCCCAGATACCCGCGGATCAATTCTCCATTATTTTCTATGGGAATAAATATCCATAGGGAATAATAGAGTTCCCAGCAGACATCTCCCTCCCCTCCCCCGCTTTCTGACGACCCTGAAGCGGGGAGAGGGCCTCCAAACTGGGGGATCCCCTGCCCCCACCTGGGGATTGGCAACCCTAGCCACATCTCAGAAGCTAAACTGGGTGAGCCTGGGTTAGTACTTAGATGGCAGACCACCAAGGAAGTCCAGGGCTGCTGCACAGAGGCTAGCAATGACAAACCACCTCTGTTCCTCTCTTGTCTTGAAAACCATACAGGACCCCAATAAATTGGCATTCTCCACCGCAACTTTTCTCCCTCTTTCTCCTTCCACCCCCATTAAATTGTTACATGCGTTTGGTTTCCCTTTCTCTTCTCACAACTGCAGGGCTTCTTTTAAGCAGGAACGTAAGGAATGCAGTTCCAGCTGGCTTGGTGTCAGAGGGTGTGGCCTAATATGCAAAATGAGTTCCTGCTGGGCTTTTTCTTTCCTTTTTTACACTGACATTTTTATTGAATTGAATTCTACAGCAAACATTAACACTAATTATTAACCACCCTTTCCCATCAATCTACTACAACATTCATCCGCATTTTACAATAGAAAACATTCTTCAATTAATCCACATACACTTGAGACACCTATACTAACCAAGACTCATTTTCTGTTCTGAATCTTATTATCTTATATCACCCGTTAATTACCATTCAATTCCCCCTATTTCATTTTATCCTAATCACCTTAATAACAATATTAACCTAATTACCTCCATATCATTCTAAATTAAACTTTCTTCCACTAACTATATGTTTTCATATTTCCCCCCTTCTGTTTGCCTTCCAGGAAGTCTACAAAAAAAAAACCCTGCACAAGTGTAAGGTATGTAAGAATACCTTGTCAAAGTTTCCAAAACCCTTGAGATTAATGCCCACCCTATTGGAAAATCAATTTTGTACCCATAACAATCAAAGCTGCTTGACAGCAAAGGATTTTATTCAGATACAAACAATATGTTCAACAAAAGACATTTATGCATGTGACTTTATATCCTTAATCACAGATGCATAGTAAAGCATGGGAAAAGTTCAAATATGACTGTAATTCTGTGTTCCTGCACAGCAATCCATAACTTTGGAAATTGCATTCATTTAGCATGGCGTTTCGGTTCTCACAAATGACACCCAAACTGTGGTACAGTCAGTGGCTGATATAAAGAACTTTAAGTGGCATGTGTGAACTTAGCCAAAGTGGTACATGCAACTAGCTGTCTCCTGAGGCAGCAGATGAATAAGCCCATTCTTGTCTGTATTGGATGATAGACAGTAACGGTCATCTCTGTCCAAGCCATGCATTGTGGAGGGTGATCACCTAGCCTACTCCTTGCAAATCATGATGCAGATCAGGGGACATTTTGTAGAAAAATAGGTGGTGGAGCTCATTAGCATAACTAATTACCATATGCCACCACCACCACCCCCCAACCAGCCAAAAGCAACCCAATGCAAGAAAGGAGAGCCCTGGGCGAGCAAGGCGTGCTTGGGCTGGCTAGAGATCCAGCCAACCCAAGCAGGCCTTGCTCACCTGGGGCTCTTTTGGGCTACCCCCTCCCAGTCAAAAAGCCAGCAAGCCACCCACCACCCAAAATCACATAAGAAGTGGAGAAAGGGTGGTGTGGGCTTCTCCAGGGATTAATGAGGGCTTCTGGGGACATGGCAAAGCTCCTGGTGGCTGGGTGGGTGCCCACTCTCCTAATCCAGGGATTATTATGCAACTGCACCTACTATTCAATGGACAAGGTAGGTGCGGAGGAGGAGGGGGAACCATCAGAAAGGTTCAGGAGCTGTACTCCTGTGAGCTCCTGCTGAATTCAAGGCCTGATGCAGTTGCATCTGTCCACGCAGTCTGTACTGAAGACCTTATCCAGCAATCTATGAATGGAAGCCAGTTTCCATGCGGCAGTTTTCCTTGCTTGACTGGGGTAAAAGTATATAACTGATAAATGGGCTTGAATAAAACTGCAGCCATTTATTTCAGCCACCAAAGATCTTATTAGTGCCAGAATCCATCAAGTGTTCTTTGTATGTATAAAATAACTTAAACAACTTCAGAGTTGGACAGCCTTGAGTTGAAATGTGCTGATGCTGACTTCCATTTGGCTTCTCTTTGATCTTGTTTTATTTGGCCCCTTTACATCTTCTTGACATAACAGGTTAGCCTGCAAGTAGGTGGTAATGGAGCAGACAAGAACGTCATCTGTTTTGTATCTGCATGGATAATATCTTCAAAATTTACTGAAAGCCCTGTTCCGATTCCAAACAAAGTGTTCTTCTTCAAAGAAGTTTAAACAGGCATGCCTAAGCTTCACAGAAGAAGTTCTACTACTGCTTTTCTGGGGTTTTAACTTACACCCTGGTAATATTCCAGGCTACTGAGCATCTAGGAGAAGGATTATGCAACTTTATTTCAGTTGGAAAACTGGTAAGGAACTTTGCTTTGTATATTAGAATACACAGAATATATTAATTGGAGTTACTGTTAGATCAGCAGTCCCCGACCCTTTTGGCATCAGGGACCAGTTTTGTGGAAGACAATTTTTCCATGGACCAGGGGTGGGGTGGGAGTTGATGGCTTATTTTGGTGTGGCGGTTGTATGCGGACTCTTATCTAGGAGAACCAGGTTTGATCTCCCACTCCTCCACTTGCAGCTGCTGGAATGGCCTTGGGTCAGCCATCGCTCTTGCAGTTATCCTTGAAAGGGCAGCTTCTGGGAAGAGCTCAATCAGCCCCACCCACGTCACAGGGCGTCTGTTGTGGGAAAGGAAGATAAAGGAGATTGTGAGCCGCTTTGAGACTCTGAGATTCAAAGTGGAGGGTAGGATATAAATCCAATGTCGTCTTATTATTATTATTACATTGTAATATATGATGAAATAATTATATAACTCACGGCCCGGTTGCTAACAGACAATGGACTGGTACTGGCCCACAAATCGGGAGTTGGGGACCCCGTGTTAGATTGTCTCAGTGTCGGTACCTTTAAATGGAATACTTAGGGATGAAAACAGAGAAGTGGAAGAAAAAGAAGAATGGGGCAGTGCAGATGGAATTACCCTCCAAAATATCTCACAAACTGACTTATGATGAAAAAACATTTAGAAACAATGGCTGCAGATCTATTCTCCATTATACCCTATGGGAATCTGTCTCCATAGGGAACAACGGAGTGTCCAGCAGACATTTCCCTCCCCCCTCCACTTTCTGATGACCCTGAAGCAGGGGGAGGGCCTCCAAATTGCGGGATCCCCTGCCCCCACCTGGGATTGGCAACCCTAATTGACAGTGATTCTGGGGCCTACATCCTGGATTTTTGCCCAGGGCCACATAATCATTACAACCATCCCTTTTGAGCTTCTAGAGCAAAGTGAGAAGCCCCAGACTTCCGGGAGAGTCCCATTCTACATCTCTTTCCTATTCCGATATTAGATCAGTTTTTAAAGGCTGATGCTAGTGTAGAAAGGAGTCACAATATGGTTTCTTCTTCCTGCATGCTGAGGGCCTTTTCAAGTTACCCTGTGAGGACTTTGTCTGGATTGTCCTGGATAGACATTCAGTTCCCAGACCCACTAGATCCATCCCACTGATGTGAACTGGCCATTTTCCAGAGGGCTGTTTTGTCTTTCCTGGTTCTTTTAAAGTCCAAATAAAGTTATTCACCTAGTCTTTTCCCCTCTAGCCAACATGCAAACCTTGCTAGGGTTGCCAAGTCCAATTCAAGAAATATCCGGGGACTTTGGGGGTGGAGCCAGGAGACATTGGGGGTGGAGCCAGGAGCAAGGGGTGACAAGCACAATAGAACTCCAAAGGAAGTTCTAGCAATCACATTTAAAGGGACAGCACACCTTTTTAAATGCCTTCCTTCCATAGGAAATAATGAAGGATAGGGGCATTTTCTTTTGGGACTCATAGAATTGGACCCTCTGATCCAATCTTTTTGAAACTTGGGCTGGGGTATTTTAGGGAAAGGCACTAGATGCTATACTGAAAATTTGGTGCCTCTACCTCAAACAACAGCCCCCCCCAGAGCCCCCCATACCTCCAGATCAATTTCCCATTATACCTATGAGAATCGATCTCCACATAGGGAATAATGACGTGCCCAGCAGACATTTCCCTCCCCCACCCCCGTTTCTGGAGACTCTGAAGCAAGGGATTGGCCTCTCTACTCATGAGTTGCTGCCAACTTCTTCGAAGTAACACAGACACACCATCCCAAGAGGAAGCCTTTCAATCAGAGACTGAAGCTTCCGGAGGTGGAAAGTCACATGGTAGCTGTGGGGGCGGGGCTTCCCCCCACTGGCCAGCTGACTGGGGGTGGGAAGGAGCCTGGGAAAGCGGGAGAACCCCCACTGGGACCTGGGGATTGGCAAGCCTAAACCTTGCTGATGACGCACTACCCCAAATTCATGAAAGTAGAGGCCTTTTCAAGAACTGTTCATTAAAACGTCAATGGCTTAGTTTTGATAAAGTGAACAAAGCAGAGCTGTGAGAGCGCCGCTCTGGTTTGATTGTCTAAACCAGTCACATGTTTAATAAACAGGTGCTCAAAGCAACCTTAAGAGAGAAGTGCTCGGAGACAGGAGAAAACCAATTTAAAGAACAGGATTATACCGAGGCAAGGAAATGTAAAATTAACGTCAAGCTTTTTTTCAAACAAAATGTCATGAATGTAGAAAGCTCTACCACTATTTTAATTTAAATATGTATAACCCACTATTTCTACAAGGCCCCAACAAAACTGATTTTACAAAGAGAGAGAATTAAAACCACCCAGAACATAAAGAACTAACTGATGGGGGGGTGGGGGGGGGGAGAGAGAGAAATCCATGGGTGGAATTCTAGCGGGAGCTCCTTTGCATATTAGGCCACACGCCCCTGATGTAGCCAATCCTCCAAGAGCTTACAAAAAAGAGCCTTGTAAGCTCTTGGAGGATTGGCTACATCAAGGGTGTATGGCCAGATATGCAATGGAGCTCCTGCTAGAATTCCACCCATGGAAATAACCAATTAGATAAAGCAAATACCTAGGCCAAAACCAGCTCTCTGATGCTACGTATCAGTTCCTGAGCTTTCCAGAAAGCTAGTAGAACCTGATTATTTCTGAGCAACTTCAGCTGATGACCACTAGACTAAAAAACTTGTCAATCTGAGATACTGTCAATCATTAGGTTGATAACTATTTAATTTGTTACTGCCAGATATTAAAGAGACTGAATGTCTTTTACTGGTTTATGATTAAATGAATTTTAGGGGTTTTTTTAATGCATATGTTGTCTTGGAAGCCGTCTTGAGCTTATCAGAAGGACAAGGAATAGTGTTGTGGGCTTATCCTCTGATCACTGTGACAAAGGGAGTTCTGGCCATCACATTTAAAGGGACCACACACCTTTTAAATGCCTTCCCTCCATTGGAAATAAAGAAGGATAGGGGCACCTTCATTGGGGGCTCATAGAATTTGACCACCTGGTCCAATCTTTTTGAAACTTGGAGGGTGTTTTGAGGAGAGGCTTCAGATGCTATGCTGCAAATTTGGCACCTCAAACTCAAAATATAGCCCCTTGGATCAATTCTCTGTTATACCCTATGGTAAATGTCTCCATAGGGCATAATGGAGTCCCCAGCAGACATTTCCATCCCTGCTCCCCCCACATTCTGATGACTCTGCAGCAGGGGGAGGGCCTCCAAACCAGGGGATCTCCTGCCCCCGCCTGGGGATTGGCAGCCCTAAACAGGACACTCACATAAACTATTATACTTAGGGGACAATCTATATGTATTGGCTCTCCAGGTCCATCTCTATGCCTTCCACTCATTCAGTTCTAATTGAGAATATCTTCTTTATTTCATAACAGATAGCTAGAGAAAGGGAGGAAAAGGGATAGGAAGGAAGGAACACGCATTATAGAATAGATAGGAAAGCTCTAGTATAAATTCACATACTTGAATACCAAATCTATCTGTCTCCTACTTTTCCTCCAAGGAATGCAGGGTAGAATATCTCCCTCCCCCTTTTCCAATTTTATCCCTCACTATAATCTTTTGAGGTGGACCATGCTGAGAAAGTGGGATGCCAGACTTGTTGAGCCTGTGTGGACACTTTTGGAATTTTTAGAAAGGGTAGTGGATGTAGGTTTGCCAGTCTCCAGCTTGGTTCTCTCCTGTCCAAAGCAGAAGCCAGGAAGAAGCAGCTGGGCAAAAGCTAGCTAGGATGTGATGGGAACAGCCCCAGAGAACACGTTGAAGCACTATGTGAAACAGAGAGAATAGCGCAACTCTGTCATGTACTGATGCCTTGCTGCATTACATCATTCTATTCATCTGTTCACCAAAAAAGATTGGAGCATTGTACTTTATTTGAATATCGACCTTTTTCACCACAGCCCAGATCTTCAGTTCAAGAAATTTCATGTTTAAAGACTTAAGTACTATGGATACGGGCGTGGTCAGTGTTCTGTCACTTTAAAATGTGATTTATTTCACTTTTGACATGTTTATCTTTGTTATAAGGATTTTTGTAAATTACACTTACATTTCTTTACTGTTGAGGCTGCTTCTTGTGGAGGTTTTTGTTCCTTTACCCTGCTCCAATCCCCAGATGGAGGCAGGGGACACCCCAGTTTGGAGGCCCTCCCCCCGCTTCAGGGTCATCAGAAAGCAGCGGGGGGGATATCTTCTGGGCACTCCATTATTCCCTATGCAGACCGACTCCCATAGGGTATAATGAAGAATTGATCTTTGGATATCTGGGGCTCTGGGGGGACTGTTTTTTGAGGTAGAAGCACCTCATTTTCAGCATATCATCCAATGCCTCTCCTCAACCCCCCCTCCCACTTTTCAAAAGGATTGGACCAGGGGGTCCAATTCTATGAGCCCCAAAAGAAAGTGCCCCTATCATTCGTTATTTCCAAAGGAGGGAAGGCATTTAAAAGATATGCAGTCCCCTTAAATGCGATGGCCAGAACTCCCTTTGAAGATCAATTATGCTTGTCACAACCTTGCTCCTGGCTCCACCCCAATGTCTCCTGGCTCCATCCCCTAAAGTCTCCTGGCTCCACGCCCAAAGTCCCCAGATATTTCTTGAATTGGACTTGGCAACCCTAAGTGGGCACTACCATAAAATGGCTGCAATGGGAAAGGATAATCACAAAATGTTGGAAAGGTTCCAAACCACATGTGCTCCTTTGATGAATGGGGTCATCTATTTCTGAATGGGTGACATCTGGGCTTTTTTTCTAGCAGGAACTCTTTCGCATATTAGGCCACACACCCCTGATATAGCCAACCCTCCAAGACCTTATAGGGCTCTTAGTACAGGGCCAGGAGGATTGGCTAAGTCAGAGAGTGTGTGGCCTAATATGCAAAGGAGTTCCTGCTACAGAGCTCTAGATGACATCTGGGGAAAAGGGGCCCGATGACAATATCACTTTCCCTCTCCAGTCATACATAACTATCATACACTATTTCTGGTGGCCTCAGATAGGAAAACATCTCCGTTTTTATCAAGAGATGTATCTGGCTAATTCAGTGGAGCCCATAGAAGCACCCTGACATTCTGCATCTATGCCAACTATAATCAGGAAAAGACTTTCTGCATGTGAATATATATACTTCCTTTGCTTGGACCGCATGTCTTTATTTTCCTTCCCCTTGTTAGCAATTACCTTCAGATAAACTTCAAAACGTCGTACATTTGTAGGGAGCTTTGTTTCATTTAAAAAGAAACCCGCCCTGTACATTTTCCAGCATTACCCGCAAAGTAACTTGAGACATAACCCTCAGACCTAATTAATCCAAATGCACAGTAGCATATAGTATCAAAGCTCCCATTGATGGAGTTTGAACTTCAAGGCTTATCTACGCATCCCCTGAGAGAAGTCTGAGTAGCATGCGGTATATACATGGCAATGATCTGCTGTGTGGTGTGGTTGCTTAAAAGTGAAAGCCTTTAAAAATTTGTTAACATAAAAGAAGTGAGGACATGAAGTCATTATATGAAATAGCTGGGATAAATATTGAGATGAGGGAAACCAACCAAATGGAAATGCCTTAAAGCCATGATCCCAATAGTTTAAGCAGGAGGAACTGAATGTTGGCTTGTGGCCCATAGATTTTAGAACCGGTTTGTTAGGAGTTCTTGTTGCTCAGCTGGTCTTTAGAACTGGTGTCAAGCCTATTACAGTAGACAGGGGTCATTTTGTAGAAAAAGAGGTTCTGGAGCTCAATAGCACAACATATTTGCGTAACTCATTTGCATATGCCACACACCCCTGACATCACCAGAAGGTATATTAAATTATGTCAGCTCAGCATCTACCTTGATGATGATGATGATATTGGATTTATATCCCGCCCTCCACTCTGAATCTCAGAGCAGCTCACGATCATCTTTACCTCCCCCCCCACACACAACAGACACCCTGTGAGGTAGGTGGGGCTGAGAGAGCTCTCACAGCAGCTGCCCTTTCAAGGACAACCTCTGCGAGAGCTATGGCTAACCCAAGGCCATTCCGGCAGCTGCAAATGGAGGAGTGGGGAATCAAATCCGGTTCTCCCAGATAAGAGTCCGCACACTTAACCACTACACCAAACTGGCACCAAACCTTAAAATGCTTTTTGAATTATAATTGTCATAATAAAACCTTACTTCCATCATTATTCTAAAATTACTTTCTCCTATGTGGCTGCAATAGCATGATGGAAAATTTCCATCTGTCTGCTTTATATCATTTGGTTATTTTCTCATTTTTTGTGTTGAAAAATATTAGAAAGTTTGTCAAATCTTAGAGTTCAGCAAAATTCTCACAGGGAGGTGAGAACAATGAAGCCCAGAAGCAAGTATTTTTTGAGGGGAGGGTAATAAAGAAAGAGCACAATAAAATTTAGAGGTTCCGCAGCTCCACTCCTGTGAGCTCCTGACCAAAATGAGGCCTGGTAATAGCCCAGCCAATGACAGGTACGTTATAGACAAACACGTCCTCACAAAAGGATTATTTATTATATCCCAGTCTTTCTTGTGGATACAGAGCAGCTTACCGAAATTCTGTCAGAATCTTCCTCTGTGCTCAAAAGCCTCACTATCTAAAAACACAACAAAAATTACATTTTGCATCTTATCTTTGGGACCAAAAATCAGAACTCTTTTCCATCCTCAAATTAATGCTGAGTGGTTACATTTCCATTAAAATTAGCTATGCTTGTTTTCAGACTATATGACAACAGCATACTTCTGCTGCATTACCAATAGCCAAAATAGCCAATATAGACTCTGTTCAGTGAAATGTATTAGTATGTATTCCAGGATGGGATGGGGAAGCTGAGAAGTGGTGACCACAGTCCATTAAACCACACAGAAATGGCTTCATCGCAAAAGAAATCACCATTATAAATCACCCAGCTGTCGACACTGTTTGCAGTCTCAGAAGAGAGGTCAACAAATTAATAGCGCATGGTGATACTTTCACACTTGAAACTTGGTCCAGTGGCTATAAAGGGAGGAAGATTTTATGCAGATTGACTCTCTCAATTCACACACTTCTAATAATAGAGCACAGTAACTTGGTTGTGCTTGGACTGAGAATTTCCATAGCTTGGTTGTGCGTGGACAGAGAATTTCCTCTTACTGTCTTCCTTATCTGCTTCAGTACTGAAATGTTCTCACCAGTTTATGGGGAAAAGCCGCAGTAGTGCACACCAACACTTCCCAGGTGGAGTCCCTGTCTAATACTTCACTTCCAGACAGATTGCAATAAAGCGAGTTTCCAAATGAGGGCACCAACCAAATAACATCTGAGACAAAACAGAAGGGAACTGTTTGCTACTTTGCTCCCAGGCCATTAAATATCTCAAGTACTGAGTGGATAGGCTAGAGGAGGAGTCCCTGATCTCATCGATCCTGAGGTAATCTTCTGTAATTTGGGGAGGGAGTGGGCAGCGCCACAAAATCTGATGTTTTAACTTGATTGTAATCTGCCATGAGCCCATTCTTCTGAATTATGACCAATGTTACCTCTAAGCTGCAGAGTCTTGTGAGCAAAAATTCTACTTTGTGAACTACTGGCATTAAAGTTGTGAGCTACTGCAGAAATTATTATGCTCTGGGGCCATCATTCCTGAGCTGTCAAAAATAAATGTGTGAGCTGGAGGCTAAGAATCTGTGAGCTAGCTCATGCTAACTCAGCTTAGAGGGAACACTGATTATGACATGTAGTCACATCTGATTCTATGATTGTTTAGTGCTACACAGTTCATTATTCTGTTTCAACTAGGCTTAATGAGACATTTCATAGTGTGAAAATCCTACACACATAAAGACATATTTGTACATATTTATAACTTGTATGCAAATACAAGACAGCCACCTCTTTTTTTGAAGGGGGGGAGTCTTCCTTTTAGCTAAATGCAGTAGTTAAAATTGCTGGGTAGCATCTAACACAGAACTAAGCTTAACTTAAACACTGATTTTGATGAGTCTGTGTGTGCTTTGCTCTTGGCTGGCTCACGGCTCCTGAGTTTTCATTATCCCAAATCACAATATAGGTGTTCTTGATCCCCTTTGTTGTCTCTTGCTGCCCCCTGCTGCCTCAAATGCTCTATATGTAGTCCAGCCATAAATTCGATGGCTTCTGCGTTCTAAATGAGCTTCAACCATCACAAGTGGTTTGAGAGACGGCTCATACATTACCTGATGCAGACTGACCCCTGTGAGCAAGTCCCATAATGATGTATTTTATGTGTAAGGGATTATACCTGCAAAAAGAAAGGGGAAAAAAGCTCTTTTGGGTCCAAGCAAGAGTCCATCTAGTTCAGCATCCTACTAGAGGCGAGTCAGATGCTTCCAGGCAGGGCTTTTTTGTAGCAGGAACTCCTTTGCATATTAGGCCACACCCCCTGATGTAGCCAATCCTCCAAGAGCTTACAGGGCTCTTAGTACAGGATCTACTTTAAGCTCCAGGAGGATTGGCTACATCAGGGGTATGTGACCTAATATGCAAAGGCGTTCTTGCTACCAAAAAAGTGCTGCTTCCAGGAAGCACACAAACATAGCATGAAGGCAGCATCCTCTAAGCTTTCCTCCCATCTTGAACAGCTAAGCTACTCTTTCCTCTATGAAGGTTGATGTGATTGGCTTTGGGGTGAGCTATAAATTGCAACTCCAGTTCCATAAACTGCAGCTGAATTAGGGAGTGTGTTTCTTGCATTAGTCACTCACACA
This sequence comes from Heteronotia binoei, assembly GCF_032191835.1. Classification (NCBI taxonomy): domain Eukaryota; kingdom Metazoa; phylum Chordata; class Lepidosauria; order Squamata; family Gekkonidae; genus Heteronotia; species Heteronotia binoei. The sequence continues at coordinate 27,419,020 of NC_083231.1, read as the reverse complement.
GTTTAATCCTATGTGCTGACTCACGGCATCATATCTGAACAGTGCAGAAGGAGACTAATATTAGGATCTAACTATTCCATCTAGACTTCATAATTTATTGGCCAAGTTAGAGTTCCATAGTTGCCTTTGGTTTTAACTACATTGTTCATGCAGATGTATCTAAGTTCAGTAGTCTCTTTTCAGAAAAATGCACTTTCCAGGGGGATATCTGGATTGAAGAAGCACTTGGGAGACAACATTTTCAACATAAAAAGGTAAAACTTTGAGAGCTGCTGGGGAAAATACAGAAATTAAAGCCCCCCTAAGTTGCTATGTCTTATGCACGATCTGCATGGAGAGTCATTTCTGTTTCAGCAACTCTAGTCAAGGAAGTGGTAACTTACTCAAACATGAGCTGCTACTTCTCCTCCTCGATTCCTACACATGTGGTGCCCAATTAGGAAAAGAATCATGGTGCATATGCAGAATGGTGCACCATTTCTCAAGCCTGAAACAGTCCTGGGGGTGTGCTATTGGACTTGTTACAGAAACTCACATGTATCCCAGGCAACATGCAGGGCTTTTTATGTAACAGGAACTCCTTTGCATATTAGGCCACAGACCCCTGGTGCAGCCAATCCTCCTGGAGCTCATAGCAGGGCCTGTACTAAGACCCCTGTAAGCTCTTGAAGGATTGGCTACATCAGGGGTATGTGCCCTAATATGCAAAGGAGTTCCTGCTACAAAAAAATGCAGTGTGTATCCCCAAATAGAACCCCTTGGAACTATTCTCAGTCCAATTCCTCACTAGGCTTGTTCCTGCGCCAGAGCTCTTTTTCCTCTGACACTTCCGTCCAATTTTGTACAAGCTGCCGCAGGGCTGCAACTTGCCCTGCCTCTTTCCCATGGCAAGCAAGATCCTCTGAAAATCAGTTTCTGCTTGCCACAGGAAAGAGGCAGGGCAAGTCACAGCCCCATGGCAGCTTGTGTGAAATCCGACGGAAGCATCAGGGGGAAAAAGCTCCAATGCCAGAATAAGCCTAGTGGGGAATGGGTCTCAGGATGGAAAAAATATGCAGGAGGGGGAGGCTGAAGCTTCAGAAGAGAGCTAAAAAAGGCCATTGCAGTGAGTTAAAAGGCAACTTTAACAGCCAAGAGATGCTATGCTGCTTCCGTCATATCTCATTTATTTCATTTCATGAGGCATGTTCCCAAGTCTGTTCATTACACATTTCCCTTTTAAAAACACAAATACACTTTATCTTCACCATCTTTCCACATCTTTTTAACTGCTTTCTTTAGGGTAGAAAGAAGCTGCTGTGCAAGTGATGTTTGTTTTGCGGAAAGAAAGAATCCCAATGAAGACAACATATATATATATTTAAAGCCCTATTTCAAACAAAGATCGAGAGTAACAGAAGGTTTTTTTGTCTTGTGGATTATAAACAGACAAGACCGGGACTTAGAAAACTGAGACAATTATACAAATAGAGTTTCCTGTTTTCTTCTTCTATAGCAGCCTCATGGGACAGGAACCTGAAAAGACTCTTTCTGGCCCAAACAGCAGAACTTTTCACCCTGCAGATCAGCTTTTGTGAGTTTTTTGTTTGGGCCTTTCTTCCATTATTGTTCCCTCATTATAATTCGTTCCTATCAAACTTCAAATTCACTACAAATCTGTGGACCGTAAATGCTGTTGATCCCAATGGAATTGATTCTCCTAGGCTGACATTCTGCAGGCATTTTAGCAAGCAGTCCTACTTAGCTAAAGTACTGTTGGAGTGAGTGACTCAGCATGCCTGGACATTAGGGGGCACTACATCACTCTTAAGTGTATATAGGTCAGGTATGTCCAACAGGTAGATCACGAGGGGTCAGAGGTAGATCACCAGCCCCATTTGGTCTCAAGGTTTGCTGGACAGGTGTTTGGGGGTTTTTTGATGATTGTTTGGTGTGGTGGTATTTGATTATTGGTGCCAGTATGATGAATTCTTATTTTTACTTTTAGAACTGCATGTGTAGTTTTGGCATCATCCAGAGGTCTTAAGTTCCTGTTGATCTTTAATACTTTGGGACAGTGACCGTTTTGGACCAGATTCAGGCAGTGTTAACTTAGCACCCCAGCCACCCCAGTATAACGAAGATGAGTGTTCCAAAGGAGCTAAACCTACCACTTTCATGATGAATGGGAAATGGACTACTTCTTCATCATGGTGAAAGACAAGTGTTGTTGTTTATTTTGTAACGCCGCTGTATCCTTGCCCCAAAAGGGTAATCTGAAGCGTCATTATAAGGCTCTGCATAGCAATAAGTTTGATGCTGATTTTCCACCCAAAAGTGAAATTCGTAAATTGAAGCTCAAAGAGCTTAAATCTAAATTGGCTGCACAGCAACAGTTGATGGCCAAGCCAAGGTCACATTCAGTCAATGCAACCATGGCATCCTTCAAGGTCAGCAACCTGATCGCAAAGAAATGCAAACCTTTCAATGAAGGAGAATTTGTAAAAGATTGTTTTCTTGAAGCAGCAGACAATCTTTTTGAAGGATCTAAGAATAAGAAAGAGATCATAGCTGCTGTTCAAGATGTACAATTGTCAAGAAACACTGTCGTGCGGCAAATAGAAAAGATGTGAGCAGACACAACTGAACAATTGTTGGAGGATGTTTCAGTTTGTGTTGCTTTCTCACTCCAACTGGATGAATCTACAGACATAAGAGACATAGCCCAGTTACTAGTCTTTATCCGGATGGTTTTTGAAGACTTCAGTGTTAAAGAAGAACTACTTGGAATGATTTCTTTAAAAGGGAGAACTACCGGTCAGGAAATATTCAGCTCTTTCCATTCTTTTGTGACAAAGTGTAATCTTCCATTGCATAAACTTGTTTCCATCACTACTGATGGAGCAAGAGCAATGACAGGTGAGATTAACAGTTTCATAGGCCTCTGTAGACAGCATGACGACTTTCCAGATTTCCTTTTTTACCACTGCATCATTCACCAGTAAGTTTTGGCAAGCAAGAGACTCAATACAAAGACTGTCATGGACATCACTTTCAAAATTGTAAATTCAGTTTGTGGAAGATCACTTTAAAGACGGCTTTTCAATCTTACTCTTGATGAAGGGGCAGCGGAAATCATTTTGCACACAGATATAAGGTGGCTAAGTAGGCACAAATTTCTGCAAAGATTTTGTGATTTGCTGAATAAAATAAGAAGGTTTTTGAAGGAGAGGGAAGATGACAAAGCAAAATTGGAAGATGAGGAGTGGTTATGTGATCTGGCATTTCTCGCTGACTTTACAGGTGAATTAAGTGATATGAACATTGAACTACAAGGAAAAAACAAATGCATTGGCAAGATGATGAGTACAGTTTCATCCAACAAGAGCAAATTTGAGCTAATGATGACTGACCTTGCAAACAACACTTTTGATGTTTTTCAGAACGAGAAGTATGTGACAGAAATCTGCTCTGTTATCCAGGAATTCGAAAAAAGATTCTGTGACTTCCAAAGAATTTAAAAAGTTGTGGAGTACTTGTCATACCTATTCAAAGCAGATATGGACATTAAGGAAACTGCAGCTGCTATCAGTAAAAATTACTCATTGAACAAGGCATGTTTTGAAAACAAAATAGTAACCCTTAAAAATAACATTTTTCTCAAGACCCGTGCTGAGCAAGAATCATTTTGGAAGCTAGTGCCTAGAGACAAATTTCCCAACTTGAGAAGATGCAGTGAAGCTGTACACTCCTGTTTCGGTTTAACTTATTTGTGTGAATCTGCGTTTTCCCATCTGAAAATGACAAAGAGTACACGGCATTCCAACATGACAGATGAACATCTCCAGGATTGCCTGAGACTGGCACTCACGCAATATTCACCCAACTTCAAAAAGCTGGTGGATGAAATGCAGGCTCAGACATCTCACTAATTAGCAAGGACAAAGTTTTAAAGATTGCGCAAGAGAAGCCTGGATCAATACGTGACCTACATTTAACACAAATTACTCAATAAAAGTTAAAGAAAGTTATTAAGAGAGTTAAAGAAAGTTATAACAATAAAAATTTAAGAAAAACTGTTCGCAGTTCTTTCTGGCTCTGCGTCTCTCTGTTTTGTTTTTGCTTATTTTGCTTACCAGAAAATGACAGAAGGTGCATTGAAAATGGGGGGGGGGGGTGAAACCCAACTTTGGTGGGTTAAAATCTAATTTGAAACTAATTTGAAATTTAATTTTCATGGTGGTAGATCACCAGCACTTTCATCCAGAAAAAATAGATCATGACCTGTTCGAAGTTGGACATGCCTGGTATAGGTGGTATCACCATGAATGGAATGTCTGTCTCTTTGGGTGTAATCTCACAAAAGATTGGCGCGACCTAGCCACGCCTCGAATCCAGATGTAACATGCACAATCACATGCATGCATCTGCCACCCTTACCTCATTTTAGGATGGACTGGGATCAGATTAAATAGCTACTAGGTGTCTCCCAGTAGCATATCTCTAAAGCGTATGTCGGGCGTGTTTCCCAGCTGGCTGAATGGCCCAACCCACATGTGCATAAAGAGCTGCCCTCTTACTCCTCTCTTCCTCTGCTTTTTGTTCTATCCTGGGGGTTTTTTTAAAGATACGAACTGCATTTGTTGGATTTTATTAATGTAAATGTCATCTTGTTTGGCTCTTGAAGCCCCCCACCACCACCCTTGGCCATCTTGGAGAAAGCATTTTTCTCTTTAAATCACTTCTACATTCTCACAAACAGGTGGCTTGCAGAATGTATTTAAAGTTAAAGTTGCTTTCTTTCCACCTCTCCCTCTCTCCTCCCATCTATTTGCCTTCCTTCCTGCCTGCCTTCCTTCAAACATCTGATGTTTATTCTATCTGGCTCTTATGTTAAGCAAGTTTGGCCACCCCTGGTATAAATGTAATAGACCTCTGGAAAATATAAGATTTCAGATTAGAACAGTTATATTATGATATTAGCAATCAAAACCACCCTGTCCTGTTTAAAACTGTACCATATGGATCAGCTAAGATGTTCCTTAATATAAGACAGTCCCCCTAAGAACAGATCAGGGCTTTTTTTGAGCAGGAACGCATAGAAACGCAGTTCCGGCTGGCATGGCATCAGAGGGTGTGGCCTAAGATGCAAATGAACTCCTGCTGGGCTTTTTCTAACAGTGGTGACATCATGGGGTGTGGCCTAAGATGTAAATATGTTCCTGCTGGGCTTTTACTACCAAAAAAGCCCTGGAACAGATTATACAGAAAGGGTTTTAAAATAAAAGCCTGTAATTTGTAAGTGAATTTATGGTTACCCTCCAATGGCACATAAGAGGAAAAAATCCCCAGTTTTCCTTTCAGGTGTATAGGGTAAGCTGCCAGAATTCTTATCACTTCATGACATACTAATGGACAGATTTTGCCAACAAGCAAGTAAAGTTAATTATGGCCTAGATTAATCTTCAGTGGGAATGCTTCAGAATCTATGACTGTACAAAACAACAGAGTTCTCAGATCCACATTCCTATTCCAAAACTATTTTTAAAACATGCAGTTTCTCTTCTGTGGTCCTTATTCCCTACATCAGCTTCTAAACCCATTGCCACATCAGCACATCTTGTGTGATACAGGCAGCTCCTTCTAGCCGCTTCTCCCACCAGCTGTTTGCATGATCCTCCCAGAGGGTCATTGAAACACTGAGGGAGAAAAATAGGCAGCTTTTTCTTTTATTCATAGCTTGCTGGCTGAAGCCTGGGCCAAGCAGATGTTATAATAAACTCTTGTCAAAAAGTGCAACCACACATTTCACTTCCCCCTCTGCAACCTTGTTTAGAATATATGTCTTGTCAAAATGACATACTCTTCCTCTACATTTCTCTACCTCCACTTTGCAACGTTGTCTGTCACTGGTATGGAGAACCAAAAAAATCAAATATGTCATCAAGTTAATTCTAAATGTGACAGTAGGAGAGCTAAACTTGTAATTTTTGCTTTTGGTCTTTGCAGTATGGAGGTAATAATTGGGGCCTAAAAGGTTCATCTGAGGTTCTGATCCTGGCATTCGGCTCTGATACACTAACTGTGGGGATTGTGAACAGTATGTCACACAGTTTGTGGAAGCTTTCACATTTATCTCTTGTGGTTTGGGTCTTATTAGCAAGATGCTGTGTGTATATTACTAGGGTTGCCAGTGGGAGACTTATCAGCATAGGGAGAATCTCTCAGGCGACAAGGTTACATCACTGATAATGTGTTGGTCACTTCTGGCATGACCTGGAAGTGGTATCACCACTTGGGTGACACTTTAGCATCTGCCTGAAACTCTATAGTTTCCTAGCATTGCCCATACATGGTGACATCATTTCCAGGTTACACCAGAAGTGATGTCACTGCCCTGGCAATGGCAATTCCCTCCTCCCCCCATTTCTCCTGTTAGACTTCTAAGCACAACTGGGAAAGAAGACTGCCAGATTTAGATCAATTTTAGATCAATCTGGGAAGACTGACAGCCCTACATATTACAGGACCTGTCTACCTGTCTACCTGAAGGACCATCTTTCCCCGCACGTTCCCCAGAGAGTACTGAGGTCAGGAACACAAAACCTCCTTACTATCCCTGGGCCGAAGGAAGCCCGTTTGAAATCCACCAGAGAAAGGGCTTTCTCTGTTATGGCCCCTACATGGTGGAATCAGCTGCCGGAAGAGGTGAGGGCCCTGCGGGACCTTGTACAGTTCCGCAGGGCCTGTAAGACGACCCTCTTCCGGCTAGCCTATACCTAGCTTGAGAATTTCAATGTAACTTGCCGGATTTCTTTTATATACAGTTGAAATATTTATTAATATTTATTAATATTTATTGATAACCATGGTTTTATCTGTTTTTATCTGTTTTTATCTGTTTTAAATGCTGATCCCTTTATATGTTTAAATACTGTAATTTTGTTGGATCTATCACTGGAAGCCGCCCTGAGCCACTTGTGGGAAGGGCGGGATATAAATCCCAAATAAATAAATAAATAAAATAAACATACATGTTTGTAGGGTTCTAGATTTACATGTCCATTCCCTCAGATGCTCTCTCACCTTCATCCTTCCATCCCTCATCCATCATGCCCCTATCAGCCCCATTTGGGGACTCACAGAGCCTCTGAACTAGAAAGCAGGAGGCATTTGCTGCACCTGGCTCCTCCTTCTCTCCAGTCTGGACAGAGAGAAAGGGCCCAGCCACCTCCTCACTGTCCTGCTCCTAAGCCTATTATGAGGCTGCACATGCAATCAGCTCCCCAAAGCAGGCTTGTGAGACATTAAAGGAATCTTAGGCTGCACTTGCAGTATTGTTTCCTCATCCCATTGCTGTGGCCAGGCTAAACTGCTGACAGCTGTTGACAGCAGCTGTATCAGTGCTCTAAAGGGTGCCAATCATGTTGCTGCTGTTGCAACAAACTCCTTGTTACTGTTGTCATGGTGGGCTTCACTGCTGCCCTCCCAGTGGGTTTCTGAACAACCATCCTGTGGCTCTCATGTAAGACTGGTAGCCCTGGCAAGGAGAGTGTGCCATTCCTAGACAATGCTACCTTGCTATTTTCCTGGGCATCAGCATGTTGCCAGGGCCCACTGCCACTGACCTTACCCACACACCTGCTCTGCTACCAGTCTGCATACCTTCTCTTGCCCACTTGTTCACAAGCTGTCAACAGGGTTGGCCCTGCCACTAAGCAAATTAGGCATTTGTCTAGGGCTCCAGCCTTCTGGGGGTGCCGAATTGGGTGCCCTCTACATGACTTGGTGAGGCAGCTGTCCAGGGCTGCCCCTTGAAGTTCCCCATGCTCTCATGGAGTTCCCAAGAGGCTCCAGAGGATCTCCACTCCGTGGAATCTCCCAAGAGGCACAGTCAGTGGGGGCTTTCATCCTTCTTTTGTACCCCTGGGGTTTAAATTGCGTTCAGAGGAAGATTTCACAATGGAAACATGCACTAGAACCTAGGGCACATGTTGCTGCAATTTCCTGCCTATGAAGCTGTATACTGCTGGTAGAGAAGAACGGTGGTTATCTCTGGTTTCATCACCTGCATCTTTCAAAAGAAAGTCAGTGTGGCTGCTATCAATGATCAGGAGTAAGCGGGTTGGTGACTGGAGTGATGCTTTTTTGCATAAAGGATTTAAGGACTATATCTTTAAGAAAAATGAACGATCACACCGATAGAGGACTTGGATTTGTGCACTGAAGTTTATTGAGTATACAATGTGATGTGATTGATTGTCAATTTATTCAGCCAATGACCAGTACAAATCAAAAGCAAAAGCTATTCAATAAAACATTTAAGAATAAAATTGATCTAAACAGGAATATCTCTGAGATTTAAAATTTAAAATTGATCTAAATATAACAAGAATATCTCTAAAATTTAACATTTAAAATCTGGATCTATTATATAGCTCTAAAATTTAGAATCTATACCTAAAATTTCACGCCGAATTCTACAAGCTGCTGAGAAAAATTTAACACAGCTAATAGTGACCTGTGGATTCGCACCCATCAAAAGCTCCCTTAAAATATCTGCATCAGAACAATATAGGTAATTATTAAGCAGAGGGGAACTTACATTAGATCAAACTTCCTAATAAAAACAACAACAAAACAGTACATGTTCTATAGATTCCACCTCATCAGTGCCACATGGACAGGTTCTCTCCTTCATGGGAGTTTTTTTAAATCTCCCATCTACAACTGCAGATGGTAGGGCTCGCCATTTTGCCAAGGTGAAAGCCCTCCATTGACTAGGTACCTCCAAAATGGAGAGGTAGGGTGCTGGAGCAACCACATGTTTTAGCTTCTCTGGAGACAGGAAATTTGGGGTAGTATTGCTATCCCTTTGGTGCTCTATATCAAGCAATCTTTGTTTGATCATTGATCTTGCTTGATCATAACCCCTTTGTAAAACAAATTCTAACGAGAAGTTATATTCTGTAGTTTAGAGTAGATGGCCGTCTCCCAAGAGGATTGAAAATTATCTTGCAGGACTAAAGCTGTCAAACCCCTTTGAGTTGTGTACTAATTTTAACCAAAAGTTAATAGAGGCTAGACTTACCCTAGCTTCCACTTTAACCAACCCTGACTCAAGATGTAGATTGTCATTAGACACACATCTTGGAACCTGGAATAAAGCTCTCAAGAATCTTGACTGGACTTTTTCTAGAGAAGCAAAATGGGAAGAGAAAGGTCCAAGTTTTGTCCCATACATTAATTGGGGCAATGTTTTTGCCAAAAATAACCATAAAGCTGCTGGTATATACATGCCTCCTTTGTTACGAGCAAATTTTAGAATGCCCTGTGCAGTTTTCTGGCCAGTTGATGTGGCATAATTACGATGGGCAGTTCTACTCCCAAAGGAATGAATCATCACCCCTAAATATTTAAAATAGGATTTGTTCTAGCCTATGGCCATTGATATACCAAAATCTTTTTTCCTGTTTTTGCTGAATTATAGAATTTTAGTTTTATTATAATTAATCTCTAGTCGAGTTTCTTCACAGTAGGAGCTGAATGCCTTGAGTGCTCTTTTCAGACCCACTGGGGTTCTGGATAAAAGAACCGTATCATCGGCAAATAGCAAAGCTGATATTTTCCTGTTTGCTAAAATAGGGGGGTGAGTGTTGACAGAACTTATGCTGCTAATCAGATTATTAATATATAAATTAAACAACACTGGTGCTAGAACACATCCTTGTTTTACTTCTCTAGCTGTGGCTACCACATTAGAAAGTTGTCCAGCTCTGTCACATCTAACTCTAAGGGATGTGTTGGAGTAAAGGGTGCATATAAGATATAATAGCCTCTGGTCTATATTCATAGCTTTCAGTTTTTCCCACAACAAGCCCCTTGATATAAGGTCAAAAGCTGACCTTAAATCAAGAAAGGCGGCGTACAATGAGGCTGACTTACTGGACGCAAATTTCTCTATTAGATGTTGCATCAATATATAATGTCCCAATGTAGTTCCTCCCTCCCTAAAACCCGCCTGTTCCAAAACAAAGATATCTTCTTGTTCAGTCCAGCATTTTAGTTTGTCCAGTAAATGGCTAGTATATAGTTTGCCTATAATGCTAAGCAAACTGATAGGTCTGTAATTCGTTGGACCATCTCTCCCTTTCTTGTAGAATGGTATGATGATTGCCAGTCTCCAGTCCTCTGGAATACATCCTGATGAATCAATATAGGTGAAAAGTGTGGCTAAAGGTGGAGCCCACCATTCAATGTTATTCATTAGAAATTCAGATGGAATATTATCAATACCAGGGGCTTTTCCTTTCTTTAATTGTTTTATAAGAGCTGTGACTTCTTTAACAGAAACTGGAGGCCAATCTGGCAAATCCAATATTGTTTGTTGATCAGTCCCCTGGGGACATTTTTCATACATCTTTTGGAAATAGGATTCCCAAACATTGGCTATAATAACAAAATCTAATGGAGAAGATTCCATAAAGGAATGTTTAGAAGTCAATTTCATTTTATCTGCTTTTCTTTTTTTAGCCACAATTGCTTTGTAGGATGTCTTTGCGTTCAAATACGATTGGAAGAGGGCTAGACTTTCTGCATCAGAGGCAATTTTATAGTCATGGAGTGCGATATAGATTATTTGTTGTAGAATGTGTTGAAGTAAGTGGTTTTGTGCAATACAAACACAATTCTTGAATGCAAGTGAGCAATTTAACTTAGTATCACACTGTGTTCATTGTTCTTTTCAGCCTCCGCACTGTGGTTTCCCTGGTTTGTAACATGATATTTGGTATTTGAGCACATCTGGAGAGGCAGCATCCTAAATACACGTCACAGTTAAATAGTCTCATACTTGAAACCAAATCATCAGAAGACTCAAAGAACACCAATAGCGTTTGGATTTTGAAGGGAAAGTGGGGTTTTTTTTCATTCAAAATTCACATTTTGAATTCTGGATTTGAAGTTTCACATTTGAAATGTGAAGGGTAGCATTTGAATTGTTCAAGATTTCATTTCAGATCCATCAGAAATCTTAGCAGATACAATGTAAAATCTTTGTTCATAAATTGGTTGTGCTACAGGAATACATTTCTTATCTTCACAGCTCTTTTACAGATCGTACCCTGCTTTTCATTCCAGTATGTCTCTTTCCTCACTTTTTAATTTTACCTCTTTGCAGAACATGTTTGCTTTCATTTCTGGCTTCCAGCAATGATCATCAGTGTCATAGGAAACACAATCATTGTGCACAGGGAAATACACTTGTGACTAAAAATCATCAGCAACTAGATTGAGAACAAGAGGCAAAATCGGAGAAAACTGTATTAATATTGATACATTTGAAGGTCTCCTTTACAATATAATTGAACTGAGAACCAAAAGGTTAAAGAAGTCAGAATGTGAGGGTCCAATAGTTCTGTATATAAACTCAAAACATAAATATTACCAAATATACAAAAAAAAGTAGATGTATTTATTACAAAATTAGATAAAAACAAATGTAGGGTGTTTTTACATTCAGTTTGATCCAGAGTTTTAGAGTCTTCAAATCGCCTGCCACCGTTCCGCTTTAATTATTTTCCTTTTACATTGGTGGATTTGCTCTGCTCATTTTGCATAGCTAAACTTCTATATTTCCTGCTGAAAGTGTTTCAATTTTTTTTGGGGGGGGGGGTCTCTGATCAGAGGGCAGATGGAATACCAGTGCTTAGTTAAATGTATACGATTGCTTGGAAATTGTGTCAACACTGCAAAAACAATACAAATTTAAATTACAAGATGAGGCAAGCAATGATATGTAAAAATTTCAAGTGCTGTCAGTTCTCACGCAAATTACTGTACCTTGTGGCTTTTGGAGGCGTCATAAGAACATAAGAGAAGTCATGTTGGATCAGGCCAATGGCCCATCCAGTCCAACACTCTGTGTCACACGGCCAAAAACCCCAGGTTCCATCAGGAGATCCACCAGTGGGCCACTAGAAAAGCCCTCCCACTGCTGCCCCCTCCAGTCTTTTAAAACGCATGAAAACTTCTACAATACAAGTTTGAAACACCTGTAGAGAAATGACCGGATCAAAACTAGTTTTGAGAAAAACGTTGGACCAGCAATGCCGGAACTCATCTCACTGAAACAAATGTTGATGCTTCAGGCAGCAACGATGCAAAACTGTTGTGAGAATGTTAGGTAATGTAAAAGGTGAGTTTCCAATGCAGTGGTCAGAGTCACAAACTGTCAGTGTAAAAACACCCATAGCCTCAGATCATAATAAAATCATACAGTTATCTCAAACGTACACCATTTGTGATCCTGACCAAATACATTTTGGCCAATCAGCCTTATTCAGTGGTGAAATGTCGACTACTTTGAAATTGTCTTAGAATCAATATATGCGGCCTAAAGCAGAGATATAATTCAGAGGCCTCATTTTAAATAACCTGAGGTCAGGTACACAAGGTATACCCTTTCTTGGTCCAAAAAATTTTTAGATGCAATCTGGAGTCAACCCGGAGCTGGCAGATTTTGTTATTTTTTAATGACTACAGGAGAATTTGCTTACTTACTTAATTTATACTCTGTCTTTCTCACAGAAACTCAAGGCTGACCAAGAGCCAACTATCAGTACAATAAAATCATTTAGAAACTTTGAACAAATATAAAAACAGCAGTATCCCCTTCACAGAAATGTTCTGTAGGATGTGCAAAGTTGAAGCTGTTTAAGAGGACAGATTATTCTATCAGGCGGGGTCCAGTGTTGCCTCTAAACTGAGTTAGTGTGAGCTAGCACACAGATTTTTAGCCTCCAGCTCAGGAAGGATGACCCCAGAGCACACTAATTTATGCAGTAGCTCACAACTTTAATGTCAGTAGCTCACAAAGTGGAATTTTTGCTCACAAGACTCTGCAGCTTAGAGGGAACGTTGGTGGGGTCACAGTAGAAAATACTCGGGTATGGCAGCTGCTGATCTTACCTGTTGGCAGAGAGGTACCTTCCAAAGACTTTGCTCAGATGAGTGAAGCTTTGCAGCAGAATGTCTCTGGAGATGTGATCTTGCAGGTAAAGAGGTTCTCCTAGGCTATAACAGACTTTAAGTGTACCATAGAAAGGATTTGCAGGCACTAAATGACCCAACAGGATGCTAGGGAATTCCTGCAAGAGAGAACTGTGGTACTTCAGTACACAGGACTATATGACCCATTAGTTGGCATACCTGTTTCACCTCCAGCATTTCTGTGATAGGAAATCAAGTGCAACAACATCTGATTTGCACTCCCTCATAAACCACCAGGCCACCAAGACCAGCAGCTTTTCAAGACCAAGCCACACATCATGATAACCATAAAAACACGAGGTAAAGTAGACGTTCTCACCGACTTTAATTGAACCAAGACTTCTCCCTGCATGTAGCAACACATACCTTTCCTCCTCCTAGCACATTTGACAAAGAAAAGAAAACAAACAACATTAGCTTGGGAGGCTGCACTTGCAAAAGCAGCAGGTAATAATTATCTATTCATTAAGACAGATGCCTGCTTTCAATCAAGGTTTCCTCACCTCCCTTTGTGGCATGTAGGTGTTGGTCTGTGGTCAGTTAATCAGTAATTCAGTATACCGATCAGGGCTTTTTTTTTTTAGCAGGAATGCACAGGAATGCAGTTCCGGCTGGCTTGGTGTCAGGGGTGTGGCCTAATATGCAAATGAATTCCTGCTGGGTTTTTTCTACAAAAAAAGTCCTGATACCGATTATAGCCTGCGATTGTTTCATTTCTTCCCACAGGCTATGCTAACATTTGTTGTCCTTCCTGATAACATTTTTTTACATGTTAAAATTACATCTCTGGAAAGTTACAAGGTTACAAGGGCAGCTTAGATAGGGTTGCCAACTCTGGCTTGGAAAATTCCTGGACCTTGGGAGTAAAGCCTGGGAATGCAGGGCTTGAGGAAGCAAGGGGCTGTTTCCAGCCTATAACTGACCTTTTGCAGCTGCTTCAGATTTCTCATGTTCAGGAACGCTTGGAACTTTCTCCGCAGATTTTGAATTACCTGCTTTTCTTTCCAAAGAGGAAGCAATGAATTAGGGAACCACCAATGTTTCATATGCTGAATTGGCACAAAAGACATGCATATAAAGTTTGCCTCATTTTTGAGTTTCCCTTCATTCATGATCATCTCATACATTATCAGTGTGTATTAGGGCTGCCAAGTCCTATTCAAGAAATATCTGGGGATTTTGGGGGCGGAGCCAGGAGACACTGGGGTTGGAACTAGGAGCAAGGGTGTGACAAGCATAACTGAACTTCGAAGGGAGTTCTAGCCATCACACATAAAGGGACTGCACACCTTTTAAATGCCTTCCCTCCGTTGGAAATAACGAATTATAGGGGCACCTTCTTTTGAAGCCCCTGGTCCAATCCTTTTGAAACTTGGAGGGTGTTTTGGGAAGAGGTATCAGATGCTAAATTGCAAATTTGGTGCTTTAACTTCAAAAAACAGGGGGGCCCCCAGAGCCCCAGATACCTGCAGATAAATTATCCATTATACCCTATGGAAATCAGTCTCCATAGGGAATGATGGGAGTGCCCCGCAGATATTTGCCTCCCCCCCACACACCACTTTCTGATTACCCTGAAGTGCGGGGAGGGCCTCCAAACCAGGGGATCCCCTGCCCTCACCTGGGGACTGGCAGCCCTTGTGTGTATATGCTCATTTACAAAACACTGCAAAATAAAAATCTTGATAGGATTGTTTAATCATTGGTTTTGCCTGAACATACCGTTACGATAAGAGTAGAATTGCTGTCTATTTTATCCTCTCTAAATTAGCTTATTTAAGAAATACTAGCTCTCCACAACAGTATGAGAAGAAAGTTATAACACCTTGGTTTCTAGTGATTTCTTATTTAATGCAAGAAGACATTCCTCCAAAGAATCCTTTGTATGAATCGATGATTTATTTTTGACTTCAAGAATGCAATTTGTCATTTAGGATATTGTTTTCTTTGTCAAATCTGCACCCCGTTTGCTTAAATTGCTTTATTTTAATAAAAATATTGAAAAATGAGGGGAAAAAATTAAGATCGGAGCTGCTAACTGATCAGAAACAAATGCACAGCCTTCAATAATGAGCCACTTAGTGACACAAATATCCCATTGCTATGCAAATTTACTTCGATTTCAGCAGAACTTCCTTTTGAAGTATACAGTTAGGATTACAGCCCCAAAATGATACCCTCGAGAAAGTGTTTGGTTTCACTTATAATAATTTTTCCAGTGACAAACTCAGTTTTACATTACAGCTCTGTGGAGGGATAACATTATATTGCACAGATAAAGCTGCCATATTACCTTCCTTAGAAACCTCTAAGGAGGAGTAAACTGGTATTGTTTAGGTACAGTGAACTGTTGGGCAGCAAATATATTTCCACAGTCTTTGAAGTCACTTTCATCCAGTTCTGTGATAATTACTTCTTAATCCCCGTCGGTCCAGGAAAAGAAGAGAAACGAGCAGATCTGTACCTTGCTTTTGATATTTTCCATCACCGTTCAGGGCGCATTCCAGCTGAGAGATGTCAGGGTATGGTTTGATCTCAGTAGGAGAGGGAAAAGCGGAAGCTTTCTTGAGGGAGTGCTTTGCCAGTTGTTTTAATCAACCGAGTGTTTTTAGTTGCTTGTATGTTGCATTCCCTTTCAGTTAATAAGATAGTGTTTGGTGCTATTTTCTGGAAATGTCTGTACTCTGACAGAACCAATATTACTTGTCTGTTAAGAGTTTTGCCTTGCCCTTTCTCCAAAGCTGCCTTTTAGTCACCAAGCAGCCCTCTAAGAATAGAGCGACTCCTCGATCTTTCAGGCCCAACTCTAATGAAATGGCTAGAAGGGGGTTGTGCCGCTTTTAAATCACACCGTGTGTAGCCCTGTCAACCATTTTACTTACAAACAAAATTTATCAACATTTCCAAAACCTACAGTGTAACCCAGGGGTCCCCAATTTGGCACCTGTGGATGCTGCAGTGACCGATGCAACCTTCCATAGTGCCCACCAGTGTTTTTAGGAAGTGGGTAGCACCGGGTGGGGCTCTTGCCCTGCTAGTCTTCTGATTGGCTGTGGCACATCCAATCACCAATGCAAATTAAAATAAATTTGTTTTAGTGGTTGTTAAATACACACAGTTCTAAGTAATCAAGCCCAGACACAACTGTGGTGATTGCCACCACAGTATCGATTTCATTCTCTCACACTGCTCTTTCCCAGTCAAGTCAAAGTATTTTATTGTTGTAGCCATAGGCCATAACAACCCAGCAAAACCCTCAAAGTATACAGTTTGCTTCTTTCCCAGTGTATTTTTCTCGTCTACACTTGCTAGGGTTGCCAGGCAGGACAATTGTGGGCAAAAAAAATTAAAATCAGCCTCATTTAGCTACAGGAAACTGATAAAGGAAGTAACGAGTCACTCTAAGAATCACCAGAGTAGCAATTCCTAGAGTTATCCTGGTCACTTCCTGTAGCAACTTCCTGTAAGTACACGAGGCTGCTTCCCCCCACCCTTAATTTTTCTTCCATTGCTGTTTGGAGCAGCAGCAAGCAATGGGACCGAGGGTTGGCAGATTCCCTGCCCCCACTGAGGGCTTGACAGCCCTGTGTGTGTGTGTGGTTCCACTAGGGTTGCCAGGTCCTTGGCCATTGGTGGGGAATGAGGGAGCAGGTTGCCGGATCCAGATTGGGAACCTGCTGGAGATTTCAGGATGGAGTCTGAGGAGGACAGGATTCCAGAGGGGTGCAATGCCATAGAGTCCACCCTCCAAAGCATCCATTTTCTCCAGGGGAACAGATCTCTGTAGCCTGGAGATGAGCTGTAATTCAAGATCTCCAGGTCCCACCTGGAGTCTGGCATCCCTAAGCTCCACCTCCTATGGTAGCCATTTTGTGGTTAGCTCTGCCTACTATAGTAGCCATTTTGTGTTTGCACCCACCAGCCTGTGTCAGAATTCCAAAGGTGCCCACAGGATCAAAAAGGTCATGGACCCCTGGTATAGTCCGGAGATTCACCACCTACAGCAGGAAGCTGATGACCCTAAAGATGACCCCCCCCAAAAAAAGTAATACATGATCCCCCAAAAAATTTACTGAATATAATTGTAACATGCATGTGACTATATGAAGATCCCTAGTCTTGTATTGGAGTAAAAATTCTCTCTCTGTATTTGTATATGATAAACTGCTGAAAACAAATGTTACTGGTTGACAGGCATGTATTAAACCAGATATTTCTACGTGGCATCATTGAGGGAGAAGACAACTACAAGTAAGTAAAGGCAATGTAAATAAATAAGCAAATACTTTAATAAGGAACACTAAAAATTGCCACACAGGGCACTGCTCAAAATGTTCACAAGAAATTGTAAGTATAAAAAAGTGACGCAGTGGGTACAGTCAGACTAGGGTCTAGTTTAGTTTCGTTTAGTTAGTTTATTCGATTTATATCCCTCCTGGCCAAAGCAGGCTCAGGTGGCTCACAGTACACAGTAAATCACTAATAATAATAATAATAATAATAAATTTTATTTGTATCCCGCCCTCCCCGCCTAGGCAGGCTCAGGGCGGCTAACAACAAATTCAATAAAATTATACAATATATGATAAGTTTAAAATAGCATTTAAATTATACAGTAATTTAAAACAACAATATCTAAAAAACAATATCTAAAAAAGTTGTCTGAGTCGTTCCATAATTTAAATGGCGGTGGTCTTCCTGATGTTATTCTGTACATTTATATAATGGCAGAGATCACTAGATAAAATCGTTGGTGGATTAAACAGCCATCTTATCAGCAGTCTACAAAGGCCTGCTTGAAAAGAATGGTCTTACAGGCCCTGCGGAATTGGTCTAAATTCTGCAGGGCCCGTACCTCCTCTGGGAGCTGATTCCAAAGGCACGGGGCTGTAACAGAGAAGGCCCGTGCCCGGGTACTCCTTAATTTTGCCTCCTTTGGCCCAGGGATAGTCAGCATGTTCTTTCCTGCTGACCTCAGTGCTCTTTGGGGCTCGTATGGGGCTCGTAAATCACAATAAAACAATTTAGATAAACATTAAGTTAAAACTATTTAAACAATTTGGTGATAATTTCCATTTAGTTACAGATGGCATTCGATGTTCTTAGACATCCTATTAGATCGTATATCTCAGCAGGTTCAGTTAAAAGCTAGTTGGAAGCTAGAATATCGGACTCTGTCATGGAGCTTACTGGATAACCTTGAGCCAATCACCTTCTCTCATCCTAAACCACTTCACAAGGTTGTTGTGACGATGAAATGGAGCAGGGGACAGGGCTTTTTTTTTTGTAGCAGGAACTCCTTTGCATATTAGGCCACACACCCCTGATGCAGTCAATCCTCTTGGCGCTTACAGGGCTCTTAGTTCAGGGCCTACTGTAAACTCCAGGAGGATTGGCTGCATCAGGGGTGTGTGGCCTAATATGCAAAGGAGTTCCTGCTACCAAAAAATATACTAAATAATGAATACTAGTGTTGGAGTGCCTGGACATTGGGAGGTGCTACATCACCTTAAGGGTGTAATAGAGGTGTTGTCTGCTTGAATAGGATATCTCTCTTTGTCTTAACCTGGGAGCTGCCCTCTGATCCCTCTTCTCTCACTTTGTCCTTTCTGTTCACAGAGCTTTCCAAGGAGACACATGTCTGCAAGTCTCTCCTGTGAGACAGTGCCCTCATTCTCCCACACACAAGCTGGCCATTCATGATAGGGAAAGCGCTCTTTAGATTAGGCTTCTCTTTCTGTTCTTTTGACTGCAACCCGAATGTGACCTGGATCTACTTGAATAAATGTAAGTTTTTACATTTTGCAATATACTGCTTGGGAGATTTATTTACTGCATTCATTATTATGATTCTGTGACCAGGCAAACTCTGTTATATTAACCAAATAGCCCAGTAAATAGATGTGGCTCTGCTTTAGTCAATTCTAATATGAAAATTCAAAAGAGTGAATAAAAATAACAGGTCATAAAAGGTACTGGGAAAGAACCCACCTACTTTCTGGACAATCTGTAATAAATTGTTGCTGTATCTTCCCTTTTAAAACTTATAATATAACAAGCTTGTTTGGTGCAGCCTGGGTTATGTTAGAAAGGTAATAGGAAGAGAATTTAAGGTCTGGGGGAAAACTTGAAACGACTCCTCCATGAAACAGATTTTTTTGGCATGAATTGAACACAGACATCTGTTTAGCAGCTCCTTCCCAAGTAAAAGCTCTCCTGCCACTCTCTGTCCTGGGCTTACATGTAGATTTAAAAGCCCGCTGGGCACATTGGAAAGGTAATAATGGAGAAAAGAGCAGCAAAACAATGGCATTTTCATTTTAATCTCTATTTTTTTTTAATCAGATATCCTAGCCGAAGTTAAAGGAGACACTTTGCAATAGTGAAAACGACGACTTGTGAATCAGTCACTAGCAGAAGATTTGCACTTATTACTATTTGCATGGGGAGCTGAAAGTGATGCATACTTAGAAAATAAAACAGCTATAAAAGATGGAAATTATTATGACCTTGGGTTTGTTCGTTTTTTCAGCACCAGGGATCCTTCAGCACTTGATGGTTTGATTCATGGTCTGCTTGCCAGTCACAACAGGAAGCTGTTTATCATCCATCGGTTCATGAACGGTTTGAGCCTGTTCATTGGGTTGCTCTTCACATAATTCAGAGGTAAAGGACAGTGCGGGCAAGTGGGTTTCTCACACAGCCTAATAGGGGGATCTGCTTCCCTCCCTCCACATTTCTGCTGTTGCTACACCCTCACATTATTTAACTATCTGTTATGATCATCTAGCAGCCCCGTGGCGCAGAGTGGTAAAGCAGCTGTACTGCAGTACTGTGGTCTGCACTCTCTGCTCACAATCTGAGTTCGATTCCGGCGGAAGCTGGATTCAGGTAGCCGGCCCAAGGTTGACTCAGCCTTCCATCCTTCCGAGGTTGGAATGAGTACCCAGCTTGCTGGGGAGAAAGTGTAAAAGACTGGGGAAGGCAATGGCAAACCACCCCGTAAAAAGTCTGCCGTGAAAACATTGTGAAAGCAACGTCACCCCAGAGTCAGAAACGACTGGTGCTTGCACAGGGGACGTTTCCTTTCCTTCCCATGATCATCTATGACCTTGGCTGCATCATCTCATCTGCCGTGCAAATGCAAACTCCCCCACAAGATAAGGAAATTAAACTTTGCCACCACAACTACTGCACAGCTGTTCAACAAATATTTGATGCAGATGAGAGACAAGTAATTGGAGTTTCAGCTCATAGATGAGCAAACACAATAGTTTGTTAGTTAGTTTACTTCATTTATATTCTGTCTTCCTCCCCAACTGGGACCCAATGCTGGCATTATTCTTCTCTCCCCCATTTTATCCTCTTGACATCCCTGTAAGGTAGGTTAGGCTGAGAGTGTGTGACTGGATGAAGATCACCCAGCAAATGTCCAGGGCAGAGCAGGGATTTGAACCTGTGTCTCCTAGAGTCTGGTCTGATATTCTAACTATTATACCACACTGGCTTCCAATATGTTCACCCATCCAGCAGGTTAGCCAAGAAGTTTGTAATGTCCCCCTTTGGCTGTGGTTTCCCTGGTTACTCACTCAGGCACCTGTTTTCAGGTCCATTCAACAGTGATAAGCTGGCTCAAAATATCAGCTGTTTATTTGCAAGGAGACAACTCCAACAACTTCAGCTAACATACAAAACTGTAAATTGAAACAGGAGCTCCACCCAGTAGGACCAAACTATATCGCACAGATATTAGAGGAGGAGCAGACTGTTCCATTACACACATACATATATACAATAAATATACCACAAAGTTTGTTGCATCCCAAATCTGAACATCACCCTTCTCCTCTTTGCACAATTATCAGTATTTACTGTAATTATTCTGTCATTGCCTGTATTAATTCTCACCATTCTACAAGACAGTTAACTCTACTAGCTTTCAAGACAGAGCAAATATCATATCCCCAGTTCCGAATGCTATATTTTTTTAAGAGTAGCCACTTGGGCAGGTTTCTGGAGAAAGGGAATGTTCAAATTGATGAGTCTATAATTCTTTCTGCAGTATCAGAGGATGCATCTTTAGTTCTTCCCAAGATTCTGGGCAGGTTTTGTTTTTGTTTTGGTAGCATGTGGGCTGCTTCTATAATGGGTCTGGGCTAGGATTGCCAACTCCAGGAGACCAAGATCAGTTCCCCTGCAGAAAATGGCCACTTTGGAAACTGGAATCTATGGCATTATACCCCACTTGAAGTCTCTCCCCTCCCCAAACCATGACCTCCTCAGACTTCAACCCCAAAATCTCCAGGTGTTTCCCAACCTGGAGCTGGCCACTTTAGTCCGGGCTCAAGAACCCTTGTGTATGTGAAATTCACATATGACTCTTCGGCTCTGAAGTCATTCCTGTCTCTTGCTGGGTTTCCTTGTGGCACCTGGACAATATCACCTGAATTGTTAGAAGAACAGTTATTCAAATAAGTGACCTGCGACCCAAAATTTCACATCAATGGGGCCCAGCCAGTGAAATAAGTGAACATAAGAACATAAGAGAAGCCATATTGGATCAGGCCAACAGCCCATGCAGTCCAACACTCTGTATCACACAGTGGCCAATAATTTATATATACACACACACACTGTGGCTAATAGCCACTGATGGACCTGTGCTCCATATTTTTATCTAACCCCCTCTTGAAGCTGGCTATGCCTGTAGCCGCCACCACCTCCTGTGGCAGTCAATTCCACATGTTAATCACCCTTTGGGTGAAGAAGTACCTCCTTTTATCCATTCTAACCTGACTGCTCAGCAATTTCATTGAATGCCCACGAGTTCTTGTATTGTGAGAAAGGGAGAAAAGTACTTCTTTCTCTACCTTCTGCATCCCATGCATAATCTTGAAAACCTCTATCATGTCACCCCGCAGTCAATGTTTCTCCAAGCTAAAGAGCCCCAAGCGTTTTAACCTTTCTTCATAGGGAAAGTGTTCCAAGCCTGTAATCATTCTCGTTGCCCTTTTCTGCACTTTTCCCAGTGCTATAATATCCTTTTTGAGGTGCGGTGACCAGAATTGCACGCAGTATTCCAAATGAGACTGCACCATCGATTTATACCGGGGCATTATGATACTGGCTGATTTGTTTTCAGTTCCCTTCCTAATAATACCCAGCATGGTGTTGGCCTTTTTTATTGTAATCACACACTGTCTTAACATTTTCAGGGAGTTATCTACCACAACCCCAAGATCTCTCTCTTGGTCAGTCTCTGCCAGTTCACATCCCATCAACTTGTATTTGTAGCTGGGATTCTTGGCCCCAATGTGCATTACTTTGCACTTGGTCACATTGAACCTCATCTGCCACGTTGACACCCACTCACCCAGCCTCAACAGATCCCTTTGGAGTTCCTCACAATCCTCTCTGGTTCTTACCACCCTGAACAATTTAGTGTCATCCACAAACTTGGCCACTTCACTGCTTACTCTCAACTCCAAATCATTTATGAACAAGTTAAAGAGCATGGGATCCAGTACTGAGCCCTGCGGTACCCCACTGCTTACCGTCCTCCACTGCAAAGACTGCCCATTTATACTCACTCTCTGCTTCCTATTAATTAGCCAGTTTTTGATCCACAAGAGGACCTGTCCTTTTATTCCATGACTCTCGAGCTTACTAAGGAGCCTTTGATGAGGAACTTTATCAAAAGCTTTCTGGAAGTGGTTTCCATGTAGCTTTTTAAGATGGCTGCAAAGGAAATACACTTGAGAGTCATATTTTGCTATTAACTGTACAAAGACTTGCTCCTGGCAGCACTCTGTTTCAAAAATGTTTTAATAACTGATACGAGTTTTGATAAAGCATGATACAGTAAAGAGAATACTGATACAGTAAAGAGAATACTGAGTTTTGTCATGGGAGAGCTGGGCCTCAGCTCTTTGGTCAGCCATTACAGTTGCCCAGTATTGAAAAATTTTGTGGCACCATGGTAAATAACTTCACCTGGTAAAATAATATCCCTTTCTTCTCCAGGTTGCTGCCAACACTAAGCCAAAACAAACAAACCACAAAACAGTGTTTCTTCTCATAAAGGAAAGCGCTCTCCATTCTTGTCTGAGGAGACTAAAAATGAACAATTCAGTGCAATGATATATGAAGCTGTGTAAAATTTTAAAGGTGCTATAAATCAATGGCATTAATTTTAACTACAGTATAATCCAGTTAATGGACCATTGAACTTAGTTTACATATTGCAAGTGTCATCCTAAGCAGCTCTACTCTGAAGCCTGCTCTAGTCTACTTAATGGGGCTTACTCCCAGGTAAAGTTGCCAGCTCTGGGTTAGGAAATACCTGGACATTTGGGGGGTGGACCCTGGGGAAGGCAGGGTTTGGGGAGGGGCCTCAGTGGGGCATAATATCATAGAGTCCACCCTCCAAAGCAGCCATTTTCTCCAGGTGAACTTATCTTGGTCATCTAAAGATCAAATTTAATAGCAAGAGATTTGGAGGTTGGCAGTTCTATCAAGGAAGTGTTCTTAGATTGTACTGTAGCTTTATCAAAAGAAGGGAAGGGAATCTTAAAGGACAGCCACATTATTGACTTGTCTGTGCTGCTACTGTGACATGTAGCTGTGATCATCAGATCAACACTTCCTGTCAGGCAGAAGGAAATGACATCTAATGCATCCCTTTAAAAGAGCCACAAAAGGCAGATATTCTACATCAAAATCTAATAAACAAATTTCATATAGTTGTAGGTTAGGAGTCATGCTTTTTTCTTCAGAAATAAGTTTCACTGAATTTGTTCCAGTGATCTGAGATCAGATTGGTAACTAAAAGGAACAAACCTTTTTCAGTGTTTTAAAACAAACAACAATTCCAGACGATTTGGATCAAATGAACTTATGAAACAAAACTAGATCTGAGAAAGTTTTGCCCAGGGGAATATTCATGCTAAAATATTTATTAGCCTTTTGAAGAAGAGAACTGGACCGGGGGGGGGGGGGAGTAAGACAGATTACCTTTAGCTCAGCTAATTGGATCCAAATTTGGGTTATTTGTGTGGGGGTGGGGAGGTTAAGTGTTTGTAGATACATTTCTCCTCTGTCTCTCATTTACTCCTGGTATTCAAGTATTTCCAAATGGTATGCATTCTTAGGATTTGTTCTTTGGGCACTGAGAATGTTTTATTGTATTTCTACAACCATCAATATCAACACCTTTTGAACATTTTTTTTTTCTTGCTGGTTTCCTGGAGTTCTTTATTAAAGTGGCTTTCACCCATTCTACATTTTTCCAACAACATCATTTAAAAAAAAAAGTATCTGGATGGATGAAGCATACTGGGAATAAAGGCCTTTATTTCAGAATGTGAATTTCTCTTTATTAAATGTCCAACTCATCTCTTTCAAAAGGTAAGGCAGTCATTGAATCAAAGAACACATAGTATCTCTACATGGGTTGGATACAGCCAACCTTTTAGCTCTCTCATTCTCCTCCAGTTCTCTTCTTTACTACAGCCCCATGACTTTTGCCCATGCAGCTTTTGTCCCACATGACTTTTGTCCATGCAGGTGTCATTGATTCCCAGAACAGCCATTTTGCTGGTCAAAGAGAGTTGCCAGGTCCTACTTTGCTACTGGTGGAGGGGATCCACTTAGTCCCAGAAGCCACGTCATTGCATTGCTGACATTATGCGTGACACTCTAGGTTTCAGGCAAAAACTCAGGCTTTTTTGCTACAAAACAATGGAATTTTCCCAAAACCCAGATCATCATTGTGCAATGTTAGCAATGTGATGACATCACTTCTGAGTGACATTATTGCATTAGGGATATTGCACTGTGACGTCCCTGTTTGGGGGTGGAGTTTTCCCCACCAGCCAGCTGGAGGGCTAGCGAATTGGAGCCCTGAAGACCAGGCGATCCCCTGGCCAGACCAGAGAGGAGAGGACCCTTCCTCTCTTCTTCAACAATGGAAAAGTTGGGTGGATGCAACCCTCTGCTTTGTCAACAAAATTCCTTCAACATCCAGTCTCCAGTCTCAAAAGCTATATTAGCAAACTTGCTACTCTTTCAGTAATGTACGTTGCAATCCTAAGCAAGGTACTGCTGTCTAAACATCACTGAAGTCAATGAGCTTAGAAGAACAGAGGTGGTTGTCATTGCCTACCTCTGCATAGAAACCTCAGACTTTCTTGGTGGTCTCCCATGCAAGTACATCAGAACCCATACTGCTTAACTTCTGAGATCTGACAAAATCAAGCTTGCATGGGCCATCCAGGTTAGGAAGAGCGTTCCTCTAGTATGCACCTAAGAACTCTGAAGCCACTTAGCAAGGTATGAATTTGATTTTGCATTTGATTTGGGAAATGTTGTTATGCTGCAAAAAAAAATGCAGAAACAAGTGGTGTTTTTATCATTTTTGTTTTCCCAATGGCAAAAAAAGAGATGGTCTTCCAAATGATAAAGCATTAAGAACATAAGAGAAGCCATGTTGGATCAGGCCAATGGCCCATCCAGTCCAACACTCTGTGTCACACAGTGGCCAAAAAAACCCCAAGTGCCATCAAGAGGTTCATCAGTGGGGCTAGAAGCCCTCCCACTGTGCCCCCCCCAAGCACCAAGAATACAGAATGTAGGAATGAAGACTCTCGACACGTGTATTGAGGAAGTGAGGAAAGCTTGCTTGCTCTCTCCAAGTCCTCGTTTTATTTATACATCTCTAGCTGATACTAATAATAATAAAACAGGAAGCATTTGTTCAATAGCATGAGGTTATGTCTTCATAGCCTCCAAGAATCGATACAGCCAGCAATTTATCAAGAATACATGTGTCAGCAAAAGGAAGCAAGAATACAAGTGTAAGATGTCTGCGCCCTTTTAGCCTTTCAGACACAATGCGGGCGGCTCAGGCTGATATGCCAAATGCGTGATCCACCCACATTTCTGTCTTCAGGCTTTGTGGGGTCTGGTGGCTCAAAATTAGGGGGAGGACTAGCCAGCATTGTACAATGTGTGATATCAATTCAGACAAACAAAACAAAACAGAAGTGATGTCATTATGTCAGAACGATACACCAGGATTTGCCCAAAAGTCTATGCAGAGTTTGGAGGAAATTCTATAGTATTGCCCCAATATAGCAGCATCACTTCCTTTTTTGCTGGAAGTGGCATCACACACTCGTGCTCCTGTCCCTGTCCCCCAATTCCTCCCAGCATGCAGACAACCATATTTGAAAATGGCCTACACATGAAGACTTACCTCCATTAGGACATTGTATGCGCAGTTGTGGAACCAAGAAAAAATACCAGAGAAATGGGATTGGATTGTTAAAGTTATGACATGGAGTGAAATGGATAAGTTAACAAGAACTTTAAGAGACTATGATTTAGAAGTATTTAAGATGGAGTGGAAGAAGTTCAGAAGATACGTTGAAAAAGAATGGAAAATAAAAGGACATTGGACAATCTTTGATAATGATTAAGTATAAGTGGGGGGAAGATATGAACTTTGGTTCTTATTAATTAGGGGTACCTTTTAAAATGATGTTTTTAATTTAGCACTCCGGCGGGGGTAAAGTAAAGGGGGGAGGGATATGTAGAAAGTAATATATGGGATTTTTTAAAAAGTAGTCATTAATGATATAAGAAATTGAATATATTGCCATATGTTACTAATAAAAATTGTTTGAAACAGAAGACTTACCTCCATTAATGATGCAACCAGGACTTTTTTTGTAGAAAAAGCCTAGCAGGAACTCATTTACATGTTAGGCCACACCCCTTGATGGCACCATTGTTTCATTGTTTGTAGAAAAAGCCGAATCAGAACTCATTTGCATATTTGCTAACACACCCCAATTCCAAGCTAGCCGGAACTGTGTTCCTGTGCATTCCTGCTAAAAGAAAAAAACAAGAACCCCTGGCTGCAATACAATGAACACGTCACCATATATGATATTCCATGACTGCATCAATATATTTTTGGATAGCACATTATTGTTAGCCCTACAGCAGTGATTAGCAAACTGTACAGTTTTGTCCACACAGGAAAACACAGTTTCTTCCATATTGTTATGGACTTTAGAGGTCTCTCAGAGATCCAACCCCAGGCCCTTATGAAGAAAAACCAGAACTATTTTAGATAGTGTGCACCTCAGGTCCAGAGGCATTAACTACAGTAATTCCAAAAGCTGTTTTAACCAAACTGCTGCTGATTCTTTTTCACAAGCTCCACCATGAGGCAGATGGTCTCTGTGGCAAACATTAACTCTGTATTAAAAACACAACCCTTTCTTTTACTCTTTACCACACATAAAAAAGGTAAAGGTAGTCCCCTGTGCAAGCACCAGTCGTTTCCAACTCTGGGGAGACGTTGCTTTCACAATGTTTTCACAGCAGACTTTTTACAGGGTGGCTTGCCATTGCCTTCCCCAGTCATCTACACTTTCCCCCCAGCAAGCTGGGTACTCATTTGACCGACCTCGGAAGGATGGAAGGCTGAGTCAACCTGGAGCCGGCTACCTGAACCAGCTTCCGCTGGGATTGAACTTAGGTCGTGAGCTGAGGGCTCCGACTGCAGTACTGCAGCTTTACCATTCTGCGCCACAGGGCTCTTTTACCACACATAAATCCCTGAAAATTTATTACTTCATTCCCTAGCATGAACAAGGTCTACCAGGCCACCAGTGGGGGTCTGAGATCCCCCACCCCCAGGTCCCATTACCCACTGCTGCTTGGAGCAGTCAAGGGGAATTTTTTAAAATTCAGCCTTGTGTACTTAATAGAAGCTTAACAGAGGTGACAAAGGGTAGCTCTAGGAATCACCAAACCATAGAGTTTTTGGTGATTCCTAGAGCTGCCCTTTGTCATATCCAGTAAGAATTCTGTTAAGTACAAGAAGCTGCATTAAAAAAAAAATTATTCCACAACACTGCCCCCCTCCACCCTCCTGCCAGTTGTCAGGGTCTGCCTGGCAAGCCTAGCATGAACAAATCAAATGCCAGGTTAACTTTGTATACTCGGTGGGCTGACATAGTTAACTGATGCTCCACTGCATTAAACTCAAGAGGTAAATTAACATTACTAGGGTTGCCAGCCTTCAGGTAGGGCCTCGAGATCTCCCACTTTTCAACTAATTTCCAGCTGGCAGAGATCAGCTCCCCTGGAGAAAATGGCTGCTTTGAAGGGAGGACTCTATGGTATTGTGCCATGCTGAGGCCCCTCCCCTCCCCAAACCCCGCCCTCTCCAGGATCCACCCCCAAAGTATCCAGGTATTTTCCAACACAGACCTGGCAACCCTACCTTGTACGGGCCCATCAGATTCACATGTAATTTAAGAATACTTTTGTGCTTAAGTCTGTATTGCAGGCTGAAAATATCTTTGTAGCAATGTTTTGATTATATCACTAGTTTCCTTGCTGATTCATTAGTGTTTTCCTGTAGTTGTGAGCTCATACCAGGTTCATCTATTGGTCAGCTCTGTTTGCATAAGGGTTTTCTTTTATCTTTGACAGCTAATTAAAATCGTTACAGAAATGCTAGATTTATTGCCTTTTAATGGAAATTTAAAAGTAAGTTTGGTCTTCTAATATTGCTTCTAAAAAGATAATGAGCACGTATCAGATGTACTTTTAAATGCACTTGTTTGATCATCTCATTAATAGTTAAGAACCAATCAGTCATTTACTTAGATGAACATAACATGTTTAAGTTAGGGGGAAAAACTAATGTAAAACAAGATTGCTGTTTTTCTATATTCACTGATGTGATAAGCAAATCAGATTTCTCTGGATCGAACTCTTCGAAGAGATGAGAAGAGATTTCTGATTTTGTGAGTGACTTGGGTTTATTGAAAAATTCCAAAAAGCAGCTTAAGACAATAGTCTGGAATTAGGTTTGCTTTAAATTTTACTTCAATATGGTTGAGACATTTTAGCAGATTTCATTGTTTTGGCCCTTGTTTTTTCAGTAGCTGTGGGTTGATTTCCACATGTTTGTATTTTCTAACATCTTGTCTAATAAAAAGAACTATTCCTTTTTTCAATAAAAGATAAAACTTTCTGAAGGATTCACAGGAAACCATGCTGCTGACTTAATTTATCCATTTGTCAGAGTTTTACCAATGAAACCATGTTTTCTCAGATAATTACTATTGAATTCTGAAAATCCAGATGCATCTAGATGCCCATCCTGGTTCTGTCAGTGTCCTATCTCTTTAAGATGAATTGGAACTGCCAAAGGATTGTGTCAT
The DNA here is from genome assembly GCF_032191835.1 of Heteronotia binoei. Taxonomy (NCBI): domain Eukaryota; kingdom Metazoa; phylum Chordata; class Lepidosauria; order Squamata; family Gekkonidae; genus Heteronotia; species Heteronotia binoei. The sequence goes on along the minus strand of NC_083231.1, from coordinate 27,389,744 downwards.
CCTTGAGTACAGGTGTTAAAGTGTCATCAGGTGTAAGCCTTTAACCAATTTGGACTGGGATTGGCTAAGGCGACTTGAAATGCAGTAGCCTGCTATCTGTTCAGTGTGGGATAGGAAAGATCAGATATAGCGTGGCATATTGTTGGATGGATATTGGAATTGAGGACTGTGGACTGTGTATTGACTATTCTATTGGACTGTGTATCTGTACCTCTGCCTGGCTTTATTGATTGTAAGTGTATGACTATTAGACTGCTTCTTGACGTTGATATCTGCCTGACCCTCATACAGTTTGTTGAACCGGCTGTCTTTGTGTCTTCATTAGAACTGCAACTGAGACTGGTCTGACCAGAATGGCCCAGTGGGATGCTTCTACTACTACTCTGTCAGGTTCAACTCCTGCAACACCAGACTTCATTCTGGTAGGGTTTTTATTAATGTTTAATGTTTTTATCTATTGCATTTTACTGTTTTATATTTGTTGGAAACTCCTCAGAGAGCTTCAGCTATGAGTGGTATAGAAATAAAATAATAATTCTCTGTGCTTTCTTTGTAGCTGAAACTCCTTTGCATATTAGGCTACACCCCCTGGTGTAGCCAATCCTCCAAGAGCTTACAGGGCTCTTACAGGGTCTACTGTAAACTCTTGGAGGATTGCCTACATCAGGGAACTGTAGCCTAATATGCAAAGGAGTTCCTGATGCAGAAAAAGCCATGATAATTCTCATTCCATCAGTGATCTTCCTAGATTCCATACTGATTTTTCATTTGACTTTCCACAGTGTTTCATGTTCCTGTCCTTCTTGATTCCTTCAAGTTCCAACCCAGATCCACTATTGCTAACTTTGCTGCTCCTAGCCTGGCTCCAACCTTCCCCAAGGGCTAGGCAAAGGGTCAGTACTTTATGACCAATACTTTCTTTAAAATGATACTTCCAGTACCATCAATGTGGAGAAACATCCTCCACCCAAGAATGCATCCCAATATTTCAATTATTTTGACTGTTCTCTGTCCAAGTAGAGGAGCCTCATTACAGTCTAGTAGCAGATAGAGAGGAGGGAGTTGGAGAAGGAGCTATCAAGGAAAGAGCCATTAAACTCTAAGCACAGAATAGTCAGGTTCTTAGGGCATAACTTAGAGTTGCCAGGTCTGACTCAGGAAATATCTGGGGACTTTGGGGATGGAGCCAGGAGAAAGGTTGTGACTTTTGATTGATTGAACTCTGAAGGGAGTTTTGGCCATCACATTTAAAGGGACTATTCCTTTTTAATGCCTCCCCTCCATTGGAAATAGTGAAGGATAGGGGCATCATCTTTGGGAGCTCATAGAATTGGACCCCCAATCCAATCTTTTTGAAACTTGGTGGGGGGTTTTGGAAGGGTGGCACTGGATGCTGTGCTGAAACTTTGGTGCCTCTACCTCAAAAAACAGCCCCCAGATACTCACAGATTGATTCTCCATTCTACCCTACGGGGACTTTCTCCTTTGTTGAACTCCTTTATTACAAGGGCTGGATCTGACACAAATGGGACTTTGTGGGACCAGGCCATGCATGTCATAAAATGTAATGCCAGGTAGTGGGGATATAACTTTTATAAAGGATATAGACAAACACAATTAGATATATTATTTTACTTAAAATACAAATGCTTAAAATTCTTGCAATATTTTGTTTAAAATGGAAAGATGGGGGAATAGTGGGATGTGGCAATGCAATTTTTAAAATAAAACATCAAGAAAAAGCACAAGGATCACAGCAAAAACTAAAAATATAAACTAAAAATATAAAATGCTCTGAGCCTTGGAAAACATGAAATGGCTGGGCATTGCAAGCTTCATCACCCCGCCCCCCCCAGCCAGGTCTACTCAGATTAGCAATGGTTCTCCAGTGTAATATCCCCCTTTGGCTGTGGATTCCTAGGTTAGAGTACTCACTGGGCCCCCATTCCCAGGTCCATTCAGCAGAAACAAGTTGGCTCAAAGTATCAATCCTTTATTTGCAAGAAGACCATTCTAGCAATCAACAGCTTCAACTAGCCATACAAACACTGGTAAGTGAAACTACTTGAACTCTGCTCCATTGAAATATACTACAGCACAGACAAATTGCAAGGAAACGTGGAATGGATTTTCCATTAAGGTCTCTGGGCCCATATAGACTACAATTAGGAAGTACCTATTTAAGGAAAAGGGCACTACGAGTTTTCCCCTTTTCTTTGCTCCCTTGCTCATTCTGAAAGCCTGAACAAAACATGGGGATTGGATTAGATGACCCTAGAGGTCCCTTCCAACTCTATGATTCTATGATCCTATGTGTATTCTTCAGTAACAGCAGGTACCCAGCTTGTTTTTAGCACACCTGTATCTAAGCTTGCAAAGTGTAAGGTATGTAATACTACTTAGGTATGTCACATTTGCAGGGGTAATTCCACAACAGATTTCTCAAAGGAAGCTGGTATTTGTTTCACTCATGGTTCAATATACTTGATTTTTATAGAAGTGGAAATTAGTCCATCTGAAGACCAAAATAAGGCATGAACAACCTCATCGTTTCAGCAGAGAGCAAAGCTAAAGTATACATACAAGAGAGTAAGAGTCCCCCCCCCCCCCCCCCGCTTCACACACTTGAGTAATCTTGAGGTTGAGAATAGAGGTTTCAAGCAACAGGCAGCAATTTATTTGTTCTTGCAGAATGCATGATATATTTACAATAAAATGGAAAGTATATAAAAGTACTGGAAACCTGCCAAAACAAGGCTCCCTCTTCTTACCAACTATATATGAATTCTTGATTTTCTCCAAGATAGCCTCATAGTCTGATTGGTTTCCAGGTGGCTGAGGTCTCCTCCAAATAAACCTTTAAAAAAAAACTGCATTTTTTCCTGTAGATAGTAGTTTAAAGGTACAACCTTAAGAACCTCCAAGGAAACACAAAATTCATAGTGATGTTTTAAAACAAAAATCTTGCAAAACAAATTCAAATCATTGGTCTCTTTTTAAAAAAAAAAAGCTGCGACAAAGCTCTTGGGTCATCTCATGAATAATATCGCATAGTATCTGAAACCACTTAACATGCCGCAAAAAAGAATATCCAGAACAGCCAGGCAAAACATGACACAATGACTTCCAGTGCAATCCTAACTGTCTGCCTGTGCTGCAGCAGCTGGGCGTATGGAGCTGCTAGTCTCCTTGCTAAACGATCCCAGCAGAGACAAAGAGGAAGGGAAAAAACCGAGAAAGGGGAGGCTGCACAGGCTGCAACCATGCCAGAGTCTCCAGCAACCACGCTGTCGCCTCCTCTATGGGTCACGAGGTGTGACAGCAAGGTTGTGATAAACAGGGCAGACAAAACCAAGCATGAACATAAGAGAAGCCATGTTGAATCAGGCCAATGGCCAATCTAATCCAACACTCTGTGTCACACAGCGACCAAAAGGTGCCATCAGGAGGTCCATCAGTGAGGCCAGGACACTAGAAGCCCTTCCACTGCCACATCCCCCCAAAAAGCACCAAGAATACAGAGCATCATTGCCTCGGACAGAGTTCATCAATACGCTCTGGTTAATAGCCACTGATGGACCTCTGCTCCATATGCTTATCCAATCCCCTCTTGAAGCTGTCTATGCTTGTAGCCGCCGCCACCTCCTGTGGCAGTGAATTCCATGTGTTAATCACCCTTTGGGTGAAGAAGTACTTCCTTTTATCAATTCTAACCTGACTGCTCAGCAATTTCATTGAATTGGTCTACAAGGTGGGGGATCCAGCCCCACACATATCACAGCTAAGGGGTGGAAAGGGTTAGGGCCACAGACCAGAGGAACTTGTCTGCAGCACACTCCCCCTACCCTTGTAAAAGAACAGAACCCTGCTGAACAGTAACAGGGCAGTATACAATGAAAATTACCATGGTCAACTTACTAATCATATAAATTATAATGTGCATCAATCAATCCAAATTCATCACAATACATTCAGTACATGGAAATTTCATATGACAACCTTCCAATAAAGTGCTTGTTTCAAATAAAGTGCTTGTATCAAAGTCTCTAAATGTTTCAGTCAGAGATGCCAAAAGTGGAAACTTGTACAGGACATCTTAAACCCTCCGATGTTGCTTGCCAGCTAATTTGCAAGTTTCAAGTAAAGTTCCTCATGGAGGAGAAACAGTAGTCCACCGTTATCGAGTTCCAATGGGCATAAATGGGGAGGTACCGAGACTCAGTGGTACAGACTGACAATTCTACCTGCGGCTCAGTTCAGGCCAGGTGATTAATGACTCCGGTCCTAAAGCTCTGCTTGTTCAACGTGCTATCCTCTCAGCTTTTCACCATTTATAGTGTAATGCAGGGCTTTTTTTGTAGCAGGAGCTCCTTTGCATATTAGGCTACACCCCCCTGATGTAGCCAATCCTCCTGGAGCTTACAGTAAGCCCTGTAAGAAGAGCCCTATAAGCTCTTGGAGGATTGGCTACATCAGGGGATGTGGCCTAATATGCAAAGGAGTTCCTGCTACAAAAAAAAAGCCCTGGAATGTACCCTCTGAAGCCTCATTTCTAAACTCACCATCTGAACAGTAGCAGGGCAGCTGATAGAGTTGACAAGGGCCCCACCAATCTCTTTTCTCCCACCAGCCTGGGCAGTGTCTTTGAGAGATTGCTGGGGCCTTTGAAGATGAAGAAGATAGGATTTATATCCTGCCCTCCACTCCGAAAAGTCTCAGAGTGGCTCACAATCTCCTTTACCTTCCTCCCCCACAACAGACACCCTATGAGGTGGGTGGGGCTGGAGAGGGCTCTCACAGCAGCTGCCCTTTCAAGGACAACCTCTGCCAGAGCTATGGCTGACCCAAGGCCATGCTAGCAGGTGCAAGTGGAGAAGTGGGGAATCAAACCCGGTTCTCCCAGATAAAAGTCCGCACACTTAACCACTACACCAAACTGGCTTTGCCAAGTTGTTATCTTTTCCCAAACCTGTGCTTTCTGTTGCAAACTATAAATCGGTGTAAGGCTCACAGGATACTTTAACAAAGCATGTTGTTTAGTACAGACAATTGAACATGTATCTAGGATTAGTTTCTTGGACATGCATCTAGGAAAAGCTCTCAGCTAACAAGCTGGGGAAAGGGTGGAATGCAATATATCCTGCAAGCCCTCCTGAGCACTATGGAACTGATTTCTGATTAAATGTGCATAGACACCATCACTTGTGTTGCATTACGGCCTGTCTGGATTGGCGCAACTGTGCATGCCCAAAGCAACCATAATGCCACACTACCCATTCCATGAGGATATACCCTGACTTCTTGGCATAGCCTTATATGGAACTGGCATGCAAGTCGGCTACCTGCTATTGAATGAAAGGCAGCTCCTTCCTCTGCCTTTTTAACACCTTGAAAATGAGACTTATTAAAACAAGCAAGAAATTTAAATGTAGTTGCTTAGAACTTCAGTTCCTCCTCCCCCTCCCCACATCCTATGGAGAGTAATTTAATCTTGCATGCTGGAAAATCCATGCTCTGTTTCAAACTGGGAATTTTCCCTGGCATTATTGTTTTCTTTTGGTCGAGTGAGCTGATATTTCATTGTTCCCTGGGAAGCAATTAGTTGGAATAAGCACCTGCACTGCACAGAACCTCACAGTCCGAGCCAAACAAATTGAACTCTGTTGTTTGCAAGCCAGACATTAACAAAAGAAAGGAAAAGAATACAGAATTTGTGCTTACTGCGCTGTTTTCTCCACCAGAGAAGTCCAACATACATTATTATGGAAAGCGTAGTGATTGTATCCCATTCTCAAAGTAGCTCCCATCTGTAATTAAGAGTCAGAAAGAAATCTCATCATACCATCAATATGTGGCCAATTCATAATGCATTTAATGAGTTACTATAAAACTGGACAAAGACTCCCAAAGACACTCAGTCCCAAAGGCTACATCCACTGAGGTTTCCACTGGTTATTGGGTTTCCTTAATAAGATGTCTTTGAAATCACACAACATTCTCATTGGTTTTACTTATTATGTATGCAGGTTTTTAAAAGGTGTTCCACAGGACCTCCAGGGACAGGATCAGTGGAGGGAAACATGTTACTCCTCAATAGGCACATCAAATAGTGACACTCCTACACAAATGTACAGTGCTGCAGCTGTGCTTGTTTCAGATTTTTCACAGTAAAGCTAAACACGCTACAAAAACCAGTTTAACCAAAGACTACAACAAAGAAAAAACTCTCTATGTAAAAAACACAATTCTGACTTGTTATGAATAATAAGTGTCAAAATAAAAAAGGGTATCAACGGTACATAGCAGTCATGCACAAAGTTAAAACCTCATAAGACTACAGCAGGACACCAAAAAGTGAATAAGGAAAATACGCAAGTCCCCTAAAAGATTATTTTCTCTACATAGAGTTAATGATCGGTCAATTGATAACACAGCGGCCGTTTTCCCACTCACGTTTTACTGGCGCCACGACCATCCTGACGCCGGCGAATCTGCCTGGATTTCGCAACAGAAGCGCCGGCGCTCCCAGAAGCGCCGGCGCTTTCCGTCGCTAAGCCAGCGCAAACGTTTTCCTGCATCTTTGCGATTTCCGTTTGCGCTGGCTTAGCGACGGAAGTAGCCGGCGCTTCTGGGAGCGCCGGAGCTTCTGATGCGAAATCCAGGCAGATTCGCCGGCGTCAGGATGGTCGTGGCGCCAGTAAAACGTGAGTGGGAAAACGGCCAGCAACTACAGTGAAAACTGTGAGCAGCATCTCTATAATCGTGCAAGGAGCTTAGACAATGTTCAGGGTCTGCTCAATTTCAAATTAGCACTGTTGCACCTAAGTTGGGACTATGCACATCCCTACTACATTCAAATGGTTAATTGGATACAGCCCTTTGAAAACGTTATGGCAGCATTCCATTCACGTATTGCAGGAGCCCAGCAGTCGTACATATCTGGGATATTCAGGTCCCCACAATGCACCCAATAACATATGATCCCATAATGTGTGAAATGGGGAATGTGTGGATTTTCCATGCGCTTGCACCTTGCAGTCATACACAGCGGGTGTGAATGGGACACCACTATAAAGCCTGCATAGATGTCATGATCTTGGGCCTCCTAGGCCTCAGGCTGCGGGGGGAAAGTGGCCTGTAGATAGAGTCACCAACTTCCAGGTGGCACCTGAGGATCACCCGCTTTTGCCATTGATCTCCAGGAGCGCAAAATCAGTTTTTCTAGAGAAAATAGCACTTTGGAAGGTAGACTCTATGGCGCTATACCTTGCTGAGGTTAGGACAGAGTGCAAACCAAAGTTTCTGGTTCAGATGTAACAATGAACTTGCTGCAGAAGCAGAACTCTTCAATCATGTGGCCACTATGCATAATCTAAAGGCAAAATGCAAAAAAAAAAAAAAAATTAGAACTAATACAAAAGAATCTATCAGTTTATAGTGTCTTGTTGTTTAGTCACACAATCGAGTCCAACTCTTTGCGACCGCATTAATTTGGGAGGGAGGTGAAAGAACAGATGAGCAATGAGAAAATTCAGTTTAGTTATTTATTTGAAAACGTTACGCACACCCTACCTCTCTTGCCAATCAAAGCAGCTTAAAACCACAGACTTATATTGAGTTCCAGTAAACTGGGATCTAACAATCTGTTATTTATTGAACTGGGGTGAACTTCAATATCATACACAACTTACAAGGCAGCCCACACACAGATAAGCAGTGGGCAGCATTAAGCTTGGAAGCTCATGAATTATATAAGCTTAATACAGGAAGATGGCAGAAAGGGATGTACCAGGGAATAAGTCCCCTTGAGCAGGGAGACTGACCGCTGACTAAACACCCACAAAACTACTGTAAATCAGAAACTGAGGATGCTTTGTCATAACATGCTGGTTTTTGTAACCTTATGAAACACCGCCACCATGTGGCAAGCAGGGACTACACTATTTCTTAGTTTTACCGATGGAAGTCTGAATATTTGTCCAAAGAGAAAATAGTGCAGTCAGCAACTTTTAAAAAAACCTATTCTATCAGCACAACCCATAGGTGCCACTGGAATCTGTTAACCTTCTCCCCAACCTGTTCTCCAACTAGGAACATAACAATGAGCCACTTGTGGGAAGGGCGGGATATAAATCTTAAATAAATAAAAAAAAAAAAAAAAATTAATCCGGAAAAATTAATGCAAAAGATAATTTGTGCCAGCCATCTAGTAAAGAAGGAGATTTGTGTACAAAGCACTGTAATTTTCAATTAAAGTGCAATGTAGTTTTAAAACAGTATTTTTTTAAAATGGGGAGGGAAGGCTGCATAGTATAGACCAGCATCGGTACTTGGGAGGGAGACCACCGAAGAAAGCCTGGCAGAGGAAGGCAATGGCAAACCACCTCTGCTTCTCACTTGCCTTGAAAGCCCCTTTGCTGGCTGCAACTTGTTGCACTTTACACACAAACACACACACACACTTTTTATAATAACCTATAGTTTTATCTGTGATTCAACAGGCGACTTCTCTCCCCACCTCTTTACCATAGTATGATAATAGTCCTAACCAATGTTCCCCCTAAACTGCAGATTCTTGTGAGCAAAAATTCTACTTTGTGAGCCACTGGTATTAAAGTTGTGAGCTACTGGCATTAAAGTTGTGAGCTACTGCATAAATTATTGTGCTCTGGGGCCATCCTTCCTGAGTTAAGACAAAAATGTGTGAGCTGGAGGCTAAAAGTCTGTGAGCTAGCTCACGCTAACTCAGCTTAGAGGGACCACTGGTCCTAACCTAGCACTGATGATTTGGTGGCTCTGCAAATGTAATGGAGAAGAGAAGGCCCCAGTGCAGCACAAGCAGTCTGTTCACTCCCCAATACCTCTTTGCATTTGGTTCCCCTAATCTCACCGAAATGAATGGATTTTTAATTCTCAGTCCCTTAGGTATAATGTCCAGGTGTTTGCATTTCTTGCAAATGAACGGAGCACTGAAAGAAACTGAGTAGACTGGATTGCTTGACCAGGACACCTGGGAACCTGAAGATGCCACATGGGGATGTCACTTCAACACTTCAAAAAGCAACAAGCAAGATGGTCATAAGTATATGGACTAACTAATAAAGATCTGATCTCGAAACTGGACTCTGTTTGGAAGTTCTGTCAGAGTTCTCTCAGAACTTCTCAGACATTCTCTCAGAGCTCTCTCAGCCCCACCTACCTCAAAGTGTGTCTGTTGTGGGGAGGGGAAGGGAAGGAGATTGTGACCCACTCTGAGTGAAGGGCAGGTTATAAATCCAGTCTCCTCCCCCTCCTCCTCCTTCTTTTCCTCCTCCTCCTCCTCCTCCTCCTCCTCCTCCTCCTCCTCCTTCTAGCATCAATCTGAGAAAAGGAGTTTGATTTCATTCCCTTGTCCCTCCTTCTACCAAACAGTCATGGGCTGTTTCTCTACACAGATCTTGTGATCCCAGGTATTACCTTCTGTGGGTTGGAAGGAGCTGAATGAATGGAGAGGAATGTGGGAAATTTTTGTTCACTGATGGTTGGATACTGTTTCACAATTTCACCAAGCACTTTTCTAGGTATAATGCAAGTGGGGAGAAAGAAGAACCATACTCCAAAAATAAGTGTTTACAAATCAGATGCCACATGCCTCAGCAATATCTGTACAAATAGTCAAACTTGATCCATACTGTGTTTCTGGTTTGAGAGGACAGCTTTCTGGTACTTCCCATTATGTTCATGGTTTCCATGGTATCCTGCAGAAATGGTATCCTGCAGAAATGAAGTTCTTAGCCCTAAAACCAGTGAGAATCGAATAACTGAAAACAGATCAGAGGCAGGTGCCAAAAACCTTCAAAGTAACACCTCTCATGCGTGGAACATTTTGTAAAATGTGTCTATTGTCTGACCCCTTAATAGTTAGAGGTGAGAATATGAGAACTATGGAAAAAAAACAGGCTGCTTAATAAAACTGCTTGAAAGCCATGAGGAAGTTGTGAGTAAGCCTAACTCCAAGCTCTAAACATCTGTGCACGCTGTAAGACACTAAAAGGTTGCAAGTAGACTAAGCAGTACAAACACTGACAGTTTGCACACAAAACTCCTCTTCCCACAATGACTGCCCCCTTTCATTTAAATGAAGCTGACATATGGGAAATAGGGGCCCCTCCTTTGAAGGAACCGGAGAGTAGATGCTTCTACACATGTTCCTCTGAGAGTACACAGATCTCTGTCAAAGCACTGAGCAGTCTTGCTACTCCCAGTTCCTTCTTAACTAATCTTAGAATCACAGAGTTGGAAGGGGCCATTCAGTCCAACCTCCTACTCAATGCAGGATCAGCCTAGAGCATCCCTGATAAGTGTTTGTGTAGTGTATCACTAGAATGCCATTACGATATAACGCAATGACGCTAGACCAGGCAAGCGCAGCCCTGTGCAGAGGCGACTGGGCTGTCCCCAGGCGACTCCGCACAGGGCGCGAAACACCCCGCCAATCACCAGCTGTGGCGGGAAGTTTAACTGGCCAGGATTGGGCTGGCCAGCTAGGAAGGTTGTTCCGGGAGTTGTATATAAGCGGGACCCGGCCCGCGTGTTCTCTCTCTTGTAACATGCCTCCATTAAAGCATGTTGCCCTACCAACGTCTCCTGTCTCAGTACGTTACAGTTTGCTCAGCCATTGTTTAAAGACTGCCATTGCGGTGGAGCTCATTGCTTTCCTTGTTAGCTGATTCCACTGTTAAACAATTCTTACTGTAAAGAAGTTTTTTTCCTAATATCCAGCCCTTAATTTAGATCCATTATTGTGTGTCCTATCCTCTGCCACCAACAGAGAAATGTGCACCAGAGGAATATGCGATTGGCTGAGAGGTAGGATAAAAAGGTAAAGGAAGTCCCCTGTGCAAGTACCAGCAGTTTCTGACTCTGGGGTGATGTCACATCACGATGTATTCACAGCAGACTTTTTAGTGTTAAAGCTGCAGTGCTGCAATCCTAAGCTCTGCTCACAACCTGAGTTCGATCCCGGGTGGAAGCTGGGTTTTCAGGTAGCTGGCTCGAGGTTGACTCAGCCTTCCATTCTTCTAGGGTTGGTAAAATGAGTCCCCAGCTTGCTGGGGGTAAAGTGTAGATGACTGGGGAAGGCAATGGCAAACCACCCCGTAAAAAGTCTGCCATGAAAACGTTGTGAAAGCAACGTCACCCCAGAGTCGGAAACGACTGGTGCTTACACAGGGGACCTTTGCTTTGCTTGCCATTGCCTTCCCCAGTCATCTACACTTTACCCCCAGCAAGCAAGTAGGATACTACCTTATGTTATAAAACAGGTCATAAAAATTAATTCACACACTTCCTGCATGATTCCCCTTGCTCTTTTAGGCTCCCAACAATACCTTAAGATCCATTTGGCTGAGAGATAACTGGGCCAAGGTTATCTAGCAAGTGGCCAGAAAGGTTGCTGTGTTTCTGATAAGCTATCCATTACACCACACAGCTGCACAGGATGCTTGGCTAATTGTTTTTCAAAAGCTACTAACAACAAATATACTCACTATGTTGTTGCCACTACAGGGAACTGTAGCTTAGCTTCTTAAGAATTCCATACACTATTTCTCTTCTTTTTTTTAACATTATTGATTTTATGTTCATCAGACAGAAGGACTCAAGAGAATAACCATGGAAATGAATCCCAATTTGTCATTTACAGATATTTTAAAGAGCAGCATATTATGGTTATAGAACAGGAGGAGACTCCTTTCTGTTTATTGACACAGTATAATTTAATACTGTCTCCTGACCTTTAATTTACCCTTAGCTCCTTCAAGGACTCAGACCATGTTTGTTTTCTATAATTGGATTACTAAGTAAAAGTATGTACATTCATTCAGGCAGAGGATTACTGTTATTCTTTAACAGAAGGACAAAGGGAAAATGGGTCAACCCTCCACAAACGTGTGTGTATGTGTTTGCTGTCACCTTTCTACCAGGATGAACATGAGAGACCAGAATTCAAATCCTTGCTGCTTCTTTCTTTACTTCATTTATACCACATATTTCTTTCCAATGGGAACCCAAAGCAGCTTCTGTAGGTTTGTCAGCTCTGGCCTGGCAACCAGCAGTAGGCTGGTGCATAAGGGAAGTGACTTCATCATGTCAGGGACATCACTCGGGGATGCTCTGGTATTTGGGTGAAACTCTATGGAGTTTTTTGCCCTCAAAACCATAGAGTTTGCCCAAATACCAGAGCATCCCTGCACAACATCCCTGACATGATGACATCACTTCTGGGTGACATTGCATGGCAACATCTCTGTTTAAGGGAGGGGTTTCCCCCACTAGTCAGCTGGTCCTTGGCAGAGAGGAGCCACCAAAACGGGGATTCCATGCCGGGACCTGGTGGTAGGCAACCATAGGGGAACATGGACAGCACCATAGGGTTGCCAGAATCCAGATGGAGGCTGGAGATCTCCCAGAATTAAACCTTACTTAGGTCCCTCCCCTTTCTAGGGGCCAGCCTCCCAGGCTCCACCCTCAAATCTTCAGGTATTTTTGAAGCTGGAGTTGGCAACCCAAGGCAGCAGTCATTGGTGTGATGTCACTTCTGGGAGGGAGTGGTAGTGATGTCATGCTTCTATAGGAATCTCTGGAAATTCCATAAACTGTAGAGTTTTGGGGAATTCCTAGAAATGACTGTCCAAAGAATATTCTCTTTCACACTTGGCCCAGCCAGCTACCACTTTTACTCAAAAATGTTTAATTGTATAGTTTCTCTTTCCTTGTTTTTTGTTGAGAAAATAGAAAGCCACTTCCATTTGAGATGCAAGGCTCAGAACCATAGCCCAGAAGTAGCAAGGAACTTCTTCCCCTCAGGTAATTAAGTCACAGTGTGTTGCGGGGGAGGGTTTGTCTGCAATCCTGTTCAGCAATGGACGTTGCACATTCATTTATCCAGGACTATCAGTACATAGAATGGTACACGCATGTCTTTGTTTCGGTATAACTATGTTGTTATACATGCCTATATTGTTCTAAGCAAGGAACATTTACTTAAGGTATAGGAAAGAAAATCTATACGCTGTCAGATTCAGATCAAATTACAAAGCTGGACAGAAAAAAATATTCCTAAATGTTCAGTTTAGTTAGTTTTGCCTTTCTTTGGAGCTTAGAATCCCTACTGTTTATCCCTGCTGTTCTAACAATAGATTCAGTGCTTCCCTTCTGGCTGTTCCCTTCAAAAGACCACAGCTGAAAAAATATTTTCCTAGAAACAATGCAAATCCGTTTCTGTACAATGCAAATGACAGAAAGTTCTGTAAATCTCCTCAGATCAGTTCAGTTTCCATTTTTGTTACACATCAGGTGAGAGAAGCTCTTTGCCTGCAAACATGCCTCCAATAAATTACTTACTACCTTCCTTCCATGGAACCCGTAGAGTTCCCAGGTGGTCTCCACCATCTAGGCACTGACCCAAGCCAGATCTGTAGCACTTTATACAAATTGTTGTACTGTGTCCTGTCAAACTATAATCTGGAGAACAGCTAATTAGGCAATGCCCACTCTCTTCCCCAGGAACTATGCCTCACTGAAAATTGGAGGGATGTACAAACACATTTAGTTAAGTACAATTTTATTATTCTTATGCACAATTTGTTCATCTTATTTTATTTACTTTAGTTATGGTCCGCTTTTCTGCAATTCAGGACAGATTACAAGATACAGACAGTACAATCAGGATAGGTGGAATAATGGGCTGCCAGTTCTAGGCTGGGAAATTCGAGGAGGAGGAGAAAATTGGATTTATACCCCGGCCTTCACTTGGAGTCTCAGAGTGGCTTACAATCTCCTTCTTTTCCTCTCCTCACAACAGACACCCTGTGAGGCAGGTGGGGCTGAGAGAGCTCTGAGAGAACTGCCTTTGAAAGAACAGCTCTGAGAGAACAGCAGCTGCATGTGGAGGAGTGGAGAATGAAACCCAGTTCTCCAGATTCCAGTTCACTGTTTTAAACCACTACACTGAACTGGCTCTTCAGAGAGGGCAGAATTTGGTAAGGGAGCTCATCAGCAGGGATATGATGCTTCAGAGTCCAACCTCCAAAGCTGCCATTTTCTCCAAGGGAATCGGTGTCTGGAAACCAGATGCAAATCCAGAAGGTTCGACCTGTAGGCTGGCGGCAACCCCAAGATACCAAATAGTTAAATCTGCTTCCTACCTAAGTCCTTGGTGGGATCCATCCTATCTGAGCCCCAATCCTGCAAGGACTCATATATTTACGCTTCCATGTGCTCATCTGCCTGTTCCTGCCAAATGATATTGAAATTAGTAGTGCGGGTTAGTAGGAAGAATGTGATATTTACACTTCCTCTTTTTTCTTTTTTGACATAAGAAGTAAAAGGAAACTTTTGCATCTTCCCTGCAAAGAGAGATGCATAGCCAACTATCCCATATGTGGCACACATTTGTCTTCCTGTAGGAGATACTGTCTGCAACGTGTATAAAACATTTCATTCATTTCTTATTTGCCTATCAAATAGCAAGCCCCTATTATAAGAACATAAGAGAAGTCATGTTGGATCAGATCTATGGCCCATCCAGTCCAACACTCTGTGTCACACAGTAGCCCCCCAAAAAACAGGTGCCATCAGAAGGTCCATCAGTGGAACCAGGACACTAGGAGCCCACTGTTGTCACCCCAAGCACCAAGACTACAGAGCATCACTGCCCTAGACAGAGTGGCTAATAGCCACTGATGGATCTCTGCTCCATATGTTTATCCAATCCCCTCTTGAAGCCATCTATGCTTGTAGCCATCACCTCCAGTGAATTCCATGTGTTAATCACCCTTTGGGTGAAGAAATACTTGCTGTTATCTGTTCTAACCCGACTGCTCAGCAATTTCATTGAATGTCCACGAGTTCTCGTATTGCGAGAAAGGGAGAAAAGTACTTCTTTCTCGACCTTCTTTTACCCCATGCATAATCTTGTAAACCTCTATCATGACACCCCTCAGTTGATGTTTCTCCAAGCTAAAAAGCCCCAAGCGTTTTAACCTTTCTTCATAGGAAAAGTGTTCCAACCCTTCTACTTGCCCTTTCCTGCACTTTTCCCAATGCTATAATATTGACTATATAATAATAACTATAAAGAATTCTGAACTGCTGTCTAATCAATGTTCGCCCAGCAGCTCAAGCTTGCAACAGCAGTACAGCAACCAAATGGTTAATGGGGCCTTTCTCCATACAGTACTACTGAGATACATATTTAAATAGCCAAGTGCCCAGGGGGGCTCTTTGTCATGCCTTAGTAGTCAAAATAATGAAATCTGAGCTGTAGTTTCCCCGTAGCTGTTTCTTCCTTGGGCCAGCCTCTCCTGGTTTGATCATGCTTCATTGAGAAGGTCACTTGGGTCTCCTTGCTGTGGGTGACTTGCACTGAAATAAAAAATTATCACCAGCTCCAATCAACACGTTTTCTTCATCTTGTGCTCTCCCCCAGTTGCAGAAGGGTTGGCCTACAGCCAGCTTGCCTTTGCTCCGAGCAGTGCCTCTTCCAAAAGCAACAGGATACTTCTGACCATATTAACATCTCTCCAAGCTTCTTTGGCATTAGCGAGCATTTATTTATTTCATTGCAAACGGTATATCCTGCCTTTCTGCCCTTAGAGGTGTTTGCCAAGATATACCGCATGTGACTCTTTCTCTGCGACCTTCAGGCTCACTTTGGGACAATCATCTTTTATCATCAAGAACCCATGTTCAGCAGATTCCCGGTGGGAGATCTGATCTCTGTCTCTCTTTTGTTAGCCTTCCCCCAACCTCGCCTGAAGAAATTGACCTCATGCTGACTTCTCAAGGGAAGCATTCTTTGCTGAACTAAGCCTTCGCTGATCACTTGTGCCTTCCCGAGATTTGGCTTGTGTCGGCAGCTCAGGATCCCTAGCTTCTTCCTGCTTATCATTTTGTCTGCAGCCCTCATCGACATCCAGCCTGCTCATATTACCCAGGCTTACAACCCCAGTCCAGTAGCTTGAAAAAACTACTCTTCGCACACTGTGGAGTACACAGGTTGGGCGTTGGGTCCCCGCCCTGTGTCACATGTCAGGTTGTGGGTTGACCTAGGTTCCTGCCTTTGTATTGCCCAATTAGGATCATAACTGTCATGCACATAGAAAAATGACTTTGGCCTCCCCGGCCCTGCAGCATTTCCTGAAGGGGGAGCTATCGAGCCTGTTAGGAACACCCATGTTTATCTCAGGGAGCCAGCTGGGAATTTAGGAGTGCAGCATCTATAATACAGGAAGAGGAAAGGAGGGACGGAGTGGGCTGTGCCTATTGTTTCTGTTGTCTGAACAGAACCTTACAACTTTGCAAAAAGGTAGTATTTTTATGGCAAAAAGAAACACATGTGTTTAAAATTGTATGAACAGGGCTTACAGAAGGCTCTAGGCCAGGGATGTCAAACTCATTTGTTACGAGGGCTGGATCAGACATAAATGACACCTTGTTGGGCCAGACCATACCATGTCAGGCCGGGCCATGTGTGTACCTATTTACGATTAGGTAGCTGAGATACAAACTTTATAAAGGACACAGACAAACACAATTAAAGATTTTTTTAAAAAAAAATAAAAATAAAACATGCTTAAAACATAAAGGTGCTTTCTCCCATGGGATCCAGAGAACTGGACAAAGGAAGCTCTGGCTCTTTCCTTCCTTCCCTAGGGGACCAGGAGGGGGAGGAGCTTCAGCCAATAGAAGGAAGAGAGGCTTGGCTCAGTAGCTCTGCTATGCAATTGAGAGAGCCTGGCAAAGCAAGCTCTGCCTCCCCCCCTTCCTCCCCAAGGGAGGAGCCTCAGCCAAAGGGAGTTTTGCTCTGTAGCTCCTGTGTGATTGAGCAAGACTTGCAGAGCAAGCTGTTATACAGAAGGAAGCAAGAGAGGGTGAGAAGGAAGCAGATGACAGCCAGTTGCTCGGGGGTCTGATAGGAGCCCTCTGGGGGCCTCATTCGGCTCCCAAGCTGCATGTTTGACACCCCTGCTCAAGGCATTGTGCTTAGGTGGTTTTGAAGTAAGTTGCATTCAAGGTCAGTTTGTAATCTTGCTTCACCTTGGGGATGGAATCGGATCCCATTTCCCAACTTTCCAAATGGCTGCCTAAGAGAGAACTCTGTTCTGGATCTGCATTCCAGAGACCTAACCTTTTCTCACAACTGAGCCAAGTAGAGAGGGCTGGCTTTACCTCATTAGTTACCTCTGCATCCTACTGTTTTTATTCAGTGTCCTTCCTTAAAATATACTACTTGTAGTGTTTAAACTTACACTGGTTTCCAATTTGAACTTCTGGACAGTAGTCTCTGGTCATTGCTTAGGGTCATTGCTCAAGGTCATTGCTCAGGTATGGCCTGGAGTAGTCCTGGAATCTTCAGATCTCCAGACTACAGCAGTTAGCTCTTCTGGATGAAATGGCAGCTTCATAGGGCCACCTCTTGGGCATCACATCCAAGCTGAGTTCCCTCCCTTCTCCACATTCTGAATTCTTCAGGCCCACCCCTTCCTCCCCCCAACAAAGCCTAGGAATTTGCAAAGTCAGAACTGGCAAGCCTGCCTTAAATACGTCCCCTCTTTGCTGCAGCAGGAGGATTTGGGGGACATTCTGGGGGTGGGCCGACGTCACGTGTCATGTCCTCGATGTGATGAAATTACCCAGAAGTGATATTTTCATTTGTTAATCATCTTGGTGACCCTTGTGAAGACAGAAAGGCAGGATATAGATGATAGATAGATGAGAGAGAGAGAGAAAGAATGGCTGATCCTCCTCCTCCGAGCTACCATCTGAATTAGGGCTGCCAAGCTCCCATCAGGGACAGGGGATCCCCCAGTCAACCCACAGGCAGGGAGCAGGCCGCTGGGGGGATCCCAGCGCCTGAAGAGCCCCATCACCACGCACCATCCCCAGTGCGCTGACATCACCCAGATGTTGTTGCACCGGGGACACTCTAGGACTCATGGTAAAACTCTGTGGTACCGTAGGGTTTTGTTATGAATCCTAGAGCATCCCAGCACAACACTCAAGGACACAGTAAAACTCTATGGCACCATAGAGGTTTATCATGAGTCCTAGAGTGTCCCCAACATGACACCCCCAGCACTATGATGTCGCTCCCAAGTGATGTCATCATGCCCCACGTGCTTTGACACATGAGAGAACAGACCCTAGTCTGAATTTATTTACCAAGGCGGACTCTGAGGGAAACCATTCACTGCAAGAGGCCCAGTCCTGCTACCACCACACAGCTCAAGAAGCTCAGTGACTGGTAGTGAGCCCTCCCAAGGCTCTTGGGCCTTGAAGATGACCCAACATTGCCTACCCCTGATACCAGCTTTGTCAGCACCCGTTTATGAGCCATATTTAAGAATGGGAAACAGGGCTGGCCCTGCCACTAGGCAAACTAGGGCACTGGCCTTCTGGGGACACCAAATTGGGCGCTCCCCATGTGATCTGGGAGGTGCCAGAAGTTAGCCTGGCCTAGGATGCCAGACAATCCAGGGCCGGCCATAATGGGAAGAAGGAGATAAGGCATTGTGAACAGAAAGTGGAGCTATGGAACAAGGAGTTACACTGGGAACAAGAGTGAGGAGAGAAAAAGTACATCCAGATGTCTCATAATGGAACTATGAGCAGCATGTGGCATAAGAGATGTGTGAGAAGACTCTTGAGGCCTCAGAGGATGAGGGTGAGGAATTTACCGTGGCCTTGGGAGAAGGCAGGGCTGGATACAGCAACAGAAGAAGTTAAACATGTACATCTTGATTGGGACTCTCAGGAAAAGGGGTGGGTGAAATGGATGCAGGTGTCACCCGTGACATAACAGCAGTAACCTTGGTTTTGAAAAGGAAATAAAATGACGTTTTGCCTTCAAGTTTGATGGATCGTTTCGCATAGAACTGTTTTGGTGATCTATGGAATGCAAAGAAATGCATAAACGGAATGAATAAAACAGTTCTGTTATGGGGCCTTGAGATGGGTCTTCTTTGGAGTGTTTATATATTCCCTTGCTAAAATCCAGATGGCTTAGATCTTTAAACCATTATAGCTAAGCTGGGGGCTCAAAGAGTTTATACACACACACACACACATGATAGAGGGAGACTGTTGTAGGGGTGCTAAAGACACAATGCCATCCATTCTCATGGTATTTCTTCAGCCTTTCTTAATATAGGACACATCTCTGGGAGGGCCAGAGCCCTAATTGTTCAGGGCTATTCTGCAGAGATAAAAATGGGGGGAAGCACAAGTTTGTTTTGCATGCAAAGTTTCTTGTCCTTATCTAAAGATGCCTTGCATAAAGCAGAACCATACCCAGCACTGTATTTCAAATCATAATAAGCTATAAAGAGAGAATATGTGCAGTTAATGGGAAACAAATGTCTGCTTTTGGCAAAGCCTGGAGCTAACGTCATTGCTAAAGAAATAAAGAAGTTGCTGTAAGGAAAGAGACAGCCCAGTGGAACAAACGGGCTGCTATGTTCTGCCTTGGCCTTAACCCTTTCAGTGCTTCTCTGATATTCAACATATGCTGCCAATGACCTTATCATAACAGTTTGCAAAAAAAAAAAAAAAAAAAGCCAGGGGAAATTCCCAAACAGAAATCATGTTCTTTGTCATGAAAGGGCGTTGTTTCATAGGGAAAGAAACCCAAGAGCTTTAAAGGCAAAGAAACCTAATGGATAAGAGGTTCTTGATAAACAATGTTATAGTTAGGAGGTATCTTAGCATCATTTTTGCCAGTTCCTCAACTGATCTCTCAAACAATAGTTGAATGAGTTAATAATAATATATTTTATTTATATCCTGCCCTCCCCTCCGAAGGAGGCTCAGGGCGGCTAAAGTTCGTTAAAAAAAAACAAAAGACTGAAAATAGTTACAGATGTCCGATTTGAAATTTTCTGGTCCAGATCCAATTGGAATAACACCCATTCATAAATACTAGAAATGCTATAAATCCAAACAGAATTATTTCTGTTAGAAGGCTCAAAACTTTCTGAATTGACGGCTATTCTGGTGCCTTGCTCACCAGTTTCAATGTCTCAGGTAGTCAAAGGTAGAAGGAACTTGGGTAATGGAGAATGAACACTACTCAGGATCAACAATGTGTATGTGATTGCGATGTTGGGAACAGGCTTTTAGGCTCCGTATTTCCATTTTCTTTCTGTTATTGAATAGTCTTTCTGACATGGCAAATGCTTTTTTAATTATTTGCAAACATGTCCTATTTGCCTTCATTATTTCATTATCTAGGTCTGCATCTGCACATTTGCTAGGCCAATAGGGGAAAGGTTTTGCTGGCATAGACAATAGGGCTGGGCAGAAGGGGAGACAGAAGAGAAAGGGGCCATGATGATAGCTAGGCAACATCAGCCATCCCACAAACCAGAGGAGACTAACAGAACTACTTTGCTTGTACTGGACAAGAAACAGGCAAGGCAGATAGGGAAGGGATAGAGACAGAGAAGCTGAAGCCTGCATGCATCTCTGCTGCAACAGGTAGGCAACTTTTTCATATACCTAGAAATAAAGGAATGAATTGGATAAGCACAATGTTGGGTTGGACTAAACTGGTGGGATGAGATCCCCAGGTTGCCAGCAGTGAGGATCCCAAAACAAATTTATTTTCGAGGCTGGGCTGGGCTGGTCCAACCCAATAGGCTGTACAGAAGACCAACCAGAGAGAAGTGAACTCATGAAGATGAGCTAAAGCAGCTTCAAAAACAAAACAAAACAAAATAAGGAGTGCCTGTTTGCTCCGCTGTGAGCTGTTAGTACATGTGGAACACCACAACAGAGCAAACAAGGTTCTCCAATGGCTATTCTGGCTTGGGAAAACACTACAAAAGGGAAGGAAGAAGTTCTTGGTAACATTAGTTTATAAGTCAGATCAGGTACAAGCAAAACTTTTTTTTTGTAGAAAAAGCCCAGCAGGAGCTCATTTCCATATTAGACCACACACCCCTGGCATCACCATTGTTTCACACAGGGCTTTTTTGTAGAAAAGGCCCAGCGGGAACTCATTTGCATATTAGGCCACACCCCTTAACACCACCATTGTTTCACACAGGGCTTTTTGTAGAAAAGGCCCAGCAGGAACTCATTTGCATATTAGGCCATACCCCCATGATGCCAAGCTAGACAGAACTTTGTTTCTGTGTGTTCCTGCTCAAAAAAAGCTCTGGGTACAAGTGATCTGGCATGCCCTATGCATCCACTCTGAGGGTACTTAGTCATGTGCAGCTCAGGACTTCATGGCTGGCAAAGCCACCAAGAGAATGTCCCAAAATATAATTGATTCTGCTGATTTGATTTTGTCAGCCAGGCAGACAGTGATCAGAGGATGGGAAATATTCTTCACAGTTCCCTTGTTATGGACAGATCTTTACCTCACAAGGTTCGGGTTTACAGAGGAATCAACCTTCTGCAAGGATGAAGGACTAATTAGGTTGGTCCCTCCCTAGTAGTTGCACCAAAAAGTTTCAGCCGCTGCATGGCATAAAATGGTTTAAATTATTTGTCTATTAAAAATGTTGTCTCTTAATTCAGCCTTATAAATCCTATACAGCTGCTCTCTTGGTAAATTTCTTACATGGGTGATTGAAATGTAAAAATTGTAATAGCTCTCTTAGAGCAGCTCTCCCACAGAATTAATTACATATTCCCTGTGGAGAAAAGCTCCAAAGTAATCACTGTGTTATGTAGAACGTGTTTCATTCCTGCTATCTTGGTTCTTCCTGCGGACAACGTGTTGATTCATTAGTGGTGTCTGAAGACCATTTCTGGGTCTGTTTCCAGTAAGAGTGTGGATGGAAAATTTAACTGCCCACATCTCAGATGTCCAGTTGCTGCACTCCAGAGTTTTCTATAACTATCATCAACAAACTGGCTTCTAGCTTTTCTTGTGTTTTGTATCACTGCATTGGATGTAAGCCAAACCAATTATTTTATTCAGGGCCTTCTAAAAAGCCCTTTGTCAGACATTTTGTAGGAACCAATTGTCATGTGAAATCATTTTCAAAACGAAGTTCCCTTCTTGGAGCTTACATGCTTATTTGAAAGATGATTCACGCTGGGATCACGCAAATATTTCTCTTCCTTGACTGAAATCAATGCAACTGATTTCTCCAGATGTTTTGCTTATAACCACATGGTCTGAATAGACACCTGATTCTGACTGTAAGCCAGTGAGCAAACGAGGCCAACACTGGCATGAAAGCATGGAGAATATGAGATGTTGGATCTTTAGAAGTGTGGAATTGTGGAGTTGTCTCTTGGGGGAACAGGTGATCTTACACGTACTTTAGAGTGTTTTCAAATGTATCTATAACAGCTAGATGGTGTGGAGACTTCTGCTTCAGTTTTGTATGTTGTATCCTTGGGATTTCTTTTTTTTTTTTTTTTAACTTTAAACATTTTATTAAGGCATAAAAGTAGCTTACAATCCATAGCGCAAGAAGTTTACCGTCAAGATTAACAGAAATAACATCGTAAGCTTAATAGACAGAATACAGAGCAAAAATAACCTTTAAAAACAAAATACAAACTGAAGGTAATAGTAATTATAATTATAATAACACAGTATTTGAAAATAAAATAAGATCAAGGAAAGGAAAAAGGAAGATATAATACACTTCCTCAATATGCACTAAGCAGTGAAACAACTAACGTTATTAAAATTTAGGAATCTGCGCACACACAAAACAGTTTTTACTTTTGATTCTTTGGTTCCATTTTGTCATATCTGCTACTAAAGCTGTTTGTTTAAATTGTTCCATTCAGTTCCTTTCATTTCAATGGGAAACACATCTCTGCTTGTCACTTTCCCCCAATCCAAGTGGTGTAAATTTGTCAAGGACAAGGGGGTGCTTCCTTTAAAATTCCAGACAGAGCTGGCAGAGGGAGGTTTTGGTGAGACAGCCCAAGAAAGCCTGTCACTTGGCAGAAACTGATACGGAAGTTTGCATTTTGCAACCCAAGCGAGCAGACATCATGGAAACATGAGTGCAAGTGATGTACAATTGATAAATGAATGAATGTCTCTCTCTCGGCTTGACTTCGCAAACGAAGATTTAAGAAGGGTGCAGTAGTCCACGTCTGCTGCAGGCTCACTGATGGCTGACAAGACCAATGCGGGACAGGCAGGTCCGGCCACAGCAGCTGCAGGGAAAAGTCTGATTTGGGGTTGGTGCTGTAGCAGTGCGATTCTTCCTCAATCTCTTTTTGTCCACAAGACCAGCTATGCGTGCGTTCTCAAAGGAAGAGACAGCCTGCTGGATGGTGTGCCTCCATGCTTTGCGATCTGAGGCTAGGTCAGACCACTGGTGATGGTTGATGCGACAGGTGCCAAGGGATTTCTTCAAGGAGTCCTTGTACCTCTTCTTTGGTGCCCCTCTATTTCGATGGCCAGTGGAAAGTTCGCCATACAGAGCAATCTTGGGAAGGCGGTGGTTTTCCATCCTAAAAATATGCCCTGCCCAGCACAGCTGCGTCTTCAACAGCAGTGCCTCGATGCTTGTAACCTCCGCCCTCTTGAGGACTTCAGTGTTGGTCACAAAGTCACTCCAGTGGATGTTGAGGATGGTGCGAAGGCAGCGCTGATGAAAGCGCTCAAGGAGTCGCAGGTGATGACGGTATAAAACCCACGATCTGGAGCCGTAGATTAGGGTTGTCATCACAACCGCTTTGTAAACATTGATCTTTGTGCCTTTTTTCAGATGCTTGTTGCTCCACACTCTTTTGTGCAGTCGGCCAAATGCACGGTTTGCCTTTGCCAGCCTGTTGTCAATCTCCTTGTCGATCTTGGCATCTGAGGAGATGATGCACCCCAGGTAGCTGAACTTCTGGACTGTCTTCAGAACTGATTCACCCACAGTGATGCAGGGAGGGTGATAATCTTCCTGGGGTGCAGGCTGGTGGAGAACTTCTGTCTTCTTCAGACTAACTGCTAGGCCGAATAGCTTGGCAGCCTCTGCAAAGCAGGACGTCATATGCTGCAGAGCTGATACCGAGTGGGAGACGAGTGCAGCATGAATGAATGAATCAATCAATAAAAACGTCATTATGAGGGCACTAAATTCAGTAGGAACATAGCAGGCATGCAGGAAATGGGAACAGGTGGAGGCACAGTTTGTAGAATCACTACCCACCCACTCAGCCGAATCTAAGATTTGCCTTCTTTCCCTTTTCACAGGTTCTATGCAGTTCTATCTGTTCATGTGATTCTCCCCAAAATTTGTTTGTTTTCAATTACTGGTGCCATGGAACCTGTTGTATGTGTCGATTGTAGCGTGTACACATTACTGAGAAATGATTCAATGATGGCCATCTATCAGTGGAAGAAGTCTAGCCAGGACTTTTTTTGAGCAGGAATGCAGTTCCAGCTGGCTTGGCAGGGCTCCAGCTCAAAAGAAGGTCTCCAGGAGAGCGAAGGCACTAAGCAGCCATGTGCTCCCAGACCGCATGCTCCATCCTCTCTGTCACCTCCAGCCTCCAATGAGCTTGTGAAGAGACTGAGAGGTCCAGCTATCAGGAGAGACTCCTTGTGATTTTTAAATCAGGCCTTAACTTAAGAGAGGGGGCATGGCTCAATAGCAAAGCATCTGCTTTGCTTGCAGAATTGCCTAGATTCTGTCCCTGACTAGTTAAAAGGATCAGGTAGCAAATGATTTCAAAAAACTCAGCCGCAGACTCTGAAGAACTGCTGCCCACCAGAGTAGACAGTGCCAACCTTGATAGACCAATGGCCTCAGGACTTTTTTTGAGCAGGAATGCATAGGAACACAGTTCCGGCTGGCTTAGTGTCAGGGGTGTGTGGCCTAATATGCAAATGAGTTCCTGCTGGGATTTTTCTACAAAAAAGTCCTGTGTGAAACAATGGTGATGTCAGAGGGTGTGGCTTAATATGTAAATGAGTTCCTGCTGGGCTTTTTCTACAAAAAAAAGCCCTGGCCTGAGTTGAGAAAAGGCAGCTTCGTGTGAACTAGGAATAGGAAAAGTCTTAGTGCGGCCTCTATGCAAATGGCAGCAATCCCAAGAATAATGTGGGCACCTCCTTCTCAGTTATTTCTTCTTCTCAAGTCAGAGTGTTGGTCCATTTAATCCAGTACATGATAGGCAGTGGCTCTCCAATCTTGTGATTAAATCTGGAACTCTTGCATTTAAGGGATATGCTCTGCCATTAAACTAGAGCCCATCCCCAATCAGGGCCAATCAATATGCTAAAAAACAAATACTCATTGAATAGAATTTCATGGTACATACATTTATGGATTCGCCTGCTCATTTCAACGAACTGCAGAAGCATGCAAGCACAAAGGAATACATGTGTGACCCAACCATTTTCACTGAACCAGATGGCTTGGCCAACTGTACGGGAGCTTTGTTAGCATAATGCCCTTCTCAGTTGAAATAAACAGAGCAGATAGCATGTGCTTTACAACATTCTTCTTCACAATAACAGAGGCCAAAAGGGGGAATGAAGAAGGCTTGAATCATAGGGCTGACCCCAGCCAACTTTTTTTTCAGTCTTGACCTACCTCCTCTGTTTATTATCCCACATGGCTTTTGGCTATGCAGGTCCTATGATCTGCAGCAGAGCTTTTTTGATGGTCCTAGAGGACCTTCTCCTACCTTTTTCACCCCTGGAAAAGCTGGTTGGCTCCAGGGTGGAATTCTAGCAGGAGCTCCTTTGCATATTAGACCGCACCCCCTGATGTAGCCAATCCTCCAAGAGCTTACAAAAAAAAGAGCCTTGTAAGCTCTTGAAGGATTGGCTACATCAGGGGGTGTGGCCTAATATGCAAAGAAGCTCCTGCTAGAATTCCACCCCTGGTTGGCTCCAACCGATGGCAGCATTATGGCATTGATTGACATGGCCTCCAACCCAATCCAATTGTATAAAGCAATTACAGACCAGACCAAGAAAGTGAAGGACTTCTAAGTATCATCGATTTAAGTGAGAGAATTTATATACTCTTTAACTCTTCTACTGAAATCAGCAGGGTAGCCCAAATATGTGTCAATTTGACTGGTGTGACCTTACATTCAGCTAAAACGCTGTCTGTATAAATTACATAAACATGCCCTCCTGAAAGAGTCACATTTGGAAACACTGAAAAAAGTGTTACAACCTCACTTGACAGAGTGATAGAGTTTAAAAATCCGTCTTGGCAACATCAGCCTTCAGGGTGCCCCGTCATTATGAGCAGATGTTGCCGTCAAAGAACGCACTGAAAGGGAGAAAAACTGATTTTAACATGTCTCCTGCTGTTGCAGAAAAGCAGTGTAGCATAGATCTCTATCTGTCGCTCAGACACAGTTCTCCTTGATTGCTGTGGCAATTCTAATAAGTTTCAAACCATTTGGCCTTTACAGGGTCCTGTAGCTGAAAGAAGGTTTGGCAAGAAATAAATGGAAATAACAGAGCATTTTAATTTTCCTCTCCAGGTTTTCCCCCCTCCCTCTTTGAATTATTTTGGCAAGATATCTAGGCTTTTACAAAAGGCACGGCATAAATGAAACTGAAATCCATGATTTACGTTCTGGCAGACAGCAGGAATTCCATTTGCTTGCGCTAAATTATGCTACATATAGCACTATTTCACCATCAGAAGTGCAAGAAAGGCACTTTTTTGCTTGAAGAGCATCAGAAAGATTATGACATAATGTGATGGTATTTTTTATTCTAAAGTGTGATTGATGCATATCTGAAATATCATCCTGCTCTCTTGTTTTGGAAGTATTTTTATCTATACCAGCAAAGGACATTACCTAGAGGACTTTCTAAACAAAAGACAACCCTTCGAAGTGGCTGCTGTGTTGTTTTGGGGGACCCAGTCAATGTCCCCTCTATTAGCAGAACTGAAATTGCAGTTACAATTCCTGTGTTTGTGAATTTAGTATTATCACAAGTTCCTTCTATGCTGCTCCAATCCCATGCATGACTACTCAAAAGTAAGTCCAGCTGAGTCTCAATACGGCTTACTTTCAAGGAGTGTTCCCTTTAAGCTGCAGAGTCTTGTGAGCAGAAATTCTACTTTGTGAGCTACTGGCATTCAGGTTGTGAGCTACTAGCTTTAAAGTTGTGAGCTACTGCATAAATTATTGTGCTCTGGGATCATCCTTCTTGAGCTAAGACAAAAATGTGTGAGCTGGAGGCTAAAAATCTGTGAGCTAGCTCATGCTAACTCAGCTTAGAGGGAACACTGCTTCCAAGTAAGTATCACAGTCAGATGTGTTCACACCATCTGCTTTTTGGTCATATGTTTAGGAACATTTCTTTCTTATCTTTCAAGGGAGCATCTGATTTGACTGTGCTGTGTACGGATATGCAACAAACCCACTGAGAAATGTTGGTTTCCCTCAAATCTCTTCTGATGTTCCACGAATGAGGGGGATTCCAGAAGTTCCCACAGATTTTTGCTGTAGGCAAAATCTAGTGGCATCCTTGGGACATGTAACTGGTACACATATGCACAAATACCCTGAAACATTTCAGTAGCATTATCCCAATTAATTTCACTTTCCTCAGGAGTATCAGACAAAACTATGACCCAACATTAACTCTCTAATCTAGACAGGTACTAGTAAAGTTTACTGTCTATGTTACTATCTAACACTTAAAGCAATCAGATGGCAGACAGACAGATAGATAGATGATAGATAGATGATAGATAGATGATGATAGATAGATAGATAGATAGATAGATAGATAGATAGATAGATAGATAGATAGATAGATAGATAGATAGATAGATAGACAGACAGACAGACAGACAGACAGACAGACAGACAGACAGACAGACAGACAGATATTCTGTCTCTCACACTCCTATAATACTCTGACTCTCTCTTTAGCCCCTAATATGGGACTACCCTAATATGCTATCTAAGTATTTCTACTTTTCTTCCTTAGAATCTTAATGCCTTTCACAGCAATATGGGATTCTAATCGGAAGACTGGTTCTCAGACTCTGTAGACTGCTGACTGACCATGACTGGCTATTAACTGCTGTCACTCTGCTGAGAGTTCACTGCTGACTGACTTCTCTCCCTCCCCCCACAAACTTCCAAGCTCCACCCATACTCTCTCAGTCACCAACCAATCACCTCACTCGTTCATCCCCCTCTTTCATCCCCCTTTCACTACTGCAATTTACCAACAATTAAAGAAACACACATATGTAAGTTCAATAATTACAGTCCCTGTCTAAGCGATCAATGCAACAGCTCTATTTTCCCTCATTTTCTTTAATTGATCAACTTTTCAAACCCTGAATTTGCATGATTGTTTATTCTTAAATTCATTCTAATACATATGCTTTTCTATTTACAATTATATATATACAAATATATACTTGGGGTTTTTCTTAATTTCTTCAGAGATCCATTTCAAGGAACATAAAAGGCTGTCAGTACATCCTACATGAAAAAGCAAGCTGACTTCGAAGTTTTCTGGGCTGTGTCAGGATGTTCTACAGTCAGCAAATAAAAGTAGGAAATCTTTTAGAGAGGTCTTGGAATCATCTTTAATCCATTAGCAGTCTAGTTTTTGATAGGAGTTATGCTGCTACAAACCAGCACACAATGGTGCCCTGACACACAACAGGCACGTGTAGGTCATTTCAAAAGAGTTTCCAGAAGCTAAAACTTTTGATATAAGAACAGCTTGGAAGCCAGTGATCTCTGAACCAGGAACCAGAATTCTTTAAACATCAGTGGGCTCAAAATCAAAAGTTATTTCAGAATTGCTCCCATGAATAAATTCACATAACTGTATTGGTTCACATTCCTCCTGTCCTAGCATTTCATCTTTGTATTGTGTGTAGGGATGGGCAGGAACTGGCTCACAAACTAAAGCTCATCACAAATTTTGACCAGTTCATGGCTCATGAACTGGTCAAAATGGAAGAGTGACTGGCACAAACATTCCACAAACTTCCATGCTGTTTGTGGCAGTTCATGAATGGATACACTTCCAGACAGTCACCACTCAAAGTGTTCACAACAACGGGGCAGACAGGCTTCTCAAACTTTGGAAACACAAATAGGGGCCCTCCAAAGCTTAACAGGCACTGCTGGCTGCCAGTAAGAGTTCCCATTCTGGTCTATGGGTTCAGAATGCTACATATGCCCGCAGCTTAGCTCTCCTCTGTAGGCTGTTGGTAGTTAAGACAGAGAGGCAGGGAACTTATTGAAAGCAGAGCACATTCTTTCATTCCTGATTGTGAACTCCTCCCCCCCTGCTGGGGTGTGAATGTAAGGTGGACTCAAGGCACTGAGCCTAGGATTGCCAGGTCTGTGTTGGAAAATACGTGAGGACTTTGGGGGTGGATCAGGAGTAGGGCAGGATTCGGGGAGTGGAGGGGCCTCTGCATTGTGCAATGTCATAGAGTCCACCCTTCAAAGCAGGTATTTTCTCCAGGGGAGCTGATCCCTGCTGGCTGGAGATCAGCTGTAAAAGCAGGAGATCTCCAGACCCCACCTGGAGGCTGGCAACCTATCTGAGCCACCCTGTCTCTTTGTGCACACCGAGCAGGGGTGCTTAGCTCCTGGGTGCCTCCTGATTGTGAACTCCTCCCCACACTGGAGTTTGGGTAACAGTGGACTCAGGGCTCTGTGCTCACGCCAAGCAGAGGGGCTTAGCTACTGGCTGAGGACCCACATTTATTCCTTCCTGATTGTGAACACCTCTGTGCCATGAGGGTGAAACTGGGTGCAAAGGGTACTGATCTAAAAAGAATACCACAGGCCCCTGTCCCCAGGCACCAAGCCCATCTTGCAAGCCCACTGGAGTCCAGCCCTGGCAGGGAATCACCAGGGGTCAAGGCAACTATCTTCTCGAGTCCCTGCTTCTAGGTACACATTGTAACTAAGCAAATCATAAGATGTCAAAATAAAGTCTATAGTGCTTGCACCAAGCCTAGACCAATATGCGTACTCCCCAAGAATATCTCCATGAATAGCCCCATTAAGAATGGAAAGATCTAGCCTAGATGAAAGCTGTAGTTAAGTAGTAACCTTTCCTGAGAGTTTGATGCCTCTAGCTTGCACAGGGCCTGTTCTGTACACTCCTGAACCTGCGCCTATCATTTCCCCTGTTATGTATGTGGACTCAATTGAAGACTAATGGGTGTCCCTGCCTGGCTTATTGGAGCCATACAGACTGAGCTTGAGGACTTGGGAACAATGGGCAGCAGGATCCAAATCTTTGCTGCCCTACACCAATCACAAGCCCCTGCTAGTTTGAATGATCCAATGACGTGCTTGCACAGGAACCAGGAGTTGTATATAAGTTTGTTCCCGTTGGACCAGTTCTCAGTCTTTGCTTTGCAGCCATCTAGAATGATGTACCAAATAAAGAGCTATTATTCACTTCCACCTCGCCTCTTCAGTGCCTAAGCACCCACTATATTATATCCCCAGAAAGCACTTTCCTGGGGGCACCTTCTTTTGGGGGCCATAATTTGAACACTGTAAATCCAAATCCTCCCCAAACTTGGAAGGCAGGTAGAGGGGAGTCACCTGGAGATCCCCTGACAGTCTAGTATCTCCAGCATGCGGGGGGGGGGGGCGCATTCTACCACATCACTACCCTCACAAATAGAACTGGTTTAGCCCCAAAAAGTTCATGACGGTCTGTTGTTTGGGAACCAGGCACACCACAAACCAAACTTTATCTTCCCAGTTTGTGCCCATCTCTAATTATGTGCATATACAACTACAAAATGGGGCAAATCATTCTCAAATTTCAGCTCAGAAAAGCAGTGCAGGGGGGAAGGCAGGTATGTCTCCCCTCCCCCACGTTCCTGAGTCAAATTGGGCCCCTGTGGATCTTTAAAATGCCTGTCCCCACCCTCCACTCCCCCAAAAAGACTGACTCCCCATGCTTATACTTCATGCTTATATGTCCATATTGGCACAGCCCTGATTCAGATCAAGGCCATGTGGGAAGGGGAGAGATGGCCTGACCCTTCAATCCTTAGTTGGTTTTGCTAATCGAACTTGAGCTCCCCCTGCTGTTCATTAGCATTTTAAAAGGGAAGGAGAGGAGAGTGTTGTTTAAAACCCCATCCTCTTTCTCCCTTTGAAACCCTGAGGAAGCTGAAAGGTTAAATCCCCTTCTGTAGCCCTGATATGAAGTGTGCAACATCTTTAACGAGCAAACTAACTTGGCAGCTTCAGAGACATAAGACTAGATCATTAAGGCTAACATACAGCCCCCCTCAATGACAAAAGACTTGGGGGGGTCCTCTAGAGAGAGGACTCGATACATTGATTTTCCCAAGTAACTCAGTAGATTTGGATTTTTGATTCTTGGCTAAACACCCAAATGAGGAAGAAGAGGGTAGTTATAGCACACTGGCTTGGCTCCCAAGCATTTCAACATTTTCCAACAAGAGGGAACAATAGAAGCAAAACAAACTTTTGATTTGTCGTTGCCACATCAATGTCTAATTAAAAAAGCGGACCAGGGAATGGTATTTCAGTGCTAATGGCTCTTTGTTCTGCCTGCTCTTTTTGCCATTCAGTAAACGTTCATTAGACTAGACTATATTGGAACAAGTCTGGTTTCTATTAGACTTGCAGCATGCTGTCAGAAACATAGACTATGCCAAATAAACTCATGCGAGTTAACTTGGGAAAGCCCATAAACTGTCTGCTGCTTACTTCAATTAAGATCAGAAGGAAACCTGACTCTCAGAGCTGCCAGTGTTTATGTGCCTGATGTGTCTGAGACCAATCAGAGCGAGAGACTTGAGGCCAAGTTCTCATTTCTAGACATGAGTCCTGTGCAACATGGTTATGTCCAAAACAGCCAATGAGATATGCCTGTGAGATATGCCCTAACCCAAGTTAAGGTATAGAGATACTCACTGACATTGCTAACTCCATTGCACCCCACTGAGTGGCTATTAACCATTATGAGTACAAGCAGTTGAAAATGTCCATATTGGCACAACCTTGATTTAGATCAAGGGGAAACAGCGGGAGGGCTTCTAGTGTCCTGGCCCCACTGATGGACCTCCTGGTGACACCTGGCTTTTTTCGCCACTGTGCAACACAGAGTGTTGGACTGGATAGGTCATTGGCCTGATCCAACATGGCTTCTCTTATGTTCTTATGTCTCTTCTGCAAGCAAATGAATAGAACATGCACATGAGCACTGAAGAAACCAGGGTTCCATCTATCCATCCATGCATTCAAGAGAAGTTCCTCATGGATTGCTTCATTATGCTTAACCATGAAAGACCTTAATCTAATGTAAGCGGATATGAAGAAGATTCCTATTGGTGAATAATCGGAATGTATACAAGAAGCTGCCTTATACTGAATCAGTCTGTCAGGGTCACTATTGTCTACTCAGTCTGGCAGCAGCTCTCCAGGGTCTTGGGCAGAGGTCTTTCCCATCACCTGCTGGCTGGATCTTTTAATTGGAGATGCCACAGATTGTACCAGGGACCTTCTGCATGCAAAGCAGAAGCTCTTCCACTCAGCCATAGCCCCTCTTGATCTGCTTAACATTTTCTCTGCCCCTATAGCAGAAATTAATGTTGTTATAGAAATGACAAGGGAGGAGATTCATGAAGGTTATTTATTACAGCCCATCCCATGCTTTCACGCATTCCATATGAACATAGAATTTCTGCATCTTCCTCAAGAAGATTTCCATCCACTCCAAATGTGGGAGCAGTCTACATGTCTTCCAGTAATGCAGTAATTCTCCATTTGCATGTTATCCAGAAGCAGAAAAGCTGAAAACACTGGTCTGTTTTCTTGTAATGCTTGAATGCACCAAGGTAGAATCCTCTATCCTATCTTAAATATTCCTGGTTAATTAAAGCCTCACAACCATTTAAAATGGAATACCATAAAGTGACCTGGGCAAACCAAACATGAAAGAAATTGGAAGAAAGGAGAAAACTAGGAATGGGTGGTGGGAAATTGCCAGGCAAGGGCAAAAGACATCAAGAAACTCTCTGAAAATTTAAAACTACAAATCTCTTAGAACACAAATTTGTGCAATGTCAACAAACATTTGTTTGCTTTCAGATTTGGGGAGGGGGCTGATCCTTTTCTTAAAAATGATGTTTTTGTGTCACCTCTTGTCTCGCCTTTTCTGCATTCAAATAATGATCTTCATCCATATTCTGAGCAAAGCCTATGGGCTGCTGTCCTCTGTAACCCTGACCAGCCTTTAACTGGCAG
This sequence comes from Heteronotia binoei, assembly GCF_032191835.1. Lineage (NCBI taxonomy): Eukaryota > Metazoa > Chordata > Lepidosauria > Squamata > Gekkonidae > Heteronotia > Heteronotia binoei. The sequence goes on along the minus strand of NC_083231.1, from coordinate 27,356,516 downwards.
AAATCTTGCCTGTCCAGCTAATCAGTCGTTTAAAGCCTAATCTGAATCCTAAGGTATCAGCAGTCAGTACTACAGCACGGAAAGTGGTGGAGCATTCACAGATATTCTCATGTCTCTTTCAGTGTCCCACCAGGCTGTAATACCCTTATCTGCAGTGGCTGCCAGACCCAGTTTCTCAATGTTCTTCCAGGCCTTAACAGATGTTGCACCAATGTGGTGTAATGGTTAAGAGTGGTTAAGAGTGGTAGATTGATTTCCCTCCCCCTCCAAGAGTCTGCTGGGTGGCCTTGGGTCAGTCACAGCTTTCTCAGAGCTCTCTCCGCCCCACTTACCTCACAGGGTGTTGTGGGGAGAGGAAAGGAAGGCAATTGTAAGCTACTCTGAGACTCCTTTGGGTTGTGAAGAGCGGGGTATAAAAAACAACTTCTATTTAGCGAAATGTGTATCTTGGCATATAAAATCTAAACTACATTTTCCACCAACAGAAGATGGAACTTACTTTCCTGCCTCTCTCCTCCCACAGCAACGCACCGACTTCCACAAAATGATGGTGCTGAGGGACCATGAGGAACCATGTGAAGGGGATCTTCAACAGAAAGGGAATCAGTGGAAACCACCATGTCGGTATGGATCCTTCTTCCTCCATAGAACTGGTATGTGGGGAATCATTCTCATGTTTCCTGGTGTTATCTGTTTGGCTGTTGTGGAAGACAGGATGCTGGACCAGATGGATCCACTTGGTTCTGGTCCAGCAGGACTTCTTTCCTGTAGGCGCTCACGTGATCCTGTGGAGTGTTGAACATTGTGACATTCGAAGCAAACATCAACAGGGGACGTAACCAAAATCCAAGCCTGTGAGGTGGATCTGTTTTGAAGAGCCTGTAGGTAAGTTCATACTGCTGGTTTTAGAGCCTGAAAAGGTACTAATTGTTTTAGCAGTCCATTGCGACATTACAGGTTTTATTTAGGCTGAGCTGGTCTTGGATGTAGTTATGTTCCATTTTATTCAGAGAAATCTTTATATCACTTGCATTTGTACCAGCTGCCTTGAGACTATCTTGGTATGAAAGCTGAGAACTTCTTCTGTAGCTCTTCCTTTCTAGAGCAGGGGTGCTCAAACCAGTAACCTCCTTGAGAATTGGTTTCCAAAGTCTCCATACAATACTCAAACCACAAATGCAGACTATCTGCAGAATCAAAGTCCTCCTCATTCTTGGACTCTTTTTCATTTTCCACCATTCTGGAAATAGTTGATTTTAAAATTAAAACAAATACCAGTAACGTGGTTATTTCCATGAGTTCAAAAATGTCCATTATTTACCCCTCTGTTTAATACTGCAAGTGACAGGTATTAAAGGATTATAAATTTCAAACAAAAACAAAACGTCTTTGTGACGTGAAATAATCAGAATTACCTTGGCTGGATTCACATTCCTTAACCACAGGGCAAAATCAACAAACACAAAGAATTATCTGTCCTTTGTCTACCTCTAGCGTTTTATTGATTATTCTCAGACTGAAGTGTTTCTAGCACGCATTTTAATTAGAAGAGACAGTCGCTGGCAGCTGTTTCTCATCAGCAACTTTTACCATTCATTGAATCTGTTGTTTATTTTAGGGTTAGAGTTGCTGTTGCCTTTAAAAAAAAAAAACCCAAAGAGGATGAGAATAACCTCATTTGTTCTAGTTCTGAAAAGTCTATTTGGCTGCAGCTGGGGGAGGAAGCCTGCCTGTGAAAATGTCTTTTGCTTGGTTCATTCACGTTTCCCGAATGGATTTGGGAGTTCAATGCCCTGTGTGTTTCAGTTATGTGCAGGGGGCTGCCTTCAGGATAGATTGACGATAAAGGCTGATGCATGGATGCTTGATTAACCGCTCATGGACCAGTGATGGACACATCACAGATATTTTGGGGAAATTATTTGAAGAATAGAATCAGCTGGGTAGCCATGTTGGTCTGAAGTAGCAGAACAAAGTTTGAGTCCAGTGGAATCTTGAAGACCAACAAAGTTTTATTCAAAGTATAAGCTTTTGAACGTTTATACCTTGAATAAAATCAAACTTTGTTCTATTTGAAGAATGTATCTTATGTCTCTCCCAGTAAGTATGCTATAAAGGGGTGTTGGCTCTTCTTTGCCCTCTTCTTTTTCACATGGCTTATATGACTGTCGATGATGAACATAAAGCTCAAGACCCACTGAAGTTTCAGTCATCTGTCTAGTCCAGGAGTCACTCGTGTGGGGCCCATGGGTGCTGTGGTGTCTGCCAACTAGGGTTGCTAGCCTTCAGGTGGGGCCTGGAGATCTCCTGCTTTTACAACTGATCTCCAGCTGGTAGAGATCAGCTCCCCTGGAGAAAATGGCCGCTTTGAAGGGTGCACTCTATAGCATTGCACTGTGTCCCCTCCCCAAACCCCAGCCTCTCCCGGATCCCCTCCCCAAAAATCTCCAGGTATTTTCCAACACAGCCCTGACAACCCTACTGCCAACATGTTTTGTGGCACCCAGCAAGTGTTTTTAGAAACTGGGCAGGGCCGGAGGGGGAGAGCTTCTTCCCCATAAGGCTTCTGATTGGCTATGTAGATTTTTTAAAATGTTGGTTTGGCAGCAGCTGCCACAACAGCATAAAGCTCTTCAGTGTGTGACTGAGAGCTGCTGCAGCCATTATGTGGTGGATGGATTCTACCTCCTGAGGAAGCCATTTTGTAGCTATGCCCATCACATTATACCAGAATTCCACACCCTTAGAAAGATTGGGACTCCTGCTAGAGTCCATCACATCAGATTGTACGGCCACTTCTCAAGCAGGATAACCACGTCTGTGATCAGCATCATTCAGCTGGATGAAAGCAGGGGAGTGGAATGGGATGGGTGGTGGATAAGGAGGCAGGGACTGCTGAATGTGGCAGCGTGACCATTATGACACACTTATCCCACCATACATATGTAGCCCAAAGTAGATGTGAAAGTCCCCTAGTGACAGACCTAATAGACTGCAGATTTATAGAAGACGACTGCGGATTTATACCCTGCCCTTCTCTCTGAATCAGAGACTCAGAGCAGCTTACAACCTCCCCCCACAACAGACACCCTGTGAGGTGGGTGGGGCTGAGAGGACTCTCCCAGAAGCTGCCTTTTCAAGGTCAGTTCTGAGAGAGCTATGGCTGGCCCAAGGTCATTCCAGCAGGTGCATGTGGAGGAGTGGGGAATCAAACCCGGTTCTGCAAGATAAGTTCACACACTTAACCACTATACCAAACTGGCTCTCATAGTATAGTAGCCTATACTATGACGGGTATGGATATAATTGCTCTGATTCTTGATACTGAAAAATCGAAACATTCTGTTCAGTACTATGTTTTCCAGATTTTCCTCACTTATTAATGCATTATTTCTGTGCCATTTAACCATGCAAGGACTGCTGTCATTAAAATATATTATGTAGATTATTTTATTTGCAAACTATTAGACTTCGATTTACAAAAAAAATAAATAAAATTGGGATAGGAGACATCAGATTGTGCTGATGCCTTGAACAAGAGCGCCATCTTGTGGAAAATGCTGTTCTATACACATACATGCTTACTCCACCAGAACATTAAAGCTCAAAGTAGAAATCTGGATCTGACCTTATTGTACATAATGTGTATATGTGATGGAACAATTTCAGAATAGCTGAGAGAAGATCATAAACCCACTGCATACCTTCCCCTTGAAAGTTTGGTATAGCGGTTAAGAGCAATGGACTCTAATCTGGCAAACTGGGTTTGATTCCCCATTCCTCCACATAAACCCAGCTGGGTGATCTTGGGTCAGTCACAGTTCTCTCAGAACTCTCTCAACTCTACCTACCTTACAAGGTGCCTGTTGTTGGGAGAGGAAGGAAAGGTGATTGTGAGCCACTCTGAGACTTCTTCAGGTACTTGAAGGGTGGGGTATAAAACCAACTCTTCGTTTCTTCCTGACACCCCCGATGCTTTTCTCACATCCACAGTTCATTTGAAAAAAAAAAGTAACTGGATAGAACAGACTTCAGGGAGTAAGCTACAGCTGGGTGAAAAGCTTAGCATATAGAGCTGCCAGCCTTCAGGTGGGGCCTGGAGATTTCCTGCTTTTACAACTGATCTCCAGCTGGCAGAGATCAGCTCACCTGGAGAAAATGGCTGCTTTGAAGGGTGGACTCCATGGCATTGTAGCAGGCTGAATCTCCTCCCCCTCCTCAGACCCCACCCTTTCCCAGATTTACCCCCAAAGTCTCCAGGTATTTTCCAACACAGACCTGGAAACCCCACATAAGACCCCCATTGTTCTAAAAATAGGGGTCCCACCTCCCATTTTAGACATGATTGAGGGGACATGAGTTTATACAATGACTAAAGCGTCACATCTCGTTTCAAGGTTGTTTTGCCTAGCATTTTTAAAGGTGCACCCAAACCAGATCTATCCTCTGGAAAGGGCCGGCTAAAGTTGTGTATGTGGAAAGAGAATGTGACCGGGCTCACTGTAGCTTTTTTTCTTCTCCTCACATTACTGATAGTCTCAGTCTCATGCACAGATGTGTTCATGCCTGGCCAGACACCAGTCACTGCTTTCAAATAAGGCCCATACCTACCTCCCATGTATAATCCAGTCCTTCCTTCTTTAGCACCTAGGACTAAAAATTAAATACCACAGTAATAAATCCATAATGATGACTCTAAGCCATCCTGGATTCGGAAAATAATTTATTATTTTATTTCTTATCAGCAGAAATCACAAAAGCCATCATCTGTGTGACTGAACTGCCAAAATCTTAGTGTACTCCCATGCTATAATTAAAACGATTCCCAAAAAATACATTTCCTGCACATCCACAAGTATTTACAATTCATTCCAATTTTGCCTTACAACTCAGCTGGAACAAGGTTATTGGACTGAATTCTTCCAGTAGAAGAGGGAAGAGAGCCTCTTTTTGACACACACACACCCCAAACTATGCTGGGGGTTATGGGACCCGCCTGAACAAAAAGCCGCCCAGGACAGGCAGTGTGGGGGGGGTGTAATTAGGTGAGATCACCCCTCCTTCCTTTTGTGCCTGTGAAAACACTGGATCCAACCAATAATTATTTAATTTAGTTATGAAACAATGTACAGGCCCCTGGTTTGTGAACAGTAGTCAAAGAAATACAGTACAATGTAAACATAAAACATCAGCAGTCTGTTGAAATGGTTTGTGGTAAAAATATCTGCAACCAAACACATTTGTTAAATTTTAAAAAACTCATGGTATACGCTACTTAAACACAAAAAGACAGCTCTATCATTGAAACAGCAATCAAAATATGTCATATAAAAAAACCACCCCAAATCAGTAAGAATGTTTGACTATGTCTTTATAATCATGGTCAGACAAGTCTTGAAAAATGCTGCCAAAATATGATCAATATGGTGGAGTGTTCAGATTGTGACAGCATTTAAAATAAATGGACACTGTTACGGCTCTGGATTCCTCTGCAACCTTTCTGCTATAATTGTGTGGTCATGATTGCAATAACATACTTTTAGTTAAGTTTGTAGTACTTTCATTTCATAGCAGAGTGTGAGCACAACTTTGTGAGGAAAATCAGGCTAAGAGTTGAAAATGTACCTCAGGTCACTCAATGGTCACCAAAGCTGGGCAAGAATCTGAACTCAGGTCTCTTTCATTCATAACCAGCTCTCCATACACTACATCACAGTCACATCTGTTGCAATTTCATCCACATGGGTATAAAACAATTATTTCCAAAGATGGTTCTATGACAGGAACAATACATACTTTTACCTCAGTAAAGTCCAGTGACTTCTTCCATATCAACATATGAAGCTGCCTTATACTGAATCAGACCCTTGGTCCATCAAAGTCAGTATTGTCTACTCAGACTGGCAGCGGCTCTCCAGGGTCTCAAGCTGAGGTTTTTCATGCCTATTTGCCTGGACCCTTTTTAGTTGGAAATGCCAAGGATTGAACCTGGGACCTTCTGCTTGCCAAGCAGATGCTCTACCACTGAGCCACCATCCCTCCCCACTGTTATTCATCATTATAAGTTTTTTGGAGAAGAGAATGACATGATTACATCCCATGCTAAGATTATCCAGTCCAAGAACGACATTCATGAGGGATAGAATCAGATTATTTATCTCACTCATCTAGAACACAAATGTCAGCTGTCATTCCACAGACCAGTAATCAGCAATGCTGTTCCTGTGTGTGTGTGTGTGTGTGTTTTTTTTTGGGGGGGGGGGTAATTTGTGAATTTTCTGCATTGTGCAGGGGGTTGGACTAGATTACCCTGGGGAACCCTTCCAACTCTATGATTCTATGAATCACTCCCCACCCCAAATGTCAAGTAGTTGACAGCTGGCAGACTCCTGTGTTAATTAATTAATCTCTAACACACAAGGAGATTAATTGGCTCCTTAAGCCAAGAGGAAAGGTATGGTACAAAAATCAACATTTGATAAAATAGCTTGCTCAGTTTTATCCATAATCAAGAGAAAAAATGACTTGCAGCTGTAAGAGGTAGAGATTACAACATTTTAATAATATATATCTTCCGAATTTTTATTCATTATTCCAGCTGTGTCTTAGTTTGTGTGAAGTGCTGAATGTGTAAATGCCACAAGCTTTATTAAGTAGCTTCACTGTTTATGAGGGAATTAGCTTGTAAGAGAAAATGCACACTGAATTACACCAGATAATTGTGATTACAGGCCATTATCCTAATATATGCATTACCATTATCTCTTTGCTCTATCTAGTGATGTTTAGAGACGCTTTCAATCTGTGTTCAGAAAAGATCGAAAAACTATCCACATTTTAATGGTATGCATTTCCAAAGGGGAAAGAAATGTATAACTAATAAGGAGGATTGTGGGCTCATTAAAACGACAGTTAGCTAGATGGCAAGCTTAAAAAGCCCCAGATCATACCAGGGACATGTAAGGTTTGAAACCTCTTATCTAAATGGAGCCATTCTTCTAGAAAGTAGTCTCTCTACATTAGCACTGGGAGTCCTTTGGCATGGAGTTGTAAGCTAGTAAACCATCCATGCTGTTGGCAAATTTCCAGCATTATGCTAGCTGTAAACTCACCATCACATGGCAACATTTTATGGTCACCTGGGTGTGTAATGTTTGATTGGACTCTCATGTAGTCCAGACAACATAGGAAATTGCTTTAGATTTTTAAAAAACAGCTTTGAAAGCACTGATGTACATAATCTATTTTATCTCTTACACATTGTATGCTTTTTCACATTCTCTCTCTCTCACACACACAGAGTTGATATAAACAGGGAGTCAATTCACATCACTTGCACTCGTAATGGGATTGTGCAGGTCATAAAACAGGTCTGAAAGTGGTCCAGTGTATCAGCATTATCACTGTAATCACAAGTAACACTGTATTGGGAAATCAGCTTTTCTGATCATATTCATTTGCAACTCATAAGGTTGTTTTAGTAAACATTGTGCACTTAAATTAGTTGTGTCACCTTTTTATCTGTCAGAATAGAATTTCTGTGGATGGTAGGATTTCCATCCACAGAGTGCAATTTGCCCAATTCCCCTTCCCCTCCCTATAGCCTGAAATCTTATCTGAAACATTTCTCCTGGGTGATGACGTACCCCCCCCCCCACACACCTATGAGTAGCATGGGGAAGACATTGGATTTATATTCCGCCCTCCACTCAGAGTCTCAGAGCGACTCACAATCTCCTTTATCTCCCTCCCCCACAACAGACACCATGTGAGGTGGGTGGAGCTGAGAGGACTGTCACAGCAGCTGCCCTTTCAAGGACGACCTCTGCCAGAGCTATGGCTGTCCCAAGGCCATGCCAGCAGGTGCAAGTGGAGGAGTGGGGAATCAAACCCGGTTCTCCCAGATAAGAGTCCATACACTTAACCACTACACCAAACTGGCTCTCACCAGTAACTGGAGGTCCTACCATGGAAGGAGGGAACTGACAGAAATTGGTCCCTCCCTTTACATGACCAGAAATTTTAAGCAGGCTCCAACCCACTAAAATTATTGTATTTGTCTTTTCACTTAGGTTGTACCTGTGTGTATGTGTATAAATACACAAACACTTGAAATTCCTGCACACTGAACTTGATCTTAATATACAAATGAAGGCACACATTATGCTTTTCAAGTAAACATCTTTTTAAAAAACTGTACACCAAAACTATAATAGAAATGATGAAACAAGTGTTTGGAAGGTGTAACGCTCATCAGAGAACTAGAATTGGCAGCCCCTTGTCAAGAATAAACTTTGTGACAAACCTAGGTTTGTTCCCACTTAATGTGTGCAATGAGCAACTAGTCACTGTTACACAGCAAATTACTTTTGAAACTCTCCTGAGTTTCAAAGGCATTTAATCATGTGGTATGGAGGGCTACTGCTGAGAGGGGAGGGAATTAAGTAATATACTACACTGCATGATGATCAGTTGTTCAAAGGAAAAAATCCACTGTGCCAATGAAAGGACCCTTCAAGATGCTAAGCGGCTCTTTAGATCTCAACCATACAGGCATTTCTCAGAGGGGAAAAGGCAGCTTTGTTTAAGAGGATATTTTTATAAAGACTTAGCACACACAGTTTTTAAATCCCAGATTACATCCTGTAGATGGTACGATTTAAGGCATCCACCCTCTATTTTAAAAAATCTGATTATGTACCCAAGGCAATCCACATAAGATGCATGCATAAATCTAACGCAATTCTTTTATTATCAGGAAATGTATTTTTAAAAAGATGTAATAAGGTTGTGAAATATGAGCTGACCTAATTGAAATTTTCCAATTTTAAATCCAATTTCAAAGCCCTTTTTGAGAAAGAAAAAAAAAAGGAAGTTAGAGACCTAACCCCCACCCCCATGCACACACACACACACACACACACACAAGGCCGAAGGAAATTATGAACAAATTGCAGGACAGAAATACAAAACCCGTTCAGATTTGTACTGATAGCAGGCAATTCCACGATCAGGTGAAGCACCGAGCTCAGGATCAGAAGTGAGAAGTGAAAGACTGAGCATGTTAGACTCTGATCCTTGAGAACAAATCCTATGTAAAAAGGCAAAGCCCCAAACAAGTATCTGATGTTACTTGTATTTAAGGCCTATCCTAAGGATTAGGTATAGAAAGGGATGGGGGAAAGTAAGATCTCTTGGAAGGCTAAAATGCAGATATCAGCACCCAATGTTAAAATCACAGAATAGATCAGTAGAAATACGTGCTTCCAGGATCAAAATAATGTCACAAACACAACCAGAGGCAGAAACAGAATTAGCCAGAGATCTGCCTTCATAATTTCATGTGAATAAAACCCATGTACTTTACTGGTCGTGACCCTGCCCAACGCAAATTTTTTTAACAGTGCCATTCTAAGCAGAGTTCCACCCTTCCAGCGTTGCATAAGATGACATAAGATGAAGTCTCCTATAGTTCAACAGGACTTGAAAGGGTTTATCCTTTGTCCAAAAAGAAGCACCATTGTGTGACTACTGCATTTCAAGTGATAATTGCAATACATTGCCACGTTCAATACTTAAGCTGTATATATCAAAACTGGACACTTAAGGTAAGTTATCTTTGCACCATGCTCATTATATTAGTAACTTTTTTACCCCAAAAGAGTTGCTCTAAGAGCTGTGTAAACACCTTCCCTTTTTTTCCCAAAAAAACGAATATGATCTTAACATGTCTATGCAATTTCAAAATCATATTTGTTGTATTAATTCCTATTTTTTTTTCAACTCAAAAGTTATTTAAAAAACACACTAATTATCAATCCCATGTCACTCTCCAATCTGGAGGGATTCACATTATCTCAAGTGAGGTTTGAGGTACTCTTGGAACAGGAAAAGGAACCGCAGAAGTGAACTGATCCAGATGTGCAGAATCACAAAACCATATCCAGTTAACCTAGAGTCCTATTGGAGAAAAATACATATTTCAGTATATGTATGAGTAGCATTTGAAGGGCTTCAAATTGGGACTGTATGTAGACTCCAGATATTCCTCATGTAAACTGGTCCAATCACAGTGCAATCCTAAAAACATTTTATTGGGAGTAAGTCCCACGGAACAAAATAGGGCTTACTTCTAAGTAGACCTGGACTGATTTCGCACTCACCCTACACCGCTCTGACATTCCTCTTTTCAGAGCAGCGTCCTTCCGATTTCCCACTATCTGCCCCGGGGTTTCAGCTTGCATCGCCGTTTTTGTGAAGCAAAGAGAAACTGCTAAAAACCACTTTCTCTTTGCCACGCAAAAACGGCAATGCAAGGTGAAGCCCTGGGACAGATAGTGGGAAATCAGATGGGCGCCGCGCTGAAAAGAGGAACGTCAGAGTGGCATAGGGTGAGTGCAAAATTGGTCCTGCTTTCTTAGTCAACGAAGAGCCTGGCATGAACTGCAGAAATTGCCATGGGATTGGCTTTCTTCAGCACGGAACCAAAATGGCTACAGTCCAATGCTGAATTAAGTTCACTTGCCCATTTAATTCAGTGGTTTTAGGATACACTTAGCTCTGTGTTGGCTAGTGGTCATTAGGCACCCTTTGCTTTAGCCTCCATAAAACAGCTCTACAAGAAACCAGGTGGATTTATGAAAGACTGTTAGCAATAAAGACTAAGAGAGTACTGTGAGCCACGACACAAGAAACAGGGAATTCTGTAAGCCAGAACCAGAAGTCTTTTTATAACATTAAAAGAATGAAAAACCCTTTATGTGAAAAGAGAATACATGTAGGGAAATGTGCTTTTTAAAGGAGGAGGAAAAAACAACCTGCACATTGCTATCTTACCTCTTTACTTGAACCATTATTTTTTATGCCTACTTACTTGGGCTTCCACTCCTTAACGGGGATGGGCTGCGGCTTCGAGATGGCTAAAAGACAAATAAAAAAGGAGAAGTAAATACTTTGGTCCCTCTTGAATTATTTTGTTCTAGATGGGCATCTCACTGAAAAACACTGCTACCACACACTGCTCCCTTAGTGCATAGGAAGGGGTGGTGGTAAAAGGATCCCTGTCTTACATTACGGTGCTAATATGGAAGTCACTTCAGTGCTTTTCCTTCTAATACCACCAGGGTTATGCAGGGCCAAACTGGAAAAGCACCACACTGCAGCTCCTCCAATTCTACCATGTACTGGCATTGTTTGTATTGTTTGGGCTTTTCCAAAAAAAAAAAAATTGCAATTGTTGGCTTCATCCCAAATCCCTCAGTTAGTATCTTGCTTGTCTTATAATGTGAATCAGGAGATTCTACTTTACCGAGAGCCGGGAGTGACACAGAGGGCTCGAACTGCGGTTGCGGGTCTGGCTCCGGCCTCTGCTTCTGCTCCTGCTCCTGTGAGACCACTAAAACAGAGCAGAAAATATGAAACAGATCTGCATTAAGCAGGAAGCGTGTCCTATGGTTATATCATAAGGCCTCTGTATACTTAAAAGGACTTGAACCTAATATGTTCCTAGGTTGAGAAGAAGAGTATATTTTTATACCCGGCTTTTCTCTGCCTTAAGGAGTCTCAGAGCGGCTTACAATCTCCTTCCTTTCCTCTCCCCACAACAATCACCTTGTGCGGTAGTTGGGGCTGAGAGAGTTCTGAGAGAACTGTGACTGACTCAAGGTCACCCAGCTGGTGTCATGTGGAGGAGTGGGGAATCAAACCTGACTCTTCAGATTAGCATTCGCCGCTCTTAGCCACACCACCAATCTGGCTATGGCCACAGTGCAAACGTAGCACCACAACACACCGAGGAAAGCTCTAGCACAATCTGGCCTCTGTGAAATTTCAGGTCCCGTATCAAAAATATAAGTATAAAGCCATGATTTGCAACATGGCATGAGAGCATTTGTGAACAGTTGTTCTTTGGCATAATAAGAGACATAGGAAACGGAAGTTTCACATCCAGAGCTCCCAGACTTCTGTTCTTTTTAAGCAAGAGGTATGCAGGGCCCAGATAAAGACTGGGATTGTGGTATGGGAGGAAGGGCATTTAATGTTTCTCCCCAGACCCTTTACTGGACATGAAATGTACAAAGAGCCTCATGGAACAGCAACACTGCAGGGGTCACATCAAATTAGAGTCATGACCAGTGTTCCCTCTAAGCTGAGTTATCATGAGCTAGCTCACAGATTTTTAGTCTCCAGCTCGCTCATTTTTGTCTTAGCTCAGGAAGGATGACCCCAGAGCACAATAATTTATGCAGTAGCTCACAACTTTAATGCCAGGCACTCACAGCTTTAATGCCAGTAGCTCACAAAGTAGAATTTTTGCTCACAAGACTCTGCAGCTTAGAGGGAACATTGGTCATGACACAGACAAATCAGGGCTCTTTGCATCAGTTTTCTTTTTTTTTTAAAGAATGTTTGGGAGCTCCACATGGGACTCCCAGAGTCACGTTATTTAGCCCTTATCTGTATGAGGATAAACAGGTTGCTTACCTGTAACTGATGATCTTCGAGTGGTCATCTGTGCAGTCACACACATGGGGTCTTGCCGCAGGCAACGAATCCATACCTCGGAGTCTCCAATAGCTCACCTAGAGCGCTTTTTGGCGCGCTTTCCCACTCGCTCTGGGGAGCAGGCATCGACTGCGCATGCCTGGAGCGAGTGGGAAAGCGCGCCAAAAAGCACTCTAGGCAAGCTACTGGAGACTCCGAGGTATGGATTCGTTGCCTGCGGCAAGACCCCATGTGTGGGACTGCACAGTGACCATGAAGAAGATGAAACTGATAGACAATTAAATGTATCACCCAATCCAGTGAGTGGAATAAGAGCCCTGTAAACTCTTGTAGGATTGGCTACATCAGAGTGTGTGGCTTAATATGCAAAGGAATTTCTGCTACAAAAAAAGCCCTGACTCCTGGATCCACCCTTCTGCCTACTTCTCTGTTAGAAAAAGAAAGTGTAGAAATCATTTAGGGGGGTAAGTGTTAATTATCAGATTGGTTGTAGGAAGCAAAGGCAGAAGGTATTGTCTGAACATCTCCGGCCTTGTGGTCTCCATGCTTAAAGACCTAAAAAGAGCTCTTACCAGAGCACCCCTTCGTGTGACCACCTCTCCCTTTACCATGACAGAATGATCTTCCATAAGAGCAGGCCAGATGTGATAAGCCACAAGTGGAGCTGTGAAATCCGAGTCATAGCTGCGACGGTACCTAATTGGATACAAGGAAGATCAGGTTGCAATGAGTTAATACTACATAGTCCATTTGGTCCCAGAGTGCCATACTTGTATTTACATCAGGGGTGTGTGGCCTAATATCCAAAGGAGTTCCTGCTACAAAAAAGGCCCTGAAGAAGGACATGATTGCCAGCCAAGAAGGGGGAAAGGTCTAGTTTCCAAGCTGCATCTATATGTTGCCAAGCAGCATCTATACGCAGTAGCCTCTGGCAACCTTTTCCAGATCTGTAACGTCATTGGTTTATGGCAGTATATGCTGCTATAGGGACACTCAAATAAGACCCTCATCTTTCCCCCCCTTAATTGCCTTTCTGTGATTTAAATCAGTAACTTGGTGGACCCTTGTAGGTGGCTGGCTATTGCAGTACACAATGCTGGTCAGATGTGTACAAAATAACCTGTTGAGTCAAATGCCTAATAACGGTTTCAGTATCAATAATCTGTTATGGAAAATATTACACCAAGAAGAAGAAGAGGAGGAAGAAGAGGAGTTTGTTTTATATCCCCCCTTTTTGCTGCCTGAAGGAGTCTGAGAGCTGCTTACAATCTCCTTCCCTTCCTCTCCCCGGAACAGATCCCCTGTAAGGTAGGTGGGGCTGAAAGAGCTCTGAGAGAACTGTGGCTGACCCAAGGTCACCCAGCTTCAAATGAAGGAGGACTGGGGAATCAAACTCGGTTCTCCAGATTAGAGCCCACTGGTCTTAACCACTACACCACACTGGCTCTCCATTAGCATTTTGACTCTTGAATAACTTATTCAACTAAAGATTGCCTCTGACTCAACACATGCAAACTGAATTTGCAGCCCTCAACATGTGTGCAGATATGTCACACTATCAGGGAGACTGATGAATCCGTCTACAGCAAATAAATTGCCAGCTCTGGTTTGGGGAAATATTTAGAGGTTTTGAGGGTGGGTCCTGGGGAGGGAGGGGTTTGGGGAAGGACAGGACCTCAGTTGAGTAGGGAGGGAGGGCTATAGAGCCCTCCCTCCAAAGCAGCCATTTTATCCAGAGGAACTGATCTCTGTCACTTAGAAATCAGTTCAAATTCCAGATCTCCAGGCCCCACCTGGGAGTTGGCAACCCTAGGATGACTGTGGTTTGGTTCCAGTGTTTTCCGTTCCATTAGTGGTGAGGCCTTCCCTCCAGTGCAAGGAGGGCCCCTCTGCCCACGGAGTAATGGAAGAGATCTGTTCCACTTGCAGAATGCTCCACCACTAGTACCTTAGTCTTTCCCTTACTTGTGCTCGTTGAAAAGTTCTCCGTCTACAGCAAATAAAATATCAAGGGGAGGATCCAACGTCTGCATTGAAAAGGCCACACGACACAGTTCTCGGACTAAACTGCTGATCATGATAAGATCAACCTCCGGTGGGCAGGAAATCTGAGGATGGAGGTTCACTGCACGGATTACTTCCTGAAAGCAAATGGAAGAGGGACTGTCATTTTCCAGAGGAAATAACTCTAAAGCTCATTTATTATTTATTTCTTAGGTTCAATTTTTAGACTGTACTTTCATGGGGAACAGGGTTCAGGGCAGTGTACAATAATGTTATAGATAAATTAATTAACAATAAAAACAATAAAATCCAATAAAATACAGTAAGACCTAACAAGATGACATTAAGACCACTGATGAAGCCACTGCCCCATAGAGGGGAAGCAGGAAGATAGGAGCATCAGACCAACGAAAGCCACTACCCTCAACCAAACGCCTGGTGGGACATCTCTGCCTTACAGGCCTCGCAAAATTGCATTAGTTTCTGCAGGGCCTGGATGTTATTTGGTAGAGAGTTCCACCAGGTTGAGCCAGGGTGGAGAACACCCTGGTCAAGGACAGCCAGAAGTCTCATGGGCCGGGGACCACCAGCAAGTAATGCTCTCCGAGGGGTATACCAGGAGAGGCAGTCCCAAATGTGCATGGGTCCGAGACTGCTTAGGGCCTTAAAGGTTATCACCAACACTTTGAATCTGATCTTGTACTCCACCAGAAGCCAGTGCAGCCTGTGCAGCACAGGATAAATATGTGCCCTTCTTGGGGTCCTGGTAAGGACCTGTGCCATCACTTTCTGGACCAGTCGAAATTTCTAGGCAGTCTCAAGGGCAGCCCTACATAGAGTGAGTTACAGTAGTCTAACTTGGAGGTGACTCTTGCATGGATTACCGTGGTCAGGTCTGGGTGAGACAGGTAGGAGGGGACCAGCTGCCTGACCTGGTGTAGCTGGAAGAATGCCATTCTGGCAATGTTTGTGATCTGGGCCTCCAATTATGAAACCTTTTCCCAGTTAGAGCTATGCATGAGAGTCCCATTACTTTGACCTCATCAGACTCATTTTGGAAGGAGGTGAAAATATTCTGTATTAGGATAATGCAGGATACTACACCTCGAAGGAAAAAATACCTTTTTTTCTAGTTTTTGGGCAAAACTCTATGGTTTGTAGCTGATATTACCATAGAGTTTTGCCCAGCAATTAAAGTGCTGCTTCATGACGTTGGCAACATGATGATGTCACATCCAGGTGATGTCATCATCACATCACCTTCAGGCCAGTTGGGGGTGGGATTTTCCCCCGTCGGTCAGCTGGCTGGTGGCAAGCAAACACCCCACAAAAGCAGGCAACCCTGGCTAAATAGAACATTTGTGCTTTTGTACTTACCCTGACACTGGACTGAACATCATAAAGATCTTCCTGGCGAATTATATAATCCATTACTGTATCTTCGAGTGAATCAGGCTCTGAGTAACTTCCAGATAGAGTCTTTCTCACACACGTTTTGAACTGTCGGAAGGCTTTCTTTGCTACGCGGAAGGACTCCTGCAAATAAAACGGGTGATTACACACACAATGGCCTAGGAAAAACAAACTACAAGTAGATTAAAACTGGTAGATATGGGAGTCTGTTTATACTGATTCCTACATGTCTTCCTGCGACTTACATAGAAATTAATATATGGAGATCTGAATCATGCATCTGAGCCTAGTTTGTGATCTCAAGTGAATGGTCCCTGGAACTGGAACATAATAAGCCACACTGCCTTCTACCATCTTATCACTTCAACATGTTTTACGGTGAACTGCTGACCCAAGAATTATCACAACCCATCCTAAGTCCCGTACACTGGCACATTGCATCTTCAGATCAATCTATTGATCCCATTAAGTTCTTAACATTCTTCTAAACCTGAAAGAACACTTTTAGGGCCAACAACTTGACACAAGGAACTCCTGCACTTAAGAGAAAAGTCACTAAAGCAAACAATATTTATTTCTAGGCAATATGGGAATGAGACATTTTTGTATATAGTACAATAGACTCAGGTGGGTAGCCATGTTGGTCTGAAGCAGCAGAACAAAGCTTGAATCCAGTGGCACCTTCTAAGGCCAACGAAGTTTTATTCTTCAGCTAGCTATATGTACTGGTTGAAGAAGTTTTAGCCCTGACCTGGATAGCCCAGGCAAGCCCGATTTCGTCAGATCTCAGAAGTTAAGCAGGGTGGTTAGAACTTGGATAGGAGACTTCCTTGAAATGCCCTGTCGGGAGGCAGAGGAAGGCTCTATTCAGCCGCCTCTCCGAATATCCTCCAGGCCCCAGTAGGGGTCAGTCAGCAGAGGCTGACATGACTTCAAGGTGCAGACATACACACACGTACAAAATATACAAAAAATACCAAAAAATAAGGGGTTTTTTTCACTTTATCTGAAGAAGTGCGCATGTACATGAAAGCTTATACCTTGTATAAAACTTAGATGGTCTTAAAGGTGCCACTGGACTCAAACTTTGTTCTACAGTAGTACAATCAGGGTTTTTTTTTTTTAAACAGGAATGCAGTTCCAGCTGGCTTGGTGTCAGGGGTGTGGCCTAATATGCAAATGAGTTCCTGCTGGGCTTTTTCTACAAAAAAGCCCTGAATGTTAGTAAAATTGCAAGAAATAGAATTTTATACCACAGCTGCCACATAGATTATTCTCTGCACCATCTCCAGATCGTCAATATAGCTCTTTAGGAGGGTTTGAGCAGACAGACGTTCCTGAGCATAAATGTCTCTGAACCGTTCCACAAGCTGGGCATGACGGAAAGCATCTGAAAGTCGAGTTCTGGCAGGGGAAATGCTCTTCACTGGAAGTGGACTAGGCGATCTGCTTCGGACTGATCTTGGAGAGGGAGATCGACTTCGTGCAAGTCTGTAACATTCAAAAATGACCTTAAGTGAAGTTTGTTCTAGACTGCTTCCTTAAGAACTAGGATTTAAAGAAACAACTATAGATACAATCAATAACAAGAATGCAATTTATTAATATCATTCTAACAATAACTTTGGGGTCCTTGAGGGAAATCTGTGTGTTCTGTTTAACATATCATAATCATTGATGGCATAATAATAAGAATGAGGTACTCTACTGTTCAGGGCTACAGTTT
This sequence comes from Heteronotia binoei, assembly GCF_032191835.1. Taxonomy (NCBI): domain Eukaryota; kingdom Metazoa; phylum Chordata; class Lepidosauria; order Squamata; family Gekkonidae; genus Heteronotia; species Heteronotia binoei. The sequence continues at coordinate 27,338,869 of NC_083231.1, read as the reverse complement.
TCTTTAGTTTGTCCACTAAGCTAGAGTGTCTTCTTTCAAATGTTGCTCTCAGTACCTTCATTAAAAAGTACTCTTTGTCTTTAAACAAACTTCAAGCTTTATTTGACTTAAAAACTTCTGCAGTGCTCTTTCAGTCTATGGCCTTTATTTGCTCAGATTCAGCTAAAGAGAAGTAGAAAGCTCTAGTCCAATCCCTAGTTCCTCCCACGGCAGACAGAAGGAAATACTTCTTTCCACAGATTAAAAATGTGGAATTTACTGCCACAGGACGCAGCAATGGCCACAGGAATAAACAGCTTTTAAAAGGGATTTGTTAGATCCATGGAGGAGAGGTCTGTCAGTGCCTGCTAGCTATGCTGACCGAGGGGAACCTCCCCATTCAGAGGCACAAACCTCTTAATTTCAGAGCCAGAAGACAACATCAGGGAAGACCTCAGTCTCTATGCCCTGTAGTTGGCCCTCCAAAGGAAGTAGGTGGTCACTGTGTGAGACAGGATGCTGTACTAGATGGACCAGTGGTCTGTTTCACCAGGGCTATTATGTTCTTATGGAAGGGGTGGCCAAACAGCAGCTCGGGGCCACATGTGGCTCTTTCACACATATTGTGAGGCTCTCAAAGCACCCCCTCCCACCCCATCAGCCAGCTTCAAGAAGGCATTTGTCTCTTTAAATCACTTTTCCAAATCAAGCCAACTGGCAGCTTGGATAATGCATTTAAAGTTAAAGTAGCTTTCTTTCCACCTCTCCTTCCCTCCACACCATCTATTTGCCTGCATTCCTTCCTTCCTTCCTATCTTGCAGCTCTCAAACATCTGATGTTCATGTCTCGTGGCTCTCGGACATCTGACATTTATTCTAGTGGCTCTTAAACGAGTTTGGCCACCCCTGTCTTATGTAGTACAACACAGTTTTTTTATTGCTAAGCCCATTCAGCATCCTTTTCAAGAGCCGCTGCCCATATACACATCAGCATTTCTTCTCCCAGGATAACAAGGATGCAGTTCTTTTTCATCAACAGAACCTCAGCATGCACCATCTTAGCCTGAAGAACAGCACTGCAAAAGATCTTCATTCATATGCAACTGAGTCTTTAGTGGCTCCTCAAACCAGAGGAGGGCCCCTTACCTGCTTTGTAGAACAGATTTTTGAGCCCCAAGGATGGCAATCTCATCCTTCAGCATCTGAACCTGCCGCTCATAGTCGTTCAGCTGCTCCAGATTCCTCAGAGTACATTCTTCTTTGGCCTGAGATGCCTTCAGACTTAATCACACAAAATAGATCTGATCAAAAGAGGTGCTCCTATCCACAAAACAGACTGCTTTTGGATCTATGTGGAATCTTAGAAATTAATACCTAGGGGCAGGGCTTATTTTTTAGCAGGAACTCCTTTGCATATTAAGCCGCACACCACTGAAGTAGTCAATCCTTCAAGAGCTTACAGTAGGCCCTGTAAGCTCTTGAAGGATTGGCTACATAAGAGGGGTGTGGCCTAATATTGCAAAGGAGTTCCTTCTACAAAAAAAGCCCTGACTGGGGGAGAGGGGACTCCATCCTTACCAAAACACAGCAGGGGGGAAACTGAAACATTTAACCTCTACTCATAGTAAAAGAGTAGAACACTTTATATTTAAACTTGCTGATTTACTACAATTAAAAGCAGCACAAAATTTCTTACAGTGCAATCCTAAAAAGACTTACACCTTTATAAAAGTGTCATTCCACTTAGCCTAGCATCTCTTTCATTAGAAATTACACCATAATACCACAACATGCATGGAGTTATATCATTATGCCGCAGGTTCCACTTTCCACTAGTCATTAATGTGCTAGTCAACATAAGGGAAGCAATTTCTTTCCAAGTCTCCATCTGTAATATGGGAATGTAAACAAGAAAACATACATAATCTGGGGAAGGGTTACAGCTTAGTGGTAGAGCATGCAGAAGGTCACAGGTTCAATCCCCAACTTCTCCGGTTAAAACAGTCAGGTGATGTGAATGACCTTTTCCTGGGAAGCTGCTACCAGTAGGAATGGACAATGCCAAGCTTGACAGACCAATGGTCTGATTCAGTATAAGGCAGCTGCATCTGTTCATAATCAAAGCAGTGCTGTGTTTATTTATTTGAAATTCTTATACCCCATCTCTCCATACTAGAGTATCCAAGAAGGCTTAGAATGTTAGCAATCCAATAAAATATCTGAAAACACAAGGCAGCAGAAGCAGACAAAGTAATACAAGGTTTAAAGAAGCAATGTCCTGGAATTTGATGTAAATGGAAAAGAGAAGGCACAAGAAAGAACCCAAGGAAGAATATGAGCCAGTGCAACTACACTTGACACACACAACTCAAGCTTGTGTGTGCTTCAGAACTAAAGTGCTTAATAGGGCTTCCTGTTGAGTGAGAGAGGACTTACATGGAAGCCCCTCTATCTTGTAAACTCTCTCTTGCCTTTTCCTTCTCCCCCCCCCCTCTCTCTCTCATCCCCCTGCCTGGCTCATAATACTCTGGTACTTCTTGCCTGTAATTGCAGCACAAAGCCCTCCCTCCTGAAAGATTAGCTTGGACAAATCTGTGAGAGAAGCATATGTAGGAGGCATTGGAGACCTGATTGGGGTGGGGGATGAGTGGGAAGATGAAGCTTTTGTGGAAAGAGAGTGTTACAAGTGCATATGGGGCACTGAAAGAACAACTAGCAAGGTTGCGGGGTAGCCGGAGGGAAGAGAGAGAAGGCAAAGAGGCACTTCGGCAGGGAGAGAGGAGCTCTGGATATGTGCTAAGAAGAAACCTTCACTGCTTAATGATCTTGCCTTGCCTGTCATCCTGCTGTTCCTCAAAGTGTTCGTGCTAGGAGAGGCATGAGGCAAGATTCCCTTCCTCTCTAAACATCTGCAACAAGTCTAGCTGATCTGCTGGAACTGAGATCTAAACATAGTTACTTTTGCTGATACATAAGAAATAAGTCAGTTGAATAGGGCTGCCAACCTACAAGGGGTACCTGGAAATCTCCTGCTATTACACTTGATCTCCAAACAATCAAGATCTGTTCCCCTGGGGGGGGGAATGGCTGCTTTGGAGGGTGGGCTTTATGAAGCTATACCCTGCCAAGGTCATTCCCCTCTCCAAACCCTGCCCTCTGCCCCAGGTACTCCCAGCCCAGAGTTGCCAACTTTACAGACGAAGCTCGCACAACAATAAACAGAGATTTTTTGTTTTTAAAAAAAACCCAAAACACTGACTGCAGTAGAATTCGTTTTGTTTCATAGGCAAAGAAAATATTTCTGCCTTTCTGTTTTTTTCTTCCACATAAATGCTACACTTAAAAACTGTATTGAAAGAGTATGGATAATTGAATAGTTTTAGTTTTTGAACAAAGCTGCAAATGAGAAATTCCTAATGCATAGATATATGACAGGGGTGGCCAACAATAGCTTTCCAGATGTTTTTTGCCTACAACTCCCATCACCCCCAGCCATTGGCCATGCTGGCTGGGGGTGATGGGAGTTGTAGGCAAAAAAAAACATCTGGAGAGCTACCGTTGGCCACCCCTGATATATGATGTATAATTAGATTACTGCGCACAGTCCAAATTACCTTACATTCCATAGTAATGTTACTGCTGTGCCCTACAACCATGCTTTGGCCTAACTGCCAATTCAAAGGCTGGGATGGTAATTATATATAGTACTAATTGTTTAGGATTGACAACAAAATTCTAAAGCCGCCCTGAGCCTGCCCCGGCGGGGAGGCCGGGGTATAAATAAAACATTATTATTAAATTATTATTATTATTATAAAACTTATTATTATTATTATTATTATTATTATTATTATTATAGATTGCATCATGATGTCAGAGTGTGTAGAATGCCAGAACAATGGTTACAACCTGACTGCTGTTCTAAAGTTAGTCCCTGGCCCTTTATTTATTCTAAATATTTGTGTACATCTCTCCAATGTTCATTTTTGTGGTTCCCCAAATACACACACCAAACCTTCAAAATGTCAAAAAAATTACAGTGTAAACCTTCAAAAAAGCAGCATAAAATATCGAATAATGAATCACCTTATCAAATAGCACAAACACACCAACCATTGTTAAAACAGAGCCCAGCACATATCTTAAATAGTTGTAACATCTATCTGTAGTAAATCCTCCAATTCATGAAAATAGGCAATAACCAGAAACCAACTAAAACATCTTTTTTAGAAAAAATTGTAGAGTGCCGTTCTGCCATGCAGATAACATTGAGGAGGCACCAGAGGAAACTTATCTCTGTATTTTTGACCTGCTAAAGACCATGAACACTACAGTACTTTGTTAAACCAGTTCAACTGGCATTAGGGTTGCCAAGTGCTTACATTTTGCCAGCAGGGGGTAAGAGGGAGCTTTCCAGGAGTGGGGGAGGGGCACCAGGCAATGCCATCATGCTGGGGACATCACACAGAAATGCTCTGGTATTCTGGGCAAAACTCTATGCTTACCGTAGAGTTTTGCCCCAAATCCTAGAGCATCACAGTGTGACATCCCCGGCATGATAATGTCACTTCTGTGCGATGTCTAGGACAACAGAGAACAACAAACAAATAACACGCAACATGAACAAATACACAACAAAGTACACCTGAAACCAGCTTTGCAAGTTGCCTTAGAATAGTCAGCCACCCTGCATCATGTTGTTCTTACTCTGCTTTTAGCTGAACAATTTCATCCTCTGCTGCCAAAAGCGTGGTGGCTGATTTGGTCTTTGTGTTGTCAAGAGCCAACTGGGCTTCTGCAAGACTGCAAGAGAAAATCAACACCAGAGATATGCCTTTAATATAAAAGACAGGAACTCCCCATTCGGTAAAACAAAGTAAATATCATCTCAGGGGATTCTTTGTATTTGGAAAGTCATGTCATAGACAGCTCACCAGTACATAAGAAGCTTGTCAAAGTCACATGAACTGAAACAGCATCCCCAGTGAAGATCATCAAGTGCTTAAGCTTCCACTTTTTCCAAAGTCACAGACTTTCCACTTTCTGTACCATCAATCTGCTTGCATATCTGTATAGTTCACCATTCTCCATGTAAAAATGTGTGGCACAGTATGCTTTACTGGGCTCCTTCTCATATATGTTTTGCTGGTGAAAGACAAATTTCTGCACATGTTGTCTGTACATATTTCGTCTCTGGATCTCAGTTCCCAAGGTAATAAAACTTGTATGAACCTGTGTTATAATAAACCATGCAATATTCTATCTAGGCCACTATTGCCTACTTTGAGTATCACAATCCTGCTACCCAAAATCTGTTAATTAGAAATGCTGGGGGTTGTACCTGTAATGTCCTCCTTTGGCTGTGGGTTCCTAGGTTAAGATACTCACTCAGGCACCCATTCTCAGGTCCACTCAGCACAGACAAGCTGGCTCAAAACATCAACAATTTATTTGCAAGGAGACAACTCCAACACCAACAACTTCAGCTAGCATACAAAAACTGAAACCTGAAACTAGAACTCCACCCAACAGGAGCAAACCAAGTCACACAGATATGAAAGGAGCAGCAGACTGTTCCATTACAGTAAATATACCACACACCCCTTCTTTACTTTGATGTGGTCATCAGCACAACATGGAGTCAGAGGTTGCTAGCACCTGATTCACTGCTGGGCTCACCTTTGCCGCTAACCCATCACATAGCCAAATCTAGCAAGCAACCTGACCACCTGTCCACTCTTTGTTCATATACCTTCAGCTGGAGAGGAGCCATCAGGAGCTGGCAGCACATCTGGAGTGCTATCTTCTCCAGGCAGGTCTAAAACATCAGTCA